>NC_134701.1:118927949-119547235 GCF_043290135.1 Rhipicephalus microplus
GCGGGGGCCTTCTTCTCGAAATTCGGGACAAAGCACAGTTTGTAAAGCTAGACAGCTTCTCAACGTTTGGTGACGTACCGATCACCGTAACACCACACAGATCTATGAACATCACTCGCGTAGTGGTATCTGACGCAGACTTACTTTACCTGACCAAAACTGAACTTTTGGAAGTGTGCAAGAGCCAAAATGTCAATAATGTACAGAGAATTATCATCAGAAGAGATAATAATGAAACACCGACGAAATACTTGGTACTCACGCTTGCAGCCAGTAAACTACCAGAATCTATTCAAACAGGGTACACGAAGACATCTGTCAGGCCGTACATTCGAAACCCTCGTCGTTGCTTTCAATGCCAGAGGTATGGGCATGGCTCTAAAACCTGTCGTGGTCGCCAGACTTGTGCACATTGTGGAGTCCTAGGCCACGTGTCTGAGAACTGTAAACAACCACCACACTGTGTAAACTGCAAAGGAAATCATGCCACATATTCACGCTCCTGCACATACTGAAAAAAAAGAAATAATTACATTAAAGGTGAAGGAGAACATTTCATTTAAGGAAGCATGGCGAAGAGTCGCACCATTCTATGGACCTACATACGCTGATGTGGCGCGTCAGGGGGCACCGCCACGCCAGCCCTCGCCACTCCTTCGGCCCGCGCATACCAAACCGACGGCTGTGGCACCTGCCCCCAAGGCGGCTGTAGCCCAGGCTACACCGCCTACTCCCTAACAGAGACCGGAGACTCCAGAGTCCTCGGGTCTGAAGGCCTCCCCTCACCAGGCGAGGCCCGAAATCCGTACTAACAGCCCGCGTGTGCGGACATCCAGTGCGTCCGAGGAGGCAATGGATACGTCGGTACCCTTGGTGCCGAAAGAGCGGCGTGCCTCCTTGGAGCGCGCCAAGAAAACAAAAAAAGCAAATAACAGGGCCTGGTGACGGCCCTGTTAAGTGAACTCAAACTCCCCGTCTAAACAGCGACTCGCTTTTCGTACACACAGCACTATTTTACACTCACCATGAACACTCAAACTATACAAAGGAAAGTCAGGGGCCCTCTCAGAAACCTTGACGACATCCAAGAACTCTTACACGAACACTCGCCAAAAGTGCTGTCTGTACAAGAAACACACCTTAATTCAAAACACACAAATTTTCTTCGTAAATACGTTATTTTTCGAAAGGACCGTGATGATGCCATGACATCATTCGGAGGTGTTGCCATCATAGTGAATCGAGGAATTGCATGCACACACTTACAACTCCCAACATCCCTTGAGGCAGTGGCTGTTCGAGCGGTTCTTTTTGATAAACTGATCACAATCTGCACTACATACATTCCTCCTAGCTATCAGCTGCAAAAACGTGATTTACAGTTTTTAATTGATGAACTTCCAGAGCCCTATGTTCTCCTTGGAGACTTCAATGCGCATAGCAGGCTATGGGGAGACTCTCGTTGGGACGCGCGAGGTCGACTGATTGAACAGTTCCTTCTCTCGTCGAGCGCATGTCTCCAAAATCGAAAAGAACCAACCTATTATAATCCCGCACATAACACCTACTCCTCCATAGACCTAAGCATAGTATCTTCATCTCTTGTGCCTCTACTCCAGTGGAACGTCGTCAGTAATCTGTACGGAAGTGACCACTTCTGTTCAGATTACTGACGACTTACAGATTACAGATTACAGCAACTGAGTGTCCACCCTGTGTTCCCAAATGGCTCATAAACAGAGCCGACTGGGAACAGTTCTATACCATCGCTCGTATAGATTGGAGTGACATATGCACTTTAAGCATTGATGTTGCTGTCGACTTTTTCACAGCTTTTTTGATTGATGCTGCAACAAAATGCATCCCACATACAAATGGACATCCTGGAAGACGGCGTGTGCCATGGTGGAACTCTGAATGCGGAAACGCGCGCAAACAGCAAAACAGAGCATGGAGGTTGCTTCGGAACTCACCGACAACCGAAAATCTTGAAACCTTCAAGAAAATAAATTCGCAAGGCAGGAGAACGCGTCGGCAGGCCAGAAGAGAAAGCTGGCAGAAGTTTTTGTCAGGGATCAATTCATACACACAGGAGGCTAAAGTCTGAAACATGGTCGATAGGATAGCAAGAAAACAAGTACACACACTTCCACTCGTAGACACTCAGGGTGATACCTTGGAAGATCAGGCAAACTTCTTCGGTGCCCACTTCGAACAGGTGTCCAGCTCGTCCCACTATACTGACACTTTCCAAAAATACAGAACAAGAATAGAAAAGCAGAAACTCGAACACAAATGGACTAGATACGAGGCATATAACCAAGCTTTCAGTCTAGCTGAGCTCCGAAAGTCTCTAAACTCCTGCAGTACTTCTGCCCAGGTTCTGACCGTGTGGTGTATGAAATGTTAAAAAACCTACCAATCGAAACACGAAAAACCTTATTTGTACAATGCTATCTGGTTTTATGGCACTATCCCTACCTTCTAGAAAGAGACTGTTATTATTCTCATTTTGAAAAAGGGCGAGGACCCTTATTTAGCTTCGTGTTATAGGCCTATTGCACTTACAAGCTGCCTGTGCAAAGTCTTCGAAAAAATGATAAACTGCCGACTTGTACATTTTCTTGAAACAAACAATTTTCTCGGCCCATTTCAGTGTGGGTTTCGAGAGAGTAGATCCACCACAGACCACCTTGTTCGTATCGAGGCACACATCAGAGACGCCTTCGTCCATAAACAATAATTTCTCCTTGTGTTCCTCGATATAGAAAAGGCTTATAATACAACATGGCGTTTTGAAATTCTAAGAGACCTGTCCCACCTTGGCGTGCACGGAAAAATGTTTCACATCCACGAAAGTTACCTGTCAAACCGGACATTTCATGTCTGATGGGCACGGTCCTTTCCCAAACATTTGTCCAGGAAACAGGTCTGCCACAAGGTGGTGTACTTAGCTGCACACTTTTTCTCATAAAAATGAATTCCTTGCGTTTGACCATCCCTCGCAATATGTTTTATTGTACATATGTCGATGACGTCCAGCTTGGCTTTAGGTCTTGCAATCTGGCAATGTGTGAGCGGCAAATTCAGTCAAGTTTAAACAAGGTCTCCAAATGGGCAGAGGAAAACGGATTCCGACTTAACCCACAAAAAAGCACGTGTGTGTTGTTCTCCCGAAAGAGCATGCACTCAGAACCCGACATTGAACTGAACAGTCAACGTTTGTCGGTTAGTGCGGAGCATAAATTCTTAGCATTATTCTTGGACAACAAGTTGACCTTCGTACGCACATCAAGTATTTAAAAACAAAATGTTTAAAAGCCATGAATATTTTAAATGTGTTGTCACGTACTACGTGGGGTAGTGACAGGCAATGTCTCATGAACCCGTATAGAAGCCTCATTCGCACCCGTTTAGATTATGGGGCCGTTGTTTATCAGTCTGCGACTCAAAGTGCTTTGAAGATGCTGGACCCCGTGCATCATTTGGGCATCCGCCTTTCTACGGGTGCTTTTCGCACCAGCCCCGTAGAAAGCCTTTATGTTGAGTCAAATGAGTGGTCGCTTCATCTGCAGAGAACCTACATGTCGTTAGTTTATTTCCTTAAGGTGAAAGCAGACAAGAAGCACCCCTCATCCTCTACTATTAATGATTTGTCGAGCTCCATTCTGTTTCAAAACAGGCCTTTGATGAAGCAGCCCTTTTCAGTTCACCTGAAGGGTCTACCTGAAGAAACTGGAGTGTCATTCGAACACAGCTTAATGGCTCCTGTAGCATACCCGCCACCGTGGCAGTGGCAGACTATTGACTGCGATGTGTCTTTTCTAAAAGTTACAAAACATGCGCCTATTGTCCATATTCGTACATACTTCCTGGAACTTCAACACAAATACACACGTCCTGAGTTCTTTACAGATGCCTCTAAGTCTCACTCCTCTGTGTCCTACGCTGCTGTCGACCCATCCTTTTTGGATGCTGGCCCTCTACATCCAGGCACAAGTATCTTCACAGCGGAAGCTTATGCGATACTTGTGGTGGCTAAACACATCAAGCAATTACAAATACAAAAAGCAGTAATTTTTACAGACTCCCTCAGTGTGTTAACGGCTCTGCACACTCTTAAAAAACAAAAAAACCCCAGTCCTTGTCTCAGTTTACTCCATTTTGTGCACACTCTACACACTCAAACAACATGTTGTAGTGTGCTGGGTGCCAGGGCACCGTGAGATCGAAGGCAACGTGAGGGCGGATCAGCTCGCTACATCCATCCACAAAAGCACTGCCCCTACACCGATATCAATCCCGGCCCTTGATCTTAAGCCGTTCCTCAAACGAAAGCTCAGGACTGGCAGAGCAAGTGGGATTGACACACACAAAACAAACTACTCATTATTAAGCCACACCTTGGTCATTGGCTGCCAGTATCAAAATCGCGTATGCCAGTATCAAATCGCAAAGGCTTGCCGCCGTTGGGGTTTCATTTGACGCTAGTATCGCCCCCCCCCCTGAACACGGGCATGGTTTAAACCTCCATGTGCAATTTTGGTGAGTCCATTTTTCACATGGTTTCCAGTGAAGTATGCCAACCATCGTCAATCTGCAGGCCACTGTCTTAAAGTAGCTGTTGATGTTCTGCGTTACAGCTTCTGTGAAGGAAAGGGTAGGGAGCGGAAAGGCCTTCATAGCGTCCGAAAAAGCATAACAAGGGAAAACTTGCGGAAGCAGCGGACACAGAAGAAACAAGCGGAGCTGTATTCAGACACGCCTATTTCATGAAGTTGAAAGAGCCCCACAAAAAGCCAATGGTCAACGCCACAACCGTGTTAGTGCATGTCATAGTGGCATTATTTCGCAAACATTATAGACGATTTTTGTTGTTTCTAACACAAGAGAGCCATTTTAATGTATGCGTAATTTACGTCACCTGGAGGCGCGTTAAACATGAGATAAGTCTACACAATCATTTACTCTTCTGATGTGTCTGTGCACTACAACCCCGGAACTGAGCCGACCTGTGATACTATCGGCCTGTCATTGTGAAGCCTATTTACGGGTCCGTTTGTTACGCTTACGGGTCTATTCTTGTAAAGGTTCGTATCTGCGAGTTTCCTACAAATGTAACTAAAACACACTAAATATTTTACATTCTGAACATTTATGATAACGTAATTCGTACTTGTTTTCATCTACCTTGCAAGCACTCGTATATATTAGCAGTGTACATGCGATACGGGCGTGGAATTAACAAATATGTGCAAGTCGTGTTAGGTACGGGGATTCAGTATACAAAAAGAGGTATGCTGGAGTGCTATAAACAACGCGGGCTCCAAAAAGACTACGCTAGCTTGCCCCTTCTTTTCTAAGTTAATTAGTTTGTGTACTGTATCAGGCTCAGCAAGCCACCTATCTTCGTTTAACAACAGCTGTTTTTTTATTATCTACAAAAACTCCTCCTTACTTCCCTCACTTTGCTAAAAAAGACTGATGACAATAAGCACAAGTATTCACTACTGTCCAGACATGCGTGTTGGTTAAATTGAGCATGGCCGGGCTGATACCTTGTTGTTTTTTTCCTGTAGACCAAGGCACCCTGAAGACACATAACTCAAACGCCGGTACTTCTTGAAGCGGCATGAAAGTATTATATGGGCTGCTCGCATTTCTTATGGCTCCTTTGGTCATAAAATGCTGTCAGAGCCACCATTTCATCAGGCCATTCTATTGCAGCAGTGCTGGTCGTTTGAGGCGCTCGTTTCATGTCCACTGAGAAAAGGGGCAGCGAGCCTGATAACAAGTAACTACCACTTGGTACTGTGGGTCTCGCTGACGCACGCTATTTGCAGCAAAGTGCGCTACTTACAACGAATGAAGCTTCGCTGCTGACTAATGGTGCACAAATATTTACTGCCGCTTTTTCTGTGCCTTCTTTGTTATTGCATGTAGTTATTTTTCAACGAAAGCAACGACGCCATATGAGTCTGGCTGAAATTTTCTCTCTCGTAGTCTAAGATAAATCTGTGTTTTCGTATGTAACAGTCTCTCTCTTAGCATTTGAATTTTTGCGTACGGATCAAAAGTTCAGCATCCTGTGCTTTTATTGCATGGCATTCTATTTGAGGAGATAGTGAATATAAAGTGCCTGTAATCTACAACACCAGGTAAAATTTGCTTGTCTAAACAAGGGCCCCCTACTCAGATATATGCTTTTTGTCGAATCACTTCTTTGAAACATCCGGAAGTACAAAGGTGTTACACGTGTTTGGTATATTTCATGGCTATGTGTGGAATCCGGGTGACTACACCTAAAGAAAGCTGAACTGATACCACAGGTACCAAACGACATCACTCATTGCCAGAAGACAAATATGTTTAAAATAATTGGTGCAGCTTGCATGATAAAATGTGCCGACTCACAATCAATTTTTCATTATGCAAAGTCCTCTCGAAAAAGCCTACTCAGATTGACGCAAGGCTCAAAGAAAGACCATTTGAAGAGCTTAATCGTATTCTCACAAAACTTTTTTCTGTGTGGTAGTGAGCAACATACCAAATTTGACCCGTATGGGAGTCTGACAAGACTCTTTAGCACATTACCTAAGTTGCAAACGTGTGATGCGGCCTTCCTCGTGCATCAATCGTGCAGTTGTCGTATTAACAGTAGAAAAAAGTTACTATGTACATAAACTGGATGGTGTACCTAATTGGGCTTCGATTAAGCTCGAGACCACATGGCACTGTCCGAAGCTGTTCGAACGAAGGTATTTTGAAGCTACGACAGCATACTCTTAGCACACACCACGCCAGTTTCACATTAACTATGGTCATGGTAACTGCACACACACGCTGGCCGTCATTTGAGACAAGGAGTTGACGAAGACTCCAGGTTAACAAGAGTAGCTGATTTCGCAACTCGATCGAAAGAATTCCACTTGCGATTTCTTACCATGCTTGTGATTCCAATCAATTTCTTCCGACGCTTGTGAACCAGCAGCGCTCTCATAGCACTTTCTCTTGGTCCACCTCTAACCGCTTTCCCTCTTTCCTCTGGTTTGAGAATGAAAGAAAGGAGGAGTGATAGAAATCAAATTAGCACACAGAGACACTAATGATATGCCGCTCCCATTGTACGCTTGAGCGAATCGATTGAAGCAGGTGTTCAGACTCTTACGCGGTCTTAACGTTCTACCCGTCATTGACATAATTCGCAGACGAGACAAGTTACCATGAAGGAGACAGAGCCTGCTTATGCGAGTTGACAGGTCAGCTCGTAGCACACATTGGTGTTCTGCAGAGGGAAGAGATCGACTGATTGTATAATTTCATTCTGAAAAAGTGCTAGTGACCAAGCACAAAGAATACTCCGGAAATTAGGACCACCTGGCGCTCTTTACGATGGACTTACATCACGCAGTACATAGGCACCTAGCCTTTCGCCTCCATCGAAATGCGACTGACACTGCTTGGATCGAAATCATGGAATTCTCTACCACTCTACCACTGGAGTGGTAGAGGGATACTCTACCACTCCAACTCATGGGTGGTTCTGTGCGTAGCTTTTAAACGACGACACAATGCGAGCTACCAATTACAGCGCCGTAAGCTATAGAAGCGTAACCTTGACTTGACTGAGGCGTATACTAGTGAGTTAGTTGGTACTCACGTGTTGTTTACCGCAAAGGGATGACAAAGGAAGACATAGGTGGCGAGAAATCAGTGTTCTGCCTGCTCCTGTTTTTTGTTGTCCAGCGACCTTTTTAACCCTAAACTGGGAAATATCTAGGATATAAATACATGTTTCTGCTGCATCCCATCTGAACAAATATTCCGAAAACGCCAAAGTTTTAACGTTTCTCTTCCGATTCAAGTCTTCAATACCATCTGAATGCATGCTGTGTTTATAGTTATATGAGATATATGTATTTGCAGTAATGATATGCATCAACCGTAATTAGTAAAAAAATGCGAATTTGAAGGGCTAGTTTTTTGTTAAACACATTAATAAATAGAACTAAAATGATGTCAATGGAAGTTATTTGTTGCAACTTTTGCAAGTTATTTTCTTGCAGCTATTATTTAATTACTTCTATTAGGTCCAATATAGTTTCCTTGACAATGCTGTCTGTTAGTTCCCAATTATTATTAGCAGTTAGCCAAGACAGACAGATGTAATGGTACACACTGATGTTTTTTACGCGGCATGGATCATCCAAATAAAGTGTTGCGAGTATATATAGCCTGCACTTCATTCCTTTTTGCAATACCTATCAGCAATGTTGATAATTATTTGATGAAAATATCCGCACTGGTGGCAAATAAATCTGAGTATTGTGGAAGCGTACTCACTAATTAGTGATCTAATTGGTCACCACTGAGCTATAACGTTTCCTCACTACAGACTACCAGGCTCCCTCGGTCTTTGGTATCGTTGAATACTGGCGCCCAATCCAGTCAATTGAACGCTCGCTTTTTGAAAGTTGCGTTTTCGAACAACCATGTCAACTTCCTCGAAAATGCTGTAACTTAGGATCAAAGTTTGTGCAAAGACTTTTAGGTGAAAGCAAAGTGGCTGAGTGACCCAAGTAATGCTGCTGCACTAAAAAATTGACTAAATCACCAGATATTGTCCCGAAATTAAGAAATCTCTATTTACACCACAGGGTTACACACAGCGGATCACAAGTGCGTCACACTTGGTAGAAATTCAATGTCTCACATTTTCATAGGTTCCACATAGTATGCCAAAGACCTCTATCGGGGTAGGTAACAGCATGACGTCGCCGGCGCACATGTAGTTGGTGATTACGAAAACAGCACCGCTGGTGGCTCTGCGTGGTACAGTAGTGCTGTGTTTTCGGTGAGTTTTCTTTTCGTTTTCAAAGCTTAAACTTCATGCTACAGTGGCAACATTAGCTGTACTATGTGTATGGCTGCCATCTACAACGCCCAACTTTCCACATGTTAACCTATAAGAATTGTGCACCATATACAGCAACGCTTTCTTTTAAAAGCTGTGACTTCAGCCAATAGCAAACTTCAGAAATTTCTGTCGAAGCAATGCATACACACGCAGCGCTGGCATGTGGAAGGATCCCACCGACGGAGCTTTCTTGCTAGCCAGCACCTGCTCTGAGGGAGAGGATGGCGGGTGGTGCAGCAACGTGACGCTGTTTACCAACATGGAGGGGTCTAAGTCACAGATAGACAGAATAGTTAAACAGAATCACGGAATCATGGAAACAACCAAAACAGAAACAGTTAGGATCATGGAAACAGAATCATGGAAACAACCAAAGAGAAAAGAAACAGTTAGTCATTGTGAAGAGCCTCACTAATATATGTGGTTGTACTGTGAAATTCAGCTGCAACAAAAAATGCTTAGCTATATACTATGCAACCAAGATTACTACTCAAAAAAGCTTGTATTTATATTTTTTTCTTTTAATAAAACGCATGAAATATTCACTCGAAATTAGAATAGTTGTTCGATTGCCTACTACGCATCATTGCCAAGCAATAGGCATGTTTAGAAAAATCTACGACTGAATAAATGATTCAAAATGAACGAATTGATTATTCAATTGGTTAAAAGTTTTGTGCGAGTGTACTCTCGGAGTTATGAAATTATTCACATAAGCGTACAGTTCTATTCTATGGTGCAGCTTTCCTTGGAACGCTAGTTTCGGTCACATTCGGCATGGTATTCTTAATTGACTTCATTACATTTGCCAGTGTCTGGAATGGCACCGCCGCAGTTCCATAAAACAAATTACATCCAGTGTTTACCAAAGTATAGTTTCTCGAACCGTTACCGAAGCACACAATAGTCCGGGAATGAATAGTGTTTCGTCTTGTGTCCGGAAGGCACTGAAGCGCCTCTGAAATTTGAACGGTAAAGCACTTGACGACTTTCTTGATGGCAATCTCAGAAATCAGGCGTGAGGACGACCATGCAGCAATCTACAGGCACATCTACGCAAAGTCTGTCCCAAAATATTACGAACTACGCAAGCTCATGGCGAAAAAAAGTTGCCACCATCTCCCTGACGGGAATCGTGAGGAATTGCGAACGATGCATCCCATGTACCGAGAGTACACGGCGTATTATTTTATTGGCATAAATAGTTGACGAGACGGAAATTCGTACCGTCACCATTTATTTATCTGTTCATTATCCAGCGAACAGTCGAGAGTGAGGCGCGTGCTTGACCTAATTTATATACATGCGTATGAGTGAGCAGACAGGATAGTGGGCCCAGGAAGGATAGAGTGTGAACAGCGAGACAGAAGAGCGGCGAAGAACTGCATCTGTCATTCCACAATGTCAGCGTCTTATCAATACAAACGCTACACATATACTCGGAACACAAACGCTACAAACGCGTTTAAACGCATTGGATTGAGGCGGTGGCAAGTCACATTCAAGTCAAGGAGGTTGGGGCTCCGGTTGCTAAGGGCGATGATATGCGCACCTGCCCGCAGGCGTTGCTGATAGCTGCCGACGCCGAAACTTGACATGATGGGGGCTCCGGTTGCTATGGATGAGCACGCCCGCTGATGTTGCTATGGGAGAGAGTGGTGAATCGATCCAGACAGACGCCTGACATAGCCCGACTAAGGCTGTTTCACATGCCACGATTGGAGCAAAAAAATTGTACTGTTCACTCCAATCACTCTCTTTTGCAACCGCTGCTAATGGTAATTTTTGTTTTTACATGGATCACCAACGGTCCACAAATTTTGCTCTGTGACTGTAGCGGCGAGCAGAATTTTTTGCAACCATTTGTTCTGGCTTACACTGTAGAATGTTTCAAATAATGCAACAATCTTCCCGTAATATATTAGGTTTCTATGAATGGTAGTGGGGAGCACTTGTGTTTCATCGTTTAGAAACAGTTCTCAATCTATCTACACTTTAAAATGTGCATCAGCTTTCATTACCAAAACAAGCACGTCGACGCAATTTCAACAGCTTGACCGGCCCAACACTATTTTGACGAGTCCCGAACAGGAAACGCTGCCGCCCCTGTGATCAGAGCGAAAATTTCCAATATGTTAGAAGTGCGCCGCGGACAGCTGCGGCGAGAGCAAGCTGGCCTTTTTTTCGCTGCGGGTGCATTCGCAGACTGAAAAGCGCTACTTTTTGTGTCACGTGAAAGGGCCTAAGAAATGCATTCGCATTCAATATTAACGCCATCTTCCCAAAGGAAACCTTGATGAGATGCAAAGCAGCAGCATTGCGCACGAGTGGCGTCACCTTCACGACGGCCGGGTTAGGCCTAATCTCTTCGGCTAATGTTTCACTGGGCGAAGCAGGATTGAACGTGCTCAATAACCCGCACTCCGCACCCACGTACGAAACAAGTTATGCAGCCAGCTGGAAAAACACTATGTAGACCACGCCGTCTGCTGTGATGGCCGGTTATCGGTGGGAAGTTCAAAAGGAGGTTACTCAATCCTAACACAGAATCATCAAGGTGTGCATCGGAGACGAACAGTTTTGACCCAAGGAGCGGCTGACGCGTTTAACTCAGGCTGAACTTATCATGGTGCTCAGCAGGGATGTTTGGTTCGACCGGGTGGTGCGTGCTCACCTCAGGTCTTTGGCGGCACTAGAAGGCGTGTTGGAAGGCTTCTACAAGGCGTATGGCAGCCACTGTCAAAGTCACCTAAACGCGGTCAACTCGGGGGCTGGCGGAAGTTGTTGGTGGACGCTGCAGCTAGTGGAATAAAGGGCGTAAATCAACGCGCCGTGAAGGCGATTTCAACGCTATCGTGACCAGGAGCTCAGAACGCTGTACCAATATCATCACCATAAGGTGTCGGCGTCATTTCTCTCCTACGAAGGGGCGCGAAGGGCCAGCGTGCAGCGGAGTGTAACTCGGCTTGTTCAAGGAGAAGTGTCTTTTTGGCTTCCTTCATGGAGGCACTCGGTCGCACGCGTGTTTAAAAGTTCTTGCCATCCCTCCAGGGCCAGGACGGGTCGATGACAAGCACACACTTGTAGTACGCCACGTGGCTTCTGTAATCGCAGGTGGCGGTGGACGTTCCAAATACCGATTTACCCATGCACGCCTCGGTGCGAGAGTTGGTGACCTTGACGTACCAATTTTTCTTGGTGAACGTGCCCTTCACACTAAAGAAAGGGAAGGAAGTCATATCTAAGATGCGTCTCGATCTGCGCCCAGTCCCAATGATACCACGCCAACCTTGGTGTACGGTCTTTTCGTCATCCGGCCCGCCTGAGTCATGTTTGTCATGAACGCGGTTTGTTGGTTTGGCCATTTCCCTTGGTGTTGGAGGTGGATTCGCATCATATTCACCCGCAAGCCTAACCGACCTCCGCAAAAGACCCCCTCGTGCAGGCCGATCTGCGTCAGCTTTGTATTTATAAAGGTGCTCAAGTGGTAACTGCATGGGTGGCTGTATAAACTTCCGGGGCGGGACAGCCAAGTGCACGCCAACCAGTTTGGTTTCACGCCTGCTTGAAGTGCGGTTCTCGCCTTAGACGCTTTAAAAACGCGGCTTGCACAACTCGGGGCGCAAAAAACTCTTTCTCTCCACATGCCCATCGACTTCAAGTGTGCGTTCGGCAGCATATGGCACCCGCATGTTCTCCGCTACCCTTAATGAACGACAAGTATCAGAAAACTTATACGACATGTTACGCACGTTTTTTTAGGGAACGATCGGTAGTGTTTCACGCTCAGGCCACTCGGAGGGAGGCGGATTCGTCCCTGTTAGAATAACCTGCAGTGTGCACACTTATCAGCAATGCCTTGGAATATTACCTCACAAGATCTGCCTTGCCTGCCCATGCAGACAGGTGTCAAAGCGCAATCGTACGCGGATGCTGCTGTTATCGTAATCCCTGCAGAGTCAAAGAAGAAAGTTGAGGAACTTAACTCTGAGGTGCTTGCGAGTGTGTTGGCCTTGGCCCGTGATGCTAGAATAACGATAAGCAAGAAAAAACATACTGTGTTCTTTTTTCGTATGCTAAATGGAGATCAACGAGAACAGTCACCTCACCATTTGGTTAAACAGAGCTGACAGAAGCTTAGAATTCAAAAAAATGGATTCGTATATTGGGCGTCACATTTGACCACCGCCTTTCGTTCTTCATTCGCGCTGACGCCCTGAGGGTGAAGGTGCAGTCATTGCTGGCGTGCCACAGCACCCTAGCTTGTTTGCACGGTGGCCGCCTGCACCCAAAGCCAAAGGTTATGCGGTGCCGGAGCGTCATTCATCCGGTGATTGCTTATGCCTCCCCGATCTGGTGGGACGAACTCCGCCCTGACAGCAGGTTGAAGCGTTGTGTTATCTCATTGCACGACTCGGTGTTGCTCTACCTGTCGAAGGCTTTTCGGACTACATGGGCTACCGCGTTACAGGTTATCATCCGCCCCCTCTGGGAGCATTGTTCTGGAGTTGGATCGGCTTAGCGCTCAATTTCGATTGTTCACTCGGCGCAATCTTGTGTACTACGGCGATGTTTTCATTCAAACTGAAGGCGTGCTATATCTCGTAGATTGGCTTGGCGTCCACGCCGCTGAAAGGTTTACGTTTCGCCGCTTCCGCCTAACTGCTCGGGAGGCCATTTTGTATGCTACCTTTCGCTGTCTCAACATATACACAAATTGTTCGTATGCGGAGGGACTGGCGTGCGCAGTTTATGTTGTCCTTATTCCGGTAGACCATGTGCGTTCTTTCGATCGCTTCTCCCTCTCTTGAGCCATTAGCGCATTCTGAGCAGAAGCATTCGCCCTGGCAGATGTGGTAAATTAGGGACACAGCCACCTTACCGTTCACGACTCCCACGTCTACATTTTCTGCGTCGCCTTGCTTCAGGCGCTGTCGTCCCGTAAGTAAGAACATGTAGCACACGCTCTTTCAAATCACCTTTATTACGTTCATAAGGCTCTACCCTGTCCCGGAGCATGCGGGCGTGTTTGGCAAAGAGTTTGCTGATTACATCGCTTCTCGTGCCGCAAGGCATGGCTATACTGACACCCTTCAGTGGTTGTGATGAAAAGTCCGCACTATCTTCAGAAGTGAACTGGACAGGGGCCTGCATTGGTCGCAGGAGGCCAACAATATCATGCTGTACCAGCTGTAAAAGTTCGTGCAAGACTTGCCGTAGTTTACTGCCTATTTTTGCCTAATAAGGCACTAGTAACGCTAATTATGAGCCACGGTCGTTTACATTTGTACTTTCACTGCTTCCACTTGCTCAGTCATCTTAGATGCTCTTGCGGAAGCCATTGCACCTCTGTTCAACACTACCGACTTGACTGTTCGGTTACCTGCCATCTCGCAGGCTAATTGAGCCCACAAGCGATTATATATGACACGTGTTTTGCGCGCATCCTGTGGCATCAATGTAATCAGGTAATGCTAATTCAGTTGATTCACTACATTATTTTCGCCATACCAGACCATTCACGCTAGCGTCGCATATTGTCTTTTATATTCTAAGCATTTCTTAGCGAACTTCGGCGGCTTTGAGCGTATCTATCTATCTATCTATCTATCTATCTATCTATCTATCTATCTATCTATCTATCTATCTATCTATCTATCTATCTATCTATCTATCTATCTATCTATCTATCTATCTATCTATCTATCTAGCCGCCAACGTTTTTTAGCTCTAATAGCTGTTTCCGTAATAGTATCGATACCAAAATGTACAATATGTATGTGACATAACAAGACTGCACGACTAGCCTCGTTGAGTAGTTAGAGCATTAAAGGCATGATTTGTGTGTCAATAATATGACGATTTATATTTCATGGTCTTGCTCCTCTTGCGGTGGTTTTGTTCACATGACATTTCGCAAAAGTGTTGACATGACCGCATGGCATAAATAAGTGGCAGGCCATAACGTAAAAATAATGGCTTGCGTGTCATAATTTTTATGTTAGGGCTAGTAATGGCTACACGCCACGGTCACAGTGCACTTGCTGTCACTTCGCTAGCTTAAGAAATACCAAATGTGCTATTACGAGACGTAAACGGATGACGAAGGTAGACTACAGGTGAAACGTGATAATCGTGAGATGCGTGTGATATGAGCACAAGACTACATGCCACACTCATGATACCCTCGTGGCTGTTTCGCTAGCTTCACACATGCCAAATTTGGTATTACATGACGCTAATGGATGACGAAGGTATGTGTTTGGTGCAAACGTAATAATCATGAGATGCGTGTCATGGGAGCACAAGAATACATGCCACAGTCAATGTGCCAATACGATTCGACATGACGCGGTGCGCGTGCTTGCCGGCGTTCATTTCGTCGCGCCACGCCGGCGTTGCCACGCCAGGCACCAGTGCTGCCATATACTCGCAGGGGCATGCCACGCTGCGTTGCTTTGACGCATATGCGTTTCAGCACGTCTGGCGTCCCTCCGTCACGAAAAGAGGGAGACGCAGTGTTGTCTGGGTAACGCATCGGCATACAGTAATGTTACTCAAGGCATCGGCGCGAATCGCAGCATGTCGCAGTTCGCGCCGGTGTCCGTAAGGCCGCGCCGACGGACGCTGGTCGCGCCTGGCGTCACATTATAGAGTGCTCGCGTTTTGCTAACGTAGTGGCGCTGTGCCCAGCGTGTACGCGCCTCAAAGCTACATGGGAGTGATTGGGCCCTTCCTGATGCGCTCGTGGCCGTTTTTAGGTCCGCATATACTAAATTTGGTGTTACGTGACGTCAATTGATGAAATATAAGACTGGTACAGCATGATAATTCTGACACGCGTGTCATGTAAGAACATGACAACATATCACGCTCATAGTGTGCTCGCGGCCGTTTTCCTAGCTCCATATATCATAAATTTGGTATCAGGTGAAATTAATAGATGACGAACGTGAACGACACATCTCAACATGATACTCATGGCACAGAAGTTATGTACGGCATCTTTAACTCCACCCTGTTAAGTTGTGCTGATTTTTAAGTGACATATCAACATTTCTCATTCATGCTTCGAATATTATCGATTCCCACATTACGTGGGATCTTCCAATTTTTTTTATTGCGAACTTTTAAAAGGCGGTTCGCATTCTCTTTTCTGTCGAGACTAGTAAAGGTGTCAACCAGCTGGTAGCGGAAGTCGTCCCACGTAGCCATGCTTCTTTCCCTAGTGATGTAACACGTCTGGGCGTTGTCTTTCAGGTAGAAGTACACATTCGTAAGCTTGTTTTCTGGGATGACTGACTGCTTGTACTTCGCGCAGCGTTCGAACTGGTCCAGCCAGTCTTGTCCGTCTTCATAGGTCTCACCATAAAAGCAGTCAGGAATCATAGAATTCTGAAGTGTCATGTGCAATGGAGCTGCAGTATCCATGGTGGCTGAAGGCGGCAAGCGATTTCTGGCATTTTCTGGTAAGGGATTGAGCTCGGGAGCCAGGCCTCGCAGATGGCGACTGAAATGGTTGACTGGTGTGTCGACGAGCAGTAGCGATTGCGGGCTCAAATATCAGGTCGGTGAAGGGGTGCCAAGCATGAAGACTACCCAACACCCCCACCAGTGTGACGACGTGGGATCGACGAGCACACAAAGCACCTCAAACAAATGCGCTTTATTGATCATAGGAAAAAAATGACGATGATGATGATGATTCCACAGCCGTGGCTCGTACCCACTCAGGGGGATCGGCCAAGAATCGATGACTTATTTCAGTAAGATTTTTTTTTTCAATATCGAAACCCCCACTAGAAAAAAGAAATAAAAGAAAGAAAAAAAAGACAGCCTAGGCAGAATGAAAGGAGTGCAATCGTTGTTTGTCACTCGTTCAGATAAGACAATTATTCATTACATTGAATATGAATCAGCATGGCTAAACAATGCTCTTGTCTATGTTGGATTTTTTTGCACAAATAATAATCATGTATTTAAAAGCCTAATTCTTTTACTTTCGTTTAGGTACTTGCAAACTGCATAGAAAACGTTCTCGTGGCTAAAGCCCAGATCGTAAGCACCGAAGGAAAGTATGTTTTCTATAGTGAAATTCAGCCCCAGGCTAGCGAATAGGAGGACTAAGAGTGTTTTCCTAGCAATTTGTATCGGCGACTTGACAAAAAATAGTGCTCTATTGTTTCCAATTCTGAACAAAAGTTGCATAGTGGTGATATCGCCAGACCAGCCCTATGTGAATAGAAATTTAACGGGGGGACACGACATCGAAATCTAGTTAATATGGTTTCCAACTGTCTTGTAAGACACCAATGAATTTTCCATGGAAATGTTAAATGAGTAAATTCTGGTGTTGACAAGATTGCTTCCATAGCGTCTGCACTAAGCGCAAGTTTTCTGTATCTTGTCGCAGTTATAGTGGCCACTTCGGGAAGGACTGATAGTACTGGCCCTTCCAATGCTGCTCGTGCTAGAGAGTCGGCGATTTCATTTACTTCTAAGCCGCAATGACCGGCTACCCATACTAATTTCAGTAGCTGCAGCTGAGGAGGAACTAGCATAAGGAGCGTCTTTAAGGCCATTGATTTGTTGACGTCGTAATCGACGTACATAGAGACAGAGAATCCGTGATTATGATCGCGTTAACAGCATTCAAAGGTAGCTTTCGTAGCGCTAGAATTATTGCCAACAGTTCAGCTTCAAAAACTGGGGGGAAATCCGGTAATCTTAATGCAAAGGACCAGACAAGCGAATGAAAGTATATACCTACACCTGTCTTTTCATCCATTACTGAAACATCTGTGGCTATAATAATATTCGTTTCTGCGTGGGCATTATAATATTGCAGTCGGCTATTTAAGACCCTATATGATTGTAATTTGGGCCTAGAGAGAAAAATCTCATCGAATTTTATCTTAAGAATTTGATTTGTAACCTGCGCTGCAATCACATCTCGAATTTTACATTTATCCTATCTAGTTGTTTCTGAACGAAAGCAATTTGAGGTGTTCGAAACCGTGGCCAATGGGCTAGAAAAAAGGTGTCTGGGTCATTTATAAAATCATATTCAGAGCGTCTTGGCGCATAGCTATAAAATTTCAGAAAGGTCTGAACCGTTAGGATACGAAAACGGCAAGGCAATGTAGGTAATCGTGCTTCCTGATACAAAAAATTGCTTGGTACAAACCTGGGAAGTCCTAGATACAATCTCAAGGCCTCTCGTTCCAGCATAACCAGAGGCTTTATTTTATAAGCAGGGCCACCTGAGAACAATATGCACCCAAATTCTAGGATTGCTCGCATATACATTTTATATATCATCACCATTGTGCTTCTGCGTAGACCATATCGGCGGTAGCTCAGTCGACGAAGAATTCCTAAGGCGCGCTGTGCTTTAGATGCCATGCTTTCTATGTGGGGAGTCCAGTTTAGGTTGGCATTATAAATTACTCCCAAATATTTAAGAGATTCCACCTGCGGAATGGACTCTTGTTCATAACGTATTAAAATCGAGATGGGATCGGATAACGGGAATATCAATACTGCACTCTTATTTACATTTAAGGTCATGCAGACTGCATCTAGCCATCTCTACAGCATATCGACATATCTCTGTAGATTTTGATATAAAAAATATATGTCACTATGTGCCGTGAAAAATGCAGTATCATCAGCATATACGAACATCTTCACGTCCTGGCAATGCGGTATAGTGCTCATTAAGATGTTAAATAGAACTGGCGATAATATAGCGCCTTGGGGGACACTGCGTGTTTGTTTGCACTTTGACAATGCGCATCCATCCTTAAAACATTAGAACTCTCTTCCTCTCAGAAATTCTCTCACCCACGCCAATATATATTTTGGGAGATTGTGGCTCTCTAATATGTCTAATAAAACTGAATGTTCTACACTATAGTATGCCTTAGCTATATCCAATGTCACTAGAGCCGCATGTTGTCTTTTTTTGCGAGCAAGCTGAATGCGGCTTTCTAAATCTGCGTGTGCACACCAGATTGAACAATCTGTCTTGAAGCCAATTTGATTTGGATTTATTATCAAATTTTCCTTCATCCATATTAGAATTCTTCTATGGAGCACTCTTTCGATGAGCTTCACCATATTGGATGTAAGAGAAATGGGTCGAATGTTTTTTATGACATATGCGAATCTTTGTCTTTTTTGTATCGGCACTATTTTAGCTAATTTCCACTCATACGAAATGCAGGCATACTTTAACGAATAATTTACAGTGTTTAGTAGGTCACATGGTGATAATTTGAATAATATTTTTACCATAGCAGCTGTGATTTCATCCGGACCAGGAGCTGATGAGGGCAAACCTTGTATCACTTGTGCTAACTCTTCCTCTGTAACTTCAGTAACTTCAATCGTTAACGCTGGTTTTTGTGGATCGTAAGGCTTAGTTGATGTAAATCTACACTCAAGGCGTTTAGCTTTGATTTCTAAGAATTTCTTTGTTTCTTCAAAGGATATAATCTCAAACCCTATATTATTTGGAGATGACATCATTTTACGTGATTTTATGAACCTGAACAGCGCCTTTTTGTTACAAGCTTTTGAAAGGTGACCATAATGTTTTCTATCATATTTTCCTCAGCTGAAGAGACCGTGCATTTAAAACTAGCAGCGTGGTACTTGTAATCAGACCAGTTTTGAGGGCACTGGTTATACATAAGTTTTTTCCAAGCTGCCTTTCTTCGTCGGAAATCCCGGGCACAGTCCGAGTTCTACCACGAACTGTGGGTTGTGATCTTTGCGGATTCCACAACGAATTCTGCATTTTTATATGTTCTTTTGACCTGTGCACTTAGTTTCATGGCTTTTGCATCTTCTTGCTTCTCAGAATAAGTTGCCAAAGCAGATTCTAAATCTTTCCTAAGTTTGGTGTAATTATAAACACTCGAGTCTGAGAGCCTGACATTATAACTTGGCAAGCAATCTCGAATAATATAGGCAAATAATTGCTGTTAGTTGCACAATCACATGCACTTCACGACAAACTAGTGAGTGATGAACTCACAAAGCTTAAATCTAAGGCTGAACGAGACCTATCACTTATGTAAGTGGGTGTTCTTGAACTCAGGCAACACAAGTTATTATCCCCTGTCCACTCCCACAATCTCTTACCGCATTGATCAGTTCGGAAACCCCAGCACGTATGATGAGAATTGAAATCGACGATTAGAATTTTCTTTTGATAACGAGAAGTCACTGCAGCGTCTAAACATCGAGTATCTATTACACCTTTAGGAAAGTATGCATTCACCACCAAAAAAGGCATGCAGCCTGGTAAGGTTATTTCTAAGGCGAGAATTTCACTGTCAGGTGACATGAGCTTATACGCAATTTTCGCTTTGAGACTTATTCTATAATATATAAAAAATGCCAAACCTCCACCTTTCGATGAACGGTCTAGACGCAAAGATCTGAATCTATTTAATTGAAAAGACTGATGCATTGAAAGCCAAGTTTCTTGTAGTGCAAAAATATCTGGAGAAAATTTCGATGCCAAATATATTAGATCAATTGCTGCAGAGTGAATTGATCGGCAATTCCAATGAAGGATTTTAAGTGACCCTATTGTTGCTCTGAAATAGCCTCAGCGATGGCCTTGTTTAGAATATTTTCTTTAAGAAAATCAGCTTTAGACAGGGTGTTCTTCTGGTACTTTTTGGTTTTTGAATTGACAGGTGCGATGCCTTTTTTGTATAAAGGGGATCTCGAGTGCTTCAGCGATCGGGGATTCATCTCCATTTTGTCTGAGTCCTCCACTTTCCTGGTAAGCTCGCATTGAGATACGCTACCTTCCTCTACTGAATCTGCAGCTACCGTAGGTTGCTGTGACGTATCGGAGCCATACTTCTTTGAAATTTCAGAGGAGTCACGAATGTGAAGGGCTTCCGTAGCCCACTGTGGCGTAACAGAGTCATACTCCTTTGCAAACTCCGAGGAGTCACTAATGTTACGTGGTGCACTGAGGTTGTTTTCCGCTGTACCCAACGTTTGAGTCATCTGGTTCGATAGAATCCGGGCCAAGGACTCACAAAGATTCCCAGCGATGCGCTCCATTGCTTTCTCCAATGCCTTCTCAATCGCTTCCGCAATAGGGACAGAGAGAGCTTCCATTGTTGGCATATTACGAGCTGTAACACCTGCGTAGCCTTGTGTTCGTGCTTGTATTTCAAGTGCTGCTTCCTTCCGTGAACACCGTCTTCGCTCTACTATCTCTAGAATTTGCAGTTCACGTACCTTTGCCGAACAACTAGAGCTATCGGCCGCATGAGCTTCGCTACATAGGCAACACTTTTCTTTATCACTCTGACAATCGCTAGAATTGTGACCTTCCCCGCATACCTTACACCTGACCGCTGACCTACAACCTTTCAATGTGTGACCATAACGCCAGCACTTTATGCATTGGAGCGGACGAGGAGCGAGCGGCTCCATTCTGCAAATTAAAGGCCAAGCCTTAATTTCTGATGGCCGGACTGATCCCGCAAAGGTCACAATTACAGACCCAGTTGGTATTTTCTTCTTATCAACCACCCGTCCACACCGATAGACTGAAATAGCTTCTGCTGGCGAGAACAGCTCTAGTACTTCGGAGGGTGGCATGTTGGCATTGACGCCACGCACTAGACCTTGGGTACATGCTAAATGAGAAGGTATGAACGCGCTCACCGGCTGGGATGCAAACGTTGAGCACTTTAGTAGATCTAGGACACAGGACTGGTCTGGCGAAAAGCACAGTATCCCTCTTCTGCCGAACTGGCGGACCTCCGTTATGGACTGGTATTGGGCCGTCACTGACCGCAATTCTGCCTGAATGAATTTCGGGTTTTTCAGCCGAATGATGCCATCATTGTTCGGGACTAGAGCCATTGGAACCGATGATATTCCGTTGCGCAAGAAAAGATCCACTGGCACCTCCTTTGGATCCGTAGAAGCAGACCAAAGAAAAGTTTCTGTCCCTGGCGAAGATAAGGGCATCTTGTCTTGTCTGAACTGCACAAAAAACACCGATCAAATAACTATTGCAGTATAAGAAACGATGATAGATCAATTAACCAACAGCAGCTACTCAATTCTTGGCCACACCCCGAAAGCAAGACTGCAACGACTTCTTCGTCTTTTGCACTCGGTCAAGGACACGCGCGCTGCTTTGTTGTCGCCACCACTGGCACATACGCGTGGCAATATGAATCTTCCTCAATTTTTGTTCGCATATTATTGATTTCTAATGTATGTGGCATCTGCCTTTTTTTGCTTTGTAATCGTTATTACCTACGTTAGTTCATTAGTAACAGCGTCTGTAACTACGAAGGCGGTACGGTTACTAACCTTCCCGTTACTTACTGCACTTATTAACCAATAGGTAACATAGGTGCACACCAAGGAATTGTGCAGGATGTGGAAGTGGTTGGCAAGGTACGATGCAGTGACCATAGAATGATACGGTCTCGAATTCGCCTAGACATGAAGAAGGAACGACAGAAACTCTTACGCAAAAAGCCAATCAATGAGGTAGCACTGAGAGGGAAAGTACAGGAATTCAGAGTGTCGCTGGAGAACAGATACTTGGCTCTTAGTGAGGAAAAAAAAACCTTAGCGTAGATAAAATCAATGATAATCTGACAACTATCATTACGGAGTGTGCAGTGGAATTTGGAGGCAGGGTAGTTATACAAGACACTGGCAAGCTTTCCGAAGAAACGAAGAATTTAATTAAAGCGTCAAATAATGAAAGTGTCAAGTACAACACACAAAATAGAACTGGCAGAGCTTTCGAAGTTGATTAATAGACGTAATGTATGCGATGTACTAAGGTATAACACGGAGAGAATTCAACACGCTCTGAATAACGAAGGAAGCGTCAAAGCAGTGAAGAGGAAACTTGGGATAGGCAAGAGTCGGATGCATGCATTAAGTGACAAAGAAGGCAAAATAACTACCAATATGGATAGGATAGTTAAAATAGCGGAGGAGTTTGACAGAGATCTGTACAGTAGCCGAGACGACCACGACCTTAATGCTATAAGAACTAGCAGTAACACAGATTACACTCCACCAGTAATGATAGAAGAAGTCAGAAAAGCTTTGGAGAGCATGCAAAGAGGCAAAGCTGCTGGTGAGGATCAGGTAACATTAAATCTGCTGAAAGATGGAGGACAGATTGTGTTAGAAAAACTAGCCACCCTGTTTACGAGGTGTCTCCTGACGGGAAGAGTACCAGAGTCTTGGAAAAACGCTAACATCATCTTAATACATAAGAAAGGAGATGACAAGGACTGGAAGAATTACAGGCCGATCAGCTTGCTCTCTGTAGTATACAAGCTATTTACAAAGGTAATTGCTAACAGAGTAAAGAAAACAATAGAATTCAATCAACCAAAGAAACAAGCAGGATTTCGAACAGGCTACTCAACAACAATTGACCACATTCATAATATCAATCAGGTAAGAGAGAAATGCTCAGACTATAACCAATCACTATACATAGCCTTCATAGATTACGAGAAAACGTTTGATTCAGTAGAAATATCAGCTGTCATGCAGACACTGCGGAATCAGGGCGTAGATGAAGTATATATAAACATTCTGGAAGAAATCTACAGGGGATCAACTGCTACCTTAGTGCTTCATAAAGAAAGGAACCGAATACCAATCAAGAAGGGTGTAAGGCAGGGGGACACAATCTCCCCAATGCTATTTACCGCATGCTTATATGAGGTTTTCAGGAGCCTAGAATGGAAACAGTTAGGAATAAGAGTTAATGAAGAATACCTAAAAAACCTGCGCTTCGCCGATGACATTACATTGCTGAGTAACTCAGGGGACGAATTGCAACTCATGATTGCGGAGTTAGACAAGGAGAGCAGAAAGGTGGGTCTTAAAATTAATCTGCAGAAAACGAAAGTAATGTACAACAACCTCTAAAAGGAGCAGCGCTTCGAGATAGGTAATAGTGCACATCAAGTTGTAAAAGACTTTGTCTACTTAGGTCAGGTAATAACTGCAGAGCCGAACCACGAGATTGAAGTAACTAGAAGAATAAGAATGGGGGGGGGGGAGCACATTCGGCAAGCGCACTCAAATTATGACAGGTAGATTGCCACTATCCCTCAAGAAGAAGGTATATAACAGCTGTGTCTTGCCGGTACTTCGCTACGGAGCAGAAACCTGGAGACTTACAAAGAGGGTTCAGCCTAAATTGAGGACGTCGCAGCAAGCAATGGAAAGAAAAATGGTAGGTGTAACCTTAAAAGACAAGAAGAGAGCAGAGTAGATTAAGGGACAAACGGGGGTTAAGGATATCATAGTTGAAATAAAGAAGAGGATATGGACAAGGGCCGGGCATGTAGCACGTAGACAGGATAACCGCTAGACATTAAGGGTAAATAACTGGATTCCCAGAGAACGGAAGTGGGTTAGGGGGAGACAGAAGGTTAGGTGGGCAGATGAAATTAAGAAGTTTGCGGGTATAAATTGGCAGCAGCCAGCACAGCACCGGGTTAACTGGCGGAGCATGGGAGAATCCTTTGTGCTGCAGTAGAAGTAGTAAGGCTGATGATGATAATGAACATAAGTGACAAGTAGTAAACCAAAGTTAGTAAATACTACAAGGTTTTCTTAAGAGTACCTCTAGTTATTAGTTAAGGGGGTACTGTGAGAGCACCCATACGTAGGCGGCTAGATAGATAGATAGATAGATAGATAGATAGATAGATAGATAGATAGATAGATAGATAGATAGATGCTCAAACTACCTGCAGAACGCGAAAATTCTTCGCAACAATTATTATGACCTAATTGTAGCGTACTTCACCGCAGTCGAGCAGTGGCTTTAAAGATCGGCTGCTGACCAGAAGGGAATAGCTTCGATCCCAGCCACGATGGTCGCATTTCGATAAAGACAGAAAGGTAGAGGCCCATGTACTGTGCGTTGTCAATGGGTAGCCAAGAACGTAAGATGGTCGAAATTTCTGGATCCCACCTCACCGCGTTAGCCTAGGCGAATGGATGGACAAACAGACGGACGGATGAACGGACAGACAGACCGAGAGATAGACGCACGGACAGACAGACAGACGGACGCACGGATGGACAGACAGACCGAACAACGGACAGACGGGTGCATGCACGGAGGAAAGGGTGGACGCATGGACGTGCGCACAAATGGGCGGACCTGATTGCCAGTGCACCTAATGCTTTCCAAAAGTGCACTCAGATATATCCATATGCATTCCACCGCGATCCGAGAGACGTGCATAGACTTACTGTTTTCCTGCAGGTCGGGGTTCGTATTCGTGCTCTGGCGACTGCATTTCCCATGGAGGCGGAAATGCTGCAGGCCCATGTGCTCAAATAGGGGTGCACGTTAAACAACATCAGGTGGTCAACATTTCCGGAGCCCCCCACTAGGCATCTCTCATATAATCACATGGTGATTTTGGCACGTTATATCCCACGTGCCAATCTAATCAAATTTCATGAATCCTCCACTATGGCATCTCTCCTCATCATAGCATGTTATTGGGACATAAACGCCACGTAATATTACTATTGGTTTCATTAGTATAATTTGCACAGTCAAGGGCGGTTCATAGGTATACACTAAAAGCCAGAAATGGAGAGGGGTATAGGCCATACGTGTTTCAAGGCAAAACTTTTATTTGGCCTAACTTGCGGTCTCGAAATAGAAACTCAAGTTACAGCAAGCAATGCACCCGGCGCACTTATTCCGGCGCAAACAGCGTCGGTCATCGACAAACTGATGAGCGGTGATGTGCGTCGGCATTGATATACATGTGCCGTTCAATATTACAGCGTTATCACTAGTGGCCACGAAAGTTACAGAAGGATCTGTAATTTCGCGGTTTGCGCGTAATCACATAGAAATCTTCTGAGATTCTATTATGCTGTCATCATGTCGCTTTAACTAAAATTGTAGTCAAGTGCCATTCACTGAAGCTCATTAATCGAGGCGTTTCCAGGGTTCCCATCCCGCTGGCGCAAGGGCTGCATATCGCCTTACCGTATTCGGTGTTGCTAACACCAATGTTGCTGTTGGCATCTTCACGCAACAGTAAACATATGAAAATTTAACGTATGTCAGTGCGTGCAACTTTTTTACACATATTTACCGTCATTTCATAACGTTTCGTGCACTAAAAATACAACACGGGAAATTTTCTTCTGCATGCTTCGCAAAACATTGATTTAGAAGGTACTTGAGATCTGCCCATCTTTTTGTTTTATTTGCGTCCGGTTTCGTATACATAATGAGAACATTTTTTTCATACCGGCCAGACTGCGTGAGAGGCAATAAGCAATTTATGTTGTAGAGACTTTTGTTCTGTTTTCAGAACTGGTAGCACAACAAACCGAAAATTTCGAGGAGCAATCGGTAAATGGCAATGGGAGGCAGGGAGTGAGATAGGTGACGTCGTTAACGGAGCGTAAGTGTGGCGTTTCATCTCCCCAACCACGCTCTCAGCCCGAATACGCCCTTGATCAAAGCAGTTCTTTCCAGTCGGCCAAAGCGGTAATGGCAAATGGATCCACCTTCAAATGCTGCTATCACAGATAACACATATTAGCACTCGGGCCAGCCTTCAAGAAATGTTGGATGGAAGTGCAGGCCACTCCTACAAGGACGGCGAAATCCACTGTTCCCAGGGCACCCTTGAAAGCCCGCCGTTAAACTAGCTTCTGCTGAATATAAGGAAGCTAAATAGTAAATGTTCCAGCGCCCCCTAGCATGGTTGTTTTAGGCAGCCTTTTTCTGCAGCCCATTTCGTTTTTTTTTATTGAAAAGCACCATTTCTATTTTTTCCTTGACTTGCATTTGCTGTTTACATTGCTGTTTACCGCAGTAAAATTTACTCCGCTATTCAAGAATACACAAATATGTAACTATGCGTCTGTGTGTGCATATAAAGCAAGAGATAAAAAATTAGCCCCGTATCTGCATGTGCCACTGCAAATGTCGTCAAAATAGAATTGTCTTACGCCTCAAGAGAGGGAACAAAACGTTTATTTGATCTTCTGTGCGAGAAAAAGAATGAATGGTATTTTGGAGGCGCTGCGTTACAGTGCCTTGATGCTTCCAGCGGAGGCAAACGAGCACATGGAGACCCGGACGACACGTCAGATATTAGTGCTCTCTGGCAGTCATCTTGGAAAACTAAGCGCGCTACGTGCACGTCGGTCTCGGATCTCATAAAGTGTTGAACGCAAAGCGACGAGTAGGTGCCACCACCCTGTCGTCTTAGAAAAGCGTTGGAAACACTTGCCTTTTCGTTCATAGCGTTGCATTGTCAGCACAGCGCGATAAACGCTACCATCCTTTGAATTACTCATGTATGCCTTTTCTAGTATAAATATACGCTTACAGAATATTGACGTGTTCCTATTGTGCCTCAAATATGCGCAATATTTGCTTTTTAATTGACCATCGCACAAGTATGAACCCCGAAGCTCGAGCAATAATGTTGGGTGCTGCAGATGGGGTCAGAGTTTGGTCGTTTTGAAAAATTTTTCGACGAACAAACAGACAAGTACACCGACAGAGAGAAAGACAAACAAATTTGCATCTAAGGTCCTCAAGAAAGACTGTGTTCTTTAAAAATGGAGAGAAGTGTGAGTGCGTGGGCGCAATATAGAAGTTCACTACAACCAGCATACCACATTGGCGAAACCACCACAGCTTTTTTTTTCGTGTAACCAAGGAATCATTTCACTGGAAAAACGTAATGTCTCACAAATTAAACGCCGCAAAAATTTTAGGAGTCCATCGAGCACTAGAGGAATTGCAAAGATTTGTTACAGACTGCAATTGCATTCTCTCTTCTGTCGTCCCCAACGAAAGCGCTGGAAGCTAAGCAGGGATGAATGGGATGGGCTAACAAAAAACATCACGCACCTCGTAACCTTGAGCATTTTTTAATTTTTTTCTTCGAATAGATGTTTTTTTTTCATTGCGATCACGCGCGCACGCAGGGACAAGTGACTGCTTCCCACGGCGATCTCTGTAACGACCAAGCGCGCCATGTTCAAATCAGCCAATGGCTGATAAATGGACGCACGGATGGACGGAAAAACTATTAAAAGAATGAAAAAACTCAGGATTACCGGCCCGGGCTCAGGCCACCCCGTCATTTTTTTGCGGTGAGGCGTAGCCTTTCCACTGCTGTCAAGGCCCACTGGATTGCCCACAGTTGCTCGTGGAGATCTGAGCTAGTCAGCGCACTTAGCCAACACTCCTCGAGAAGGTCCGGTTTTATATTGTCCTCTCGGTATATTTCTTTGACTTGCGTGCATCGCCGCATAATATGTGCCATATCTGCGTGTTCGTGCTTATAGAGTGTACAGCTTGTTTGTGGGTATTGACTGGAATATACTCGGTTCTGGTGTACTGGATTCGAAAAAGGTTCTGGTTTCTTGAGATCTGTCTAGCTGTTTGGGTGGTGGCTGATATTCTTCTAGTTGTCGCTTATAATGTGCCAATATGTCATGATACGTGACCAGTCTGTCTCTGTCGTTTCGTATCGCATATTCACTATTGTCATCACCTCCATCGTCCCCATCGCCTCCACAAGAGTCGCCCCCCTCCCTACTATGATCCATGCGGGAGGCCGGGATGTCTCTATCAGAGACATGGTGGGTTAGTTCTCGCACGGTTTGGTAGGCTTTCTCGTTGAGGTTTTGAGAGAGGGTCGTGTCTTCGATGTTTAATTGCCTTATGTGTGCCGGGATCCATTTGAGGTATTTGGGTACAATTTTGCCATTCCGGAAGTTTTATGCTCTGCGGTTCAGGATTTTAGCTGCTTCGGTGGAGACTTACTCCTTTGTGAAATTCCTAATGCCCATCTTGGAGTCACTAATTACTAATCTGTCGTGTTTTCGACCATTGACTACGGCCAGTGCAATGGCAATTTTTTCCGCTGTTTCCCACGATCTGGTCCTTACGGAGCTCGCGGTCACGGTCTTCTATTTTGTGTCTATGACCGCCATTGCGAAGAAGGAGCCATGCACAACCCTATTACTTATATCATTATTTCGGAATTACCGGGCGACGTCTACAAAAAGCACACACTCCCGCGCACCATGGTTTTTAAGGATCATTTCGTGCGGCATTTTCGCCTCTCAACATAGGTACACGCTGCATATTTTTGGGATGTTTTTCGTAAGTATCGCGGATCAGACATCCGAATGAATCTACGTCTTCAGACTTTTCGCTCTGCAGGAAATAATAGAGATCTTTTCCATAGTTTCTCTACCCGCCATGGTTCTAGACAATCGTTCGAGTTGCGCTATCCTCTGTGCTTCAGCTATCTCGTCCAGCTTGTTGTACTCCGAGTTGTAGCACCCTTTCGTTCTTTGTATATTGCAGTAGACCCAGCGCAGCCCTGTATGCTTTTCTAATCCACGCGTCGACTTTGTCTTTATCGGCTTTGTTTCAGTGGACGAACGCCGCTACGTACGCGACATGTATGATCGCGAAGGCCTGGACGAGTCACACTAGTTTCTTTCTTTAATGTCCCTTCGTTTATTGGATATTCTTTGTATTAGCTTAACAGTCGTCATGACTTTCTTTTCCAGGTGCGTTAAGGTTTCCCCATTGGTTCCCTTGGCTTCAATTCAGGGACCCAGGACTCTGATCTTCTTAACCAAGGGTGTCGCCGTGCTATTTTAGTGGTTATCCTGATTCCTCTTTTGTGTAATTCTACCATGTTTCTGCAATGCATGCCTAGTCTCTTGGGGTGGTATAGTAGCAGTTCTGATTTTCCTGGTGAACATTGCAATCCGGTGCCATCCAGATGACTCTCGACTGTATCCACCGCCTCTTGAAGTTTATTTTCCATCTCGACTTCACCGGTGTCTTGCGTGGTCCAAGTAGTAATGTCGTCTGCATAAACTGTGTGATTAATGCCTTCAATTCATTCTAATTTTTCTTATAATACAATCATGACGAGGTTGAAAAGCATCGGTGTCACGATGAACCCTTGCGGTGTGCCAGCGCTTGGATTCTCTCCTCCTCGTCCAGTCTAACAGTGGCAGCTCTTCCCGTGAGAAAATTTTGATGTACTTGTACGTGTGCTCGCCTAGGCCGAGTTGCGCAATTCGTTTTAGAATGACTGCGTGCGACACCATGTCGAATGCCCTCCTTATATCTAGCCTGATTATTGCCCTCATGCCTCATCCAATGGTGTCTATGACTTGCTCCTTTAGTTGTATCATGGCATCTTGTGTGGAGAGCCCTCTTCTGAAGCCGATCATTTTTCTGCGGTATACGTTGTTAGACTACAGGTAGCCATTAATCCTTCTCAGGAAAGCATGCTCCATTACTTTGCGGACGCAAGAAGACAGGAAGATGGGCCACATATCCTGGATTTCTTGGTTTTTACCCGGCTTAGGAATGTAGATCACATCGGATTTCTTCCATTCGTTGGGTATTTTCCCGTTTCTCCAGCACTCGTTGACAAAGTCTGTCAAACGGCTCGTTCCTTGGTCTTCCAGGTTCAGGAGCATCTTGTTGGACATTTTGTTGGGACCTGGAGCTGACTTGGTCTTGATAGTCTGCAGGACTGCCCTGATTTCTTGCTATAAAAATTCTCTGTCAAGATCTTCGTTGGGAGAGCCAGAGTATTCCTTGTGTTCGACTGCCGGGAGTCTGCTGAGGTAGGGCTTGACGACTTCATTACTCATTTGATGCATGTTCTCTTTATACCTGTGTTTTATCTTGGTCATTTCCGCTTTCACCACCGTTTTGGTGGCCGACAGGTCCAGCAGGTGCTTGAGGATTTTTCATGTCTTGCCTGTGTGTATGTTGCCGTCCATGGCGTCGCACACTTCGTCTCATTTCTGATGGCATAGATGGGTACAGTGTGTTTCGATGTGCTTGTTTAGCTAGGCGAGTTTTCTTCTTAGATTTCGGTTGTGTGTTTGCCCTTGCAGTCGTTCTTGAATAAATTTTTTGGCTTTGACAAGGTTTGCGAGCCTGCTGTCCATCCGCATTGAGAGGCTTCCGCCACACTTTTCTTCCTCTTCTCGTTGAGGCAACCAGTTATCCCACTCCATTTCGGTTGTCAAGTTTTCTACATCTCGTAGAAGTTCCCTGCTCCATTCTTCTGTGTTTTTGATGGGTCTCTGTTCTTTCTCATTTCTGGTTTTGCGGAATTTGTCCCAATCTACACGCCTGATTTTCCGTTTGTAGTTCCTGGTGGGATTGCCTAGGCCGATGCTGAGAAACCTGTGATCACTTACCAGGTCTTCAAAGGTGCTTTCCCACGTGATTTACCCGGCATTCTTGCAGAGGGTAAAGTCTGGCGTTGTGTCCTTGTGAGGACCTGCACCGATTCTGGTGTGAAAGGCTGGCTCATTCAAAATGGCTTGTCCAGTCTTTTCAATAAAACCGGCAAGGTTTTTTTTCTCCTTTTTTCGACGAGTGCCCTTATTCCCACTGTGTATGCGGAGCGTTAAAATCTCCTCTGACGACAAGTCGGTTGTCGCCTGCGATGTTCATCGTTTCATTAATTAGTTCTTTAAAAATATGTGTTAGGCTCTTTTTAGACGGACTGCAGTATACGTTTTGGACAAAAGTGCTGCTCTCCTGTTTGCTGCGTGGCGTGACTTCTATGAGGATATGCTTGATATCCGTGACTTGTTTCGTAATGTGTGGAATAGCAACTAGCCCCTAGTTCACTAATGTGGTCCCGACTGTCTCTCCCCTTTCGTTGTGTGCGTTGTTTGTGGGTGGCATACCACACAATTTTGGCGTGGTCAAATGTCCCCTGCAAAATGATCACGTCTAGTTTTTTTTTCCTTTTGTGGAGGTTTTAATTAGTTGCGTCATTGCTGCTTTTTTTATTAGAGAATAAACGGCAGTTCCTCTGCCAGATGACAAGTTTTCTCATTTTGGTGCCTGCCATGTCTAAAAAATTTTCTTCTCTAGCCCTTCAAGCCAGTTGTCGTGTTTCAGTGCCAGCGCCTTACTCTCTGTCTCACTGTCACTAAGTCGCACGACCGGCATCTCGAACACTTTCTCCATTTTGTCCGACAGATTGTTTATCATGTCCTCTAAGATGTCTGTTTTTTAGTGATAGTATGGGGTCACTTGACATCTTTTTCTGAGTCACTTTGCTGTTTGGTCTTCGTCAGTGGGATTTTTCGCTTGGCGCCTGGTTGCTGTGCTTCCACTGCTACCATTTTTACCTTCTCATCCTTCCCTCCCCTGTGATTTTGGCCTCTGGCGTGGAGACGGCCGCGATGGAGGTCGACGGAGGCGACGTCTGTATCTGCATTTTCATGAGTATTTTATTGAGTGTTTGCTGTAGTTAATCTATTTTTAGCTGATTCACTGTTTTGCTTTTTTTGCTTTTTCTAGCTCCTGGCTGAGTAGCTTGTTTTTCGTTCTGTATTCCTCCACGCATTTGTCTATGTCTTTGTAATTATCCCTAGCATTCCAACTATTGCCGGACCTTGCCGAAGTACGATTGGCCACTATGTCTGACCAGCCCACCTTGTCTGACGTTTTCTGTTTTCTTTGATGCTTCGTTGTCGCTTCGGGTGTCCTTCCCCACGAGGTGGATCTCAGCCCGCTCCTGGTCCTGGGACTGCTTCTGGACCTTGACCCCCTCTGACGTAGTCCCCAGGCTTCCAGCCTAGACTTCGATCTGGACCCTGATGTGGATGCACGGTTTGGTTGTTTGTTGCTGCTTTCCCAAGTGTCCTGGCCTGGTGAGCCAGCTTCCCGCTGGAGTTCTTTGCTTTCCTCGCAGCCCACCTTCGTATCTTTAAGAAGTATGTCACTTAACGGTTAGCCCTGGAAGTTCGATCTACCGTGCGGCGTGCGTCTCCGCAGAGCTTGCACTTGGGTGAGCATTCATGGTCTCTGGTAGAGTTTTTGGCACCACACGTCGGGCACAACTTGTCTGTCGGTCTTGGGCACACATCGGGCCTGTGCCCGAGCCTCCCGAACTCTTTACAAAGGTCTATTTGCTTCCGGTAGAGAGAAACATTCATCATGATGCTGTTGAAGTAAGCCCACATGGGGACCCTGCTGCCTTCGAACAGTAGTATGTGTTCGTGCTCCCCAGTCTCTTGGCGTACGACAATGAAAAGTTCCTCACGTCCACGAGTGCGTGCACGAGCTGATCATGTGTGTACTTCAAGGGTATGTTGCGAAGTATCCTCTTTGCAAAGTGTTCCGGTGCCGAGACGTACGCGTTTCTCTCAAACGTCTTCCCACTGGTTTTTAAATCCTTTATTTTGACGAATTTAGTCACCGTCTTCTCATCTGGTGTGCTGATCACCAGGATATTTTGTGTAGGGTTGGGACAGATTGTGAAAATTTCTTCGTTGTTCACCCCTGCTTCTTGGCGTATCGCTTCAACAAGGCTGGCTCTGCACGTGTGCCTAATGCTCAGCCCGTCTGTTGGTCTGACGATTATCTTGATGTCTTATTCAGGTAGCCTTGGCATCTTTCTTGCTTGTAAAGTCTTGCTCACTATGTTCTTCTCACACCTGTGCGTTGGGCTTTTGAGCGGGTGCCTTTCTGTGCAGTCTCTTCACCAGAGCTCACACGGCTCTTCCTTTTATACATGACTTCGATCCAGCCCTCCGCGTCGAAGTCAGCGTCTTGTCTCGTCGGATCGCAATCTCCTCTCCGGAATCATTACTTGGAGTTTCCCCCACTTCTGCATCATCTAAGTCCATTCCGGAGGTGCGTCCGATCCCTTGTCTTACAACTCGGCACTGTTGATCACCCTTTCTGAAGCTGGCGTCGGCCTTGTCGGTGTAGGCTTAGCTGGTTGCACTTTTAACTCGGGTGATTTTTTACAATGAAAATGCTTTCAAAAAGATTTCTCACCCAGATTTTTGGTGTCCAAGCGTTCGGGTGGACTTGCTCTATCCGGTGGGTGTCGATTGCTAGGTATTTCACTTCATAAAACTGCGGAAAATATTCATCAAAGTCTGAGCTGACGTGAAGCGCGGCCGGAGTGGTGCGTTGCCCGGCAATGTCTCTCCCTGATTGATTGATTGATTTGTGGGGTTCAACGTCCCAAAACCACCATTTGATTATGAGAGACGCAAAGTGTCTCTCCCTGTAAGTGGGCTTACTACGAGTTATTTTTGGGCTTATTGCGTGATTTTTTGAGGGAAGAGAACGCAATGTTTTCTGACCTTGATAATTTATTGTGAATTTCAGGAAACGTGCTGCGCTATAATAATTGGCTCACGTTTTGTTAGGAGCCTCTACTACCAATCAGCAGCATTTTCTGACCATGCTCAAAAAGTGCTGCAGCACCCCTTTAAGCAAAGTTACTTTTTATGGGGCAACTATCTTTTTCGCGCTCCCAGATTCTGGTGGCATACAGTGACATGGTTGCTGCGATGCATGCATGATTGCGCATACCATGTTCGTTAAATCGTAAAAAATTACTGAACCATATCAGTGCTTTGGTATTTAACTTGTATATTTCTGATTAGCTTTTAGGAGTAGTGCAAGCTTGAAATATTGCTAAAACTTATTGCATACCCAACATATTGGCCGCCGCTCAGAACTACTGCGATGGGGGTCAAGTTCAATAGCAATATTCTGAACGATGTTTGTTTAGAAGGTGCGATGGCATCTTTTGTATTTTTGAGTTCTTTTAACAATGCAACTGCGAACGATATATAAGTATTGTTCATGCTTTTACACGAAGTTATTTGCATAGCGTGGTCGACTTCTGTATAACAAACAGAAATATTTAAAAGCGTATACGCTTGATTGATTGATTGATATGTAGGGCTTAACACCTCAAAACCACCAAATGATTTAAGACGCTGTAGTGAAGGGCTCCGGAAATTTCGATCACCTAGGGTTCTTTAACGTTCACCCAAATCTGACCTCGTGGGCCTGCAGAAATTCCGCCTCCATCGAAAATTCAGCCGCCGCAGCCGCGATTTGATGCATGACCTGTGAGTCAGCGGTCGAATACCTTAACCACTAGACCACCGCGGCGGGGCACATATATGCTCTAGTCTACACAGGTATTGCAATAATAAGATCACAGGTTTTGCAATGAAAACTTCAAATTTATCCTAACAGAGTTTTTAAGCAATGTGATATCTTAAATGTGTCAAACTAAATATATAGTTTTTCAGTTTGTAGCAGTTTTTGTAGAGAGATGGTAGTCAGAAGTTTTAATTTCTGAATGGAGATATTCCAGTGACTACATCTGTGGGAGGAGAAAGTGCATGTAATTCATGTTTTACTGTTTGGCTGCAGTAAATAGTCATCAAACTAATTGCAGTTAATATTTATTAACACAGGCACTGCGCTGCCGCCATAATGAATAGCACAGTTGCAAAAGAAGCCTCTTAGCAGCATTTTTTGAATTTTATAAGTTGAGTTACCGTTTACTGTTGCCACTGCCTCAACGAACAGTGTAATTATCCAATATATTACCGCGGCAGAAAGGATGCTTCGGGACGCTATAACCACGGAGAGGTCTGTTTTGAGAACTGAGCTGGACTAATGCATCGGAAATATTCTAAGTTATTTATACCGGAAATGAAGCTACAGCAGATCCCACTCATTCTCGGAGTCAATGTCATACGAAGCAGTAGTCAAATACTTGCCTATGTAGCACCTTTTTATTGCTTTCAGTCAAGCGTTGGGATTTCTGTGTATGTGGTAAGTAGGCCAGTAGCGAGGAATGTTTGTTTAGAGCGGGAAGAGCCGTTTGCTTGAGGCTTTAACTATTTGATAAATCTACCTATATGAGAGGCCACCATTTAGTGACAGAAAAGGGTCATTTTGCTGTCGCCGTGCGTGGTTCGATACAAACTGTACAGCACCTGTGGCTCATATCAACGTGAGAGCTGAGATAGAAAGATAGATATTTTTCATTCGGAAAACAAATTTCCGTCGTTACGTGTGTACCGCTTGCATCCTCCTGTGTTGGTCATAAGGAAGCGACTAAATTATTTCTCAAGAGAGTTAAAAAAGAATAAAAAATGCTTGACAGTTATCAATATTATGCGAAGCGTATGGAAGTAAGGTGACTGTGTTGTATTATTTTACTTCAGCAAAACAATACGAAGTGACGCTATAGATATGTACACATGTTGTACGCACAAACATATATTAAAGAGTCGCATGTTTACTGTTGCACAATGATGCGAAAAACAACATGGTTATTAGCAACATCAAAAGCGCTAAGCTAATATGTCGCGCTTGTGCAAGCGAGGATGGCGGTCCTGGACACTGCTACATAAATCATCTTCAGTAAATAGCACTTTACAACAAATATATTTAACCCGACGTGACATCTCTATAATAGTAGTACATATGTAATGTTCACAAGATTGTTTATCCAATCCTGCCAATATACCTGACGTTTCACAAACGTTATGGCCGACTTCAAAAGCCCCTCTGAGATCTGGCTGGCTCTGAGGAAGAATCTTTGATTGCCACGCAGAAGGCCGAGGTTCAATTCCTGCTGGGACCGTAATGTATTTCTGTAGGTAAGCCAGGCTCAAGTTCTCGCAGTACCGTTCATCACCCGAGCGGAGAAAGGGAAATGCTCCGGTCGCGAGGACGGGCCGTGCATGCTTCGTCTTCCCATTACGCGCAAGAAAAACGTGTTCCTTGGGGCTTTCATCTCGCATTTTCCATGCTATGGGCACCGCTCTTTCGTCATCCTGGAGCGCAGGCACGCGCTTCTGCTGCATGGCGAGCTGCTACATAAGTGGAAACTGACGAAGTGCTGGAAACTTCGCTTCAAGTCTCACCTAATCACCTGCGCTACATACCCACATACAAGTGGCACGTATTCACCCCCTGGTATGTGTCACTGTCTGGCGGAAAGTGATTCATGACGAACGTGACGGGATTGCGACATTCTTCGTGCCATGAGTAGCGAATCGTATTCGTTGAAAAATCTTACCCTTGACAGATTTTGGTTTACCCCAAGTTAAGGGTGTGATCGCCAAAGCACCCAGACGTTAGCGGCTAGATAAATATATAGGAACAGCCAGAGTGCCGGCAGTTCGCTATGAAATAGTTCGAATTTATCACGGCGTTGTTCTTTGCGCATCACTTGCGTAGACCCTATTTCTGTAACGGTAACTATCAGCAGCCCCGTGCATTCTCAATTTATCTTTTTATAGGAACTGTAAATTTACAACAGAGATATTTTAATTACAGGCCATCTACTAGAAACTGTGTTGTGTTTAGTTACACAAGAACTGTGAATTCACGTCCTAGTTGCCTGTTCGTTAATTATTGATATCACCAAGACTAACCATCAATTAACATTAAGCCTAAAATACACTTCTCTTTAAATCCCCACGAAACATTTTTTCATAGAATATGACAGCACAAACAAAAATGACGGCAACAATCCTATGGCATCTTGAAAACAGCTCACGCCGCAAATTCTTCACGTTAAGCTGTATTCACACTATGCACATTATCGCAGACAGATCGGTCACATGACACGTGACATGATTCGGACCCCCCCGCAACGACCCTTAACACGACAGGGGAGAATTCATGCTGCAAACGGGGATTTTGGCATTGCTCCCAAAAAGAGCAACTGTGGTTTTGGCTTCCGTAGTTTCACGTTTCTGGACACATGGACCGAAGCCCGTATGCGGAAACGAGTCACGCACGGTGATGTATTGCGCGAACCCTGAGGGGAAATGGCAATTTTGTCTGTCGTGTGAATACATTTATTTGAGCATGTCTTAAACGTAAACGACTGTTCTAGACGTCACTTTCGTTTATGCGAATCAAGATAAGAATATACTAAATTACTTAAAAGGAAACGCCAGCTCGATTTTTACCACATTGATGTAATGCTGTTTTCAATTAGCACTAACACTGCTGTGACGGCTAGGGTGGTTCATTTTCCTGTTCAATCATTTTAAGTAGGTAAAAGCAATGAGTGAAAAAGACAACTAAACAGGCCGTTCTCCAGTATAGGTACATAATGATGTCACTACACGCCACTATGGCTGGACAGGGTGTAGACATAGCAGAGGAGCTTTTTCTGTCGCGATAACAGCAAGTTGGTGATGTCATTCAACGTGGAATCAAGCTTCGCTAGCTCGTCTAAATTTACCAGTGAAAGTTTAGCGATGATCGCATCTTGCGTCTGAGGGCGGAAGAATCGCCATTTGATTTGAGCCGACCCAAAGGATGAAACATCTGACATGCGCTGAATAAATCTCCTAGTTGCTAAATAATGTACATGCTTAGTACAACCCCCCGATGTCAACAACCACTAACATAGTATGCAGCTGACAAATTCGCATTGTGCTCACGTCTTCATCAGCTCGTAGAAGAAAGCGCGCTCTTCTGGGAGAGGCGGGATTCCTAAAAAACAGTAAGCACTTACGTCACATACACAGAGTGGCCCGCGTTTACAAGTGTCTTTCTAATATGAGCTTCCAATTTTTGAAATTCCTTTAAAAACAATTAAATTACTTACGGTTGTACAATATAGCACATATATACCTCGGCATCGAAGTATTGCTTCGAAGAGAGCACTTTTCGAACATTCATTGAAGTGGGCAAGTATAAAAAAGTTGTCGAAGTTGCCGTTTTAGATATTTGTTGCTCAAGGAGCTCCCCAATAAGCAGGTCTCAAAGTTCGTACAAATACATAATTCAACCTGATTAACCTGAGGAAGGTAATAAAACGCTGACGCGGATATGTCATTTACACATGGTAGTGTGTTTATAATATACCAAGCAAGCACTATGCTTCGTTCGCAAGTGCTTGAGACCACTCTATGCCCGAATACATTTGAAGTGGTTGCTCCACGGCACGAAATGCCTATTCTACCATTAGATGCAATTAATCGGTTTTCTTGGTTGGTTCTTATTGCATCAGCGGCCAGTGTTGTACACATAATAGTGAATGTCTCATGTATTCATAGTTTATATCACTGTACAGCTTTTCGCATTATCGTTTTTTATATTCGCATATGGATATCATAGAAAGTACCCGTCACCCGATTTCTTTCTTTTATTAGATCAGCGACTTTTCACTGGGGGCTCAAATGCAGGAATTTATTCCAATGCACTTTTCTGAACCTTGACGATTATTTATTTTTACTTTTCCTGTTTCTGGCGCGGTGTGGCGTGGTTGCATGTTCATGCACGATGCTATCGACGTGGCATGAAAGATTTATTGCTGGCAGGAGTCTCTGCATACTTATGGCGACTTCCCGTCGCTGCTAGCCTCTTTTAAACACGGCCTTTATCAGTTAAACACGTCAGCATATAGGATTTGGGAAGGCAAACATGAACAACGCCAACGTGGCTCGCAACAAAGATAACAAAACATTTATTCTGAATGACGCTACTCACTCGCTTCTTGACATAACACAGCGATGGATTACACTGAGCTCTGCAGAGTAATGTGGAACTGTACGCGTTAAAATATATAGAGTTATACTGAAGTCAGGTATCTCTGCGTAACTATGTAAACCACCCATTTGCTTATGCCCAACTAAAAAATATTACAGCCTATTCACGGAGAAAACGACGATGAGTGGGACGAAGCTTCTGTGCTTTCGTCCGTCTGTCCGTCCGTTCCTGCCCCCTGCCGCAAGTCTACACGTGCGTCCGTGCGTCTATTCATGCATCCGTCTGTGCATTCCTCTGTGCGTTCGTCCGTGCCAACGTCTGTCTGTCTGTCTGTCTGTTCTTGCATCTGTCTGTCTGTCTGTCTGTCTGTCTGTCGGTCCGTCCATCTGTCCATCCACTCCTATCACACTATAACACGCATCGTACGGATGAACGCTTCGCCTCACTCATTATCGTTCACTCCGTGGATGTGCTGGCTAAGCAGGCCGGAAGGACGACCGACCAGGTGATGCTACAAGAAGCTTCGCCCCTAAAAACTCATCGTGTTGCGGCAAGTGAAAGTTTTTTTTTCTTACACACATCTGAGATGTCAGTAGGGTTGAACTGAAGATATAATGTAACTTCTCACTCCACTGCAGCAGACACGCTTCAGTAGCATAGCATATATCTAAACATCGCGTAGTAGACGACAGTATTTTATTTGAAAACACGTAAACACATCCCTAGACAAGAACCCGTCACAAGTCATGTGCGCACAATTTGCCCAAAATTGCTGCCATGACACCAGAAACACAGCTTTTTCATGGAAAGACAAATTGATGGTTACAAATTCGTGCGTCCCGTATCTATTAAATATCTCGGCCTCAGTCAATTAGTCAGTTAACGGATTTTCGGGTCTGCTCACAACTGAACACTCATTGTGAACTGTACCACACGCGAGTATAACCATGCAAAACAGAGTGCGCAATGAACGCCCCCTCCCTCTCTGATATCTTCAACGATGCAATAACACTCCCGGAGCCTATATTTGTGTCATCGTCTACAATGACCTACATAATTGCTACGACAAGTCGAAGGCAGATTGTAAACTGTACATTTTGCACAGTCAAAGAAAGTGGTTTCTTTTGCTGTGCGATTGCATTTCATGAAAAAGCTGCTCACAAAAAAGGTTCGAGAATAATCTAGGCGTAAGCATCAGCTGTCATATCACCCAAAACAGGAGTAAAAGTTCAGTTTTCATGAAGAATGCGTCGGGGATCTTCAGCAACACACCGCGATGCCTGCACCACTCACTGCTCCGTGTATAATAAAACTCGGAATAATTCTGAATAACGAGCATTTATTTTGATTTTAAAGATTTCAAGTAAACAACCTTCCCAAAACGTATTGCGGTCCACTACACAAAAGATTGAAACTTCTAGGGCAAACTGTTCACATGTGTGGAGCAATCAGTGCTTCCAATAACGACTTCATAATAAATCTGTAATGTGACACTGTAATACGTGTTATTCAAGGGTTTATTAGGGTCTCTGTTTTTGGTAGAGATGCAACTGTGGGTTTTCCCATGAGCAGCTAGCTGTACCTCGGTGAACTTGAAATATTTCAAAATAAAGTAAAGGTTCATTGCTAGGGTTGACATTGGGCAGCGGTAGCCATTTCCTTGCTATGTCGTTCAGTGCGTCTCTAGCTTGCGTAGATACGAGATCAATCTTTCCACCTTGATGCAATGTTACGCTTGCCTGAATACATACGTGTGTTCCTTGAAGAGGATAATAACATTGGTTTCGAGTTATGAATAGTTTCGAATGAACTGCGTGGTAAGCGGCGTGAATGTGAATGGAGTATGCGGTGAATGTCAACATGTACTCGCAAGCTCTCTTCATACCTTCATAAGTGTCGTTTCGTGTCACATGTGTGTTTGCTACGTTAGGAGACATTTATTTATTTATTTATTTATTTATTTATTTATTTATTTATTAGAATACCCTCAGGGCCCGTAGGGCATTACAGAGGGGGTGGGTACAACATATATAACACACAAGAAAAAAATACAAAATAAAGAAACAAGTATCAGATGCGCAAATCAGGAAGGCAACAGAAGTCAACTGTACGTAGGCGGGGGTTCTGAAAACTTGCTTCCATATTATTATTATTTAAACTATACTTTAGCTGCCACTCAAGAAATTCTAACACCTACCACAGTTTTCTTTACTAACGCCGGCACCACATATGTGCTCATCGACTCTAGTTGAAACATTTTCGTGAACACGAGGCAAATATTCGGTGTTAGCGCCCGCTTTTTCAATCTTCTTCATTTGCAGTGGCTTCACAAGTTCACTTCTCAGTCCTCTATGGCGTCCTGCGCTTAGTTGGTAACTTAAAACTTCCTTGCTTGCCTGAATTTCTCTGTCAACTCCGAAGTATATTTCCTGAAAGGCTGTGGCCAGTAGACGGCTGCATTTGGCCATAAATCAGGCACATCTTACTGGCCCTCAAGAAACAGGAATGTGAGCTGGAATCGGTACACAAACTTACATTAAAGTGCTAAGTGGGTGACGATCTCGTCCGCTTCTTCCTAGCGGTGTTGCTGTGAGATGCAGTGCAACGGCAGGGCGTGAAGAAAAAGTCAGACGCTTGCTCTACACCAATCCTGCGTAACAGTACTCATAGTGGGGCTTTAGTATTGCGGTGGTCACAAGTCAATTATGGAGAGTATCTACAGAGAGAGACGCGCAAATCGCTTTCGCTCTTACAGTGTGGGTAGGTCCTATTGTTCCTGGTTCTGTACGCTATAGCCATTAGAATAGTGTGCTTTGTCCCATGTTGAAAACTGCATTAGACCTCGCCCGTACGTCGGCGGGGGTTCTGAAAACTTGCTTCCATATTATTATTATTTAAACTATACTTTAGCTGCCACTCAAGAAATTCTAACACCTACCACAGTTTTCTTTACTAACGCCGGCACCACAAAAAATATGTGAATGAAATCAGGCTATATCTACCGTGACTCTAAAATAGGTGAATGGAAAAAGTGCTCGAGCAGCTCCCACACACTGTTTACTACGATGCATCATTAGTAGCTCACACGACTAAGAAGAAGACGCTTGAATGTTTCGCCTTAAGTGGTCCTATTCCAGTGAACATTCTATTTTCTGCACAGTAGCACTTCTGCCGTCTATTGTTTTGCAGGAAGTGTATATTTTAAACCACAACATGGCTGCATGTATAGGCACACAATCGTCTCAAGGTGAACAACATGCCTGTATAGCTAAGCAGTATAACTCAAACTTTTTATAACTTCAGCTTTAAATAAATAAACTGTCATAGAATAGTTACGTGTCTTTGAAACACCGAAGTTTCGCTTACCTCTTAAAAACGAACAGAAACGAATATTAGTACGAACAAAATGTTTTTAAATAAATATGCTTGCCAAGCTTTTAAGAAAGACCCAGGAATTTTTATAGCTTCCTTTATTTTAAGTAATTTTTGCATGGCCGAAATAATGTGAGCGCAGGTTAGGTGCACACAATAGATTGTGTTTCGCACGCGTACTAGAAAGTCAAGCAGGTGCCCTTACTAATAATAAACTTCTGACTTGCGCATTCCCAAATATCTTTTGCGAAATGCTCGTTCTAAGTCAGTGCGGGTTCCTGCCGGCGTGAGATGGAGATGGAGTCACACACGCGTCCGCCAGGCGCCACGAATCCCACGGAAGCCGCCTCCAGGAAGCGCAACGGCGCCGAGAGCGACACTGACAGTGACGATACCATGAACTATTATGTCAGCAGTGAAGAGTCCGGTGGTGACACCTTCGAGCTGGTGAGGAGCAGCAAGGCGTAGAGACGGTTTTTGAGCCCGCCACCCGATTTGAGTGTTTCCACCATAAGACCTTCGCGTAGTATCGAGCAATTCACCGTCCTGTTCATGCCAGTTCTCGCCACGCACAATATGAAGCGCCTCAACAGGCAAGCCGTGTCTACACAACTGGAGGCACTGGTGCCAAACGAAATCGAAGGCGTCAGAGCGAGCACGCGCAAGAATGTTCGAGCCAAAGACGTTAACCACGTGGCTGCGCTGGACGTATTGCGCAAGGTCACAGAGCTCAATGGAATGGCAGTCCGCTCTCACATACCGCTCGGCAAAGAAGTCATCGCTGGAGTAATTTATGATGTTGGCGAGATCATTGTCAACACAGACTTTCCAATCCTGATCAAGCCCGCTACAGAAGGCACAATCATAACAAGTGTTTTTCGTATCAGCACGTCACGTTGCGTGAAGATGATATTCAACAGTGAAACCACCTCGTCACACGTGAAGGTGGGACTCTTTCGGCACGCTGTTTGTCCTTTCGTACCGAGTCCATTTCAGTGCAGAAAATGCACGAAGTTGGGTCACGTGAGCAGCGTGTGCAAGAACACCGCCGTCTGTGCCAGATGAACTGAACCTCACGCCACTAGCGAATGTCCATTCAATACTCAGAAATGCTCGAATTGTGGCGGGCCTCACGATGCATCTTCGAAGGATTGTTCGATTATTCGAAGGGAAAAGACAGTGCTGAAGAAAATGGTTTGGGATCACTCGTCTCACCGGGAAGCTGCCGCATCTATTAGACGACGACGATCACATCATCAACGGTGCTCCAAGACATCCAAGACACCATTGTCTCATGAACCACGCTCAAAGTCGCCTCCACTACTGTCTCCCAGAACAAGCGCAGTCGGGTCGAAAAATAAAGAAGCCGCCAACAGCGACACAGCTGACGCCTGGCCGGAACTCCCTCGACTACACTCCACTCGAGAGGGGCATTACACTTCAGCAGTGAAGCACTCCTCATCCGAATTCTCTTAACCAGCAGAGAAGGATAAACAAATAGTCACCATGGTCAGCTGCCTCGTGAGTACCATTCGTGTGTTCGGGGAAAGGGTGCAAACACCAACAGCACGAAGCGCATGCAGCTGCTGAATACCATCAGCCCGGTTCTAGCAAGCCTTCACAAGTCGATTGTTTAAGAATATCAACAGCAGAATCTTGGCTTATACACGGAAACGGCCATATTTTGCAGGTGATATTCGAAACGCCTTCATATTTCAATGGAATGTGAGAGGCCTGAGCTCCCTGAAATCGGACTTCTGGCAGTTCGTGTTTAAAAACCGCTTCCCGATAATGGGAATCTGTGAGCCGAATTCATTGACTATAAGAATGTTAGGATACGAGTCTTTCACCTCAACCACGAATGGAAGTAGCAGCAAAGTTATTGTTTACATTTGCAAGAACATTACTTGTTTTGCCCATGTTATACCGCCACATGACGACAACCAGTACGTGTGCATTACTCTGAAGAAGAAGCGGTTGTCTTTTACACTTATTGGCGTATATATATATTCCCCGCAAGTCAATTTGATTGTAAGAGACTAACAGACATTATGCCAGCTATGAATTCCAGGTCCTTGCATTATAACAGGTATTTTCAATGCACATCGTCCGATATGGGGAGCCTGAGGACAAACTCGAAGGGGCGATTACTGATATCGTTTGTGTGAGACCACAACCCGCACCTTCTGGGTGATCGTAGCCTGACACATCTGCGAGGAACGACGTATAGCAGCTGCCTCGACCTGACAGTGGTGTCGTGTTGCCTAAGTTCAAAAGTGCGGTGGTTTACAGGCATCAAAACCCATGGTAGCGACCACAATCCGACTTATGTCAGCATTGATGGCCAAGAGACTGCGTCCTTGCCGGTCAATCGGTATATAGACTGGACACTTTATGAAGATCAAGTGGAGCACACGTGCAGTAATGATTCCTCGTGTGGCTCAGAAGAAGTATTTGCAGATGCAATAAAAAATTGTACGCGCCGCTTCACACGCTCACAGAAGCGCACGGAGCTTGAAATCAAATTAGAAAGGCTTCGGGCTTTACGTAGACGCGCTGAGAGAAGATACAGGCGTACCAAGTCGATTCTTGATCTCAGAGTGACAATAAGTATGCAGAAAAAAAAATACAGCACCGAATAGACCAGATGCAGAACCAAAGATGGAAAAGTTTGTGTGAGTCATTAGACCCACGCAAACCATTGTCTCATGTATGGAGAACCCTACAGGGTCTTCGCTCAGGCGCCATGCAACGTCATCCCTTCAAGGCTCTCGCACTTCATCTCAACCGCCGCGAAATCAACGTTGCAGAGGATTTTTGAGCAAACATCACCGGCTGAATAGTCCTATTCTCCGATGTGCTTTTATGCTATATCCCCGGTCCACGAGGTATAAGTATGGATACTCCATTTTCTATGGAAGAGCTAGTAGCTGCACTGACGCTGTGTAGGCGTTCTTCTTCACCAGGGCCCGATGGGATAACGTATACGGCTCTGCGTCACTTAGGCCAAGCAGCTAGACGACAATTGCTAAATGTATTTAATCGGTCATGGGAAGATGACATCGTACCTCAAAAATGGAAACGGAGCTGTCTTTTGCCACTTATAAAAGCAGGGAAATCCCCTCTGGTGCTGACATCATACCGGCCTGTAGCTCTCCCCATGCAGCTGCGTTGGGAAACTCATGGAGCGCATGATTCTCACGCGTCTTGAATAGTTCCTTGAACGGCACAACATTTACACCGATTTAATGGCGGGATTTTGATGAGGCCGTTCATCGATTGACCACGTCATTGATTTGGTGTCATCAGTAGAACAGCAGAAGTTTAGGAAACGGCTAGCACTTGCGCTCTTTTTCGATGTGAAAGGTGCATATGACAACGTTTTACATCAAGCTATACTAGACACACTGCTGTTCATTGAACTAGGAGGGCGATTGTTTAGATGTTTTGGCGCATTCACCGTCCGCCTTTTGGAGCCTACGACAACTCTACGTGCGCCTTTCCGTCCCAGGAATAAGAAATAGAAGCGTCTTTTCTGCCTCGGCCTTGAAGCAAACGACTCTTGACTATTTACGCACTTTCTACGCTGACAGAATGCACGTATACACGGATGGATCTACCACCCAGACTAGCTCCACCGGTGCCATCGTCATTCCATCGCGACACATCAACATCACTTACAAACTTTGTCACGTGAGCACATCAACTGGTTCGCAAATCGTTGCCCTGCGAGGTGCCATTGATTATATTAAGCAACAACCGCCTAATCAATGGGCAGTATTCTGTGACTCCAAGGCGGCTCTACAATGTTTTTCGTCGGCACTTCGTCGCGGTTCTACGAACAACTGGTATGGCAGATCAGAGAAATGCTGAACTATGTGACCGAACAAGGACACAACGTTGTGTTCCAGTGGATACCAAGCCATTGCAGTATCTCCGGCAATGACCTCGCCAATGAAGCAGCCAAAAATGCACACCTACAAGCACACCCTGTGTCCGTACCTTTATCTAGGATTGAATCGGCTAGATACCTAATTAAGCTGGCGCAGGACATGACACTCCAGAAAACGGAGTCATGACAGTTCGCACATTATCGACTATATTCTCTCAATTCATCTCTACGAGTGCGGCTACCCTCTGGTTTTTCTAGGGAGGAAGGTACAGTGTTGTGCCGTTTGCGTCTGGGCGTAGCCTTCACCAATGCCTACTCAGTTAGGATAGGGACGGCCGACAGCGCGGAGTGCAACGAATGTGCCATTGATGAGACTATTGAACACATGTTATGTTACTGCCCGGCATACACAAACGAGAGGCTCCAACTGCGCAGTGTTTTAAATCAACTGGACAGAAGTGATTTCACTGTCGAGAAAGTATTAGGACCATGGCACTGCCCATCCAATTTTCGAAAGGCAACGAAAGCGCTGTTGCATTTTCTCAAAGACACCAGCACGTTTCATCGTTTGTGATGATGAAACTGTTATGCGTTGGCCCAGTCAGTGATCTTTTATCTCCTCCTCTATAACTTTCCTTCCATTTTCCCCTTCACCAGTGCAGGGTAGTCTACCGAGGATCAGCCCTGGGTAACCTCCCTGCCTTTCTCCTAGTGTTCTCTCTTTCTCGTTCTAAGATGTATAGCGCAGAACAATAGCGATTTCCAATAATATTTTTTTCTAAACGGTTTTATGGGTTGGCTTTTCTGATAACTAGAATTACTTGTGTTGTTTTTCTGTGTCTGTATTTAGGTAAGCGAAAAGTCATGCACTTGTTGGTGAAATCACACTCTTACGAAACACACAACATAGCACGTAACATTTTTGAGCCATAAATGCATAGACGGCGTTGTGATAGCGAGGCTGCTCCAATTCCTAAAACTTTTAATTAGCTCGTTGTAATGGCCAAGATTTGGATGGCATATGCTGGATTCTAGCTTACCAGTTGGTGCTAATGACAAATTCGAACGCATAAAGTTTTGGAATTAACGCATGTTTTTTTTTTACATCTTTGCGACGTGTATGCAGCTTTCATGAAGAAGACTTCTTTACTGCTTAGGTTATTGATATCTACTTGCGTGCGGTTTCCGGTGGTTTATTTAGACATCAAGGTATGGGGATTAGCACACGTGTTAACACAACGCGCCTGTTTGTATTTCTTTAAAAACGTTAATTTTTCTTTTTTAAATATAAGTGGTTGCCTCATTAAAATCTACTTTACAACCACGACAAAAAACCTCACTGTTAAGATGGCTAGGAGAGCTGACAAAAAATATTATAAAGTGAGATCGCCATCTTGCCTCATAACCGGTATTTACTCGCATACCAGTCGAACAAAATCATAGGATAAAGCGAAGTCTATGCGCTGATAAGCGCATTGCAAGATGGCTTCGTTTAGGCCTTCTTGCCTATTATGACGGGAGTGTACTAGAAAGGGCGCGTAATATTACAATGGCAGCAGCAGGCTGTTAATTTCTCATTCCAAAAGGCGATGTGACGCTCATTAAGAAGTTCTGCTAGAGCGCCTTAGGGAAGTTGTTTGACTAAGTAATTGAGTCTCTCGGCGCAGCTGGATCGTGACCTGGGTCATGAGTATGCTTTTCTTTTTTTTCTTGGATGATCCTTACTTTTAGTAACTGTATATTGTACATAACTTATGCGTATTCCACAATCTAATCAGATTGTAAGATGAAAGGTCATATTTAGTGAAAGATATAGACGGTATCTGGTTACGCGAGCGCACTCTAAAGTAACAGCAATTATGCATGTTCGACAGCGCAACGCACTTGAAATAAACGGCTACACTGCTATTTGTTACCTAGTGAACAAAGAGGCACTATTACTTTGCATCGCTCACTGGGAAATCTGCTCAGAAAAAACTTTTTATACACTTCAATCGAATAAATTGTGCTATATATCAGGCGTTCTATATTGTGATGTTCCACAAAAGTTGACACTGAAGTTTATATAGCAACGTAGCGATTTGGACGTAATGCCGCTTTATAGCAGGCTAAAAAAACACGGCTAGAAAAAGACGTCACTAATTATCATTCGAAAGTTGCTCAGCAAAAATTAAACTCTGTGATTACTCCGCTGAGTATTTTGATGTGGTCATGCTGTCAAAATGTTTTTAACACTTCAGTAATGTTGCTACTTAACACGAAAAATGAGCTAGTCGAAAACTATGCTCGTCACATTAAAGACAACGGAACCTCAATGTCATGGTCACGAACCGTGTCTTGTGCCGTTTCACGACTCAAAAAGCCAAAATCATTGAAGTTAGTGTTATTGCATGTATCGTTCACAAACAATCACAGTTATCCAATATATGCTCTCAGGCCATGGAGTAAGCATTGCTATCGTATAATTTCTTTTCTTATTAAAAACCCGCCTTTATATGTCGCGGAAAGCCTTAGAAGCAATTATTGCAATTGCAACTACAAGTAAAACACAAAGAAAAAACATGGCTAACATTGACAAAAAATATCTGCAAACGTAAATAACCGGCAATTTTAGTTCAGAGGTGTCATGCATAGCATAACGAGGAAAAAGAAAGCTGAGCGTCTTTGTGCAGTGTCTTGCATTCCGAAACAAGCTTCATGCTTCATCTACGAGGTTAACGTGAATATTTCGAACAATGTGGCGTGCAAGGGAGGAAGACGACTAGCTGAGCCTCTGACGCAGCGCTTTATTTAACGGGTGAGGATTCGCACTAATTTTTAATGCTCCTCGCGTAACCATCGGTATTTATTTGGCCATGCCGGGAGCCGATTCGTCTGCTTACTCTCAAGGCATGCCGCCCCCGCCAGCCGCCACCTCGGGGAAGTGGAAGAGGGAACGGAGTGACGCCGACAGTAAGTTGCCCGTTGAAGCCCAACCGATGCTGTCTCGCAGTCATCATGGTTGAGCAGCTGCAGATGCCAATATGCAGTGAAAAGAACCACCTTCTCAGCAAAGTATGGTCGGTGTGCAATACAATTACACGCTTTTTTATAGTCTCTAGGGTTCGTTAATACATAGCGTTATCTTCCTTACATGCAAGTTTCAATGCAGTGCAACGTTGTTCAGAATATTGTGGTGCATTTGTATGAAAATATTGTCGCAGTGTCAGTAGTATTAGGATCTCCGAATTAAGAAAAAACAGCTATTCTAGTTCCCGTATTTTTGTAGCCGTACTCTGAAATAATATTTTATAATATTGCAAGTGTATCTCTAAAGTATAGCCATGTGCCATAGACAAATCTATTTCTTTATTGCTCTTTAGGATTAGAACCGCTTGTGCAGTATCCCTATTCTGGAATATATTTTGGAAGCATTTCTCTCCAGCCCGGGCTTTAAATCACTAAGTACTTTCAAAAATGTGGATGAGCGCTTTCTGTGAAAAGCAATTAGCTTTTTGGACTTATTATATTAGATGATGTTGTGCATCCCCAGTGAATATATTTTTTATTTTTTTAAAGTCGAAAGTACGTGGTGCACACTAAAAGAAGTCAATTAAAATAAAGTTGCATGCTTTCTGAACAAGAACTACTCTTTCATTTCATGTGCAGCCGGGAACAAGCTATTTCTAGCGAATAGAGAGATAGCTTTTCTGTATAATGCTCATGCTTCTTATTTGTTTTAACCATGGTTCCAGCAAACCCCATCGCGTATTTATATAGATCGAAGAAATGAAGCGTGTGTGGTAATTTGAAGAAATACAGTAATAATATCTGGGCTCTTACACCCCAAAGACATAGAAGGATTCTAAAAAGCACCATAGTGGGTGGCTCTAGAAACTTCGACCATATGGTGTTATTTAAAGTGCACTGACATTACACAGAACTACCACCATTTCGCCTTCATAAAATTGGGACAGCCGCAGCTAGGACTGAACCCGCGACGTTCTTGTCGGTATAGCTGAGCACCCTAAGCAGAGCTCCTCCACGGCGGAGGAGAAAAAAAAATTTTCTTTTTGAAATGAGTAATGCAAGCCTTGCTAAAGGAAGTTATTCTACAGCACAGCTGTCTAGTAGAGGAAAGCGGAACATTGTCAACTCTGCAAACAAAAGATACTATTGGAGTAAAACGAAAGCATGAATGTGTTTGAGAAGCGCACAGCTCTTGCATCGGGAAATACAACTTACAGGTAATAGGAGTTCAACGCACACATAATGCTTCCCTTTCTTGCTGCGCTGCAAGAGTGTCACGTAACCCGCCATGGTGTTATAGTGGCTAAGGTACTCGGCTGTTGGCCAGCAGGTCGCGAATTGAACCGCGGCTGTGGAGGTCGCATTTTCGATGGAGCTGAGAATGCTTGAAGCCCATGTGCTTAGATTTAGGTGCACGTTAAAGAACCCCAACTTGATGGAAAATTTCTGATCATTACCTTAAGGCATATTTCGTAATCTTATCGAAGTTTTGGAACGTTGAACTCCAGATATGAAGGTCATCATCTCCTTGTCTAATTAAGTAATCATGAACTGCAATTCACCCTTTGAGTTACTCAGCAATGCAATGGCATCAACGAGTTTCTAGGGTACTCTTCATTACCTTTTATCTCTAACTATTCTTATTCAAGGCCTCCGAAAACCTTCTGTAAGCAAGAATTAATTAGCAAGGGGGAGATGGTATCCCCGTGTCATAGACATTTTTACTGATAATCTGCCGCTTTCTTCATGAAGAATTATGATCCGCTGTTTTACAATTTATTGCTTCGTATTATTATATGATGTCACTTTTTTTTCAAAATCCTAATGCTGCAATAGGTTTTTCGCAGAAAGGGATTCATTTTTCTCATTCCATCTAAAAGCGTAACTCTCCTAATGAAAGGTTCTATTTTTCCACCTTTTTTACCTATAATAGTCAAAACAATATCTCTGTTTATCACAGGATGCCTGCGCTTGCAGAAGAATTGTTTCTTTTTTGACATGTTCGCCTGCATTCAAATTTGTCGGAAAATGGGGGTTTCTGAGAACATTCGCAAAAGCAAGCTGAAGTGTTGAAGGTCAGAAATGTTTCTACTTGACATGTAGACAAAATCCTGTTTCAGAATTCGGGAATACTAATGCAAAGCTTGAACTCTGATATCTGTATTCTGATATAAACACTGGCGTTTTGAGAACGTAGTTCGGAAAAAGTTTCGTCTTTTTTGTTACAAGAGCTAGCTGACATGCACGGGGAATTTCGGCACCACATCGCAGCTGCTCTTTACGGACGCCACTCTGCGAAACCTCATCCTTCACGCATGAGCGTATTTATACGCGTCTGCATATGATCGCGTTGACAGCCGATCCAATTCGATACGGGCGCCGAACGTAGCTTTCACGGTACTCAAAAAAATAGGACATCTCCGATTTTCACCGAAGGACCTCGTTGCTTGTCACTGGATTTGCGAAATGTCACGAGAAAACAGCTTTGGCGACGTTTTTATTAGTTCTCCTATTCTGAAGGGACATCGACGAGTACCATCTGGCGTTGAAAGTGTCACCGCAACGCGGCACATGAAACGAATTTTGAAGTGAAGCCGAGAAAACATGGACGGCAACAAATAAGAAATCCATACGTAGAATATCATTGCAATACAAAGATGTATTCTGAGATTTTGCGAACAGAAAAAACGAGGTGGATACGTAGTATGCCGTATAGTATAGAGCCGGCAGAATAATTTTAACGACCTGCAGTTCTCCGACGTGCACCAAAATACGAGTGTTCTTGTGTCGCAATCCTTCCAAGTGTGGCGGCCGTGGGTTGCAATAGGAGGGACGTCTTTTATTATTGCAGCGCATATGCCACGGCGGAGCAAAGGTTATGGTGCAGGGCTTCTTGACCCCGTGGTCGTGGGTTTGACCACAGCCATGGTGGTTGAGTGCAATTGAGGGTTAAATGCAAGAGAGCTCGGTGCTGTACGATATCGATGCACGCTAAAAGATGGCCGAAGCTTCCGGAATTCATAACTGTGGCGTCTTCGCTGGTCATATTGTGGTTTTGGAACGCAAAAAAAAAAGATACTGCATTTGCAGTATGCACCTCGCTTCATGAAGGGATGTTGCAACGATACCGCACTACTTATTGTTTAGGGGCAGAAGCCTGATTCCCGGGCTGAAGCATACCACCTAAAGTTGTTTTTGTACGCAGTAGACTCACGTCGGCAGTACAGCCTATGTTTATTTGACGTATGCCTGGGGCATATATACAGTGAACGCTGTTCTTTAAACATTGATCATTCAGAATTCTCATTTCAAAAGTAATGTGCTTTATTGCCGGACCTACGGCATAGCAATTGTACTTAGCAACAAAAAGAAACAACTTAAACGTTAATAACATTAAGTGCAAGCAGCACAAAGGACTGCAATAGTAACAAATTTATACTAGCAATATTATCGTAGCATGGGGTGAAAATGCTGGAGAATATCATCCATATACAGAAAAAAACACAACTTCGTCTAACGTTTGCCGTTTTCAGAGGATTTGCGCCTTCTGAGTGTTTTTATTTCGGGAAGAAAACGTAGCAAGATACCACTATTTGAAAAGGAGCCAAACAAGAATGACCGCCTGCGTGTTGCGCATGGCTTTAAATTAACGTATTCCATGATGACTGAAGGAGCATGCCAAGTCAGGTCGTTAACACTTTGAAACAATGTTTAAATCGGCCTCGGTACTGTGTATCAGATCCGTCGCTTTTTTTTATGTTTCAAATAACTTTCCGTCAGAGCTTCCGAACGAAAGTTCGGTTGTGCATAGTCGGCAAACGGAAAGCGTTCAATAGGGCAATAACGTTGAATGTGATGTTTTAAAGACAGATATCTATGCGCTTAGTGCACTCGCCTACTTCCAGTTTTTTTAGGTAAGTTACAATAATGAGAAAAGAGAACGCAAAACACTTTATGCGGGCACAAAGAACTTTTGTAACATGCTATCACTTTTGGAGGGCACCATTTGTGTAGATGTGGCCAAGCTAACCGCTCGACAAACGTCATTCGTTTACAACCCATCTTTATTCTTTGACTTTCTGGTCGGGAAACTGTTGTGCCCAGTGGCGTCTAATACTACTCGACAGAAAGAAGGTCCATGGGATACTTGTAGTTACGAATATCCGTCTCATGGTGGCACCAGAGCATGGCAACGTGAGTATTGAGAGGATATCTTTGTTTTCCAGTGATCTTCAGGTAAATAAGCAAAATGTTGCCGGACCTGCTTTTGTTTGGCACCAATGGTATCACAGTCTGCCCGAAGCTTTTGTTTGTGGCCCCACAAAATTGTCATGCTACGCAGTTGTGCTTTAATTGTGGCAAGAGCGAAGGATCCCCTCCCCCTCATCCTGGCAAGGACGTACAGTACTGACGGATTGAAATGCGACATCAGCTTTGTATATTACAATAACTTCTTCGAGCAATTGCTCGTAGTAACCTGGTCACTGATTGAAATATCGCCTCTAATTTGGGGGCTCAAGTCAAACTATAATATTCGTGTCCTAAATTTTTGTGTTCCGTTTCCTCAGTACTTAGCACCCAGTGTGTAACTATATGGTGCCCCTTAAACATTTAATCAGTGTCAGATTTGCTGACCGCTAACACTAGTGTTGTCGCCTTTACACACACTATCAGGGTATCGAAGCGCTCCTCCCTAGAGAGATGTTGAATGATGTAATGGTGAAGAGCACAACTTTAGCGATGCAACGTGAAGTAGTCGGTATGTTCAGCGGAAACAATTTTCAAGACCAGCTACCAAACATGACAAAAGACACAGAAAAACAAAATTATCTTCCAACCTGGCCTACACCTCACTTTCCCGTTGATGAATACAAGGCTGCCGACTGAAGGTCTCCTTTGTTTTACATCTTTGTCTTTCGTTTACCTTACTTTTCTTTGTCATTCGCTCCGGAATATAATCAATGCAAGTTTACTATATATCATCTGTAGCCAGTGTTCTCTTTTCATTTTTTTCCATTCACGGACGCCATAAATTTGTTATAGCCGTGTGGGAGTTCCGAAGCTTTACTGATGCGCCATTCTCCATTTGCTACTGTTTTGTTTCTTCGCCATTTTGCATTGGCGGAAGCACGTGCCCTCGTAGAACAATTCCGTATTGTCGGTGGTGGTCAACGTAACAGGTGGGAGGTCATATTGTGCATTCTTCCTTGAAATGAAGGTCCCGTAACGGGAGCCTAAAACGCTACAAATTGACACCAACGTACCCCTTGGAGCAGCGGAACGGGCGAGTGTTCATCCCTGACATAGCCGACCACCAAGCGCTCGCTGATCGACCAGATTGAACGAGCGGATAAGGCTAGAGGGGACATTGAATAAGGCACCTCCCATTGAAATACCTAATACTATGAAGTACCATGAAATACCTAAATACTTAGGACACCGTAATACTGGTTTGCCTAGATATATCATGATACAGATACTGATACAGAAACATGTGTATCTTCGATTGTCGTAATCCCTGCATAGTGTGTGTCTGTGTGTGTGCGTGTGTGGTGTGTGTGTGTGTGTGTGTGTGTGTGTGTAGCGGGTCCAGGCTCGTTATGCGTAAAGCATTAATGAGTGTGAGGGCAGCACATTCACTGGTAAAGAGCACATAATTGATGACGTGGTCGGGAAAACATCGTGCAGTATAGGAGTTGTAATGTATCGACCGGTCGTCATGCTCTTTACGGTGTCATTATAGATGAGTGCGGACTGTATTTGTGCTAGTTTGGCGGGACTGCCTAATTTTAGTGCTTGTGAGGCACTAAGCGTTCGCTGAGTTCGCGTCAACAGTCTGCTACGACAATTCAGTGCACTAATCATAGAGCAAGAAAACCTGAACCAGAGACGACATTATGAGAAGAGAAGCGCTTTCATGACATGAGAAACTGTCATGGTTTATTGCGGATGATGAACATACATAAGCACGCATTGGGATCTGCATTAAAGCGTTAGTTTAAAGTCAGCGCTAGCTATATAATTTCTTGTACCATATTCAATTTTCGCGTTTTTTTGTACAGTACAGAGAACTGCGCACTCGCCTGAACTTTCCTGTGCTGAAGCGAACGATAATTCAGGTCATGGGAGTGGCCTCAATAACGATTCTTCCCAGATTATTTTTATGGCACAGAAAAACTGGTAAGACAGAAAAAACAAAAACCACCTTAGTCTCAGCGCTTGTCTGCCTGTCGTGATGAATTTGGACTAAATTTTAATGCTAAAAGAATTGGTAAGGAGACTATATTTCAAGATATTTTTATATAGTTGATGGTGAGAATATCTGTACTCAACAGTACCACCAGATACGTCAATTACAGTGAAAAAATAATGCGAAATCGATAAGAAAACGTATATACTAGAAATGGAAAGAACAAAATGATGGCTTTAGCAAATTGATAATGTCTGTACCTGCTTAAAACCAAAAAAAGCGTAGAAAATGATACAGCTGTACTTATAAATTACAATTTAGCTATATATGGTGCTTTTAAACAGGACAACAAAAACAAAATCGACAATCAATCAATATATTGATTTGGGGGTAGACTCAGTTCATTAAGAAGCAAACAGTACTTACCTGTCTATTCTTCTTTTCAGCTTTCCATTGCACTAGCAGAGACAGGTTAGACAGTAGGGGCCCTAATCCTTAACAATTTAGGTGGTGCTGCCACAAAAAAATTATGAATGAATGTGTCACGTACCTTTTGTTTTAAATTTTGAATGAGTGCCAACAGTGGAAGATGTGCCATACTGATATCTCTGCTAAAATAAAAAAATTGCTGGTATGAAGATTTACCTGGCTCAAGATAATAAAATTTATAAAATGCAAGGACATAAAGGAAACTCTCGTTTATTAAATACATTGAGAATGAACTTTCGTTAAAATATACAATGAGAATGATTACCATCGGACGTATTGAATGGTGTTAGCTCATTTGCACTGTCACAGAAATGGTAATTGTGATGAATATTTTTGTTTAGTTGAAGTGTATTAAGTTGCACTGTTCTGCAGTAAAAATATCTTGGTGCAATTATAAAGTATTATTTAGCAATGCGTGTACACCAATTCTCTTAGTAAGTGTTTCCATTCCTACAATAAGCGAACTTTTAAGGGCGAAGATCCTTCAGGCGTGGCTCGGCCATCTTTTGTATGCATGCATGTATGTAGTAACTACCTCACAGTAGGAAGTAAATGGAGATGAGTGGCGTGAATCTTTAGATGGTTTCGTCGGCAAGCCGTGAATAATCCACTGGCCACGTCCGTCCATCGTGTGTCTGTCTGTTTCACGCACGAATGTACAGACCCACAGGCGGAAGCACGGACGAACGCAGGGATTAACGCACAGATTGACGTACGGATGAATACACACAAGGACACACGAACGGACGCGCCGACGAATGGACGGGCGGATGGACGCATGAATGAACGGAACCGCGGATTGACTAACGGATGCTTCGCCCCAGTCATTATCATTCACTCCGTGGATATGCTGTGATTTTTATGGCACAGTCATGAATAATAAAAATTAAAAGTCGGCATGACGAATCATGTTGTTAATGGACAATCATTTCACACAATCACCAGCGTACTTACACAGCACAAATATATACTGAGGTAACATTCTACATGGAGATACGAATGCCGGATGAATCAGAAGACATACTGAATAAAGTTATTCGTACATGATATACACCTTTACTAATTCAACGGAAAATGTCGCTGGTGCAAACATGTCAGCAAGCGAACTTGACAAAGCTCGCATCCCGTTTTTTTAAACGTTGAATCCAGTGATATTTCCTGTTTTTCGACTATTTCTCACCACTTCAAGCCTCCCTCCTCTGAACATACGTATATAGTGTGAATGACTGAGGATACCTACAGGCTTGCACTTTGATACCACAAATCGAATCGACAGCCACAATACCTCACGACAAAATTCAAGTATTTTAGAATCTGGACGGCTAGTAAAGGCCACACTATTTTGATGTTTTCTTTGTTTTATTTGTTTTTCCCAAACGATCCACTATTGATATTGCAACCGTTGAGCGTAACAATGTCACAACAGTTTGCTCTCGCAGGTCGAGAAAACGGAGACAGAGGCTCAAAAAGTCGTTATTGTTGTACTACATAAACGGTAACTACGAAACAATCTCTGGTGATTAACCAAGGTGAAACCTATTAACAATAAATTGTGGGTCTTGATTATCGTGGGTCTCGAAACTGGTGCTCACGCTGATTCAGCCCGGCTTTTGAGGAGACACGACAACACAGCCAACTGTTACTTCACTCATGTGGGCCTGAAGTACCCGTATCGACAAACGTACATATGCTCATTTGTTTATGGACTTTCCAGGCTATTCAGCAGCCTGTAAAAACAAAGCACGCCTATGTACGCTTGATTGGTGTTATTAAAAGGCTAGCGAATGCCTATCCAACTTGTGAGAAATATATTATCTATCAATGCGAAAATGACAAGAACAATGTCTTATCGGAAGTTGCAGTTGATAGTTTGTTGCTTTTCATGTGATACCAAGGTCGAAAGAAATCCCTCGCTTGGCGTATTAGAGGACACAGCGCACTTCCAGTGTTAAGAAGCCCGATTCTACCTTAGTGCTTGTAAATACTGTGGAAGAACATATCTTTTTATATTCCTATTTGAGGGGTACCGGATATCAGTAACTTCGGTTTTTTTTTTCGGTAGTCTCCACAGCCTAAGTATTGTAGTTAATGGTTCAATGTATATGGAGCTTTCTGCTTCCTCACTGACATGCTGTTGAAGCAAGAAAACATTTCTGGCTAGCTTCGAGTCTTGGTTGCCTGATTGTTAGTATTTTTAACTTCTTTAAAGTGCCAAACTCGAATATTAGAGCAAAGGTACCCTGGCACGGTACGAGCTACGGGCGTCTCCTTCTCACGTGAGGCAAGGGGTTGAATGCGCCTTATGAGTGCTAAGATGCGGATGGCGTTTGCAAGATGCGCCAACTGCAAACGTACGAACGCATGCAGGACGGAGCCAGACTAGGTTTGCTTCTCGCTGCGATTACGTAAAGGAAAGTTCGCGTCGGACGCATCACAGGAACCGACCTTGTGGCGCACCCTGGGCGTTTAGTTTTGGTTTTAGGGACGAAGCTCCTTATGGCGTGGCTTGTGCGTCCATCGTGGTACGTAACCACCAGTGGCACATGCCTGAAATAGCGGTCCTTACGATTTTATCCTCCAAGGTAGTTCCGGTGAGAGATTTCTTCTGTGCGTTGTTGAACAATAAAAGATAGTGCTCAATGCACATGTTATTGGCTGCTAAGGGGGAATGACAGACAGGAGCATTCGGTCTTTAGTTAACGCGCACGCTGCGATCCCCATTAGCAGCTATTGGCATGTACATTCAGCACGATCTGACAAGAAAGGGTTGCTACGTTATACTCGCTGGGTGTAACCTCCTTGGTTTTAGAAAGGTTTAGCGAGCGTTGGGCCGCATAGCCATGAATACAGTGAACTAGTATATACCATGAACTCGAGGTGGTTAAAGGTGGGAAGTAAACCCGAAGCGCAAACCATGAGAAAGTGTGCATGTGCTACCTCCCGTTTAGTCTTTGAAATGTCCGCTGAATGGCGGTGCTACTATATAGAGAATATATGATGAAAAGAGACGAGATGGTGGTACTTGGAGTGCTGAATAGATGGACGAACGGACACACAGACAGATGCGTGGATGGACGCATGAACGGGCGCAGGCGCGGATGCATGGACGAACGCAGGGACGGGCGCACGAACAGACGCACGCACGGACAGGTGGACGGACGCATGGACGGTTACACAGACGTACGCAGGAACGGACGGAAGCAAGAACGAATGGACGGACGAATGCTTCGCCCCACTCCCCATGATTCACTCCGTAGATATGCTGCCATTTTTTTTCCGCAACGGGGTCTTTAAAAGCGACTATTAATATATGAAACTGCGCACGATATTTTCAATTCTTAAAAAGTGCGCTGGCCATAATTTGCGATGTAAAACTTTTTTGCCATATAAAAAACCACCATGAAATTGAAAACTACTTCTTGGAAACGATTTTCTTAACTAATCATTTTTTGATTATCTAAACAGTGGCAAAATCTTTCTTCTTCGGCTTAAAATTTGTCCGTGAACACGGCAAATCCTTATTACTACATTTCTCAAGGAGAGGTATTGCTTTCTAAGAACGCCCCGTATATGACAATGACTGCAATGCAGTTACAACAGCATAGTTAGGGTCCACAAAATTCAACATCTGCTTGATGGTAATAATAGCGTACGGAATATTTTCAACATGAAAAAACCAATTCACATAAAGTGTCATTATTGTGCCCTCTTGGCCATGGGTGGGCCAATATCTGTATTGATGTGCCTACTATCCCGATTGGCTAAAGCATTCTTTAGACATATGTTAAGCGTGAGATCTCCCAGTCGCAGAGAAGAAATCTAAGGTGAAGTAATTCTAATCTCATTTTTGTGATCGCAGGCTTCATAGTCTCTCATGCAAATTACAACTAGCTTTGAAGGAGCCTTTATTAGTTATATCACCTTGAAGGAGCCCTGCGACGCCCTATTTATTGTTCAGGCTGATACTCTAGCCACCCAACGTTTTGTTTCCGCTACATCTGTTAGGCGCATATGAAAGAGGAGGTGGGTTTTGGGCGAAAAGTTGTAGCTGCCCGTGCAGTCTAACTTTGGTGCTTTATTTGGGTGTGTTTGTGTTTTTAAATTCAGCTAGACCATGGCTGGTAGAGTGCAATGGTTCACTTGTGTTATTACTTGCTTTCGTTTTAATGACTGCTGTTCTCTACTGCAGCATGGTTTGGTAATAGCCAACTCTAATTGCCTCTTCACCTTTCGCAAAGAAATTCTCTTTCTCAACAAACTGTTTCTGTATCTTACAAAATGAATATTATCAGTGTCTATTTAAAGCGCCAGCAAGGTTTTTTTCTTGTTTTAATTGCTCACAAAAATACATCAAAGTAAACCTTGTCGTTTGTAGTTCCACAAAAAGTCGCAAGCTCACCAGAACCTACCTCAAACTCGTACTACTCCACAATGTTTCTCAGAGAAGCTGTTAAGTACTTCATTATTTTGTGCACAGCCCACAAAAAACTCGGCGCGAGCAACGCTCACATTGCCTAGCTTCCACATCGATTTGCTTCGCTCACTTGGTGCAGGTTTGTTAAAGCTAGCTGAACTACGTAGGAAGATCTCACAGCTAGGTACGGTTAATAAGTCACATGACATTACGCAGGAAGGACGTAAGTGAATGTAACAACGCTTTTAAAATTGTCCTGCTTAAGATCATAGTAAATAAAAACTTGCTAGTATTAGAATCTGAATTACGAATTTGTTATTTAATTACTCACTACTCCAGGTACGTCTGACCAAAAACATCCTAATAAATCCTCCCTTCACTCCACCATAATGGCAATCCGCTAAAATATATAGTTCTATGTTTCACATAGCCATGCTTCGCAATGCCTTTCCGAACCGAGCAATGACTCAGTAGAGCTTGCAGAAGCCGTCTATAGCTAGCTCTGCCTCAAGCTCTTCTGCTGGCCAAGCCTTGCCTCACCAGCCCAAGCTACCCATATTTTTTTACTGCTGGGATTCACCTCGTCCTGGTGCTCTTTCATTTCATTTCATTTCATTTATCTACTCTAAAGGCACTGGGCATTACAGAGAGTAGTGGGACAACAAATATCAATAAGAAGTAAAACAAAAAAGCAGGATTAGAATAAATTATAATGCACTTTCAAAAATGATTGATTTGAACGCATTGGCGTCTGTGATTGAAGCGATTGATGCTGGAAGGTGGTTCCAGTCAGTACATGTTCTAGGGATGAAAAAGTTGAAGTGCTGGTTCGTATGGCAGAAGGGAACCCCAAGCTTGTATGTTCATTGCGTGCTGATATGTAGGCTGATGGAAAAAAACAGTGAATTAGAGAGGGTTTTCTTAGTGTGATAGATCTTATGAAAAAGACAAAGACGTGAGTTTTTGCGCCGTATTGAGAGGTTATGTAAGTTTAGTTGAGCCTTCATTATTGTGACACTTGCAGTTCGAGAGTAATTGGACAATATGCAACGTGCTGAGCGATTCTGAATGGATTCATTGTTGTCTATGAGCATGTGGATATGAGCATCCCAGATAGACGACACATATTCAAGTTTTGGCCGCACTAATGATTTATAAAGGAGAAGATTTAGGTTAATTGGAGCAAAAAAAAATTTCGACGTAAGTAGCCAAGAGTTTGATTAGCGTTGCATGTTATGTAGTCAACGTGCACCTGCCATAACAGGTTATTGAAAATGCTAACACCAAGGTACTTGTAAGAAGAAACGCTGTTTAGGGAAGTGTTATTAAGTAGGTACGAGGGGGACGCAACTTTTGAAGGGTTACCAGCTATTCTCATTGATTTGCAATAATCTGTGTTAAGTTTCCTTAGCTAATTATTACACCACGAAGAAATATTGTCTAGATCAGATTGCAGGGTGTCAGTGTCATTAGAGGTCAAAATTTCACGGCAAATAACACAATCGTCCGCAAATAACCTAATGGAGGGAGGAGGAAATGTTATGGAGCAAATCATTAATATATATTAAAAAAAGGAAGGAACCCAAAACAGAGCCTTGAGGCACATCTGAGGTTACGGCAATAGGTAGAGTGTTATATTCATTAACAGTCAAAAATTGCTCGCGGTTACGTAAAAAGCACTCGATCCATTTTTTTATGTGTGGGTCAAGATTTAGTTTACTTAATTTTAAAAGTTGTAATTGGTGACAAACTGTGTCAAATGCTTTAGAAAAGTCAATAAATACACGATCAATAAGAGTACCACGATCAATAGCAGAGAACAAATCATTAGTAAAGCATAAGAGCTGGGTTTCACACGAGTTGCTTTTTCTAAAACCATGTTGAAAGTTAGTAAAAAAGAATTATTCTCAAGAAAGTTGACTAAGTTGCCGTAAATAACATGTTCTAATAACTTACATGGCACACTAGTTAGTGAGATGGGTCTATGTTTGTGGGGATCGTTGGTGTTACCTGACTTGTGAAGAGGAATCACCTTCCCCACTTTCCAGTCATTTGGCAGGGTACTCGATTCCAAAGACTGTAAAAAAATTCTGCAAAGTATTAAGGACGAAAACAATGCGGTGTTTTTGAGAAACTTGGCGTTAATTACGTCATTTCCGGGAGAAGAAGATAGCTTGAGATTTTCAATCAATTTCCTTATGCCGTACCAATCAAGGTGTACTGGCTCCATTAGATCTTAGTTGTGAGTTGACAAATAAGGAACAGTAGTAGGCGCAACGTTTACAAATGATGATGCGAATACACTGTTAAGAGCTAGGCAACAATTTTCTCTTGGAATAAAAGATTCGCTCCCTGAAAGTAGGTCAATTTGTTGTTTTTGTTATTTCCTCCAATTACCTGCCAAAATCTACAAGGATTAGTTAATGACAAAGAAGGCAACGTTTGTTCAAAATATGAATGCTTGGCAGGTGAGAGTGCGCGTGCGCACTCATTGGCTACACTACGATAATCATCCCATCTTTTGTTGTTGCCCGAGAGCTTTGCACTTCCAAATATGCGCTTCTTTTTATTAAGTAGCCACCTTAAAGTAGGCGTGAAACAAGCAGACCGATTGTTATCGGTTATTTTATGGTGTGGTATGAAGCGGTCGGTAAGTTCTTCGATTTTAGCTCTTAAACGTAGCCAGTTTTCGTTTACCGAGTGTTCAGAAAAGCTAGAAAAAAATTCGTGTTAAAACGTCTCCAGTTCAGCAATAATTTACGTTTAGTCAGTTCTCCCATAGTCTCTGATTATTTTTGTAGTTTTACTAATTTTTGACGGCGTGTTCGGTATGAGAAAGTGAATGGCAGAGTGATCGCTGAGACCTTGCACGACTGACGGAAACTGGATGAGATCAGGGTTATTTGTAAACACCAAGTGTAATATGGTAGAACTAGTAGACGTGATACCGGTTGGGGAGTTAATCATCTGGCTAAGGTTAAACTCTAAGCACGTATTACTAAAAGAGGTGGATTCGGGATTAATGGAGCCAGGTAAGGTACAAGGTGAATTCCAGTGGATTTCAGGGAAATTAAAATCGTCTAAAAGAATAATATGCGAGGTGGGAAACCGAACATGAAGCATGTTAAGGGCATCGTACAAATCTGCCGAAAAACCAGCAGGTTTATTAGGAGGCCGATAGCACACACAAACGAGAGCGTCTTTATTGTGTAAGCGAACACTAATGCAAACTAATTCTAGAGGGCGAACGAGAGCTACGTGCGATGAAACCAGATAGTGTTCAACAGCTATGAGGACACCGCCTCCAAAGCGCGAGCCACGATCGCATCGATAAAACTTGTATTTTTTATTGCAATTTAGAGTTTCGGAGCTGCCCACTTCCGCGGAGAGCCGCGTCTCTGTCAATACGACGACGTCTGCAAGACAGGTGTCAATCAGAGATGACAGGGCGTCTCGCTTGCCCATTACACTTCTCACATTACTAAGCCCCCGCAGGGGCGCCTGCGCAAGTAGGCGTTTGGTGTATAGCGACACCATGGACCCGAGCTAACGGGGGAGTTTCTACTCCCTCCCACGCCTAGCCGTGCGTGGCTTTGCCATGTCCGAGGAAAAGGGGATCCTGGGGATTGAGCCGACGCTGGGTGATTGGACCGTTAAGGCCCCCCGGCAGAGGCAACACACCCCTTTGGCCCGGCTTCACGTAGACGGTACCCCTGGGCTGGCCCACCCAGGGGAAATCGGCAGTCGCCTTTTCCTATCTCTCTCTCCCTACATCTTCGTCTTTATCTCTTAATATTTATCTGTCCTGTCTTCTACTCTCTTCCGTTTACTTCTGATATTCATGGCGGCAAGGGTTAACCTTGTGTAGGTATCCCACCTTGGAATATTACATTGGGTTATAGTGACAGCATACGGCTGGCGTCGGGAGGGCTTGTTTCAACAAGTCTAACAGCGTCCCCTTGTTGGGCTCCGTGGTGGGTGGTCGCCGCTGTTACCGAACACATTCATACTTGTATGGCTTTACAAGCATCCGCCGACCTTGATCGGTCTCGCAAGAGAGGCTGCACCGAAGCAAGTTATCACGTCTCGAAAGAAACTAAAATTACATTCGCGAAGTACCACATTATCCACAGTGACAGCACACCCCTAAGAAAATTATCCTCATTTTGGTGGTCAAGTGCCTAAAATAAAAAATAGGACCCACATACAAACCATCCAAAATGTGAAGCGGTGACCTCCTTTTGGAGCTAACCAAAAAAGACCAAGTGCCTAAGCTATCCCAACTAACCAGCATTGGAGAAACACCTGTCACCGTTTCGGTCCATCGTTCTCTAAACACCAGCAGGGGAGTAATCTCTGAGGAAGACTTCTTAGGCCTTAGTGACGAAGAGCTCCTCGAAAGTTTCCAAGACCAAAATGTCATCAAAGTGCAAAGAATTGTAATCCACCGCAATAATCTGGAAGTGACCACCAAACACGTAATACTAACCTTTGGAACATGTGAAATGCCCACCTCTCTTAAGGCTGGGTACTTAAAAATAAATGTCAGACCCTACATTCCCAACCCCAGACGCAGTTTCGAATGTCAGAGATTCGGACACGCCTTGCACTCTTGCAGAGGCAAAGAAACATGCGCAAAATGCAGCGCAAACGACCACAAATCAGAAAACTGCTCATCCTCACCCCACTGTGTTAACTGTGACGGGGAACACCCAGCGTATTCCCGGTCATGCCCATGTTGGAAAAAAGAAAAAGAAGTGATCGCTCTTACCGTCAAAGAAAAATATCATTGAGCGAAGCGCGAACACGGCTATCATACCTTTTCCACAGAAGTTACGCCGATGTGACGCAGTCGGGGGCAGCGTCACAAAGGCCTCAGGAGTCGACCGCTACCACACCCAGTGGTTCTATGGTGACTCAAACTGCCCCCGTAAAAGAAGCAGCGCCAGCTGCTCCATTCACATCAAAGGGCCCGTAGACTCCGGTCTCCCTGGGTTCTAAACTCAATAGAGAGCCAAGGCCTGAGATCCGTTTCTCAGCGTCTCACTCTCGATCTTCCAGCGCCTCAGACATGGCAATGGAGATTGACCACAAAACTCCGGTGTCATCGACACCGAAGGACAAGCGCTCTCTCGAGTGTACGAAACTGGACAAGGACAAAGTCCCAGTAACCACAATAAGTAGGCGATAACCGTAATGGCTATCGTATTTATTCTATTTCTATTTCTCAGTATTGTCACCTATCATCTTTTATACCCATCAATCCCCAGAAGTATATTTACTTAACTTTTTTCTGCCATGGCTTTTATCGTACATTGGAACTGTAGAGGCTTAATTCATACCTTAGGTGACATAAAGGACATCATTAACGAATTCTCACCAGTAGCCTTTTGCCTCCAAGAGACAAACCTTGGTGCAAAACACAAGCATTTCCTAAAAGGCTTCAAAGTTGCCTGAAAGGACCGCGAACATTGCAACCGTCTTTCAGGAGGAGTAGCCATAGTGGTGCAGGGCAGCAATCCTACGCGAGATGCCCAAATAAACACATCTTTCGAGGCCGTAGCCGTCACCATCCAATCATACAAAACCATCACCATCTGCTCACTGTATATCCCACCTCACACCCTTTTCACCACCGAAAACCTAGAAAATCTAGTGGAACAGTTGCCAAAATCATTTATCTTAGTTGGGAATTTCAATGCTCATTCAACCCTTTGGGGTAGCGACAAAACTGACGCAAGAGGGCAAGCCGTGGAAGATTTCATTTTATCAAATGACATCTGCCTTCTTAATTCCGGTGCTTTTACCTACTTTTCACCAACCTCGCGCACTTTTAGTTGCTTAGATCTCGCCATGTGTTCATCGTCAATTTTTAATGATTTTAAATGGGACGTCATCAACACGTCTTATGGTAGTAATCATCAACCCGGCATCATAAAACTCATACCATCTTACCCAACTCTAACAAGCAGGCCACGCCGGTGAAAACTACAGCTCGCGAACTGGCCAGTTTTCACAGAAACCGCTAAGCTCGATGAAGTTTTCTCATCGGAGCTTTCTGTTGAGGAACTAAACGAAGAGGTCGTCAAAGTTTTATTCTTAGCAGCAGAAAAAGCAATACCGCAATCATCCGGCATCGTACGCAAGAAATTCAGCCCTTGGTGGACAAACGAGTGTACTGATGCCAAAAAACTACAAAATAAGGCCTGGGGAATTCTACGGAGATGCCCCACCTACGCCAACCTCATCAACTTCAAACACGCAAAAGCCAAAGCCCGATTTATTCTTAGACAGGCAGAAAAGGATTCATGGCAAAAATACATATCATCAATTAACAGTTCAGTCACATCTAAACACATCTGGGACCAGGTGAAGAAGTTCAAGGGAGAGTACTCCTCCTACAAAATACCACTGCTCACAAGTCCAGACACACAATCAACACTAGAAGACCAGGTCAACCTATTAGGAGAACACTTATATAAGGTATCATGCTCAGCAAATTACACCAATACATTCCTGAAATATAAAGAAAATGCAGAAAGACAAAGATTGCCTACTGGCAGTACCTCAAATGAAAGTTATAACATTCCGCTAACGCTCCACGAATTGAACAGGGTACTTTCTGTCGGTAAAAAAACGGCAACAGGGTCTGACCAGATACACTACGCAATGTTGGCACACCTATCCCAAGCATCCGCGAAGGCACTTCTCCAATTCTTCAACAAAATATGGGACTCTGGCATAATGCCTGAAGATTGGAAAAAAAACCATAGTCATACCATTCCTAAAACCTGGTAAACCCCCAACAACCCCAAGTAGCTATAGACCAATTGCATTAACAAGTTGCCTTGCAAAAACTTACGAAAGCATCATAAATATTAGACTTACCTTCACTCTTGAATCGGAGCACCTAATAGACGCACACCAGTGCGGATACAAAAAGGGCTGTTCCACCACAGATCACATTTTAGGCTGGAACAAGAAATACGACAAGCATTTCTACACAAACAGTTCTGTGTCTCGGTCTTCTTTGACTTGGTGAAAGCATATGACACAACTTGGAGATACGAAATTCTCAGAGATCTAGCTAACTTAGGGATTCGCGGAAGAATGCTGAACTGCTTACACGATTTTTTATCGAATAGAACTTTTCAAGTATGTTTGGGTACGGTACTGTCACGAATATTTGTCCAAGAAAATGGTGTACCACAGGGCTGCGTTTTGAGCACCACCTTGTTTATAGTGAAAATGAACTCCATCAACAGGGCTATACCCCGTACAGTCATGCTTCCATCTATGTTGATGATCTGCAAATTGCATGCCAAGCCTCCAGCCTATCATCCTGCGAAAGGCAACTCCAAATTACAATAAATCGTCTTACGAAATGGGCCGACCAAAATGGTTTCTGCTTTTCAGCCCAAAAAACCACAGCTGTTCTCTTTACGCAAAAGAAAGGATTGTTCCCTGAACCCGCGCTCAAACTATACAACATCAACATGCCGGTAAAACAAGAACACAAATTTCTAGGAATCACATTCGACCGAAAACTAAACTTTCTGCCACACATAAATGCACTGAAAACTAAGGCGAACAGAGCACTCAATGTGCTCAAAGTACTCTCTCATAAACACTGGGGTTCCAATCGACTCTGCCTTATACGTATTTACCGATCTCTTGTACGCAGCATTTTAGACTACGGATGCATAGTCTACGACTCGGCGCGAAACTCATACATCCGCCGTCTTGACCCTATACACAACCTCGGTCTCCGTCTATCAAGTGGTGCTTACAGAACATCACCTGTGCAAAGTCTATACGTAGAATGCAATGAGCCCCCTCTATGTGATCGAAGAGCATTACTAACCTTGTCATATGTTTTAAGAATAAGGTCGTCACCTGAACACATCTTCTATGAAATTGCCGCAAAATGTGACTCGCGCTCACACTACCTCTACAAACCGAACCTAATCAAACCACTTGTCCTACGTTTCGAGGAATACTGCCGCTTTTATACCATCCCTGATGGATCACTAGATGTCGCTATTAAACAGCCACGACTGCTGCCATGGTTTGACCTGTCACAGCTATGCGAATTTTCACTAAGCTGTTTCAACAAAAAAAGCACCACACCAGAACACATAATCCAAGAATTTTATACACTTCAGCACGGATATAGAGATTACGAGGAATTTTACACAGCTGGCTCAAAAACGGAGGACCACGTGGGTATTGGAATTGTGACGACGAAAAGCGCAATTTCTGTGAAAGTACCTCGTAGTTTTTCTATTTTATCAGCTGAAGCTTATGCCTTGAGTGAAGCAGTTCGGAAAATCATCGCTTAAAAATACAAGAAAGCAATCATATACACCGACTCACTAAGCACACTAAAAGCACTACATATAAAATCCGAATGTGAGCCTATAGTAGGCGACATTCTAAACATGGTATACTTGAACAGCCAGGCAACCTGCATCCGTTTCTGCTGGGTCCCAAGTCATGTTGGCATACCCGGAAACGAAAAAGCAGATACGTATGCTTACCAGGCATCCCATAAAACAGTAACAAAAGTAAAAATTCCCCTCAAAGATACCTAGAGAACAATTCGCCTGGCCCTACTAGCAAAATGGCAAAAGCAATGGGACACCTGCACGAACAATAAGCTCCACCTGGTGAAACCCACACTCGGGGAATGAAAGAACTGCCGTCACCAGCAACGGTTTATTGAAGTTGTATTATGCCGACTGCGCATTGAACACACACACTTGACACACAACTTCTTACTCGCAAAAGAAGAGCAACCAACGTGTCAAAAATTGCCAAGAACCGTTAACACTTATGCACATCCTAATCACATGTCCTACCATTGAAACACAGAGACAAAAACATTTAAGCAAGCTATACAAACAACCCGTACCTTTACACCCTGCTTTGTTCCTAGGAGATGACCCTGTAGTACATCTGCCTGACTTGCTAAACTTTCTGAAAGAATGTAACCTGTTAAATAAGCTTTAAAATCTCATCTTTTTAGTGTCCATTCCTGAAAGTCTTGTGTCTGGCGCAGCATAGCCTTAGCTGCTTTTGCGCCATAAAAAAACCAAACTAACCTAACATTACTAAGCAGAAAGAAACAATTGTGCTTGGCAGTACCACGTCATGGATTTTCTTTTTGCTACGAAGACGCTTTGACTGACGAGCTATGAGGACTTGAAGTGTCATTTTTGTTGTTATCGTCAACTGGAACAACTGACAAGACACGATCAGTGACTGGGCAGTACACTTAACTTTTCTTGTTAATAACAACCTTGTTGTATTTTACTGAATACTGTTCTACATACAAGCACAAAATACATCAAAATACGTGACAGATTCTCACATTCATAGAACCACATTACGTTGAAGGGTTTGAAGGGAATATTCAAGCCAAACGCACAGAAAGGCCTATATTCACGTTCTTTTTTCATGTCACTGCGGGTGGAGAATGGCGATAGGCTCAACGGAGCAATGTAACTATAGACGTTCAGACAGCCTACTTGCTTTATCGTTTCATTTTCCAGTGAGAGTATACTATATAAAAATGTACCTAGAAAAGCAACACAGCCCATCTCAATAAATGCAAGAAGTTGAAATGATACGCGCTTAATATGCAGTGTCCCTCTGAACACCTAAGAAGTTTTTCACGACTTACTCGAAGCACTTTTGGCCAGCCCTACAACGCACATATTTCCACAAAGAACGTGGTGTTGTGGTTCGCAAGGGAATATTTCAAGGCTTACTTACAAATTACGATATAGATTATTAGTACAAATTTCAAATCAAGCTTCAATCTCACCGTGTAGAATAACTTGTGTGCAAGCTCAACAATTTTCTGCCTCAGATTTGAATTCGTGCACTTTGTGGAACAACCAATATATGCTTTCAAAATAAGGGCAGAAACTAGCTTGCAGAAGAGTGTTGTTGCAGTGTATAAATGTTTTAAACATTTTTCTACTATACTTATAGGAATCAATGAGAAGCGTAATATAAACGAAAGTGATCACGTGGCACTTTCATGTAACTATGCGATGAAATTGATTTAAGTAAAGAGATAATAGAAGCGCACCAACAGTAAATTCTGGGGAGCACTTTGTAGTGCGCCAACAGGTTGGTCTTTCCATTTGCTTTGAAGCACTCGCCTATAATCTATTGTAAAAACGTTATTGAAAAATATTTGATCAAAACGATTGCATTTCTTTTTATATTGTTCATTCATGCCACTGTAACAAATTTCTTTTGCTTCGCGATAACATCAAGTTCAATCCCGTTTGACCAACCAGATGCCGATATTGTGCTGAGGTGTCCTCTCGATTCAAAGTTGATATAGTGAAAAAAATTCACCGGGATTTAGGTTACTGAATTCGGAGACATGTTTTTTGAAGAATTTATAGTTCAAACCTTCACTGCACAAATTTCCGTCAGGAGACTGTGGAAATGCACGAAACCTGGAATACACAAGAAAGCAAGAAAGCTACGCAGGACGTTCTTTTAAGTTGTTTTGTACCTCCTTTCCAGTTAATGATTGCATCACGTCAGTGTAGCAGTTTATTTTCTCACGAATCAATTTTTGAAAAAAATCCTCACTTCCATTGAGAAGAAGCGTTGCGAAAGGTACTTTTCACACGCTTCATGCGTTTTCAGTCTGTTTTTCGCCTGGACGAGCAGCCCAAAAAGATACCTATAGATGTATGGCACGAGAGATAGGCGTTACGTCCGCATGCATAATTTTTCTGAACACGCTTCATTAAACGCGATCACCCTAGTGCGCTAATGCGTCTGCTGTGTAACGTTAGTAGACTATGATTTGAGACATCAGAGAGTAAGAATTTTTCTCCCCAAGCCACTCTTTATTTGTGTGTACGCCCTTTATTATTCTGTTTCCACCTTACTGTTGGGTAATTCAGTGATTTCTGCATGCCAGTTATGCCAAGATGGTTAACATCCCTGCCTTTCCTCGGTCTCGTTTCCCTTCCTTCCAGTTAAAGACAGTGTCCAGTGGCATGCCTATGAAATAGAAACTTTGCTCTGTGCTTTTAAACTCTTCTTTTCATACACTACTGCAAGATTTCATTGAGCTGTTCATAAGAGCACTTGAATTTTTCAGGTTATGTTTTTTTTTCACAAGGCGGAGAGGTAGTTCATTTCTCCTCTAAAGCACTGCGAAGGTTCAAATCTGAATAAATAAGCTTTCTTGCTTATAATCTTGTCAGCCAGCTACGTAACTTTTCTGATAAAACATGCCTTCACTACCTAGGACAAAGTAATTATCATGCAACCGAATAAATAAACATGAAACCTTGTGGCCCAGTTCATAAGTAAAGGACCAAAAACTGAAGAAATTAGCCCACCCCGTAATCAGGTGATAATGCTCCTACGCACCTCCATCGCATCGGCTCCTTCATTAGGAGACGCGCGGTAACGGGTGCGTGCTGCCTCACTTAGCGCCTCCGTGGGCACCTTCATTAGGACAAGCGCGCCGATTAAAGAAAACGAGCTGTCGCATCTGCCCTGTTCCTAATATTTTAGCAATCAGGGCGCCAAGATGTTTCCTGAAATATTAGGATATTGCTTCTTGTGCCTATTAACTTTTTTGTTCCTTATTGCTTGCTAAACCCGAACTTCCTTATACTAGGATACCAACTGCACACCTTTGCGTAAACTACGAGAAATGGCGTAATGGCTGGCTGACCACGATATCAATGTTCCCTCTCATTTTCTCGTCATTCATTGATCTTCCGATACAGCAATCTGTAGATAGAATCAGTGCTCCTGCATTCAGAGCGTTGCGCAACAGGATCAACTGTGCGTTGAAATGCCCTAAAAATGTTGCGTCCCCGTAGCGCAGCGTTTAGAGCCTACAAAAAGTGACGCCGCTGTTAGGACAAGAAAACACGAAGATGCAGTGTGATGATGTCTCATTGTGACCTCATTACTTACTGCCCCGAAAGGTACATCAAAGCTCACTCAATACTTCCCTCTCACCGTAAGTTTGGTAACAACGAGCATCGTCATTATCAAAATCAGCTCAGTACTATAAGCTGCAAAATCCTTTGGTACTGAGCTGTTTCTTGCTCTGACTGACCTGGGTTAAGCCTGAAACTTCACATCAACGAGATATACTCCAAGTTGCGCTTTCGTAGTCTTTGTAACACTTCTGCAATCACCACGCAGTTACATGCTGTACACAAGAAACAGCAAAAGAAACCACATCGGTTGTCTGTATTTTCAAATTCAAGGATGATTACGAATGTATTTGCGTATATAGTGGGACATTTCTGTTAGCTAAATAGGCTCGTAGATGAGAATGTGGAAACATTATCGGGAGACGTACGAGGAAGAAGCGATTGCACACGACTGGGGCGCAGAAAGCACTAGCATTTGCCTCAACTCGATTCATGCTTTCAAGTTTTCTATTACGTTTTCTTAGTTTATGTATGAACTATGCTAGTCTCTAAAGAGGGCTATTTTACGACTTTCTCAGCGGTATATTCCAACATACGAGAAAGTGCCAGTCATCACCCACGTTACTTTTTGAGGTGCTTGTGCGGCACAGCAACGTGGCTCAGTGTTGTGTGTAATGACTGACGGGGGCCTGTGCTCTCAGTCACACATCGGCGAAAATCACAACGCTCACTCATAGTCACTCAGACATAGGTGACCAGGCAAATTGCATATTCATTCATTTCGCCAATGCCTTCGACACTGAATATCATTCTAAACTATTGCACAAATTGTTTGTCGTACAAAAGAATTCGTCATTGGTCGGCTGGATATTTGTCTTTGGAGCGTTCACGATATATATGTTTTAATTCTACCAACTAATCTTCGATAGAGGTTTCATCAGAGGTTTTCCATGGTTCTGTGTTAGAACCCCTCTTATGCCTACTTTATAATAATCACCTCCCCTTGCACAGTCTTGAGAAAATGCGCCTTTTGACAGACAGTTTGCTGCGTTCTGTATCACACTATTCAATCTCCACTGAATCATGCCATTCTTAACAATACATTTTGTCATTTTTCTAACTTGTCCAAATCTTGGCGAATGAATAATAACTTCTCCAAGGCACTCATTAAGTCACTTACGAGATGTTCATGCCCGTGGACTTCTGACTAGGGTTTTAACAATGTTAGTCTGTATAGGGTGTCCGAATATAAGTACCTTGGTATTCTTATGACACTTAAATTACCATCGTATAAACATATTGATCACAGATGCAAAAAGCCCTTAGTAGTTTGGGTTATTTAGGGCGATGCTCCTTAAGGTGCGGGTCGGTCATCACCTGTATAAAGGTTACATACATCGGTTACTTCACACCAATGTATGTAGTAACCACCTCACAGCATATCTTCGGTGTGAATGATGATGAGTACGGCCAAGCTTCCAAGGGTTTTATCGGTGAAACGTTAATCATTCACTGTCTGCGTCCATCTGTAGTCTGCCTGCCTGCCTGCCTGTCTGTCTGTCTGTCTGTCTGTCTGTCTGTCTGTCTGTCTGTCTGTCTGTCTGTCTGTCTGTCTGTCTGTCTGTCTGTCTGTCTGTCTAACGCACTTACGCATGGACGGATGAATGCACGGACGGACAGACGCACGGACGGGCGAATGGTCGAACGCAAGGACAGACGAGTGCTCGGACGTACAAACGCACGGATGGACGGATGGATGGATGAAAGAGTGGACGGGCTAACCGTAACCTTGCCCTACTAATCGTCATTCACTCCACGAATATGTGTGATTTTTTGCATCATACAACATCTTTCTCACGAAACCAAACTGCTTACCTACAAAACTGTTATTCGCCCCATTCTTGAATATGGGAGTGTGATTTGTAACTCCCATAAACATTGTGAGATTAACAAACCTGAATCTGACCCAAAAAGAGCTGCGCACTTTAGATGCTACATAAATGACAGCAATTTCACTCCAACCTATTTTCTTCCCCAGCTAGGACTCACTACACTTGGAAAGCATCGCCAGTTCAAATGCTTAAAATTACTTCTAAAATAATTAAATCTCGCTTCAGCAATCTTTAATCATATCACAAATTTTTCAGATGTTGAACTTTTTGCACAAAGAGTGACATGTTCATATACAGCTTTTTTCCTTCAACAATAGAAGCCTGCAAATGCTGCCCGAAAATGTTCGTTCTCTATCACTTCAACAGTTTTCAGAAACCTCTTATTGAAACAGAATAGAAAGTTGGGCGAGTTGGTGTATATTCATATTCAAAGAAAAGCGGCGCACAAAAAAGACGGAGACAAAGAAGAGAACCACACACAGCGCTGTGTGTGGTTCTCTTCTTTGTCTCCGTCTTTTTTGTGCGCCGCTTTTCTTTGAATATGAATATACACCAACTCGCCCAACTTTCTATTCTGTTACAATATATTTCTTGTACACAGGGCTCTTTTATTTGTTCTGCAGCGCTGTGTGTGGTTCTCTTCTTTGTCTCCGTCTTTTTTGTGCGCCGCTTTTCTTTGAACCTCTTAATGAATATTCATTTGCGCCTGTTGTATTTGTTTTTCCCACTCCTGCAAAACCCTGGTTGTGGCTGCAGTATAAACAAATAAAATGAAATAAATTGTATTATGTGCTTACGTCTCACTCAGGTGCTGTTTAATGAAAGTTTTTCCCGCTGGGCTCACTCGGACACAGCTGACAAAAATTTTTGTCAAATGAAGTCACTTTGACTCAAATTCACCAACCTCTCCGGGAATCACTCAGACTCCAGCGCGCGCGACGCTCTGAGTCCGAGTGAGTGGACTCCTGAGACTTTCAGCCTCGAATTTGCTTGTTCGACCATGGTATCAGTGACTTTTAACACCAGTAACTCCCGTAATTGATGCTTTTGTTTTAGTGACTTTTTATTACTGTACCTTGGAATACAAGTTATGAGGGGTCACAAATTAGTAAGAACATTTGTATTGAAAGATATCACAACATAGGATATGTTGGACACGAACAACTATAGAATAGCTGGCGGGGAGGGTATGTTCAAGGCAACCCTTTGCTTAATTAACGGCTCTTGTAAGTAAATTTTAAACGGCTTATAATTGATACTGCTTCACAATTCACGTGAGTAGGCGTGAGTATAACTGCAAATCCACGTAAGGCTGATGATACTGCTGAACATTAATGGTCTAGAATACCAGGTACAAGATATCATTTTCGCTGAAGCGTGCACTATCTCTACCTTTATCACCTTTATACGCAATTGAATGGTAGCCCAATGCGGACAGTTTTTATTGTACAACAGTTTGCTGTGAGAAAATTTGTTGTGGCTTGTCGCCACCGACCTAATACTTTTCCTGGTGGAGCTTCGCGCCTCTTGAAATTTTCGAGCTTCCACTGCGAAAGTTTCATGCTTAGAATATTTGCGTTCAAAATTTTGCCTATTGCAAGTATTCTGTAATCCGTTTACCAGGTTTTTAGTAATTTATGATGAGTAGAGACAGTTTTACTTACGCCATGGTTATTCTATTAGGCTGGGCTTTTGACCATTCCAGTTGCATCAGACATTCCAATTGATTTCGCCGTTTGGTTCATGTTATGAAGTATCTGTTTCATGGACGTCATGTTACATATACCGCTTCTTTATGTTTGGCAGCAAGTACCAAACTAGGGTTTATTTATTTTAATCTAACACTCAAATTGTGATATGGCCAATCCTAAACAGTCTAGAATATTCACTCCTCGTCGAAAAAAACAACAAACTTAAAGTTGCGTGAGTGAAAAATCCAGGAGGGAGTGTTTGCCGCTTGTCAGAATAAACCCATTTGTTGAGACTATTTTGAAGAAATAGCTATGCAATTAAACTGCAACCGAACAATGGCGGCCACTGTGGTTGCAATAAACTTCACGAGTTTTCACTGTGACTGAGTCAGTATAATCTAGCGTAGCTCAACCTCATTGGAGCATATTGCCAAAGACTGGTTACAACGGGCACCGAGGCTTCAATAGACTCCTCCCGTAGTCGGTTTCCATACGCTAGTGCTCAGGATTTGTGAGTAAATAAAACAATATTTGTTTCACGACAAAATCACGTGCTTTGCAAGCTACCATCGCACACATTCCAACTTCAGACATTGGTGCAAAATTAAGCTCTTCATGAAACAATAAAAAAACGAAGCGCTCGTCAAAAACTGCTGTCAGTAACAACATGTTCTTTAGTATACGTTGGCGATGCTTTAAGTATCTATTACCTTCAGTATTGCTTAACACCTAGGGCATGAAATGAGTCCTTCGTGTATTGAATGATGTGCACCGCTGGAGCCGCTGTTGTGTATTGACACGAAAAGTTTCATTGGTTACGCCACTGCAAGCGCCCACCCCAAAAGCCACCTCTGGAAGCCCCATGACGGCTCCCAACAGAAAATATGCTCAGATGGCACCACCGCCGCAACCTTCAATAAAACCTCTTTCCTCTGCCCTGCCATTATTTGCCTCTGCACCAAGCTCATTCCAGAGATACACAGCTGAAGCTTCATAGTACTCAACTATCCTCAATACAAGACTCTACAGAATAGGCGCCGCTCGGACTGCATAGTTTCTCAATACGATGGTGACGTTACGTTGTAGTCACACGTAGGGTGCTCTTTCGAAGTTCATTTTGGCCAAACGAGAGTAAGTTGTGTCATTACGTGCAACTCAACTCTCCGCTGTCCTCAAGAATTATGCTTTAAATGTGAAGCGCATTTTTCGTCAGACCTGGTGTGTTCGGCAGTGATATTGGGTATTTTCGATCAATGAACGCACTTGCCGTCAATGGCCCAGCTATTGTCGGGCACTACGGGCAAGGCACCGAAGCGTCACAGAGTCTCCTCGCTTTACGGTGACTGATCCGAAAGTGTCCGCCAGTTGTTGACAACATGTCTGCGCTGGCGGAAGCAAGTAGACACCGTGCATGAAATAAACTGTGGCCACTGGCGTATACAAAACACAGAAATGAAAAAAAAAACCAACGACACGCACACAGAAGTATCGAAAACGTCTATTGTCTCTTGAGGATGTAAAGCACTTCAAATGAGACAAAATGGCACTCCAGCTCATTGAGTTGTTCTTTTCGAACCATTTCTGAATCAGTTTCATCAGTTTGAATCTTTGATACAAATGACTATAGGTCCTTCCGTGCATTACAATGCGTCATATTGAAATAATTGGAACAATTAGAGCAATAAATTACGTGATTACCTAAACAATGAATTGCCGACATCATCACCCAATCGTGTAGTTCTCGGTGTGAATGCTGTAGTGACTAAATACATCTTCTTAGTACGCCTAACCCATCTGTAAATGGCGTCACGTGGATGTTTCGAAATGGCCAAGATGCCGTTTTTTAATAAGTAGGTTTTTACACTGATACGGAAACAGAAATTTATGAAAAAAGCCCCTGTTTTCAGTATAAACCCACTGCAACCTCCAGTGATGGGAACTGTCATCAGGACCTTGAGACTCTCACAAGAGTGAAATAGCATAGTCAGTGTGCTTTAGAAGTGAACGTTCAGAAGAACTGATTGAAATTTAACAGCTGTGGCAGTATGAGGAAGGTTTTATGATTGAAAATTTATTCATTCGTGTGGTCACTTCCTAGTATGGTGACGTGAAAATTTTTACTGTTGTGATTACTCGTTACAATAAAACATTTCGCAGCTAGGCAGAGGATCACACTTTTCATGCAAGAAAATACATTCAGAGCTGACTGCCGATGCGAAAAAGACTACAATTTGGCTAACTGTACAGAGTTGTCTATGCGGGCGAGTGGGTATTTCATTGTAATAGTTGAGTGTAGCGCCGCATACAAAAATGTAGAAGAAGCAGAAGAAACGTGTAATAAGAAGTTATAAAAGCGAAGAGGAGCGAGAAATATTTTAGGCGTATGTCATCAAAAAAGTTTGGCAGCAAAAGCATCAGTCAACCATCTGTTGGCTTGTCTTCTTGTGTAGTTGACTATCTCGACGATAGAGCTGTAGGCGGGTAAATTGGTTTTATCTTGTTTGGCAGTGTGGCAGAGCTATCAGTAGCACGTGGTTTTGCGGCTTTATATGTGCAATGAAGGCAAAAAATGAAGTTTAGTGGCGAGAGTTCCAGAGAGTTCCTCTTTCCTGTCAACTACTTCCTACAGTTTTGTACGCGGCGCTATATTGAATTATTGGTGCTGCTAACGCAGATCCTGATAAACCAATTTCTGTGTGTATAAAAATTCCAGAATATATATATATATATATATATTGTTGAGACGTTTATTGGCGGACGGTTGTCGACGATGCTTGACAGTGACAGTCAATGCGGGTACCGACTCTCTGCACGAGCTGCTCTTCTTCTTGCTAAAAAGGGCAACCCACTAGAAGGCGCTGGAGAGGACGACCCACTGTTCGAAGGCTTCACCACAACTACCCCGGGTACGAAGAGGGAGCCGCCTGGCGACCTAGCAGCTGGTTACTATGAGCGGGTCGTGGTAGGCTTTGAGGCGCTCCACGTTGACAATGTCGTGCCCTCGACGGCGCATGTCCGAAGATGGTTCGATGGGTTCGATCAAGTAATTTACAGGGGAAGTGCGTTCGACGACACGGTAGGGGCCTTCGTATTTGGGCAATAGTTTTGAAGATAGGCCAGTTGAAGTGGTAGGGATCGAGAGCCAGACGAGCGCTCCAGGGAGGAACATGGGCGCAGTGGTGCTGGTGTCAGCGCGAATGCCTTTTTGCCGCTCTTGATCATGCGCTGTAAAGGTCCTTGCGAGCTCTCGACACTCTTCAGCAAGCTTGGCTGTAGCAGAAATAGGCGCCCACTCTGACGGATCTGGCTTGTACGGAAGTATAGTGTCGATGGTGTGCGACGGGTGCCTTCCATGTAATAAAAAGAAAGGTGAAAAGCCAGTAGTGCTCTGAGGGGCGGTGTTATATGCGTAGGTGACGAAGGGTAGAATGGAATCCCAATTTGTGTGATCGGCGGCGACGTACTTGGAGAGCATGTCGCCGAGCGTACGGTTGAAGCGTTCCGTGAGGCCATTCGTCTGCGGGTGGTACGCAGCAGTTTTGCGGTGAACAACGTTGCACTCTTTGAGAATGGCTTCGACGACTTCAGACAGGAAGACGCGGCCTCGATCACTGAGCAGTTCCTGAGGTGGACCGTGTCGCAGCATGAATCGTTGGAGCAGGAAGGAGGCCACATCGCTCGCTGTAGCCGCGGGGAGAGCGGCAGTTTCGGCGTATCGCGTGAGGTGGTCCACAGCAACAATGGCCCAGCGGTTACCGGCCGACGTTAGTGGAAGTGGCCCATACAAATCAATGCCGACGCGCCCAAATGGCCTGGCAGGGCAAGGTAGAGGTTGCAGACCTACCGGCGACAGGTGCGTTGAAGTTTTGCGGCGCTGACGTTCTATGCAGGAGCGAACGAATTTCTGCACATAGCGGTACATGCCGCGCCAAAAGTACCGTTGGCGAATGCGCTGGTAAGTCTTCGATACGCCGGAGTGCGCACATTGCGGATCAGTATGAAAGAATTCGCATATGTCAGAGCGCAGACTGCGGGGTATGACTAGTAGCCACTGGCGGCCGTCACCGCTGTAATTGCGTCGGTGGAGAAGGTCGTCGCGAACGGCGAAATGGTGGGCTTGACGACGCAACGCGCGAGTGGATGGAGTGGATGGATCAGTCAGCAAGTCTATCAGTGAGGCAATCCATTGATCCTTACGCTGTTCAGTAGCAACGGCATGAATGCTAATGGAAGAAACGGCAAGGTGAGACGCTGAGTCGTGGGCATTGTCGTCAGGCAAGGGAGAGCGCGACAGGGCGTCAGCGTCAGCATGTTGCCTTCCGTTGCGGTACAGCACGCGGATGTCGTAGTCTTGCAGGCGAAGTGCCCACCGGGCGAGACGGCCTGAGGGATCTTTCAATGAGGACAACCAGCATAGTGCGTGATGGTCGGTGACTACATCAAATGGGCGACCATATAAATAAGGTCGGAACTTGGTAAGGGCCCACACGATTGCCAGACATTCTTTCTCAGTGACGGTGTAATTAGTCTCGGCTTTTGTAAGCGTACGGCTTGCATACGCCGAGACTAATTACACCGTGAAGACAGGAGGGTCCCGGATGCGGGGAACACCGGAACATGGCGTCGGCGCAGGAGGAAGCGTTTGCTGTGCGGCGTCTTGGTGCATGGTAGAAGGTACGGTGCAGGATCGTAGCTCCAGGGGCATCAAATGCTAACCGAAGGTGTTAGAAGGGCACAGCACCTCCACCAAATTGTTGAGACGTTTATTGGCGGACGGTTGTCGACGATGCTTGACAGTGACAGTCAATGCGGGTACCGACTCTCTGCACGAGCTGCTCTTCTTCTTGCTAAAAAGGGCAACCCACTAGAAGGCGCTGGAGAGGACGACCCACTGTTCGAAGGCTTCACCACAATATATATATATATATATATATATATATATATATATATATATTATGACGACTCGGTTGTAACGAGGTTTATTGGTCGTGAACTCAGGAACGAACAAGCGCAACCGACCCGAAGAAGAAGCGCAGGTTCCAAGAAGATGATGATTGTCAGCCAGAACAGGTGATGATGATTGACTGCTTTTCAGATGAAGATGAAGCGCATAATAGATGCCTACACTGATCCCCCCCCCCCCCGTGGAAGCGGCCAGCCTGGCCGCTGCGGGCGGGTAGTCAAGGTGACGAGGAACGTCGTGTGAAAAGCTTCATGCGGGAAACGTGTACAATTTCGGTGCTGCGGTAACGGCGGTCAGTTGGCACGACAAGAGGCGTCACACGATAGTTGACAGGTGAAGTCTGCTCTAAAAAAACATATGGGCCGATGAATCGAGGCTGGAACTTGTCGCAGAGACCAGGTGTGCGAATTGGTGTCAATAGCAGCACCTCGTCCCCCGGTTGGAATGATACCACACGATGAGAGGTGTCGTAGACGGCCTTCCTTGCTTGTTGCGTAGCGTCCGTGTTCATACGAGCGCGCTGGCGGCAATGGGCAAGACTAGAAATATATTCTTCGCAGTTAGATGGTGATTGAGGGCCATTGCTGGTGAAGAAAGAAACATCGATAAAGAAAGTAGGTGAACGTCCGTAAACGAGATAAAACGGTGAGTAGCCGGTTGTGCGCTGAACAGCGGTGTTGTAGGCGAAAGTGAGGAACGGTAGAAGTTTATCCCAGTTTTTGTGATCCGGTTGATTGTATACGGCGATCATGTCGGCAAGGGTTCGATGAAATCTCTCAGTCAGACCGTTTGTTTGAGGATGGTAGCTAGACGCCATGTTGTGTGTGATACCAGAAACGTGAAGAACTTACCTAAAAGCTGTGATAAAAACACCTTTCCACGGTCACTTAGAAGTACACGAGGAGCACCATGACGTAGTATTATGGCCTGAAGGACGAAGTCAGCAACTTCCGATGCTGAACCAGTAGCTACTGAAGTTGTCTCGACGTAGCGTGTCATATGGTCTACGGCGGTGACTATCCATCTATTTCCAGCACAAGTAACAGGAAGGGGCCCATAAAGATTGACACCGACGACCTCGAAAGGTGTTGTAGGGCACGTCATTGGCTGTAACTGACCAGCCGGAGGAGATGTCGGAAGTTTGCGAAGTTGGGACGGAGAGCAGAAACCCACGTACTTTGCTACGCTGGTAGAAATCCCAGGCCAATAAAAGTGGCTTCGAATGCGGTCGTAGGTTTTGTGAAAGCCTAGGTGGCCAGCAGTCAAATCTTCATGAAAGGCGTTAAGTACATGATGTTGAAGAGCGCGTGGCAGACCAGGTACCCAGCGTTGGCCGTCAGGATGATATATGTGACGATACAGCACACCGTCCTGAAATTTGAAGTGCTCGAGTTGTCGACGAAGGCGTGCGATGGGCGGACGCGTAGCTTCTGGGAGGTAGTCTATAATGCGCCGACAATACGGGTCAGCCTGCTGGCGAGAACTGAAGGGTTGTTCATCGTCGATTGGCGGTTGGTATAGCGAGGCGAGCAAGGCAACAGAAGTGGAAGTCACGTCCACACTGGTGTCGTTGGAGGTGGCAGGTGGAGTGTCGAACGACGCCGTAGGTAGTGGGCAACGAGAAAGAGCGTCGGCGTCTTGATGCTTTTTGCCCGATTTATAAATAATCTCAAACTGATACTCCTGTAAGCGTAAAATTCATTGACCCAAGCCTCCGGACAAGTTCTTCATTGTAGAAAGCCAGCATAAGGCGTGGTGGTCCGTTACGATGGTGAATTGACGACCGTACAGATAAGAACGGAACTTTTGTATGGACCAAACCACAGCGAGGCACTCCTGCTCAGTGATGGTATAGTTTTTTTCGGCAGAAGTAAGCACTCGGCTAGCATACGCGATGACCCTTTCCCGTCCAGAGTGATCGCGTTGGAGAAAAACAGCACCTACGCCGCAACCACTGGCGTCGGTATGCAGGAGTGTTGGGGCGGTGTCATCAAAATGGCAAAGTACAGGCTCTGACGTCAAAGCTTTCTTCAATAGGTGAAACGCCGACTGACATTCCTCGGACCACACAAAGGGTGCATTAGATGCAAGTAGTTTGTGAAGTGGCGCAGCTATTGAAGCGAAATTTCGTATGAAGCGACGAAAATATTATGCGAGCGCAAGAAAACTTCGCAGATCCTTAAGTCTTGTGGGGCATGGAAATAGAAGGACGGCAGCGATCTTTTCGGGGTCAGGGCGAATACCATCCTTGCTGACGGCATGACCGAGAACCTTGATGGATTTGGTGGCGAAACGGCACTTCTTAGTGTTGAGCTGCAGACCCGCACTGGCGAGGCATGTTAGGACGTCATCCAAGCGCCTCATGTGCTGAGAAAACGTTGATGAAAAGATGATAATGTCATCAAGGTAGCAGAGGCACGTCCTCCATTTCAGACCACGCAGGACGGTGTCGATCATGCGTTCAAACGTCGCGGGCGCATTGCAGAGCCCGAAAGGCATCACGTTAAATTCGTATAGGCCATCGGGGGTTGCAAATGCCGTTTATTCTTTGTCGTCATCGTGCATGGGAATTTGCCAATATCCCGTACGCAAATCAAGGCTTGAAAAGTATTCGGCGCCTTGCAGTGAATCAAGGGCGTCGTCGATGCGTGGCATGGGGTATACGTCCTTGCGTGTGATGTTGTTAAGTGCCCGGTAATCAACGTAAAGCGCACGGAGACATCTTGTTTTCGTACCAAAACAACAGGGGAAGACCAAGGGCTAGTTGATGGACCAATTATTTCTCGTTGAAGCATGTCAGTGACGTTTTCCTTGATGATTTTTCGCTCAGCGAGAGACACGCGGTACGGGTGGCGATTTACAATAGATGTTCCCTCCGTCTGAATGCGATGCGCTGCAGTGGTAGTTCGGCTCAACGTTGAGGAGCAGGTGTCGAAAAAATCGGCGTGTTTCGTTAATAACGCAAGCCACTGCTGCGCCTGGATAGCTGTTAAGTCATCACTGATAAGAGCTGTGAAGGGAGAGGATGAGCCAGGCTTACTCATAGAACGGTCGTTGGTAGAGGCAGGTTGAAGTGGCGTGACGCTGACAGGCTCAGCATCTACAACACAGGCTACTGCAGTGCCCTCTGGCCGGAGAACTTTCTCTGGCGTTTCATTCGTAGCAATGACGAGCGCGGAGCCATGGTGAAAGCCTACGACACCTGATGCAAGGGCTACGCCTTTTGCGACGCAAGTCGACGAAGGGGACACCAAGACGTCACCGTGGTCGATATCCTTAGAGATCAGGGTCACAATTCGTTCTTGATGTGGCGGTAGTTCGAGATCTTCGCGAGCGAACAGGCGTAGTGGCTTGTAGACGCCTTCATCGAACATGGGGTCCGTATTAGTTAGGTGCAGAATCCGTTCACCACAATATATAGCGGCTGAAGAAGAAGATATGAAGTCCCACCCTTGAATTAGCTGGTGAGAGCACCGGGTGAACACAGTGAACTCGATGTAATGCAACATGTCATCAATAAACACACGAGCAGTACAAAGAGCAAAAGGGCGGATAGTGTTCCCCTGGGCTTCGACTAGATTGGGTCCATTATAAGGTGTCATTACTTTTTTCAGGCGTTTGCACAAATCATACCTAATCACAAAAACTTTAGCACCGGGGTGTACCAAAGCGTCCACGAGAATTCCTTCCAACGTAACAGAAACCATGTTGAACGGGCGTGCTGGAGGAATATGAGTCCTACTGTTACATGCAGTTTCTCCTCCGAAAACTGCATCATTTAGTTTTCCGACCGGTTGTCAGTCGTAAACGAGGCTGGTCGAAGAGGAGAGGAGGAGCGACGGAAGGGCGAAAGTGATCGGCGTCGGCTTGAACGGTAAGTGTTCCGCTTTTCAGTCGACGCGGGCGGAGATGGAGACCGCTGCTGTCCAGATGAATAACGCCGAGCGTAAGAATTCCCGCTGGAAAAGTCCCGTTCGCGCATGTCGTACCCGCGACGCTCGTCCTGCTGGCGCTTGCGGCAGAAGCGCGCTATATGGTCACGATATCCACAGTAAAAGCATGTTGGGCGAGACGGGCGCCAAGGCGGGTAGTAGAGGGAGTTAGGCGCACCGGGAGATAGCGCACTCAAGTGGACAGACGGAGGGTCGGGTGGGATTGGCCGGAAGTGGACCGGTGGTGCAGTAGCAACCGGCGCGAATGATGGCAGCGGCGAAGCAGAGTTTACGTTGCGAGGAGGCGCGGCCGCAACTTGCGCGTACGTTGGAGGGCTAGACGGAGGTGGCTGTACGTAGGCTTGACCGGTGAATGACGTTAGTTCCTCCCTTACGATGTCACGGAGGGCCATGCTTGAAGGCTGTGTGACAGATGGAGAAGGTTGTGAGATGCCCATTGATTGAAGTTCTTCTCGTATGATCTGCCGTATCATGTCACGCGGGTCCCGGTCTGCTGTACGGTGTTCACTATTGCCCGACTGAAGGCGAACAGAATCAAGTTCGTCGAGACGCTGACACGTAGAGACGACGTCAGTGACAGTAGAAGAATTCTGGGCAACAAGGGCATTGTAGGCAATGCGTCCGATGCCCTTCAGGATGTGGCCCAGTTTTTCCGACTCGGACATCGAAGAATTGACGCGCCGGCAAAGCGCAAGGACATCCTCAATGTAAGATGTGTATGACTCGCCGGGATGTTGTTGGCGAGTATCTAGGGCCCTCCTCGCTAGAGCGGATCGAACGGCTGGCGTGCCGATTACCTACCGAAGCTGCTGCTTGAAGGCAGGCCAGTCAGTGAGGTCGATCTCATGGTTCAAGAACCATGTCTTGGCAATGCCCGTGAGATAAAGCGATACTCGGCGGAGCTTGTTAGAGTCGTCCCAGTGATTAGTTGCACTTACTCGCTCGTAGTTATTGAGCCAGTCCTCCACATCTTCTCCGCGGAGACCAGCGAAAATCGGAGGGTCACGCTGGTGGTTTACGATGTAAAGAGGAGGGGCTTGCGGCACAGTGACGGCTTGCGGCGCAGAGACGGGAGCAGAAAGGGCATCCACCCACTCACTCTGAGACATGATGGCGGACTGAGGGTCCAAGCGGCGGCCTGAACGGAGCTCCAGCGAGTAGGCGTTGTAAGGAGAGGTACTGGGAACGTCAATCCACCTCCACCACGTATGACGACTCGGTTGTAACGAGGTTTATTGGTCGTGAACTCAGGAACGAACAAGCGCAACGGACCCGAAGAAGAAGCGCACGTTCCAAGAAGATGATGATTGTCAGCCTGAACAAGTGATGATGATTGACTGCTGTTCAGATAAGGATGAAGCGCATAATAGGTGCCTACAATATATATGATGAATAGGAGACGTGGCCTGTCTCATACACCATGTTTATTCTATTTTCACTTCTTCTTTATCTACTTCTCCTAACCATCCCTGCCTTCTTACTTCACAGGATTCCCCCTCCTACCGAGAGTTGTTGCGTCAGACGAACAGAAATTATAAACTGAACATGCACGACTAAAAAGTGAACACAGTCAAAAAAAAGAAGATCGTTTCATGTCCCAGGAACTTTCTGTAAACACACTTTAGCTTCACAGGAGAGTGCAGCAGTCCGGTAAGTGCTGGAGTTCTGGTGTGCGAGGCTGACTGTTGCGTACTGGAAAACACAAGTACACCTTTAACGTTGAAACTGCAGATCATGAAACTGATTGTATACTTCCAAAGAATGAACGTGATCTGAAGGCTTTGCAGAACGAGCACCATGATTTGTGTAAGCGTCGTGCTCTTTGCCATTACTGGTGCACATGCCGTGCCACCCATCTGTGTTTGTTGACCAAGACTGATGCGGTGATTTCTGCGTCCTTCCGTAATACAGGCTGTGGTTTTGCGCCTTCTTCGTCGCTTTGTGTCCTGTTGTCTGAACAGCTTTGGTTGTAGACTGAATCTTGGTCTTTTCTGAATAAAACTTGTGTGATGTTCTTTTTTGTGAAAATGTCTTGAATTAGAAGACTTGTTTGTCCTAAGCAAAACACATTTAATTTGTCGTCGCTACACTTGACCCGCTTGTACACGCCTTTGTTTATTCCTCGAGTGTTCTTCGAAAGATTTTTTCATTCGTAATCCTCTTTGCTGGTGTAGCCCATGGAGACTGTGTTGTTCTTGGGCTTGCTTCTGCTGGCATTGATGGCGTTCATAAGGAAGGAGCTGAGGTTGCAGCCGTTTCTGACCATGGCGCTGATTCTCTGAGCAACTTGATGTGTGTCCAGTAGGCAGGTGGTAGTCAGTGGACTGTTATGCTGCATTTCGGGTAATGAAGGTTGTGCGCTCGAATTAACTGGATACTCTTCGGAGGCTCTTCTGACGCTGTTCCTAACGGACTCCTCTGGCTTTCGGCAACGTGTGCGCTTTGATGCTTCCGAGCCTCCTGTGTTGTTAAGACTCCCAAGTGTCCGTGAAGTGGATGGTGACACCGCAGCAGGCGTAGTTTGATCAGATTTCACTCACAAAAGTTTGTCTTTTTGTGTAACTAACAGGTTGAGCTGTTCTGATGCATGCATCTGCACAGAAGGGCCAGAACCTGGCTGAGTATCTTCAGGGTTCCTCACCTCTACGTCAACTGTAGTAAGCACGTAAGATGCGAGGTGAGCGCTGTGAGCAACTGAAGAGCCAAGCGACGGAAAAGTAGGAGGTGGTCAAAGTGCGCGAGACGGAAAGTATTGTGCACAGGGTGGCTCCCTAATGTGAGTGCTACGGTGCAGTGATGACGTAAAGGTTGCTTCTTGATCGGGCAGTTGCAAAACGCGGTGCGATGGAGGATACACTCTTCCTGCAAACAGGTCAGGCTGCCTTTCATTGAGAGGGTGCTTTAATTGCTCTTGTTTCAAAGGCCGATTCATTTTTGGTGTCTTAATGCCTGAGCAGTGTTTTTGACTACGGCGACCAAGTGCGATTGTTTTTGAATGGTGGGTTATAAGCGAATCTTCGTCATAGTCGTCGTTGTATTCTTTGAACAAAACGATCTTTTCTTTTTTGATCTTTTCCCATGACTCGTCGTTTCGAAATATGTGGGTGAGGAATAATTTAAAGTCCTCACCGGAGACGTAGTCGGTAAAGTTGGCGACCATCTCCTGTTCCGCCCATGATGCAGCGGTAGAGTGGAGCTCGAACAGGTTGAACCAGTACTGTACAGGTCCATCGTCCACTGCTCCGGTGTACTTAGGGATGGAAAGATTAGTCGATGATTCCTTCATGATTCTCGTCGATGTGTACTGCTAGGTGCTGGTTCCGTAGTTCATTTATGGTCAGGGTGTCTTGCGGAGAACCTGGATGAAGTGCGACTGATGAAGGGGCTGGCAGGTCTCCGTCCTGTCGACTCGTGTGACGCTATGATGAATGGGAGACGTGGCCTGGCTCATACGCCATGTTCATTCTATTATCACTTCTTCCTCATCTACTTCTCCTTACCATCCCTGCCTTCTGACGTCACACACACACACACATATATAAATATATATATATATATATATATATATATATATATATATACAGTATAAAAAGAGGTCGACAAACGTGCGAAAAAACACTAGTTTTACTAACGTTTCGGCAGGTGGGCCTGCCTTCGTCGGAGTGAATGGTTACACATGGCACACAGGGCACATATATGTGCCCTGTGTGCCATGTGTAACCATTCACTCCGACGAAGGCAGGCCCACCTGCCGAAACGTTAGTAAAACTAGTGTTTTTTCGCACGTTTGTCGACCTCTTTTTATACTGCATTTTCCACCGGATCCATTGAATATCACCCCACCATATATATATATATATATATATATATATATATATATATATATATATATATATATATATATATATATATATATATATATATATATATATATATATATATATATTGCTACGATATGGAGGGGGTGCGTGGAAAAAGAGGAGAACGAGGTTGGCACGAGCGTTGATAGGCCAGATTGCTGGACTCTCGCATTCATCATCTCCTGTAAATTAAGACATCTCACCGTAGCAAGATTGGTGGAGGTGTGGGGTACAGCGGAGCGATCCCAGGCGAACGATCACGGAAGCGCTACTTCAAGAACTACGCTGAAGCCGCCGACTGGCTGGTCTACCACCACTCTCTATGGATCTAGTTGCTGACGGTGACATCACGCACTCTTCGTCTGGCGCTACGTGGCCCCTGACATATAGTACCACGAAGCTCCTCTGGGAGGGTCGGAGAAGACGTCGACGAATGGCTGAAACACTTCAACCGTGGGCGTAAATACAATTGTTGTGATGCGGCCTCCCGGTTGTCCAACGTCGGATTGTTTCTTCAAGGGACAGCGTTGGTGTGGTTTGTAAACCACGAAGAAACAATAACGACCTGGGAAGCGTTTGAGAAAGAAATGGCGAGCTGCTTCGGGGACCCATTGATGAAGAAGAAGTGCGCTGAGCAAACTTTGATGCAGCGTGCTCAAATCCCAGGTGAAGCATGCACAACGTACAGTGAAGAGATTCTGACATTGTGCAAGTCTGTAAACTCACGCATGAAAGAAGATGACAAGGTAGGGCATCCCCTCAAAGGGGTTGCTGAGGATGTCTACAATTTCCTCATCGCCAAGGACACCTTGGCGTCAGTAGCGGACGTAATACAACACTGCCACACGTTTGAGACCCTGAAGGCTAGGCGCATCACTTTCAAATTTGGTAGACTTGCCAATGTCACCACCGTCGCAAGTGTCGACGTCCCTCCAACATCCTCCTGTGATCTTGCCTCAATGATCAGGCAAATCGTACGCGAAGAACTTGGACGACGTGATGCTGTTCACCCGCCGAGAGCACCTGCTATCAACACCTCCTCGCCTTACGACGCAATGTGTGCTGCCGTTGATGCCATGCTATATGATGTGCCCCAATCAAGAGCACCAGAGCCCCCCAACCGACAACTTACGTCATCGCCGTGATTTCCAGAACGCCTCCCACCAACCACCTACAATAGTATCTTCATGGAACGATCATGGGCACATGGCGCCTCTTGGAAGGTTTGGCGATGAGCGTGTGGCCCCTGTGTGCTATAATTGCGGTTTCCGTGGGCATATGGCTCGATTCTGTGGCCAAAGGCGTCGCCCCCAGCTGCGCTACTACGAGGGATCATCAGCTTCTCCTCGACAAAACCGCTGGCGCGGTGGTATTTGTTCAATGCGGGACGTTTACGTTGGGGACGGCTTCGAGCAAACGACACACAGCGATACACATGTAGGAGGCAATTTCCACCGGAATTTACGCAATGACTCGCCTTCCTCCGTGCGAAGCTTGACGCCCCCCACAACACGCTGGTTACGTTCCCCATCTCCTGATCGACGCGGCACCTCCCCGCTTCCGGGAAACTAGGTGGTGTGGCCAATGGAGGTTAGGTCGCCGAACATTTTTCTCTACATCCGCCTATGCCTCCACCCATTTTTATGACGCAAAATAGGGTCCCCGTGCTTATTGATGGACTTCCTACGATGGCTTTGACAGATACTGGAGCAGCTGTTTCAGTGATGAGTCTTAACTTAAATTGCGGCTAGGGCATAAAGTGATGTTTCGCTGGGACAGCTGTGGATCATTTCGTGCAGTGACCGGGGAGACACTGTGCCCTATCGGTGTGTGTGTTGTTAGTGTCACTTTGGGTGACAAGGTCTTCGAGGCTGAATTCGCTGTCCTGACCAGCTCCACCCATGACATCATCTTGGGGATCAATTTTCTACGCGAGTGCTGCGCTACTGTAGATTGCCGTGCTGGAGAGATTATGCTATCGACATTTACTGACGATCCTAAGTGCTGTCAAGAATCTATCACTGTCATTGAGGATGTTGTCTTGCCGCCCAACTCGATGAAGACTGTACGCGTTGACGCCTCTGCCTCGGACGCCGGAAAGTTTGATATTCTTGTGGAGCCCATTCCTCTCAATTGCGCCAAGAAAAATGTGCTCGTTCCACATTGTGTTCTGCTGATCAGTGATAGGCGATCGGCCTTATGGGTGTTTAACTATTCAAATGAACCTGTTATGCTACCCTGCGGAATGCGACTCGCCCTCTTCGAACAAAATGCGACCACTTTTATTGCATCTTTAAGTGACGAGAGAGTAGATCCTATTCGTGCAACGTACCATACAGAAGCCAACTTTCTGAGTATGGTAAACAAGTCGCTATCATCAGAAAAACGTCAAGCTTTGGTCGAAGTCCTTGCGAAGCGCGCTACTATATTTGACTTTGCGCAGAAAGAAGAGCAAATAAGTGTACCCGAGTCGTGTACTCGCCATAGGATTGACACAGGACTCGCTCAACCTATGCGGCAGAAACCATACCGTGTCTCATCTGCGGAGCGCAAGGTCATTGCTCAACAGGTAGAAGAGATCTAAAGTAAAGGGTCATTCAGGAGTCGCGTAGCCCTTGGGCTGCCCCTGTGATTCTTGTCCGAAAAATGATGGTACATGCCGATTCTGCGTGGATTGCAGACGGCTCAACTCTGTTACTAAAAAGGATGTCTACCCGCTTCCCAGGATTGATGATGTCATCGATTGTTTACATTCGGCGTCGTACTTCTCCTCCGTGGATTTGAGATCTGGTAAATGGCAAATCCCCATGCACACGAACGACAAAGAGAAAACAGCCTTCATAAACACAGATGGTCTATTTGAATTCAATGAAATGCCGTTTGGCTTATGCAATGCTCCAGCCACGTTTGAGCGTTTCATGGACTCGGTGTTATGTGGACTAAAGTGGGAAGTTTGTCTTTGCTGCCTGGATAACATTATAATTTTCGGCCGTACACTCGATGAACACAAGCATCGTCTACACATTGTTCTCACCTGCCTTGAGAGAGCTAAGCTCACCATGAACTTTAAGAAGTGTCACATTGGCAGCCGTGAAACTCTCGTTCTCAGTCACCTGGTGGACAAGCATGGCGTTCGACCCAACCCCCAGAAAGTCGCGGCAATCAGCAGCTTCAAACAACCTCAGTCAGTGCGAGAGTTGCGAAGATTTTTGGGCCTATGCTCGTACTTCCGTCGCTTCGTGCCCAGGTTCACTGACCTTGCTTACACTTTGACATCCCTACTCAACAAGAACGCACCTTTTCAGTGGTCAGCGGATAGCGAGTTGTCTTTTTCGCAACTCAAGTTTGTTCTTACGTTAGGGCCCGTACTTCGCCACTATGACCCATCTGCTGCCACAGAAGTTCATACCGACGCCAGTGGTGTAGATATTGGCGCCGTCTTGATCCAACGCCATTGAGCTGCTGAACACGTCGTTGCCTATGCCAGTCGCTGTTTCAGTAAACCGGAGCGAAGCTATACTGTCACAGAGCAGGAATGTCTCGCGGTCATATTCGCCATGCACAAGTTTCGCTCTTATATCAATGGACGCCGATTCTCCTTTGTCACGGACCACCATTCTTTCTGTTTGCTCACTGGACTACGGGACCCATCTGGTCGTCTTGATCGTTGGGCGTTACGATCGCAAGAACACCACTTGGAAGTTTGTTACAAGATCGGTCGTCTTCATGCCGACGCCGATTGCCTTTTACGACTTCCCTTTCCGACAACCGAGTGTGACGCTGACAACTTTGATGAATATTTGGCTGTAGTGGATACTCCGTCTCCTGGCCTAACAACTTTTCGAGCAGAGCAACGCAATGACAACAGTCTGGCTTCTTTCTTTATTTCCGGAACAAACGGTCTACGTGGTTTCGTCGTAAAAGATGGCTTTCTTTACAAAAAAAAATTATTCCGGCGTAGGCCCTCGCCTACTTCTAGTTGTGCCTACATGTCTACGACAACACGTACTTCGAGCAATTCATGACGACCCAACATCTGGCCATATGGGGTTTTCTATGACACTTTATCGCTCGCAAGAACGCTTCTTCTGGCCGAAGATGCGTAAAAGTGTGACTGCATACGTTGCGAGCTGTGAGCAATGTAAACGCCACAAACGTCCTACAACTTCTTTATCCCATAGCACCCCCGAGTTCACCATTTGACGTCGTAGGTGTCGACCTGCTTGGCCCTTTTCCGCGATCAAAGAACGGCAACCGATGGATTATAGTGGGCGTTGACCACCTCACACATTAGGCCAAAACTGCGGCGATTCCTGCGGTTACGGCCACTCAAGTTTCACAGTTAATGCTGTCACACTTTATATTACGCCATGGATCCTCCCATGTCATTATCAGTGATCGCGAGCGGCAATATGTTGCCGATGCAGTTGAAGGCCTCCTTCGTCTTGCTTTGTGCCATTTTCGTCACACTACCCCGTATCACCCGCAGGCTAATGGTATGACAGAACGAACTTAATAGGACTCTCGTCAACATGATTTCCATGTATGTTGATTCTGGACACAAAACTTGGGACGCAATTTTGCCATTTATAACTTTCGCCTACAAAACTGCACAGCACGAAACAACGAGATACAGACCATTTTATCTGCTCTACGCACGCCAACCCCGCACAGCTCTTGACAATATCCTTCCTTTTTCCAAGACTGATCAACCTACTCTCGCCGAAACCATTTGCCGCGCCGAAGAAGCCCGGCGCATCGCCTCTCTTCGAACTTTCCTCTCACAGAAACGCTCAAAGAACCGTTACGACAGACGTCACCGGCACGTATTGTTTCAGAAAGGGGATTTGGTGTGGCTTTGGACGCCGCTTCACAAGCGCGGCCTCTGCCAAAAGTTTCTGGCCAACTACACCGGTCCGTTTGTTGTCCTAGAACATCTCAGCGATGTCACGTACGTGATATCTCAGCTGTTGTCAACTGGCCACCACTCAATCAAGACCAACGTCGTTCATGTTGCTCGTCTAAAACGCTATCATCATCGCAACGAGGCCTAACTCGCCCGGTGGGCATCGTATGCAAAGAGGGAATTGCTACGATACTGGGGGGCGCGCGGAATAAGAGGAGAACGAGGTTGGCACGAGCGGTGATCGGCCAGATCGCTGGACTCTCGCATTCTTCATCTCCTGTAAATAAAGGCATCGCACCATGACAATGCAGCGATGGCGTAGTGGTTAGAGCATCCGCCTCGTATGCAAGAGGTCCGTGGTTCAAATCCCGGTACCGCGCAGTTCCCAACCGGATTAAAAAAAAAAAAAAAAAAAAAATCCGCGTGTTGATGGAACTGCATTAGGAGGCCTGGGGTGCGGCCTCACCGGCAAACACCGCCGAGAACGCACTCCCTCACCAGAGAAGGATTGGCCACCCTGGTGCAGTATCTGGCCACTACCTCCCACATGCTTACGTCAAATAACTCACGGCCCTCAGTCCCCAGCAGCTGCGAAGCAACTGACCACGGCGGCGGTCAGATCTGCAACGCAGCAGAGGGTGCTAAGAATCTCTGGATCCGGACAGGCCGCCATTGGAACCTGAACTTGGCAACGTTTAACGCTAGAACCTTATCTAGTGAGGGAAGTCTAGCTGTACTATTCGAGGAGCTAGAGGGTGTTAAATGGGATATAATAGGGCTCAGTGAGGTTAGGAGGACAGATGAGGCCTATACGGTGCTACAGAATGGGCACGTCCTTTGCTACAGGGGCTTGGCAGACAGAAGAGAACTGGGAGTGGGGTTCCTAATTCACAGACACATAGCTGGCAACATAGAGGAATACTATAGCATTAATGAAAGGGTGGCAGGTATCGTAATTAAACTGAATAAAAGATACAAAATGAAGGTAGTACAGGCTTACGCGCCTACATCCAGCCATGATGACGCTTCAGTTGAAAGCTTCTATGAAGACGTGGAATCGGCAATGAGTAAGGTAAATACACAGTATACTATGGTGATGGGCGACTTTAATGCAAAGGTAGGGAAGAAGCAGGCTGGAGACCAGGCAGTAGGAGATTATGGCATCGGTACTAGAAACGCCAGAGGAGAGCTACTAGTAGAATTCGCAGAACGCAATAATTTACGGATTTTGAATACCTTCTACCGAAAACGAGAAAACCGCAAGTGGACATGGAGGAGCCCTAATGGCGAAAATAAGAACGAAATAGACTTTATAATGAGTGCACACCCTGGAATCGTTAAGGATGTGGAAGTGATTGGCAAGGTACGATGCAGTGACCATAGAATGGTACGGTCTCGAATTCGCCTAGACTTGAAGAAGGAACGACAGAAACTGATACGCAAGAAGCCAATCAATCAGCTAGCACTGAGAGGGAAAGTACAGGAATTCAGAGTGTCGCTGCAGAACAGGCATTCGGCTCTTAGTGAGGAAACCAACCTTAGCGTAGATACAATGAATGATAATCTGACGAGTATCATTACGGAGTGTGCAGTGGAAGTTGGAGGCCGGGTAGTTAGACAGGACACTGGCAAGCTTTCCCAAGAAACGAAGAACCTAATTAAGAAGCGTCAAATCATGAAAGTGTCAAGTACAACAGACAAAATAGAACTGGCAGAGCTTTCGAAGTTGATTAATAGACGTAAGGTATGCGATGTAAGAAGGTATAACATGGAGAGAATTGAACACGCTCTGAAAAACGGAGGAAGTGTCAAAGCATTGAAGAGGAAACTTGGGATAGGCAAAAGTCGGATGTATGCACTAAGGGACAAAGAAGGCAAAATAACTACCAATATGGATAGGATAGTTAAAATAGCGGAGGAGTTTTACAAAGATCTGTACAGTAGCCGAGACAACCACGACCTTAATACTATAAGAACTAGCAGTAACCCAGATTACACCCCACCAGTAATGATAGAAGAAGTCAGAAAAGCTTTGGAGAGCATGCAAAGGGGCAAAGCTGCTGGTGAGGATCAGGTAACATCAGATTTGCTGAAAGATGGAGGACAGATTGTGTTAGAAAAACTAGCCACCCTGTTTACGAGGTGTCTCCTGACGGGAAGAGTACCAGAGTCTTGGAAGAACGCTAACATCATCTTAATACATAAGAAAGAAGATGACAAGGACTTGAAGAATTACAGGCCGATCAGCTTGCTCTCTGTAGTATACAAGCTATTTACAAAGGTAATTGCTAACAGAGTAAAGAAAACATTAGAATTCAATCAACCAAAGGAACAAGCAGGATTTCGAACAGGCTACTCAACAATTGACCACATTCATACTATCAATCAGGTAATAGAGAAATGCTCAGAGTATAACCAACCACTATACATAGCCTTCATAGATTACGAGAAGGCATTTGATTCAGTAGAAATATCAGCCGTCATGCAAACACTGCGGAATCAGGGCGTAGATGAAGTATATATAAACATTCTGGAAGAAATCTACAGGGGATCAACTGCTACCATAGTGCTTCATAAAGAAAGCAACAGAATACCAATCAAGAAGGGTGTAAGGCAGGGGGACACAATTTCCCCAATGCTATTTACCGCGTGCTTACACGAGGTTTTCAGAAGCCTAGAATGGGAGCAGTTAGGGATAAGAGTCAATGGAGAATACCTTAGTAACCTGCGCTTCGCCGATGACATTGCATTGCTGAGTAACTCGGGGGACGAATTGCAACTCATGATTACGGAGTTAGACAAGGAGAGCAGAAAGGTGGGTCTTAAAATTAATCTGCAGAAAACGAAAGTAATGTACAACAACCTCGGCAAGGAGCAGCGCTTCGAGATAGGTAATAGTGCACTTGAAGTTGTAAAAGACTATGTCTACTTAGGGCAGGTAATAACCGCAGAGCCGAACCACGAGATTGAAGTAACTAGAAGAATAAGAATGGGGTGGAGCACATTCGGCAAGCACTCTCAAATTATGACAGGTAGATTGCCACTATCCCTCAAGAGGAAGGTATATAACAGCTGTATCTTGCCGGTACTTAGCTACGGAGCAGAAACCTGGAGACTTACAAAGAGGGTTCAGCTTAAATTGAGGACGACGCAGCGAGCAATGGAAAGAAAAATGGTAGGTGTAACCTTAAGAGACAAGAAGAGAGCAGAGTGGATTAGGGAACAAACGGGGGTTAAGGATATCATAGCTGAAATCAAGATGAAGAAATGGACATGGGCAGGGCATGTAGCGCGTAGACAGGATAACCGCTGGTCACTAAGGGTAACTGACTGGATTCCCAGAGAAGGGAAGCGGGCTAGAGGGAGACAGAAGGTTAGGTGGGCAGATGAGATTAAGAAGTTTGCGGGTATAAATTGGCAGCAGCAAGCACAGGACCGGGTTAACTGGCGGAACATGGGAGAGGCCTTTGTCCTGCAGTGGACGTAGTCAGGCTGATGATGATGATGATGATGACCATGACAATATATATATATATATATATATATATATATATATATATATATATATATATATATATATATATATATATATATATATATATATATAAAGTGATTAAGCCCCCTGATTGACGAAGGCTGCTACCATGTTCCGCCAATCAACTCCATGATACTGTGTTTGATGCTTACCCACAAACTCCATAATCTCATCTGTCCACCTAACTTTCTGTGTCCCCCTCATCCGCTCGCCTTCCCCTGGAATCCAGTCTGCGATCCTTAATGGCCAGTGGTTATGATGCCTTCTTTGCGCTACGTGTTCCACCCATGACCATTTCTTGCTCTTCTTAATTTCGACTGCCCTGTCTTCAATACCCGTTTGTTCTGTGATACACCATGCTCTCCTACTCTCTCTTGAGGTCAACCTTATCATTTTCCTTTGCATTTCTCGCTGCCTTGTCCTCAACTTAACTTGAACCCTCTTTGTACACCTCCAGGTGTCTTCTCCGTACATAAGTAATGGTAAAATGCAGAACATAAGTTCCCCTTCAAGGATAGTGGCGATATACCAGTCACAGTTCAATAATACTGGCCGAATGAGCTCCACCCAATTCTTATTTTTCCAGTTACTTCTATCTCAAGGGTTAACCAGGTGGCGCCATTTTGGTTGGCTGGCTGCATACAGTGTTCCGCTTTCACTTGTTCTTGGCCCGTTACCGGGCCCCGCCCGTGTCTGGACAAGCTCACTATTCCTTCTAGAAGACTTCCAGGACACTCTGACACCATCCGAGCCCCGGTCCGACCCCAAGCTGGCCCTCCAGGCCCCTTCAAAAGTACGAAGCGGCGCGGCGCCGCGCTAACCCTAAGGCGCCGCGCCTGCACCTCCACGATGCAGCGTCTTGTCGAGAACTCGTCACCAACGACAACTGACGCCTTGTTGGTAAGCCCAGCCTCCTCCGGTCGTACCGCTGATACAGCGGTGCCTCCGCTGTCAACATCTGGCAATGTCACCAGCCCCGCACCGACAACAATACAGCAACAGGCAGCGTTCCTCAACAGCGCGCACGGTCCAGCAACGTGAAACGCTGGTGGCGTCTCTGCTACTCCCAGCTTGATAGCCACGCAAACGCCGGAGCGTTGACGTTGAAGCGTTGGCGTTGCATAGGCAATGTTGGCGTTGCAAGCAACCACGCTTGCTGCTCTCCCCACCGTATCTGTGTCTGGTCTACCCATTGGAAATTCCGAGTCTGTCGAGAAGCGCGTTTCGACGAGCATCGTTCCTTCCATCGCCGAAGTTTTACCTTTCATCACTACAGCTTACGACTAATCGACGGAAATGGACTTCATCGCGTCGGAGGTCAACGAAGACAATACGCCATTCCCTGAAGGCAGCTGGAACACCGTTAGTGCCAATCGAAAACCTGCCGCTCGCCCCTTCTCCGAGCTCATCACCGTCGCAATACAACTTTCATCCGGAACAATCACGCCGGAACTGCCTCTCTACGACCTGCTTTCTATCATCATAGCCGCCGCAAATCTCCCAAGACCAGTGCGGGGGTCACCCTTCTAGCCAAACCTGCGCAGAGCCTTGTTTCTAAAAACGCACTCACCTCTCACTGCCCACCTCCTACTCTCGCTCACAAGTCTGGAACTTAATGGTAAGCCGATCACCATTAAGCCCTATGCCCCCAGTCCTCCAATATCATGTCTCAGCGTCATACACAATGTTGGTGGTCACTTCACAACATCTGAGCTCTTGCATGACCTCGAATCTTTTACTTCAAATATAGTCGCTGCGCGTATGATGGGCTCCACCGAATCCGTCCTCTTAACATTTGCTGGAACCATCATCCCTCACTTTGTGTACTTCAAACGCGTCTCTTTCCGATGCCGTCCACATATACCTAAGCCCCGTACTTGCACTTGGTGCCTTGCTATAGGGCACCGTGCTCATCAATGCCGCCAACACAGTGTTCCGGCCAAGTGTTGCCGCTGTGCGTCTCCTCTACCAGCAGATCCCGATGCTCACGTTTGCGCCCAACCCTGGTGCATCTATTGCCAAGTCAACACCCACTCATCTCTCGACTCCACCTGCCCCTACCTTCTAGCTAAGCAACGCGACTGCGCCAAAGCAGCTTTTCTCCGTCGCACGGCCATGCGCCGAGCCACTCAGCCTTCGCCACCCTCCTCTTCAGCGCATGAGTTCCTATCACCTCCCGCAACATCCCCCCCGGGCTCGTACGCCGCTAAGGTTAAGGGAACACCTTCCATGAGCACTTCTTCATCAAACACACCTTCACCATCTTTATGTAACGAGAGCCGCTCCTTCGATCTGCGACTGGCTTTGTTGGAGCGCAACCAGCGCGAGCAACAACGCGTCTCAGATGAGCTACAACAGAAAATACTCGCACTGACGCAGACACTCGCAATTACCACATCTTCTCTTACCTCTCAACTCACGGAGCTAAATAAGCAAATCGCCAAACTCACCGCCCCGACCTCCAGCTTCCATGTAACCATATTGCCGACATGGTCGAAACCACCACCACTACGCATCACACTCGTTTGGTCCAGCTGGAAAATTCAATTGCCAGGATTTTTACGACCCTCAAAACCCAATCCAAGCAACTGGAATCTTTCACCTATATGATTATCTCCCTGCAAGAGTCGCTCCCCCCCCCCCGGCAAAAAAGAAGGAACGCGCACGCGCAGGCGCTTCCTCTACTTCAAAGACCTAGATGGTGCATGAAAAGGACCGCGATATTTTGCAGTGTAACTGCCGCAACTTTCGTCATAATAGGACCCCTCTTCACCAATATCCTCTCACCCGCCAAACATTACCCCATTTTCTCCTTATACAGGAGACTCGGACGGCCCTTGCCATCCCGGGCTACCGTGCATATCACGCTACGACGGGAACGCCGCTTGCGTCCATTTATGTACGCAATGACGTTCTTGTTGAACCACTAGACGTACCCTCCCCCCTCCTGAAACATTTAGTTGGTGTGGTATATTACCAACCATCTACCCGTATTTCTCTCGCTCTGATGTCTTTTTACAACCCCCCTGTCACGTCCTTTTTTGTTTTGTACTCTTGGAAAATTCCTGCACTCTCTTCCATCGACCACCCAGATCCTCCTTGGGGATGACTTTAATGCTCCTCATAGGCTCTGGGGTTACCCTCAAACACTCAAACCAGGTCGCCTTCTGCACTGCCTCGCCCAGAAACGCCATCTCACCCTTCTTAATACGCCTGACACCCTTACTCAAGCGGGCAGTGTTTCACAGCGCTCCACTACACCCGATCTCACTTTCTCTCGGAGTTCTCTTCCTTTTCACTGGCAGGTGTCCGCTGAAAACCTTTTCAGTGATTTTTTTCATACGCATCACCACCCCACTTTCCCACAACTGGCGGAATCAATGAGTCACTCACATTGACTGGGAAGCTTCGTTAATAACCTTTTCTCTGACTCATTTAAAACTTACGACGACTGGACGTCACGGGTCTCCGCAGCAATGACAACCTGTAGTCGCTGCGCTCGTTTTCAACTCCTCTTTCCTGACCCTGATCCTCACTTCCTCCATTTATGGCGACGTCATCAACGTTTGAAACGCGCTCTCCACTCCCAGCCACACAACGTCCAACTTTCCTTCTGCATTGATGCTCTGCGGGCTGAAATTATCGCTTACGGCACTTCTCTCGAGCACTCTCGTTAGAACATGCTGTGTGACGGCCTTGACTCCGCACTGCACTCGCGCTTTACATGGTCTCTGTTTAGGTCTCTCTTAGGTACCAAGCCTGCCGTTGCTCCCACCCTAGCTAAAGCTCTCACTCAAGGGACTCCATCTGATGTTTTCGACAATTTAAAATCTCTGTATCTTCCACCCCCCCTCACACCTTCATACCCAGATTACTGTGGCGAAGCTAACTGAGACATGTACCGCCCATTCACGCTGAGGGAGCTGGAAGCTGCCTTAGCCACTCAATCTACCCGCTCGGCACCCGGTGAGGATGCGAAAACTTATACTACACTACGTAATCTCCCCGACAACGCGAAGGAATTTCTCTTACACACATTCAATCAAGCATGGATCAGTGGCTGTCTTCCAAGCTCTTGAACACCCTCTCTAATTTGCATGATTCCGAAGCCGGGCAAACCTTCATCTCTCTCTAACCTTCGCCCTATCTCTTTGACGTCATGCGTTGGCAAGACTCTTGAGAGAATGGCCTTGACTCGACTGTCTCATTTTATTGAGGCGAAAGAGTTTCTCTCTCCTTTTCTTATTGGCTTCCGACGCCACGTATGTGCGCAGGACATGTTCCTTGTTCTTCAGCATACTTTTCTTTCACCTTCTCGTAGTCAGATCTATGCGCTTGTAACCGTCAATGTACGGAAGGCATTCGATGGCGTGAGTCAAGACCACATACTCGTTCAGCTCTCCTCCCTGTCATGTGGCTCCCGCATGTATTGTTACATCCGATCATTTCTTTCCAATCGAGTTGCTCGCTTTAGAGTCGATACTCATTTGTCTAACGCACGCTCCCTCACCCGCGGCACTCCTCAAGGTGCCGTACTATCTCCTACTCTATTTATTATGGCTGTGGCCCCCCTTGCCTCCCAACTGTCCCAAATACCTGACCTCCACCATATTTTTTATGCAGACGACATCACTCTCTGGTGTACGTCTGGATGTCCCGGCCACGTGCAGGATACTTTGCAACGTGGCCCGGACCTTATCGCTTCCTTTCTCGCTACTGCTGACCTGTCCACTGCACCGGATAAATGTGAACTACTATTGCTCAACCGGTCTGCGTACCAGCGCCCCCACAATACCCTCATCTTCCTACATCTTTCTAGTTCTCTCATCTCCACTGTTCAGCAATGCAAAGTTCTTGGCTTCCCTTTGCACGCGACAAAGAACGCGCAGGCCCTACATCACGCTGTGAGGACTTGCCACTCGGTGATCCACCTCCTGCGACGCGTTGTCACTCGGAAGTCGGGGCTCCACGAGGCTCATGCGTGCCGAGTTTCACAAGCGCTTGCTCTTAACAAGTTCTTGTACTTTGTACCCTACGTTCAATTCACCCAAACGCAACTCTACACACTCGAAAGAGCTCTATTAGGCCTCTACACAGCAGCTCTAAACCTTCCTGTCACTACCTCTACCACTAAACTCTTTGCCACAGGCCTCTTCCATCCATTACGTTCTCTTATTTCTCTGCACCACGACTCTCAGATTGCCCTTCTTTCTCTCACTCGTCAAGGCCTATGGCTATTAGATCAGGCCGGTATCCCTCACATTCTCGTTTCCGTTCCAAACTTGCCTTCTGCTGCTAGCACCGCTGCTTCTAACCTTCGCATCCTTCCCCTCCCATCCAATATGTCTCCTGTTCTTCACGCCGGCCGGCGTCATGCGGAGCACGGCATCGCTCTCCTCCTCTCTCTACACAGGGAGTTGCCCACACGGATGCCTCATACATGGCTCCTCGGGGCTCGTGTGGCTACGTTATCTACCATTCACACTTTTCGGCACCTGACACGCACACCAGCGGGCCATACTTGCACCCGCCAAATGTACTATCACTCGAGGTCCTCTCCATGGTCCACGCCATGCGGTCATCTTTTTCCCTCCCTTCTCTCCCCGAGTACACGAGTTACTCCGACTCTCACGCCGCCATCTGTCACTTACAGAACAACACGTTGCCCCGTGCTCTTCGACAGGAGGTCGAGAGAGCGGCCTCTGCTCTTAAACCCTCCACTGTCTTCCTCCGCTGGGTTCTTCGGCATTCAGATATTAACGACAATGAGCTAGCTCATCAGCTTGCCCGCAATTTATTGCACCGGGCACCGTTCATTTCCTGGTACACACCTTCGGAAGACAGTGAGAGCTCCGCGAATAACGATGGGCAGATCTCCTTGCGTCAAGGAGGTATATCTCCAGCTCCGGCTCGACAAGCATCTTTACGCTCCCCTCATCCATAACTCACTGCGCTCGAGGCTCGAACTCTACGGCACATCCAAGTGAATGCCTGATAACCCCCTCTCGTCTTTTCCTTTATAAATATAAGTCTAACACCTGCTGTCCTAATTGCCCCTCCCCATACACCGACCTGTCACACTGCCTCTTTTACTGTCCAACTGCTCAGCAATCCAGCTATTACCCTCCTCCACCCTTTCCATCACCTCCTGGCTGGACTTGATCGGCACCGAAGGGGAAGAAGAATAGCGTCGACTGGTCGCACAGGTGGTCGAAATGCTCGGCCTGTACATTGTGGCTGAATAAAAGTCTACTATTAGTACTACTACTATCTCATGGTTCAGGTCCGCTGTTGATGCCTCTTTTAAATGGGTGCTCTCCTTAACAATTTTAAGTGCATTCATACCTATTTTGAAGCGCTGTTCTTTTCTGAGGTCAGGGTACATTGCTTTTGATTTCTGCAGAATATTTGAAGACCTCGTTTTAATTTATCCTTGCCTATTTAATAAACATAAGTTTAAATAATTCGTCCCGTGAGATTTGGGCGAGCGCAGGTTACTAACGTACTCGTCATTGACTAGTATTGCTAAATATCTCTCTCAGTATATATATATATATATATATATATATATATATATATATATATATATATATATATATATATATATATATATATATATATATATATATATATATATATATATATATATATATATATGTGTGTGTGTGTGTGTGTGTGTGTGTGAAGAAGAAAGAGCGTCGTTGGCAAGCAACATCGCCACCGCTTGGGTACTGGGTGCTGGGCTTCGCTCGCTCGGCTCGTGCTGATCATCGCCGGCATCTGCTTGACCGTTGCTCTTGCACGATCGTGTTTCTTCGTAGGACCACCGTCGCAACAGTCGTCAATAAACTCTTTTTCAATTGGTGGAAGGTGCTGACATTCCCCGTCGCCTGAACCTGGGTGCTGACATTCCCCGTCGCCTGAACCTGGGTGCTGCCATTCGCCGTCGCCTGAACCTGGAGCTGCGCAACCGAACGCTACCTCCCATCATGGCTACCAACAACGCGCAACCTGGCTCTTCCACTCCATCCCCCAGCAACCCCGGCGTTCTTCGTTTGCGAGAGCCCAAGGTCTTTAGCGGAGCTGATGAGACCGACGTGGAAGACTGGTTCGCTAACTATGAACTGGTGAGCGCTAACAACAAGTGGGATGACGCGGACAAATTGACTTACGTCATCTTTTACCTCACTGACGTGGGCGAAATGTGGTATAACAACCACAAAAACGACATCACGACGTGGTCCGTCTTCAAAACCTTGTTTGCTGACGTTTTTGGCCGACCCGCAGTCCGCAAGTCCAGAGCCGAACAACGCTTGCGGACTCGCGCACAAAAGCCAACGGAATCTTTCACCAGCTACATCGAAGACATTATTGCTCTTTGCAACCGTGTGAACACCACCATGCCCGAGTCCGAGAAGATTCAACACATCCTCAAAGGGATAAATGGCGGTGCATATCAGCTGCTCCTGGCCCGTAATCCTGCCACCGTTGCGGAACTTGTCACTTTGTGTCAAAGTTTCGACGAGTTGAGCAAGCAGCGCGCCCTGACTCGCCCATTTTCCTCACACGCCGACTCGCTCTCCAGTCTCACTTCTGTTCCCGACCACTCACCAACCCTGCAAGAGATTAAAGACTTTGTGCGTGAAGAAGTAGCTCGGCAACTGTCGTTGATTCCCTTCACGCAGCAGCCGCCGTCCTCTCGTCTGCCCTCACCACTCCGCGACGTTATTGCCGAAGAGGTAGCTCAGGCTGTTCCCGTCGCTGCCCACCAGCAGTCTTTGGCCATGCCTGTTGCCCATGCGCCGGCTATGCAGCCCGTGGCCGCGCCCCTTACGTATGCCCAGGTGGTACATAGCAGACCCCGCCAGCACCCAGTACCCAAGCGGTGGCAATGTTGCTTGCCAACGATGCTCTTTCTTCTTCTCATATATATATATATATATATATATATATATATATATATATAATACGCACTTTATGTGCTAGCTAGCCAATACTCTCATTCTCCGCTGTGTCATCTAAATAGAAGTAATTGTCATGGCGGCTCGTATAGTTCTACTATATCTTTAACTTTGGTTCCATTCGCCAACTCGTACGATTATTAAGTAATGTAAATAAACAAGAAGGCTTAGGTGCAAACAAACTCACAAGCGTGAGCCATGCTGCTAGTGAAGGTTAGCGTGGTACATTGCGGATTTGCCTTCGCATTTACGGGCGACGAATTTGACTACGCGACATTTTGCTCACATATTTTGTGCATATGTAAGAATAGACGCTAAGCCTTGCCTCTACTGTTATGATATCTTTCTCTCCACCAGAGTTCCACCGATAAATTCCTAAGAAATTCCTCATGTAAGCCGTAAGAAAAGTCATTAAATAATGCTTGATACTGTCACGGGGGTGAGAGATTGAATGAAATAAATATATTTACAAAATATGCAGGGAGAGTCAGAGGCAGCTGCAGCCAAGATGGAGGCCCAACAGCAACAGCAACACGAGCGCGGTCATCTATTATGCCCTTTCGTTACCGATGTCGTGTAACATGTAATCCGCCGCTGCTGGCAGTGCCGTCTCTGCGCCTAAAGGAGAGTAGACTCATATGCGGATATGTAGGGTTTGAGGTGGGTCACGTGGACGACGTCAGTAGCGGGTGCGGATGACGACGACTGACTGTAGAACGGAGCGATCTCGTATGTGAACTTGGTAAGCCGGCGTAAAACCTCGTAAGGCCCCAAGTAGCGAGACAGGAGCTTCGAAAAGAAGCCAACGTGGTGGCATGGTGTCCAGAGGAGGACCAATGAACCTGGAGAGTACGAAACTACTCTGTGATTGCTATCGTAGCTGGCCCTCTGAGAGAGCTGCGAGCCCACAAAACGTTCCCGTGCAATTTTGTGGGCCACTTGAGCCCGAGCAATGGCATCCCGGGCGTACTCTGTAGCCGTTTGCGTGGTTGATGGGAGAAAAGTCTCGAAGGATAACGCTAGATGACGGCCGAACAATAAATAGAAAGGGGAGAAGCCAGCGGTGTCGGGGCGTGACGAATTGTACGCGAATGTCACATAAGGCAAAGTACTATCCCAATCAAGGTGATCTTTGGAAGGAACATGGAGAGCATTGGGGTCAATGTTCTATTTAGGCGCTCGGTAAGACCGTTTGCTTGTGGGTGATAGGCTGTAGTGAGCTTGTGACGCGTCCAACACGAGCGAAGGATGTCACTTACTACTTTTGAAAGAAATGAGCGACCACGATCAGTCAGCAGCTGTCAAGGAGTGCCATGGTGAAGAATTACGTCACGAAGCAAGACGTCCGCGACGTCAGTGGCACAGCTTGTCGGTAGCACTCGTGTGATAGCGTATCTTGTGGCGTAATCAGTGGCTACGGCTATCCACTTGTTTCCAGTGAGACAAGTAGGAAATGGTCCAACGAGATCTAGACTGATGCGGTAGAAGGGAACGGTGGGTATGTCTATTGGTTTGAGTGGACCAGCTGGTGGCAAGGTGGAATGTTTGGAGCGCTGGCAAGACACACATGCAGCAACGTATCGGCGCACAGAATGGTAAAGGCCTGGCCAGATTAATCTACACCGCAAGCGATCGTACGTGCGCGTGACCCTGAGATGTCCCGTGGTTGGGTCGTCGTGAAGCTGTTCAAGTACAGCGGAACGAAGTGTCGCGGGAACTACGAGTAGTAGCTCTGGTCCGTCGGCGCTGGTGTTGCGTCGGTAAAGAATGCAATCGCGTAGAACGAACAAGTGTAGCGACGGGTCTACGTGGGAAAACATAGACTCTGCATCATAGACAGCAAGTGGACATCGCTGAGCTGTTCCTTGCGTATGTTGGTGAAAGCCGACATGGCGAAGACACAAGGGTCAGAATCATGTGCTGAAAGGTCAGGTGGTTCGACGGGGTGACGGGATAGACAGTCGGCATCCTGCTGCATTAGGCCAGATTTGTATGCCACGTCGAAGCTGTATTCTTGTAGTTTCAAGGCCCAACGGCCAAGTCGTCCAACTGGATCTTCAAGGGACAACAGTGAGCACAAGGCACGGTGATCTGTAATAACCGAAAAGTTGTGGCCAAACGAGTACGGTTAAAATTTTCCGGCTGCCCAGACCAGTGCGAGGCACTCACGCTCTGTAATGAAAAACTTGCTCTCCAAAGGAGAAAGAAGGCGACTGGCACAAGCAATGACTCGATCCTGTCCTCGTTTCCACTGGGCAAAAGCAGTAACAATTCCATGTCCGCTGGCATCGGTACGAACTTCAGTAGGGGCTGACGGGTCGAAATGGGCCAAGATGGGTGGGGAAGTAAGTAATGTTCTAAGGGTGCTGAAGGCAGCTGCTTGGTCAGTACCCTAATAAAAAGGCAGGTCCTTCTTCAATAGCTCCGTAAGTGGTCGGGCAATGTCAGCAAAATTCTTCACGAAACGCCGAAAGTAAGAACAAAGGCCGATAAAACTCCGTACATCTTTTGCGCAACGTGGTATGAGAAAATCTTTGACAACTCTAATTTTGTCAGGATCACGTTTGCATGCCTCGAGCACTGACAATTAGGTGGCCCAGCACAGTGATTTCCCGACTGCCAAAGTGACATTTGGAACAGTTGAACTGAAGTCCTGCTGTGCGGAAAACTTCAAGAACAGCCGTTAGGCGGCTTAGGTGGCTTTCGAATGTAGGTGAAAATACTATTACGTCATCGAGATAGCACAGGCATGTGGTCCATTTGTATCCACGCAGGAGAGAGTCTATCATCCTTTCAAAGTACCAGGCGCATTACACAATCCGAATGGCATAGCCTTGAACTGGAAAAGCCCATCCGGTGTGAAGAATGTGGTTTTCTCACGGTTTCGATGATCGATAGAAATCTGCCAGTATCCTGGTCGCAAGTCGATAGATGAAAAGCAGGCAGACCCATGTAGGCAGTCGAGCGCATTGTCAACTCGCGGCAGTGGATACACATCCCTACGTGTTACTTTGTTTAAGTGACGGTAGTCTACGCAGAAGCGCCCGCTGCCATCCTTCTTCTTGATTAGCATGACTGGCGATGCCCATGGGCTGCAGCAAGGTTATAAGACGTCTTTTGTGAGCATTTCTTCAATTTCGTGCTTGATAACTTGTCGATCAGCATTACACACGCGATAAGGATGTTGTCGGATGGGGCTGGCGTCTTCAGTGTTAATCCTATGAGTCACATAGGATGTCTGACCCAAAGGGCGGTCATCAAAATCAAAGATGTCGCGGTAGGATTTCAGCAGGTGCCGGATGTCAGCTGTCTGTACTAGAAGAAGGTCCGGAGCGATCATCTTGTCGATGGTGGTATCCCCTGCGCTCTTCGAGGATGAGAACGGAGCAGAGGACGAAGAAGATTCGGAAACTAACGCCGAAATGGCAGCATCTATAGAAGAAACTTTTGATCACTATCAAGCCGTACTCCCCTTCTGCTTAGAAAAGAGTAATTCTCCTGCGCCAATGCACCTGCACAAATTGATCAACTTGTACTTTCGTTGCAAGACATCGTTTCAATTGCGATTTATAGAAACACCATGCTCACTCATTTCCAAGTAAACTTGAACATTATTTACGCGTAAGAAATATCACATGCTTCGTGATGCGCAAAATATTTTGATTTCATCTAAACACACTGTCAAATCCTATTTGCTAAAATTTATAAAATTGTGACTATTCATTCATATTATTTAAATATACGTGACTGAAAGGGCAACTTATAACAGTGCACCTAGAAAACTAGAAGTGATTGTAGAATTCAGATATGACAATACAGTTTTACCTCGCTTGTTTTTAAGTGTATGTACACACATTAACACTGCTTGCCAAGCTGGAATGAAGCGCCCATACACACACAGTGCACAAAACATTATCATGAACTTATTGTAGCTTGATTGGTAGATATGCTGTACTAGTTCTCCTCACCGTGCGGCATCACATGTTTCTTTCTGTGTATTAAATGTCTGTATTGTTTTGCCTTTGTGACTCAGAACGTCAGAGTGACGCACTCAAAAAACGGCCACTCACAGACACTGCTCATTTCTCACTGTATGTCGTTTGTTCCGGAGTGCACAGTCTCAGAAAAGAAGTAGAGTTTGGAGTGGAATCACACAGGCACATTTCGCTAAACTACCCACTATCGTTTATCGGTGAATCTGGGCATCGTGAATTTGTGACAGCGCATGCGAAATATGTGCGGCTGTTCTGAATCTCAATTTAGTGCGAACGCACGTGCATGGTTCGACGCCTGTTTTTCTTTGGAAAATAAGGTCAGTCGTGTTCTGAACCGACAAGCCGTTTTTTGCAGGTACTTATAACGTCTTCTTTCGAAAGTGTTGTGCTAGTGATACGGGGCTTTTTATGAAACATCACCAGCCTGGTGTGCATGAAGCGTCAGGGATGGCTTGAACTCAACGAATTTACTGCCAATTCAAGACTTTCATGTACCCAAAGAGAATCCATTATATCAGCCCGCTCTTTTACGGTAGAATGTCACTATATCTCAAAGCTTTGTTATTCCCAGTGTTCGAGACGCCAAGCTTTTGCTCTTTTACCATATCACAAAAATAAATGCACCCCTACCACTTAGATCTGCTCACAAAAATGTTTCACGGAGAATTTTCGGCTAAATGTAGTGTCAACTGTCTCTTTGTTCCAGTGTGCACAGTTTCAGAGGGACAGAGGCAGTAAAACAATGGCATTTGAAACAACTGCAAGAACAAGATAGAGCACAACTTCATAACAGCATCACAACACGGGCCTAACAACACACCTTTAAAACAAAAATATTATGCCTTAAAAGCAAGCCTTTGTCTTAATAAAAAAAAGTATGTCGCGAGCTAATATGCATGACTCCCTGGACGTCTGGACGTCAAAAAGCAGGCATCGAAGGTCTCAACTTTAAGCAACTGCACAGACATTTTTTGCTTCTTTACAAAACCGTGGTGAATAAAATGCGTTATTATTGTTAAGGGGATTGCGTTTATATTTATATGTGTTAATAAGCAGCGCCACTGCTTGGGAGCTGCTTATTAACGCTTTCAAACTTGCCTTACGCGGGCTTGATGTCGAGAAAGGTATCGTGTTATTATGAGTAATAAAACTTTTTTGAATGGCAAAAGAACAACAGGCGTTAGTAATGCGAATTTCCTAACTATAGCTGGTCGTCCAATGCTCCAACCTGTTACAAAAACTTGTTCTTAATCACCAATTAAATGTGGCACATACCCACTTCTGACGTAATTCTTATAACTGGCATTCAATGCATGGGAAGCAATATTCGCACGAAATTTGTTTGAAGTGTTTAGTAGATACCACGCTTCTGCGAAGAATGACAGAGTAGGAAGTAGTGAATACCTGCCCAGTACACAGAATACTGGCGTAGTGGGTACACTGCGATTGTGTTTGCAGTGCAAAAAAAAAGACACTTAAAGGCTGCTCTGCTAGCTATAGCTATGGCAGTGCATGCTTTGCCTTCAGCGCAGTTCAGGTGGCAAAGGAACAACCCGGCGTCGCAGAATGCGAAGTTAACAGCGAGTGATTCATCGAATGATCCAACCGATTACAAAACGTTCTGGCCTTATTAATTATCGTCTTCAGCCGCAGCATAAAAAAATTGCACGAAATTTTTCGGAAGTGCGTCGAGAATACCATGCTCCTCCGAAAACTGAAGAAGGATGGCATAATGAATTCGTGCATACTATACAAATAAATAAACATAATTTTTTTTCTAGCAGGCAGGCATTAACTAGGCCATCCTTCGTCAGTCTCCGGAGAAGCATAGTATTCTCGACGCACTTTCAAAACTTTTCGTGCAATTTTTGATACTGTGGCTGACCACGATGAATAATTATATTTGAAGCTTTCGTAGTGAGTTGCAGCACTGGGCAAATCACGCATAGCTGATTGGAAGTGTGCAACGCATTGTTGCTCCTTTGCTGTTCTGAAACTCTTCAATACACTACTAACGCAATTCCTTTCCCTACACCAAGCCTGTATAATGTTAGTTTGCAACAGAGTTACAAAGCATCTGTGTGGCTCAGTAGAGAGCTGCATGTTTTACTGCCATAAAAACAATGTTGGGGGGCGGGGGCGGGGGTAGGCATCTTCACATTGTTTTTCCTGGCAGTAAAACATATGGAAATCTCTAGAGCCACATATATATACATATATTTAAAAAACATTAGGAGCACTATGTTGACAAAGGCGGGCACAAAATATTAATATTGTCTGCACAAGATGGAAACATGCAACTAGCATGGCGCAATTTCTGGAGCCAATCAATCAGGTGCACCTAGCTACTGCTGACAGGCTACTGCTCCGGCCCAACTCTCATAATTTTTTTCCACTCCCTTGTTTTTGCTTTGTTTACTCCCGTGGATAGTAAAACTGAATCTTACAGCCCCTGAGACAAGTGGGCCGACGTTGAGCACCTTATTTAAAACTTCCCGCTATATTAAGACCTCATGTAACAGGCATTTCACTCATTCCTATGTGAATGACATATCACTTCTTTCCAAGGCGACATTGCTTTTTTTAAAAGTGACATCGCTTTTTGAAAGATATGTCAGATTAATTGGCTCAAACGACTTTTTCTGTCTTGCAAAGGTGTTATTGCAAACTTGTGCAATACAACCATCATTTTCGTCACTCTTAGCAAACAGAAAAGAGAAAAAACCTATTCGCCACGAAAGTGCACCAATAAATGTGCTAGCAAGAGATTGGGAATTTCCCTTTTGCGGTCGTCGTAGTGCTCCGGATATGTTTATGTAGGTAATATTATAAAGGACACAAACAAAAAAATAAATTACAACAAACACTCTAGGGCCCCTGTCTGAGGATTCAAACCAGAGATTCCTTTCTTCACAGCACGCTGCATTAGATCATTACTTACTTCACAGTAAGTTCACATTACTTCACAGCGCGCTGCGTTAGACACGCAACGCATGCGCCGACTTCAAAAGGGGAAGATATTTAGAGACACCATTTACTGCTGGCGATAGGCAGATTTCGTAGAAGCTTGAGCACTATTTCTGTGACTGAACGCTCCCTGATTGTGTTTACTTGAAAACTATGCTTGAGATGCCCGCAAAGAGAGACCCTTTTTGTACCCACTCATTAAGTTGAACGACGAAATTCAAAACAACTCTGCCCAGAGCTTGCGCCTAACACCAACACATGGCAGGAGACGCAGAGGGGGCATCGCGTGAGCCACAGTTTAAATGATTGCACAAACATAGAAGCGTAACAACTGTGATAGTTGTTACTTCATGCTTATTCTGGGTATATCAGCGGGCCCTTTCCGAGCACCTTTTTTGTGCTCTAACTGGAAGCTGAGAGTGTCGAGCTAGTCGTCGATCTTGGCATGGCAGTCCGATTCCATTATATTGCATTCACTGTTTCGCCCCTGCGGTGAAACTGTCAGTTTTCTTGAGAAGCTTGTTCTTAAGATGCATGAACGTGATTGACCTCAATGAATGTTTCTCTGAGGCTGCACTATACTTATTATGCTGGAATATAAAACTCGCTGATATGCGGGGTTCACGTCACAAAACTAACATATGATTATGAGAGACACCGTAGTAGAGGACTCCGGAAATTTTAACCACCTTGAGTTCTTTTACGCGCACCAAAATCTGAGCACACCAGCCTACAGCATTTTCATCTCTGTCGAAAATGAGGCTGCCACAGCCGGGTTTTGATCACGCGACCTGCGGGTCAGCAGCCAAGTACCTTAGCCACTAAGCCACCACGGTGGGGCTAAAATATAGAACTGAGTAACTAAAATTTCTATATTACGAAATATGCATCCAGACTGCTGTAGCAACGGAGATCAGTATTGTTGGGTTTCACAAAACACTTCAGTGAATTCTCTTTAAAACAGACCCATATATGACATATGAGATGGCTGCTTTCAAATGGCACCATTAACTGAAATTTTTTTCCAATTCACTTCCCCACCACTCTCGCCTTTTCTATTCCGGCCCTCGCGGAACTTTATTACATGACTGCTGCCTGCTAGCTGAGGTGAGTTTGAGACCTCTGCTATAGAGAGTGCACCTGTAGACGATATGTCGGGAAAGGTGAGTGGCGATCACGATCACGTACACCGGCATTGCCGTGCCATCTGACGTCTGACGAGACATCGCAGTTTACATCGCACTCGTAGCAGAGGCGTAGCCAGGGGGTGGCAAAACAAACACGTTCCCCCACCCCCCGCTTCTGAAGTTTCGTTTCTACATAACATAGAGAGAGAAAAATGGCATTTTTATGCTATTTAAGGGGTTGGCCTTCCCGAAATCAAAATGGTCCCCCCCCAACCCCGGAAAAATATTTCTGGCTACGCGCCTGGCTCGTAACTTTGTCTTTTTTCTTCACGTGCAGTAGGCTAGCTGATTACATTACCGTTTTATGGCCACTCTGAAACTGGGGGCTCCTATTAGACGCGGTGCACTACTTGGTTTGCCTCTACCCAGGTGTCACGTTTGTGGAGCTAAAACACCCTTCCCTACATGTCCCAATGATTTGACGCGATTGCAAGAAAGAGCTCGGCCCCGTTGGTTGTAAGCCAAAAATTGTCTTTGCGTCTGTGACCGAAAAATTAATTTACTGAAAAAGCCGCGGGAGGCCACTACTTGTCCATGTGTGCGTGCGCAATCACACTAGAAAAGGTCCTCGTTCGAAGAAAAAAAAAGTGCTCAAGGTCACGAGGCACGGTATTCTCTTTGCCTTGCCACCATTTTTACTTAGCTTCCAGCGCTTTCGTCGGGACGAGAGGAGAGATAATGCAGTTGCTGCATGGGACAAACCTTTGTAACTCCACTCGCACTGGACGAATTCTTAAAATTTTTGCGGCGTTAAATTTGTGAGGCTATAAGCTCTCCTATTGAATTATTTCCATGGTTACTCGAAAAAGTGTTTTGTAGCCCCTTTAACGCATTTTGTTCGACAGGTGTCCCGACGAAAACGAGCTCATTCTGCGATAACAGCGAGCGCTGGTCCAATTTACTGTGCACGTGTTTGTGTGCGTTCGTGTGTATGGAACAAAACATATCAATAAAGATGCACTTAGCGAATAAAAGGTACACAAGGGGCCAAATTTTGCTATCGCGTTCAACTCTCAAAGGTGAAGCTTAAGGGTCACCCAATTTTTCAAGCAGGCGTAGAAACGTCAACTGATCGATGAAGCAATTACAACACATTAAAATCAATGATAGATCAAAGAATAATTTGATACGTGATTAACGGTAATGAAATAATAAAGTTGATGGATCATTCTGACTTCAGGTTCAAGCGTTTAGAAATCTTCGCTTGCTTACCATGCCACTTTGCGCCACAGCAGACTTTCTCCTTTTTGTAGTGAATTTCTTAGAAGCCACAAACTAATTTCAGCGGCAATATGTTGGGAATCAACTCTTGTACCATCAGCTATTTCGGGCCCATTGCCGTCACCCTGCTTGACTTGAGTGGCGTACTCACGCACGCCGGAGCTCATTGTTTGTATATCAGGCGTAACCTAGCGGCGATTGCTGAACGCCACGCTTGTTCGGGAAGGCCGTCTTACTATTGTAGGTACTTTCTGTCCCCGTCAGCAGCACTGCCTAATGGCGATATAAACGGTGACGGCGATTGTTAGGCATGACGAGAAGTGGCGCCACTGCCTGGGCAGTATCTTTGGCAAAACAAACGCGGGTTATTAGGCGACCGAGTCTGATAGGCTGGGTAAGCGAGAAATTTGCTATGGAGCAATATGCGTTTGAATATTTGGGCGTATTGGGCCTAGAGGGGATGGCGTAATTGTTTGTGCAGCGGTGGTACACAAAAATGAACTAGATTTAAGTAAACCTTCTTGTCACATAAGAGCAGCATTTGCACCTTATTCAAATATTGTAATGCTTGGGTAGCGTTCACTGTTGCAAAGTAACTGAGAATTTTCAGAATGCGAGCATGGTTACTGTGTTGCCATTGATTCTTAGCAAGAACGTTTCAATGAATATTTTGATCATATACAGATCTTCATTAACAAACCAGTATTATTGTTCTTCTCGAGTGGTATACACTTTCACGTAAGCAATCAGTATATTTTGTATTGTTTGTGTCTTATAAACCTTATCTTCAAGACAGTACTTACATCTCTTTCAACAGCTGAATGTTCTTGATGAATATGACGTATTTTCCACGTCAACTGACTTAACACCAGTCAATTCCGTTTATTTATCTCTATTGATTACCGTTCATGTTACAGTGCTGCACTAAATGCAAAAACTACAAATAATGTCCCCGATAGCTTTGTTTGCTTCAGTGTCTCTTCTCTTCCCCAAACAAAGAAACAAAACCTTATCCCTTGGTCTCCTTTTTTGTTTACTCCATGCATACGAAATAATCAGTTCATTGTAGACGAATCGAAAGATCAAAAAAACTAACACCGTGTAAAGCAGAAGCCCTTTTTTAACAGTGCCTCAAACAAAGGAAAAAATTTTACGATGAAAAAGTGATCTTGGGACACGCACTTATGCGTAGCAATAACACATAGGCCAGGATTTGGGTAATTATCAGTGCGACCGAGAGTGCATCGCGGCGCATGGCACCTGACTGCTATTCAATGCAACCTACAAAGCAGTAAATCTCTGGTGAATAGTCAAACTTGGTTGCCCAATTTCTTCTGTTCTTCTGCACGGACGCCACTATTCGCTTTCTTGCTTTTCGAGACTGGCACGTAAATACACGGCATTTATGTATTTGCATACTATCTGCGATTCATTTCATGCTTTCATCTAAATCCGAGACACATGAAGCTCTGAATCCAATACTTTTTTCCATACATCGCTGGTAAAGCTGGTGATAAATGATTGGCACACGCATGATTGTATGCGTTTACTTATTGGAATTAGTCAGCAGCTGAACTGGGTAGGATATCCCAATTCAATAGGCTTTCTGCTCGTACGGTTATTCAATGCACAAAGAAAGCGCTTTTCGATAAATTTGCGGATTTTATTCAATTTCAAGCATCATTTTATTATATTTGTAAATGAAGTAGGTTGGTGGACTGATGATATAAGTACTACATTGATAGAAGTGAAGGAAGAGTGGTGGGCTCTAATATATTACGTGGGCACCAATACGGAACACATCTCTGCACACGACCGGCATCTCGCGCGTGGTTGCTAATTTATCAGGTTATTAGAAAAAAACGTGCTTTTCTCTATTTCCGTGTGCGACAACCAGTCCATTCGCGGCATTTATCTATTGTGTTCTGTCAATACTATTTCGCAAGGTTTTGCCTTAGAATGCAGTTGAACCATAAGACTGAAGGGATTAGAAGAATAGAGTGTAAAAAACTAGACAGGTATTCACAGAGCATTACATCTTTATCAGCAGTCAAGAAAAAGAAGTTTAAGGACGTTCTAACTGTAGCCATTTAATGGACAAACACAAATTAGGCAAGGGTCACACTCAGAATGATGCAGCGAGCTATAAAAAATAAAACGATTTGTGTAACTTTAAGAGCTGGATTGCCACTGACATTCGAGAAAAATTGCCAGAGAATGAGCGAAAAGTTGCAATTATTGTCTTGAAATTTCGCCAAAAATTATTCATCAACAGTAAAAAATACTGCTGATTATGTATAGCCACGTAGAATACTGTATCTTCCATAACCCGTAAACTACGGTGATGTTTTTCAATGACAGTCACATCACCCACTTCATCATAAGAAGGATTGGTTGGCTTATAGTCACATCAACTGCTTCACAAACGGAACGCTGAGAAAGGCCATGCTTACACCAGCAGCGTCTTCAAATGCTATATCATCTCATAACGAAAGTTTGTGGTGGTTTGAGTTGTAGCAAATACAGGGCCAAGCAGTCGCTAGAAAAACAGAGATACGACGGGCGTAGCCTTCGTGATCATTTCGATAATTTCATTGCAGTGAAATCACGTGACGGATATTGGAACAACATAATTACGAAATGGTAATGAATTTCAAAGTACTCCATAACCTTCACAATGCGCACAACACGCTTTATATGCGGTCTTGCTTACATTACACATTCGCATCTGTGCTATTTCTGAAAGGTGTCCAAAGAAGCCTACTTCTTTGCCGGAACGAAAAGAATTTTACTAACAAATATAGGGTCTTCATACCAAATTAGAGGGCAACACAGCAGTGAAGACGTCGACAGGCTATTCAGAACAGTTGGAGCTCTGGTCGGAACATGTGGCCTAACCAATACCTATCTACTTCAGAAATGAAAGGTCGCAGAAGCATGAACTCTTAAAGCACCTAAAGACTATGTATACTACAACCAGCTTGCGGCACGCGAACCAGCCTTCTGACTTAAATTTTGCTGTAAGGTTGCTGGCAAAGTGTCGACTCCCTCGCTGCTTTACTAACTTCTAATCTGGTATCTAGAGCTTAAATTTGCTATTATCACTCTTTTGGGTCACCAGTCCTTGAAGAATCAAAATGAATTGAGGAGATACAGAAGAAAAATAGAACAGACGTACTGAACTGCGCGTAAAGTGCACCTTCTACGAATGGGTCTAAAACTAAGAAAAATAGAAACATTTCTTAGCTCGTTTGTTTTAAAGACACTGAGGCTACGCTTTTGTCCGAGCTCGGTATACGGTTCGGACCACGTTCCTGGTGGCGAAGCAAAGCAGGGTTTGTTGCTTCGCGAGGATGATCGCCGCCGCCTTCGTGACTTTCCCCGGAGGAAGACTCTTTCACCGCTGGATGTTTTACAAATACAACATTACGTACAGAACTGTTTATAATGCTAAAATGACTGGAAAAATGTACGGCAGAATCCACGTAGCTGGGAATCGACGTTATGCGAAGCGTGTGGACGGAATATGACCGTATTGCACATTTTTATTGAGCGACACGTCATTATATGACGCTGAATAAATGTCCCAATGTTGCACGCAAAGAGATATGTTAAAAATTGCGGATGTTTATGTAACCAGTAGTTTTCATTTGCGCAACGATGCCAACTGGAGCATGCGTATAAGCAACACCAGAAGCTGATATGAAGCGCTCATGCTCGCGAAGATGCTGGCCCTGGACAGTGCTACATAAATCAACTTCAGCGCATGGCAACTAAGTACAATTGACGTTAACCCGACTTGGTGGCTGTATCAAAGGAGTACATATGTAATGTTTACAAAAATGGCGAGGCATCACTGCAACCACTCTTCACGTTTAACGAAGATTAGCGCCTATTTGAAAAGTAGTTCCGAGACTTGGTCTAGCTCTGTGGTAAAATACTTTATTGCCACGCAGAATTTTTGAGCTTGATTCCAGTTGGGACCCTGACATTTATTATTTGCATTCGTCGGGTCGACGCTACTGATGTCGGGTATTTTTTAATGCTCACGCGTTAAAAATACCCATTTGTGTTCTCGTCATTCCTGGGTAGATACGAAATGTCTATCACCTGTGGCACATACCCGCATACCAGCGACCCGTACCCGCCCGTGCGTTTGAGCCACTGTCTGGCGAGAAGTGTTTGACCACGGACGCGACAGGATTGTGGTATTATTCATTTATTGACCAGCGCGTCATATTCGTCAAACAACCTTACCCTCCTATGCTAATTTTGGTTCAGTGCGCCAAGCTGATGAGGTGACCACGAGAGCACCCAAACGTAAGCAGCTACATAGATAGATAGATAGATAGATAGATAGATAGATAGATAGATAGATAGATATGCTCAAACTCACTGAAGTTTGCTGAGAAATTATTCGCATTTAAAAGTATTAATCACAGTGGGGCCTAAAGTGGTCTTGCCTGTGTATAGCCGGCAAGCTCTCCTAGTAGAAAAAAATTGGCCCTCTATCTGCTTGTTTCACTGCAGATGTCGTCGAAAGGCTATAGTCTTGCGTTTGGAGAAAGTGAACAAAAGGTTTATTTGATGTTCTGCGCGAGAAAATCAGCGAATTGTATTCTGGAGGCGCTGCGATAGAGTGTCTTGATCCGTGCAGCGAAAACGAACGAGCGCATCGAAGCACGTGAATTGATTGATATGTGGGGTTTAACGTCTCAAAACCACCATATGATTATGAGAGACGCCGTAGTGGAGGGCTCCGGAAATTTCGACCACCTGGGGTTCTTTAACGTGCACCTAAATCTGAGCACATGGGCCTACAACATTTCTGCCTCCATCGGAAACGCAGCCACCGCAGCCGGGATTCGAACCCGCGACCTGCGGGTCAGCAGCCAAGTACCTTAGCCACTAGACCACCGCGTCGGGGCGAAGTACGTGAAACACGAGCGCTCTCTGGCAGTTATTTTCGAAAACGAAGGAAGGCATGCGTGCCTGTCTCGAAGGCGATGATATGTACAACGCAAATCGATGAGCAGACGCCACCACCTTGCCGTCTTAGCAAAACGTTGGAAACACCTGTCTTTTTGTGCATAGCATAGAATTACTTATTTATGTTTACTCTAGTGTAAAGCCGCACATACAGAAAGTTGACGTGTTGTTATATCGCCTCAGATATGTGCAATATTTGATTTTTAATTGACAAGAAGAGAGCAGAGTGGATTAAGGAACAAACGGGGGTTAAGGATATAGCTGAAATCAAGAAGAAGAAATGGACATGGGCAGGGCATGTGGCGCGTAGACAGGATAACCGCTGGTCATTAAGTGTAACTGACTGGATTCCCAGAGAAGGAAAGCGGGTTAGGGGGAGACAGAAGGTTAGGTGGGCAGATGAGATTAAGAAGTTTGCGGGTATAAATTGGCAGCAGCAAGCACAGGACCGGGTTAACTGGCGGAACATGGGAGAGGCCTTTGTCCTGCAGTGGACGTAGTCAGGCTGATGATGATGATGATGATGATGAATTGACAATCGCAAAGGTATGAACGCAGAAACTTGAGCAGTAAGTGTGTGCGCTGCGTATGGAGTCGGCCGTTTTAAGTAATGTTTGGAATACTGTTATGGCGGACAAACATACAAAGGTACAGACAGACAGACAAACCAAATTGTCTGCATTGAAGTACTCCAAGAAAGGCAGTCGTCTTTAAAAGACGTTGTGGGCTCTCCTCACCACTCCTTTTAGCCACCGCTTCCCTGAGATCCCCACTCGTCGCCTGCGGTCGTTTACTGCGCAAACAGGCGAGTTCATCGAAAGATAGGAGCGAAGGCGGATGAGTGCAGTGGCCTTGGACGCTTCCGGCGCCAAGGGGTGCCAATGTGGAGAGAAAGAAAGGCGCACAGAGCGAGATCTTACACTGATAGATTATGCACAACTAGATCGAGATCGGAGCCCAAAATCACCAAAATTTGTCATGTTGGCATTCATATGTTTATGTCTCCACGGGCCGCTTAAATTTGTCAATTTCGTTAAATGTAGCCTGCAGTGGCATCCTTGCCTAAGAGAAAAAAAAGAGATGAGAGGTTTTTCATATACAACGTTTCTATGCCATATCAAATTACTCCTACGCCAGCAGATGCAATCTTATTGTGCGGCAGCGCGATGAGACGTGGTGTAGGGGCAATGTGAAGTTAACGTCCTTTTTGTGCTGATGTCAGTATTTTTGCTAACGATAACTCTGTTTGCCATCTCTTGCCAATAGAATTTTGGTACCAGGCATCGCCAAATTCATGTTTTGCCGCATTATTTACTCTGAACAAAAGTCACAACATGGTCCACATATACACAAGTAGGTCACCGAGCTACAACGCTTTTTGAAGAATGACCATAGAGCATATTTTTAGAAACATTGATGTAATTTATGATACAAGTTGGTGTGCCTCATTCACGAACGCGCATTCCTGCTCTTCTCACCACCCCGCCGCGGTTGTTTAGTGGCTAAGGTACTCGGCTGCTGATCCGCAGGTCACGGGATCGAATACAGGCTGCGGTAGCTGCATTTCCGATGGAGGCGGAGATTTTGTAGGCTCGTGTGCTCAGATTTGGGCGCACAGTAAAGAACCCCAGGTTGCCTAAATTTCCGGAGCCCTCCACTACGGCTTCTCTCATGATCATATGGTGGTTTCGAGACATTAAACCCCACATATCAATATAATATGAAATATAAAAGACCCCAGCATATTAATGGAGTGAGTGAGGATGAGTGGGGCGAAGCGTTCATCAGTCTGTCCGTGCTTCCGTACATCAGTTCGTTCTTGCTTCCGTCCATCAGTGCATTCGTCGGTGCGTTCGTCCGTCCACGCGTCTATCCGTTCATCTGTCCGCTTATACGTCTGTCTGTCGGTCCATTCGTATATCTGTCTGTCTGTCTGTCTGTCTGTCTGTCGGTCTCTCTGTCTGTCTGTCCATCCGTCTGTCCGCTGGTTCAATACCGCCATCTCACATCTTTTCACCATATATTCACCATATACAAGTATTGCCATCCAGAGGACCCTCCAACGACTAAACCAGAGGTGGCTACTCGCTACTATTATCACAACTACTATTACTACTATTACTCCAACTAATACTACTAAAACTGCTTACATCGGAACGCACGACGCATGGCTTAAGGAGCTTGCACCTATAGAATTCTACTCCGAAGTAGCCGGTTGCCGACCTAAGGATGCCAAACTCATGTTTTATTCTCAGTAAACATTCATTTCTCCCTGCATCGTTGTTCTGGGGGCAAAGCTCTCGAAGCCGTAGGTCTGTCCATGCATGTCTGCGACTGGATCGTAACGACCTAGTTGTATGGCTCACTCAGCAGGTGGCGCTAGCATGAGTCACAGAGAGGCTAACAGATGAACGGACAAAAAGACAGACTGACATCATCATGCACTCTGTGGGTAATGGCTGCGAGGGCCTTCAGTAGAGAGCCCAGCGCTGCGTCTGTAATGACGTCACATATAGGATAATAGGTGTGGAATATGGCAGCTTCGCCTTCACGACGCCACTTGCATCGTCCCCCAAGACTGCACTGGCTCTTAGTCGCAATATTACGATGCAAATGAGACACTAGACTGCCACCGGGGGCACCAATGCGTAGTTGCTTGCCCGTAGTATGAGGTCTTACCGTTTTTTTAAGCACTGAGTTTCAAAATAAAGGGAAGCACGCACGGTGTCCACAGCAAAAGCACAGAAAATGTCGTGTTCTAGCAGACAACACAACCCGGCGTCATATGAGTGACGTCATCACCTAGGTAGCGCCACGTGTTGTCCTCGAGGCCAATGCTGTGAATTTTGTGTTTAGAAAAAGTTTATTCTATCATGGGACGCAACAAACCTAAGGGACGAGCGTCTGTACAACAGGCACAATAACAAACGAAAGACAAAGCACAACATAACTTACAAATTTAAACAAAAGTGCCCAAGTCCGTAGGATGTCCATAGTCCATTGTACTAATAAATATACATACACTACATAAAAACACTAATCACAACATGGACAATGTACATGATGATATATGTACAGAATTTACAAGACTTGGTGAAGATGTTAGAAAATATGTACAACAGGTATCAATATTCATAAGAGTTACATAAATTACAACATTAGAATGAACTGCATATATAGAAGAGCTCACACCCATATGGGACATTCACAAACACATCGAAATGGTAAAAACATACTGATTACATGCACCAATGAGACATTGACAGGTGACCTGGCTATAAGAACCAGGCCAGATGGAAGACTAATCGAACGCGTCTGTCAACTACGGAAAGAAAGCGGCACGACCATTGTCGCAGCAATTCTTCCTCCCCAAGGAAGAACAATTTCTCCGACAGAAACGTTAAGAGTTCAGAGTAGAGGCGTTCCAGAATCGGAAAGAGAGCATGACGACGATGACCTGCCGCAACAGCTTCGCACCTATTACGCCATAAACAAAAAGCTCCCGCAGCTATTAGAAGGCGTGCAAAGCGACTACGCGAGCAGTGACCAGATGTTACAAAGCGATTAACACCTAGGCCACGAAAACTAATGTTAACTGACTTCCAAAACACCTTTGCAATGACATATTGCTGCAGCATATGCTGGTTAGACTCCTGTAACGGGCAGTTAGGACAAGTGGAAGATGGGACCGGGCCCCACCTCTCCAGTCTGTCTCGTGTTGAGAGTACTCTCCATCCAAATTACCACATAAAGTCACGGAGGTGACCAGGCAAAAACAATGCCGTTATCGCGCTCCACGAGACATGTCTCGATCGTGCTAGACGGGCTGGAGGAACCAGAGGAAGCAGAAGAGCCGCCGTTGTGTCTACAATGCGGCTTTCAAGAATGTTAACATCGGGACAAACCTGCTGCGCGTGTCAATAAATTGCTACTGCCGTTGAGTAAAATGCAGGCACGTTAAGTGTTTGCGGTGCAGAATTAAACCGTGCATCTGGTAGTAAATAGCGTAACTTGGTGCCTAAGAAATAGCAGGGAAAATCACGCGTGAGGCACTGATCACCATGCATTAACCGAAGTAAGAATCGTAGGGCAAGCAGCCGGCAGCGAACAGAGACGGATGGGAATGCGAATCCACCGCAGTTTCTCGGTTGCCCAAAAGCTGCTCGGCAAACCAGCTCTGTTCCACCCGACCAGAAAAAAAAGCCAATAAGGGATCGCAACGCCCAGGTGATTCGTAATGGGGGCTGTAAGACATGAGATATGTACCATGAACGGCCGCAAAACAACGTCTGTGCTAAATACCTTCTTTGGAGCATCGATAAATTATACTACTGTTATTCCCGGACGTGTCGTTTTACATCTTCGACTACAGAATTAAGGAGGCTGATATGCCGTAGCAAGTGTAATCAAGCCCCAGAAAGCGAATGGAGTCACTTTTTTGAAGACCAAAAAAGGAAATTAGGCATGCGTCTGGGGAACCATTGAATAAATATCGACATTTGAAAAAATTTAACGCAGCACCTGAAATCGTGCCATATGTAGCAAAAAGTCGTAGGCTACGGGATAAACTGTCCTCATTCTTCCAATACAACGTGATGTCATCAGCCAATGCTGTCACTGTCACGGTACCACTACCTGGAAGAGGAAGGCCTCTGACGTAAGGATCAGCGATTAGCGATCGAAGGAGTGGTTTGAGGCTGAGCACAAAAGGTGCAGGGGATAAAGTACACCCCTGGCGAACACCACGGGTAACCGGAAATGGCGCACTCTCTAAACCATAAAAAAAGAACGTGCTCCGTATATTTCGGTATGCGTTTCTGAGAAGCTCACCGACGTTTTGCGAGAAGCCAAATGCTGCCATTACGCTAAATATACCGCTATGTTCGAGGTGATCAAATGCCTTTTCCTGTTCAAGTGAAACGAAGAGTCCCCGAGCTGATCTTATTAACGTGTACGCAACTATATCACGCGTAACAAAGGAGAGACTGTGGATTTCTCTTCCAGGAATAGAGCACGCCTGATGATAACCTATTAAGGCGGGCATCAGGCTTCTCAAACGCCGAGTGATAAATGCCGCGAAAGTTTTATAATCAACGTTGTGGAGCGTTATTGGTCGCCACTCCTGTGGGCGAACTGACGATGGGTCATGTTTAGGTATTAAAACTATCCGACCATCGCGAAAGCTATCAGGAAAATCCAAGTTCTCGAAGCAGCGGCAAATAAGAGAGGTGAAAAGAGCACCAACGTCGTCCCGAAACGTTAAATAAAACTCAACAGGCTACTCATCCGGCCCGCGGGCCGAGCCACGCTTTATGGAAGACAGTGCCTCTTTCACTTCGTCAGTTGACAGACTTGTGCAAAGTTGTCCAGCCACTTCAGATGAAATTTGAGGAAGCCTACTTAACATTGTGGCTGCCTCGGTGGTACCGCGTTGTGATGACGTTGTCCTACGAACCATGTTGGCAAAGTGAGCTAGGAAAACTGATTGATCACGTGTCGGTGGCAACGCAGTGTGTAAGAATCTGGCAGCCGGAGTTCCTAGTCGCCTCGACGGGTTAAGAAGCGAGCTTTTCGCAAAGCGTAGAACCTCAGGGTGAGCACATGGATTACGTCTGCAACGCCAAGCAGACGCCGTCAATGACGAAGCTGCAATAGGGCGCTGAAAACGACCCCTTAACTCTCGCTGTTATGCGCGCATCAAGGGAGTTAGCCAATAAACCCAAAGAGCAATACGCAGTTTCATGGCAGTGTCCACTAGTTCTTCGGACGTACGGCGTCTAAGGGCCCACCCTGCTACTGAGCAGTGTAAACGTCACTGTGTCTTGAGCGCATCCCACACCTCCGGACCGCATCCCAAAAAAGAGATGCGCAAGTTTCTAGATAAACTGGAGCGTGAGCACGCGTCGTGCAGAATGCGGATGTCAAGACGCCAAGGTCTCACTGATGATGAAAAGGGAAAGTAAGCCTCGAGCGTCACAGGTCGGTGGTCGGATACACAAACAGGGGATGATGGTAATGTTACTACATCAGAGTGCGGTACGTAAGAAGCTAGCGTGCTCGGCACATAGAAACAATCCAACCGACTAGACGACATGCTACGCCGCCAAGTCCAAGCATATTGTGGTCCATGCACTAGTCTGTACGTATCTATCAAAGAGAAATGTTGCACCAGGCGACGAAGCTCTCATGTGTTCCAATCAGAGCGACCCCATCCTGGACCTTGCACGTCAGCTCGCGTGTCTAATACACAATTAAAATCACCAGTGAGTATCACATGACGACCGTCTAGAAAGTACACGTCCGGGTCAATCGTTAGACATCGTTAGACATCATTGCTTGAGCTGGCGCATAGATACACAGAACACGCAGCCTGAAGGATGATAGGATGCAGTCAAAAGTCAATACCCGTCCAAACCCGTCACAGAAAACATGATGATTGTGTAGAAGAGCACGGTTAAAAATAATAATTCCAACTCCAGAGAAGCGAGATGTCGCGAAGCAAAAATAACAGTCTAAATTAAATGCGCATTTGAATGCACGAACGTGGCCAATGGTGGAAAAATTTGTTTCTTGTAAACTGTGAATTTGCTGTGAATTTTCAGGGGCGAGGCTCCTTATAGCGGCACCCGTTCGTCCCTCATAGTCGTAGTAGTAATGTGTAGCCAGTTTTACATTTTGACTTCTAAGTTGGTGCCGGTGGGAGATTTCTTTCGTGCGTTGTTGAACAATGAAAAATTCGCAGCGTGCGCTTTAACTAAAAGCCGAATTCTCCTGTCTCTCATTTCCCCTTAGCAGCCATTGGCATGTACAATGAGCACTATCTGACAAGAAAAGGTTGCTACGTTATACTCGCTGGGCGTAACCTTCCTGGTTTTAGAAACGTTTAGCGAGCGTTGGGCCGCAGTGCCAAATACAGTGATATACCATGAACTCGAGGTGGTAAAAAGTGGGAAGTAGACACGATGCGCAAGCCGTACGAAAGTGTGCGTGTGCCTCCTCTCGTTCAGTCCTTAGAATGTCCGCTGGATGGCGGTGCTTCTATATGATGAATATATGATGAAAAGATGCGAGATTGTGGTACATGGAGTGTTGAATAGGTGCACGAATGGACACACAGACAGATGCATGGACGGACGCACAGACGGATGAACGCATGGACGGACGCAGGAGCAGATGCATGAATGAAAGCAGGGACTGACGCACAGATGAACGTGTGGATGCACCAAAAGACACACGTACGGATGGGCGGATGGACGCTTGTTCGGTCACACAGACGCACGCGTGGATGGACGGAAGCAAGAACGAATGGACGGACGCATGCTTCGCCCCACTCTCCATCAATCACTCCCTGGATGTGCTGCCATTTTTTTTGAAGAAGCAATACCGCGATTTCCATATCTGCGTGCTTATGTAATCTACAGCGAACACTACAGTAATGATAGGTGCATGCGAACACGCTGATGTATCGATAATTTGCGCGCTTTGTGTTTGTGTGATTAACAATTGTGAGGCATGATTAAAATTTATTGGGCCAAAATACGTGGTTAACTTTTGCTTAGTGTTTACGAGCTCTATGTTTACAGCTTAGCCACAGTGTGGCCGTGGTGTTCATGGAGGTTTTGAGAAAACAGAATTTGGAGCTGTTGCCCTGAGAACCGGCTATCACTCGCAGTAGGTAGCCCAGCTCTCTTCGTATAGTAGCCGTCATGTTATGTTATGTTATGTTATGCCATGCAATCTTAAATAATATGCCCCACAGTTGAGTACGACGTACTCGAAATCGTTAAACATTTTTTTTCTAAACACAGTAGCCGTCCAGGTGAATCATTGGTGCAGTCGGGACGGCTTTAAGCTCTCCCATAGTAGAGTACGCTGTGCTCTAAATCGTTACCCCCTTTTTCTACCCCCCCCCATTCCCGATTGATGCGGGACGGCTTCATGCTCTCCCATAGCAGAGTACCGAGTTAACCACTTGTTCTAAACACCTAAATTGTTAACCACTTGTTCTAAACACATTTGAGGTTCAAAATTTATCTGTTGGTTTTCTTCTTCAGACTGTCGTGCCACGGGACGGCTTTCAGCTCTCCCATATCAGAGTACTAAGTACTCTAAATTGTTAACCACTTAATGTAAACAAATTTGAGGAATGAACATCGAGGCCCACGGGATGGCTTTAAGCTCTCCCGCAGTAGGGAGAGTGCGCTGTACTTTAAATCATTACCTACTTTTTCTATCCCTCCCCCCCTAGTTACTTGTTAGAAACCCGTCCAACTCACATGGAAGACAATCTGCTTGTTCAAGTTGCTCATTTGGCTTCATGCAAAGTGAGACCTACGGGGCGGCTTCATGCTCTCCCATAGTGGAGTAGCTAGTACTCTAAATCGCTAACTATATTTTAAGCATATTTCAGCGAACTTCAGCGACTTTGAGCGCATCTATCTATCTATCAATCTATCTATCTATCTATCTATCTATCTATCTATCTATCTATTCATCTATCTATCTATCTATCTATCTATCTATCTATCTATCTATCTATCTATCTATCTATCTATCTCTCTATCTATCTAGCCGCCTACGACTTTCAGCTCTCCTTGCCGTTTCGATAGCGGTATCAATACCAAACTTGGTATTGCATAACATGACTGTATGAAGAACTATTTGACTAGTCATGACATAAAAATCATGATATGTATGTCATGAATGTCACTTTTTCAATTCATGGTTCGGCAGCTTTTGCGGTGGTTTCTTTCGCATGGCATGTTGCAAAACTGATATGGTTTGACATGATTGCATGGCGAACACAAGCGACAGGCCTTAACATGAAAATCATGACATGCGTGTCATGTAACAACATGAGTACATGCCACGCTCATGATGCTCTCGCGGCCGTTTCACTAGCGTCCCATATAACAAATTTGGTATTACGGTATACATGAATGGTTTACGAAGGTGTGTGACTGGTGCAAACATTATAATTATTAGATGCGTGTCATGTAACAACTTGACTGCGCGCCACGCTCATTCTGCGCTGGTGGCCATTTCGCTAGCTTCACTTCTACCGATTTTGGTATTACAGGACGCGAGTGGATGACGAAGGAATATTATTGGTGCAAACATGATAACCATGAGATGCGTATCATGTAACAACATGACTACATGCTACGCTCAGGATGCGCTCGCGGCCGTTTCGCTAGCTTCACATGTACCAAACGTGATATTACGTGACGTGAACGGATGACATAACTAAATGACACATCCAAACATAAAAATCATGACATGCGTGTGATGTAACAACAAGAATGCATGTGACACTCATGATGCGCTCGCGGCCGTTTCGCTAGCTTCGCACATACCAAAGTTGGTATACGAGACTTTAATGGCTGACGAAGGTATGCGACTGGTGCAAGCATGATAATCATGAGATGTGGGTCATATGACAACATGACTACATGGGACAGTCAAGGCGCCAATACATTTTGACGTGATGCGACGCACGTGCTCGCTGGCGTTCATTTTGTCGCGTCACGCCAGCGTTGCCACGCCAGGCACCCGTCCTGCTATGTGCTCGTAGGCATGCACCGCGCTGAGTTGCTTTGACACATGCGCGTTTGAGAGCGTCGGGCGTCCCTCCGTCTCAAAAAGAAAGAAACGTGCGATTGTGTCGGTAACGCATCGGCGCAAATTTTATGCCGGTTGCCGTCGGGCCACGCCGACGGGTGCTGGTCGCGTCGGTCGCGCCTGCCGTCAGACCATAGAGCGCTCGCGTTTTGCAACCGTAGTGTCGCTGGCCAAAGCGTGCACGTGCGTCAACGCTGCATTGGAGTATACAACTGGGTCCTTTATGATGCGCTCGTGGCAGTTCTGCTGGCTCCACATATACCAAATCTGGCGTTCCGTGGCTTCAATAGGTGACGTAAGATATGACTGGTGCGAACATGATAATCCTGACACGCGTGTCATGTAAGAACATAACAACATACCACGCTAATAGTGTGTTCGCGGCCGTTTGGCTAGCTCCACATATACTAAACTTGGTATTACGTGACGCGAACGGACGACCTAAGCAAAGGACACATCCAAAGATTATAATCATGACATGGAAGTCATGTACGGCATTATTCCATTTCACCTCGTAACGTTGTGCTGATTTCAAAGTGACATATGAACCTTTCTTGTTAGTGCTTCGCATATCATCGATTCCCACTGTACGTGGGATCTGCAAATTTTTTTCTAAACGCAGTTACCAGTCAGGAGTGCGTCTTATTCCCGGAAAGAGCAAGGCATAGTGTTTTGAAGTGCACATTGAAGAGTTTCCTGATGGTGTCCAAATCGTTCAAGGATAAAGTCATAGGTGTAACTTTCCTTTCGACTGATGAGGTGGCCCGCATCACATGGAAAGAGATCCAACGTAAAGTGGACAGACGCATTGAAGTCACCAGAAATTTTCATTTACCTTTCAGTGAAAGAGCTTATCTTATCAAATCACGCATTACAGCGCCAGTCAAGCATTACAAGCATTACTGAGGCATTACAGTGGCAAATCAAGCATCACAGTGGCATTAAGGATGCAACAACGTATGTACCTATTGTACTGAGTGACTGGCTTTAAACTATGAAGACATAATAATCCCATGTTCCGACTCCCGATGGCCATGTACGCTTGTACCGCGCATTAATACGGCAATATTTTGTGTTGTATTTTAAAGCATGTATACGGGATGCGTATGCTTCTAAAGCAAGTGTTCTTTTCACTATATTTTCAAGCAAAGACATTTGCTTTCACATAAAAAAAAATTGCCGGGGAATGAGATAGAGCACCCCCTTGCATGCAAACGACCTGGGTTCAATACTCACTCAGACCCAGAGTTTTTTATTACTTGTATTATTTGCATCTTTCTAGATGTTTAGGTCACGCAGAGGTGAGAATGTTTTGCTTACATCCAACGACGCCAATGCCAAAAGTTCTGCGAAACGAACTGTTAACGCTCTCGCGCTAAGATAGCTCTACTCCAAGCGTTCGCCTCACCTGGCTGAAACAGTGTTCTATTCGCTCATATCCGCCTAAAATGTAAGGATATACTATTATCCTGCACGGAATCGCGATATAATCAATTTATTTAAAAGTATTGCGCAACAAAGGAACAAATAGTTTTCGTAAATCTTTGTCGATACGGATACTCAAATTTACTTTTAAAATGCCAATGGTAACTCATTGCGATAATTCCCATCAATGACTACGTCAGGTACAAAACAAAGCGAACAGATGCGGATCAGGCTGAATTAAGGTTATCTTTGCTCAATATTGCATAGCGGTGTGAAAGAGCCGAATTATAAACAAAAAAATTAAGACAGCATACATGTGAATAACGCGGAAGAAAAAGTCATCACTTCTCACTTAAAATCATTTAAGATGAAGTTTTGGGAAGATATAGTCGTACAAATACTTTGAGAAGACACAATTGGATTCCCACGCAATTAGGTCTAAGAAGCATTCACATTACTTCGCTTTTTGTGCAGAAAACTTTAAACACTATCTCTGAATGTTGAGTTGTCATACTGTTGCCATCCCTATTGTGGAATGCGGCAATGTTGCGTAAAATTTTGACCAACTCTACCTGAAAAAGTTGAAAACAATCGAAGACGTGGAACTTCGTTCTGTTTATTCTAAATATTTTCGAAACGGGAGCGGTACGCTATTGCACACCACAGTGCGATGCGGAGACATGAAGCCCGCTGGCGTGTTGCCGCTTCGAAATTGTTGTGCTTTTTATATAACAATAAGCTTGCTGTTTATTAAGAACGACAACTTCGAACCATCTTATGCCAGTGCTCGTTCAGACTGATATTACAAAGGGTATCAGGCCGTATAAAACGCGCTGCGACGGTAAGCAGTGTTCACTCGATGAGTGGAACATAGAAAACTGGAACGCCTTGTCACACGCATGCTTGAAGGCTGCATCCTGGCAGGCGTAAACTGCTAAAATCAAGCATTTTATTTTTGTGTACCCGTTTGAGATTGCCCCATTTCTATATTTTTCTATTTCATTTTTTGCAGTGAAAAATCAATGCGTGCATAATAGTGAGTTATATTGAAAAACAACTTTGTATATAGTATTTTCGAAAAATGTACCACTCAGTGGAAGAAAAAAAATATTGGAGTGCGATAACTTTTCGTTCATCATTCTGTCACCTAATTGGGCTATGTATTTATTATTTACTGTTGTATGGCTTGCTCAAGCTTGCAGACTTCAGCAACAAATTAACGAACAAGCAAATTTTAGTGAATGGTAAACAAGATGTTCATTATACAGACTGCATTCATACATCAAAGAACCCAGGAAACAATGTTAAGAAAACGTGATTATATTTTTCACCACTTCAAGCCGAACGTCGCCAGAAAAACGTATTCCCAGGCGAATAAACAGAAATCTGACAAGAAATGATATAAACCGCCAAATGTTTCAGACTTCCCACAATAATTCTAACACAGGCAATACCGATGTATGAATAATGTATGTGCATTTATAATGTTTATATACTATACAAGCAGAACACGATACATAATAACACTCGATCAAAACATTGACTGAGAGAATCCTTCTTTTAAGGTCGATACAACGTGCGAAGTCATTTGTATCCTGCTTTTCAACACAGCGTTAACGAATGCCAGCCTTTATAGTACGTGCTGCTATTCTGTACTTCTCCCCTGCAAACTACCACCCCATATAATGTACGGCCCCAAAAAAAAAGCACTCCACTGCTAGGAACGAACCTCGAGATTGTATTCATTCCAAAGAGTTTTGTATGGGATAGCAACGCAAGCCTATACTGTGGCGTCCGTTTTCTCAATGAGGGACATCCTGTAAAACTTAGTAGCGCCCTGTAACGTAAAAATTATTGGTTCCATAGTGAAAGCAACACTTATCTATAGCATGCCAGCAGCATTTCAGTCCCTTATTTACCCGACTGTCAGTTTTTATTATTCATTTTTAGCAAAGTTCAGACGTACTCCCAATTTAGTTTTTTTTTGTGCACGAACTGGTTCCGCCGTAATTCTCCCAATCAGCGTTCTTGTAATAGAATCACTTGAAAGCCGCCATGTAATCGCTCTAATCCCATATTTAATCACGCCTTCATGTGACGATACACGTCATCTTGTTTTCCTAACTCTCATAAAATGCAAATTCGCGTTTTTGATGGCTTCTGCTTGAAACTTGAGGTGCTAAGAATTTTAACTTCACAAACATAAGTTTCTCACTGGTGGACATTCCTCATGACAATCTACGCGCTTCTTTTGTTGTTTCTGTGCTTTCTCTCATAGCAAGCCTGGAATATCTCGTACTCACTTCAAGCCTGCGATGAACTTCACTTCGAGCGCAGAGAAAGAGGCATTGCTATTTTAACAAGCTCCATTGAACGTAGCGTTTCAACTTAGCGGGTTTCAAACGCTGCATGTTCCGCACTGTTAGATCTATGGCTCCACTCGGGCATTTATTGCTCTCCCGACCAACGTTTCGCAAAGCTTATTCTGTCTCGTGAGTCTAGACAAAGAACTGCGCTCTGAACATGGGTATAGACCACTTTTTTATGATTTGTTGATAAAGGCTTGTTTTGTTCGGCCTAAACAGACACATGATATCTTTAATATTTTTGTGTGCAAAAAAAGGCGGGAGGTGAGAAACATATAGACCTAAGAAACACTCTTATAGGTTGAACTGTGCATGTAGTGTTTCGGAGATAAGTGTGCCGTCAATCTAGACATCGCATGAGCAAGCTGAATCAATGTCAAAATATAAAACAGTATCAACAGGTTCTTCTGATTGTCGCCTTTTTGTTTCCTCGTTCAAGTTCAATTGAATGGCTCATATTGTTTACTGCATTAGCGAACTGATAAATGGACGAGTGTCTTCAGAGATTTATTGCAATATCAATATAATAAAACGCTGCGTCACAGCATATCCTCCCTATGTCAAGACAGCTAACCAAGAATCGTTTCTGAAGTAAACATGACAAAAATTATGAAAACACAGAAAATATAAGTCATATATAATGGCACTACTTAAAAGGCGTCCGCAATTAGTAAATCATGGCAAAACGCAATTCAAAGTGGCACGAATCTTTTGCACAGAGTGATGAAAATGAGAGGCACCTGTAAAGCGGCCGGACCTCGAAGGGGCCCATGGTTTCCTATAAACTTCAGTAGGCGCTCGAATTGTTGATCCATCAAAATCGGGTGAATCGTTCACTGTGCCAGAAAATATATGCGGTGTGCCAGGTCACCTCTTTAACCTCCGCGCATTTGCGGCATACCGTGAGGCCTGCCTGGTCAAGGGTTGTGGAAGTGCAGATTCCTTACCATCGATTCTCGCGAAGGACGCTACACCAATACTACTTTGATATGTGCGCCCTGTCATGCGCCAGTTCAGAAAGACGAATGGCGGCATCTCTTGCAGACATGGTCGGGCTGTAAAAATACCTCGTCGACGCTACCTACAACATGCGCGATTTCAACATACCACACGGCTTATTTAGATAGAAGTGGTACATGTACTAAGTCACTGCTTTCTTTTATATTTAAAAGTTAAGCGCACACCCTGTCGTACTCACGAGAAAAGCCGTCATTAAATCACTGCTTTTCTGTGTTTGTAGAGTTTCAAAACATGAAAAGTGGCAACCAAGCTTGTCAAAACTCTTCAAAACTGTTGGTAGTTGGCACCACTGTGTGTGCGTATGTGTCATTTTAGGTATTTGCCAGTATATTATTTCTCCCTACTTGGACATGTTTAATTTGTTTACATTGTATTGAATAATCGAAGCACCAGGTCCGGCCTGAATACGAAAAAGAGAACGAGAAGATAATGAAGTGGGTCAGTAAAGAACTGTTTGTAAAGTTGTAGTAAAAATTTTAATAACAAAATGGCCCTGAATAGGATATGTAGCAACAAAGCCCTCAACCACCGGCCTTTAGGAGCAACAAACTGGGTTTCAAGGTGGAGAATGCGGATAGACGGGAGGCCGGCAGACGATTTTATAATATTGCAGAGATAATATGGGCGCGAGCGAGCATGGCCGGGGTAATTGGAGGAATGTGGGAGAGGCCTTGCTTCCCTTTCAGTGTACGAAGGCATACGGACACTGATTATTAGGATGGCATATAGGACGCTCTTGAAAACCTACAAGAGGGCTCTATGTCAGACACGTTCTGGGTGGTCACAAACAGTATTTCGCACGCATACACAATGTGTTCTATAATGCTCCCATTTGCAGCCATAACGACACTTTCAGTACATACGGGAGCGTCGTGCTGCACAGCTGCCGGAAACCTTCATAATGCGGCGATAATCTTGCTTCCAACTCTACATGATAACATCACAAATAGTATTTGTTATCTCTAAAGGTAACTAGGGGTAAATGGAGGTTCATCTCACAGCGAATAAATATATGTGAGAAATGACAAGATGAGCAAACGACCTCCTAAACGTTCGAGTGCGCGTTCGTTTCTGTTTTTTTTTTATTGCAGAAACGCTAGTTTGCACAGTAACCACTTGTTATCACAACTGGTACCCTGGAAAACAACCTGTGTGGTAGAGACAATGAAAGCTGATAGTGCACTACTAACGGTACATGCTCGTGTGAGTTTTTGTAACCACTACTTTGCTAACCACTCCATTTAAAGCCGGAATAACTGAAAATTCGTGTGATGAAAAATTTAGGTGCCAAAATGAAATATTTTTGTCGATGGTGTCAACTGAGTATTTTATTGGTGACACTTTAGCAAAGTAAAACACAATATAGAATGTTCAAGGTGCTTTATCGACGAAGAAAATTAAAAAAAAGGATCTTGGTGCATTATGGTGCTGAAAATATTAGTGGTACATGGTGTATGGTGGCACAAGAAGGATGATGGAGTGCCGGCAATCATGAAGCGCGAAACGGCATCTAAACTACACTGTGGCGAGCTGCCACTAAAAAAATAACAAGAATAAGTGCATAGAAAACGCTGCAGAAAGTACCCTTAAAAAAGGAAAGAAAACTTAACCACGAAGATTCAAGTGTGCAACCTTGGATTTTTAACTGAACACGATAACCAATGCACCATACCAAATTAGAGGAGCTTTGCTGTTAATCATCAGAGAACTTGCGAACTGACCGTTAAACTTCAGTTTTGTTTGTTGCTTACTCCGTATAGACAGCATATGCACTCATTACTAAAACTGGCACGTTTATTTACCACAAATAACTGCTCCTTCTAACAATTTACACTACGATAATGGCAACAGCACTATGTTTGTCTTACAATTCACAACCGCAAGAAAAAAACGAAGTGGACCGATAAGCAGAATTTACCGGTGGTTACTGTCAAGTTTCTTATCAGTTTCTCGCTCATACTAAAGGGCCACATCTGCTCAGGCTTTATGACGCCTCTGGACTCATTTCATAAATACGCCCACCAAAGTTATTGACTAAAGCAATGTTTTTCGTGCAACCTACAGTGCAGTAGTACCAGCGCACTGCTGTAGCTTAATCGTTAACAACAAATAAATAAAAGCTTGGCCGAAACGAATGCAGTGCGCAGGAAACATTATGCTATCATATTGGTACAGTAAGCATACGAACAGACAAGTCTGAGTTCTCGTATAAAAACCAGAGAAGCACCGGCCAGTGCGACTTGTGCTGTCGGTGACGGGAGTCGTAAGTTTGCAGGAAGTGCTGGCACAACGTCACATCGATGTTTCTCGCTTCTTTCTCGGAAGCTGTACACTATAAAAACGTTTATTTTGGGGTTAATGATGCCACGGCTGTGTTGTATTGTGGTTCTTACTCGTCGAAATTGTGTATTCTGAAACGCAGAAGCGCCGATAACACTTGTACGTGCTCGACCGGTAAGCCTTTGGTGGAAATCATGGTGGTAGAACAGAAGGGTGAAAGTCAAACTAGCTGGGACTCGTCTCGACGTATGCAGAAGGTAGAAGTTTATGCATTTCAGCGTCGCACGCTCCATGTCAACTTAAAAGTATGGCTCAAGTAATTGGGTCCGCAAGGATTGCCAGAGTTGCATTTGTAGTGTGGTGGCATCAAGTGACAGCTGTATTGTGGTCCACCGTTTGAAGGTGTCATTGCGAACTGGAGCTCATTCTTTCTCGACAACTACGCGGCGACGTCACACCTTTACTGTCGCTGTTCACAGCGACACGTCTAGTCTTCCAAACATCAAATTAAAGCACCACATCGCGCATGTAAAGTGATTTATACGTGCACAAAATGCAAACATTTATGGCAACATTCTACGCTCCACGAAAATTGAAGCGTTGTTGACACCACGGCAAAACAAAAACGTACGAGAAAACGTAGTGAGCAGCGATGGTTTCTTTTGACCACACACATATTTCTCTGCGCATTCCATAGTGAAGTGCTAGGAACAATTAAGTGATTTCACATACGGCCATCTGCTTTTTCATCATCTCTAGCATAAAAACATGAGCCTAAGTGTCTTCGAGCATCAATATATGTAATTTGCACTTCCTCTTTTTCACACCTAATATTTCTCAGAAGTATGTGTTTGTGTTACCTGAAGAATTATGCACGCCCGTAAATATGACGATTAGGGCTGGCAACTACGTTTGACGTGCTATTGCATAATGTGCAACATTCAATTTGGCGTTTACTTTTCTGAAATTTCGCTTTTCCTGCGTACGTGACTGAAATCTTGAAATTATGACGAAAATTTGTTCCTTACAGTGAGCCCCAGAGATAACATACAGAACAATATCTCGACTCACGTTCATCAGGTGACTTTTTGGTTACCGTTCTCACAGCAGGTTGATGAGCCTTTTTTGGACGACCTGCGCATATACGTTTCCAATAATTCACAGCTAGTTCTGTGCAGTTGTCAGTTAAAAAAAACTACCTAAAACGTTTTTCATCATGTTCATTTTTTTTTGATTGACAAACTTCACGCAAACAACTCAACATATGGTGAGAATTCTAAAAAGCGGTCACAGCTGAAAAACACCTCCCTTTCATAAAGCCTAATGCACAATTTCTCTTTGAAAACAGCACGTCATTGAAAATGAGAAACTAACATGGTCGTAAGTGAACTGTCTTCTGTTGTAAACATAGGCTTTTTGTGCTGAAAAAGCTTAGTTGCTTGCCGACACAAGGCAAACGGAATTTTTTTTTCGACTAAACATACTCTGAATACAGTTTCAAACTTCCTTTACAAAGAAGCCATAGAGTGCGTTCCGGCGTTTTAAAGGCAAAATGAATTGATTTAATCCACGTCAACTGTGCTAAAGCTGGCATTAAACTGTTCTCAAAGTGCTCAAAATCTAAGAAATACTGCGGGAAAACAAGGGCGGGGACGCAAATATTATCTTGTTCACATTTTCTTGTTCGAGACTTGCTAATGAGATACCACCAAGAAGGATTATGGAAGTAAACAAGACAGGCCTTGTGTCATAGCCCAGACAAAATGAAAAGATTCAGTTTCATTTATATCGAAAATGTGGGTCTTTTCTAGCAGTTTATCAAGAAAATGTGTTTAGGTGCGGAAGTGCAACGTTTGACAGCCATTTTAAAGACTATTCTCCCCAATCATATGAAGATTATTATGAATTGCTATAAAAAACTGGTGATTTCTAAATTAGATGTATTTGCCGTTATCGAAAACTTAACATAGAATATTTTTCCATATTAGAAGGATTCGCACAGAAACAGCATGCTGAGGACATTTATCTAACAGTACCGTGACTCTTCTGTAAACGATTCTAGACATGGGAATATAACACCAACACTGCACTTCCGCACATCATGGAAGTTTTCATTCATGTGAATACTCAAGAAATAACAAGACAGCTAAAAAACTAAAACCAACATTGATACTACGCTATATACGTTACATGAAACGTTTTTATAGATATGCTTTGCAAAGGCATACCAGTTTACGCGTTTCAAAACAAAATACCAACAAAAAAGCTAACGTCAGCTGACGCCACTCAAACCTGAACAAGAGGAAATAGTCAGGGTTGCCTTTGTATAAATATTTCAAAAATATCGAGTACGCTTGGATTGATTCAACTAACTTTTATTGCCTGTTAGGATACGGAACTGAGCCGCCACTTGAATAATGCGTCATACGTGAACATTTCTTGTGAAATAATGGCTGTATTAATGACGGACTGATATGGTTCTACTGGACAGTTTACTGCATTACTTCGTTGTAATGAATCATTGAGTTATATAGTGATTGATATGCAGGGCTGAACGTCCGAAAACCACCTGAAGATTACGAGAGATGCATAGTGAAGGGCTCTAAAAATTTCGACTACGCACCTGGGGTTCTTAAACGTTCACCCAAATCTGAGCACATGGGCCTACAACAGTGTCAGCTAGTATTTTGTTGGAGACCTATGTATTAAGGGCCCGTACTGCAATATTAAGCGTCGGTTAAAGCAAGTTCCCGCCATTCGTTATGATTTGCACTTGCACGATCTCCCAAGCTGACCTTCAAGTAAATGCAATTCGCATTGTAAAATATAGTTAGTACTACACGTGTGTCAACCCTTCAAAAATGCAAGCTGTATTCCTGGCAGTGGTGACCATTGGATGGTGTAAATTGCTGGACTTCTAAAAAAACAGCTCTGCTAACGTGAAAAGTAGAGACTATTCAAGCGAACGTGTTTGTCACAGCGAAACGCTCCTTTGCTGATGTGGACGATGACAAGAGACACTCGGACTGGCAAGGATCAAAAGAAACACCAACAGCCTGAGCACGTGGGGTGCTTACATCTTAAATATAACACACGTTGTGAATAGGTGCTAACGTTAGGCGTAGGCAGCCCAACTTTCATCATCATCAGCAGCATGGCTAAGCCAGCTGATGTGTTTGTCCAATGAATCCGGTCCTGTGCTTGCTGCAGTTACGTTAATAAATCCAAACCACTTCCGAAACTTCGCTGACCTATCTATCTATCTATCTATCTATCTATCTATCTATCTATCTATCTATCTATCTATCTATCTATCTATTTATCTATCTATCTATCTATCTATCTATCTATCTATCTATCTATCTATCTATCTATCTATCTATCTATCTATCTATCTATCTATCTATCTATCTATCTATCTAGCCACCTACGAATGTGAGCTCTCCTGGCCATTTGGATGTTGGTATCATAACTGAAATTGCTGTGGCGTAACAAGACTGTATGGCAAGCGTGAGTGACTAGTTATAACATGAAGAATTCGCAACTAGTTCATAAATGCCCCAATTTACATTTAAGGGTCTTGCTGTTTTTGCGGTAGTTTCGTTCACATGCCATATTGAAAAACTGATGTGGTTACTATGGTATGACCTAACTGCATGGTGAACATGAGTGACAGACCATAACGTGGAAATCATGACATGCATGTCATGAAAGTTATGACTAGACGCCACGCTCATGGTGCGCTCGCGGACGTTTCGCAAGCTTCATATATACAAAACTTTGTATTGCGGGACATGAATGGATGATGAAAGTTTATGACACGTTCAGATATAACACGTACAAACATTCCCCAATATTGTTCTATATTTTGACCAATAAGTTCTGAACATGCACCGATTAAAATTTTTGGCTCTTCTTGCTTTCTATTTTTGGCAGAATCGTTGTCAGATAAAGTCTACTTTTACCACTCACTAATTCAATAAAGTTATCTCAGTTAGACATTACAGACTGCTCATTCGTCATTGCCTCTTCGTTGGCTTTTAGACACTGCTTATTTCTCGCTCCGCAATGTGCATGCTACTGCGCCTAATATATCAAGTCTCTGATGTGTTGGCGTGAATTTCGAATCACTCTGTGTGCGTGCTTCTGTTCGATCAGTGTTCCCGACATTAGCCTTGTTTATCGAATACCGCAAGCCTGTTTTGCTGGCAAATTCTGCTGATGAATATTAGCGCATATAGCAGAGAAAACATATTTACTCAGGAGCATTTCCTTATTGAGATCTGTGCCTGTGCCTCATTTTGCCAAACAGTCATGTCATATCACACACGCATTCCTACGCGATATACAACTGCACCCAGAATTTCAACTCCCTCATATAGTATGACATGCAAATGTTAATGTCCCGGTTCCAGGCATAAGGTCAAAAGCCCGGCTCTCGCCTGCAGTGCTAAAGCAGCTTTCTCTTATCTTGTTATATGAGAAGTGCAGTGAGCATACTCATCTATATACTGACGCTTCAACTAAAGTGGATGGGTCTGCAGGGTCGGTGATCTTTTCTGCAACAGTGACAACGGTGAAGTTTCGGCTATCCCACCAGACATCATCGACAGCAGCGGAAACTTGCTGCTCTACGTAGCGCAGTTAAAGTCATTAAACACTAAGAAGCCAAAAAATGGAGCGTGTTCACGGAATCTAAGGCAGCACTACAGTATTTGATATTCGCCTTACGCCGGGTACCTCATGAACAACTACTCTTGGAAATTAGAGAGCTGCTTCACCACCTTTTCGACGAAGGACGCAGAATCACGTTTCAGTGGCTTCCAAGTCACTGCGGCATATTGGGCAACGAACATGCCGATGCAGCTGCACGATCAGCACACGAAGATGGCGAAGAAGAATCCATACCGTTTTCAAGGATTGATGCTGCAATGACAATCCGAAAAATCGCAAATGCAGAATTAAAATCCCTGTGGAACGCCGAGTGCTTACGGCACACGTGACTGCATAGACTGGACGCGTCTCGTCGACTCCAGCCTCCGTCTGGACTCTTTCAATTCGAGAGAATGGTGCTTTGCTGACTATGACTTGGTGTCGCCTTCACCAAAGCTTTTGCCTTCCGAATCGGCATAGAAGACAGTGGTGCTTGCGGTCATTGCGGCAGCGATGAAACTATAGAGCACGTTCTCTGACACTGCCCTCGTTAGAGCGTGTAAAGACGGAAACTAGCTGCTGCATTAGCTTGCCTTGATGACAGACCTTTGCCTGAGCCATCAGTGCTTGAAAGGCGACATGATCTGTGTGCTCACAGAAAATCAGTGAAGGCCTTACTGAACTTTTTGCGTGGCAGTAGCCTATTGTATAGATTATAGCACCCCCCCCCCCCCATTTTTTTGTGCTCGTCTATTTTTCCTCTTGGATTTCTTTCCCATCTTTCTTCCCCATTCTTTTTCTCCCAGTGCAGGGTAGCAAACCAGATGCTCCATTTTCTGGTTAACCTCTCTGCCTTTTCCTTATTTTCTTGTCTCTCTCTCTCCCTCTCTCTCTGTGTGTGCCTGGTGCATTTGCCTTCAGAGAAGGTTTATGCAGCTTAGAGAGTGGGCCCTCTAATTGTTATTCCATCTAGAATAGAGCGTACCCATGGTTTTCATTGGCACCTCCTGCACTGCGTATGCTGCTGAATTAGAAGAACGTTCTGAATTCGGCAAACTCATACGTTATTGTTTAAGTGCGCCACTCTTTTGCACAAAGTAGTTTGTACTCCTAACGCTGAATGTGACGCAGTTTTACCTCAGCATTAGACAGGAAAGCGTCTGTATATGAACTATTTTTAAGAATTGACACTAAATTATTCGAACAAAAGTCACCATTTTTGCAAATTTCAACTTACGTCTGTGTTTATATTAGCATCGCAAGAAGCGACGACGCCAGAAGAAGGAATGCACACCTTGAAGCCATTTTGCAACTAACATTATCATCGGAACGCTTCAATCAGTGGTTATTGAGGGACTATATCCTGCAATTTGAAAAGTAGCGTTACAACAAAGAGGATGTCGCTTCAATACCTGTTGATGAAGAAGTGACTCTTTTTGTTCATCTTGCACACAGTTGACAATCGCTTGCATTTTACGAAGCACCAAACTAAAAATAATACAGGTATTATTGTAACCTTATTCTTGCACAATATCTTGTGAACACGTACCTTCAAAACATAACAATTAAATTCACAATTTTCCCCATAGATATTAGATGGACAATCAAAGGCCTAAGATTCACACTTCATCCTCACTAGTATTTAAACAAAATTGACATTTTTATTACACGGTGATGAGACCAAGGACGTTATTCCTGGGAATATGGAATTCCTCAAAACACAGCAGTTCAAACAAGCGTTGAGTTCAGACATCACTATATTTTAGATGCTCTACTAATTACAGTTTATCGTCATCATCATCATCATCATCATTAGAGGCAGAAGCAACAGCTTAGCGGCCTCGCTGCAGGGCAACAAACACCTCTTACATGTTCGGCCTTTAAACCCAGTCGTGCTCTTGCTGTGGCTGCTTTATCGCACTTATCATCAGCCCATATAGGTTTCTCTTGTCCTCACATATATGCCTTCCCTTGGAGTCCAATCCGTTACTCTTAATTACCTGTGGTGATCATGTGTGCGGGCAACATTTTTCGCCCAAGACTACTTCGTCCTGATTTATGCTAGAATATCCACACCACCCGTTGGTTGCCAGACCGAATCCACCCTCTTCGCCTAATGTTGCAATGTCACATTTGCTACTATTTCTCGCAGAAAGTAGTAATTAGTATACTTCATAAAAACTTCAAATTTTGAATACATTTTAACGAGCATAGGAGAACCCCAAGCGTATACGCAAAGGTCCTTATGACGAAAACAAAAATAAATGACCTCCAAGTTGAGCGCATGCCCTGGTGTTGTGCAAGATGAGCAAGAGGGTCGCGATATACACGTCAGGATTATAGGATCTTAGTCTCTCAGATAACCTTGTAATTGTGGGAAGAATGATAAAAACTAATATGAAAGAATTCAAATATTAATTCAGCGAGACAGAAAAACTATGATAGTTCAAGAACATCCTTCAGAGCAGACACTCTGCTCTAAGCAAGGAAACACACAATAGAATTGGCAGAACTATTGCTATTGTAACAATTTCACTAGGGAGTGGTAACGTAAGCCACAGGCACAGTCTTAAAATCTTACACTAGCGAGCACCCCCAGGAAGAAAAAAAAACCTAACAAAGAAGTTCAAGAATCGTAACGAGAAACATAACAGACTAAAACTGCAGAGCTTTCTGAGAGAGAGAGAGACGAAAGAAGAGCAAATGTGGGTAGTTCAACCAGATTTGGCTTGATTGGCAACAATACACATGAGGAAGGATAGAAAACGAATAGCAAAATCTACAGGAGAAAGAGTGCATAGTTCGAACACACCTAACACACACTCGATCTGTTAGTTAACCGACGCTCGTGAAATCAGTTTGACCTAAAGAGGCACAAGTGTGTTATCGTACGTAACATTGTACTTGTACAAAGTGGTGAATAGAAACGGTACAAAGTTCTTTTTTTAGAATGGTGTTCTTGCATCTATACAACGAAGCTTAGCTTCCAGACCACATCATTAAGTCTGGTAGAATAGACAGTACCATAAAAAAAGCACAAGTGCCTTCTGCAAGGCGGAAAAGCTTCGTACTGCACTGCTGGCCACTCCAATAAGGTATTTGATCACATGCAACAAAATAGCGTTCCAACGTGTCCTGAGAGACAGGAGGGTACACGAAGTTGCAAATAGTGATACAAATGACAATCAATAGGTGTGCGGTAGCTAAGAAAGAAGTTGAAATGTGGAGATAACCAAAAATTCATCATAACCAGACGAAATTTCAGAGCGAGGAAAAATGAAACTGGGCACAGGCAGAAACCACAATTCATTGCGTTGCGAGATCTTGGATGACAAACTAAGATGCAAATCAGGGTAAAAACGACATCCATGTGTTTATAGTAGCCGACACAAGAAGTTTGATATGGAGACAACCTAAAATGCTTTAAATACAGATGAAATGTCCACGGCAAAAGATAAAACTGGCCACAATAATAAAAACATGGTATAAAAAATGTCATATCACTACCAATATCAGAAGGATATTTACAGCAGTTGACAAATATCAGAGATAAGCAGAGTAGCCAGGGCAACCCAAGCGAAATCGTAAGGTGACGTAATAGCCTCAGAGAAACCAGGCTGCCCAACAGTAACGATAAGGCAAGTGCAAAAACATTGAAGGTAATATAGAGTAGGACTCCAAAAGTGAAGATCAGGTATCAACAAATCTACTGGAAAACTGTGGACTGATTATTTCAGAAAATTTGACAACCGTGAAGACGAACTGTCTTTTACGGTAAAGGTACGAGTATGTCGTCCCAGTGACCACATAATCTTAAAACACAACAAAGGGACGTGAAGAACATGAAAAGGTCTCTCAGCTTCATCCGTCATCCATAAGCTATTTACAAAGATTCGCTCCTGCAATTAGGACTATGTTAGAAATAAATAAACTGAAAGACCAAGCTCAATATTCATACTAGCTATTTGAGAACTGACAGTATTCACACTATTATTCAGCCGAAAGCGAAGTGCGCATATTAGAAGGAATCCCTATAAATTTTCAGGAGACATTTGATTTCGCTGAGCTTTGAATAGTGTAGATGGCAATGTGGAATCAGAAAGCCGACAAACCATCGACTAAAATTCTCGAATAAACCTGTAGGGGCTCCACGGCACCACCATGTTCAATAAAGAAGCACAAGTTCCTAACGAAGAGTTGCACAAGTTCCTAATGAACAAACCCTAAGGGCTGCAACAAATGATTTTCTCAGTGATATTCTCTGTGTACTTACACAAAGTTTATGGGGTCCTAGGATGCGCAGAGTTAGAAATATGAGATAATGTGTACAAATACCAATATACTGTGATTCACACTTAAAATTGCATAGGCCAGCAAGTTGGGAAAAACTGCAAATTGTGGTCACTGCCTTGCAAGAAGAATGCAGAAGGGTAGCTTTGAGCAATAATATGCTGAAATTATAAGTGACCTGGAGCAACCTTGGGAAAGCGCAACGTTTTGTGCCAAGTAGCGAGGAACTGAGGGTGGTAAAAAAATACAACCGCTAAGGACCGATAGTGACCACCGAGCTCAAGCACCACATAATGAACTAACCGGATAAAAAGAATAACGTACTTGACATACTTTAGGAATTTTCAAATAATTATTCGTAGGTTGTGATCGTTTATGAAGAAGAAGATGTATAACAGGTGCGGTGCACCAGTACCCAACAATGGTGTCCTACCCTAAAAGCTTAGAAAGAGGATCGCATGGAAGCTGCTGACAATGTAGCTTATAGATTCCGCAAGTTCTTTCTGAATGGATTGCTGGAAAATTATGCGCTTAATGTTTTTATTTCTTTGTAACATGCGTAATTATACATGCGAAATTCATGCGAAATTCAGTAGCAGGAAATCAGACACTGTTATTTGTAGTTTCCGGCACCTCACCCGAATTCAACAAATGTCTGTCTACTACCAGCACTTTCTGTCATGAAATCGAACGTGCTGTACAAACTGAGCTGAATGTGCTTTCTTAGCCTTCACTAAATCAATTACCATGACCGTCAAGTGCTATTTGTACATCTTGATTGTTAGAGCGATGTTGGTCCTGCGCTACCATTTTTAAAGAAATTTGTCAGATCCCACGTACAGTAGGAATCGATGATATGCGAGGCACGAATGAGAAATGTTGATGTCAATTTAAAATAAACACAACGTTACGAGGTAGAGGTAAGTGATGCCATACATGACTTCCGTGGCATAATTATTGCATGTGTCGTTTATCATTGGCATCAATTCACGTCACGTGATACCAAATTTAGTGTATGTGGAGCTTGCGAAACGGCCGCGAGCATGATATGAGCGTGTATGTTGTCATGTTCTTACATGACACGCGTGTCAAGATTATCAAGTTTGCATCAGTCATATATTTCGGCATCCAATAACGTCATGTAACACCAAATTTGATATATGTGGAGCTTGCAAAACGGCCGCGAGTGCATCATGAAGGGCCCAATACACTCCAATAGCGTAGACGCGCGCGCACGCTGGGCACAGCGATGCCACGTTGGCAAAACGTGAGCACTCTCAAGTCTGACACCAGTAGCGACCAGTGTCGGTGGGAGCAGCCCGACGGCAACCGGTGTGAAATGCGATGCTGCATTTCACGCCGATGCATTGCCGAGACAGCACTGCGTCTGCCTCTTTTCGTTATGGAGGGATGCCGGAAGCGCTGAAACGCGCATGCATCAAAGCAACGCAGCGTGTTGTGCGCCTGCGAGTATATGACAGGACCGGCGCCTGGCGTGGCAACGCCGGCGTGACATGACGAAATGAACGCCGGTGAGCACGCGCACCACGTCACGTCGAAATGTATTGGCGAGTTGACTGTGGCATAAAGTCATAATCTCACATCATACGCATCTCAATATTATTATGTTTGCACCAGTCACGTACCTTCCTCATCCCTTGGCGTCACATATTACCAAATTTGGCATATGTGAAGCTAGAGAAACGGCCGTGAGCGCATCATAAGTGTGCTATGTAGCCATGTTGTTACATGACACGCATCTCATGAATAGTATGTTTGGATGTGTTATTTACCTATTTCGCTCATTCGCGCACATATTATCGAGTTTGGTACATGTGAAGCTAGCCAAAGGACCATGAACGCATCATGAGCGTAGCATGTAGTCATGTTGTTACATGACACGCATCTCAAGTTTATCATGTTTGCATCAGTGCCATACCTTTGTCACTTGTTCATGTCATGTAATACCAAATTTATTATAAGTGAAGCTAGCAAAATGGCCGCCAGCACATTACGAGCGTAGCATGTCATGTTTTTTATGACACGCATTTAATAATTATCATGTTTGCACCAGCCACACATCTTCGTCATTCATTCAAGTTCCGTTATATTAAATTCGGTATATGTGACGCCAACGAAACGGCGGCGAGCGCATCATGAGCGTGACATGTAGTGATTATGTTACCTGACATGTATGTCATGCTTTTTTAACTTAATCTGTAGCTTGTGTTCGCCATGCAGTCATGTGATACCATACTGGTTTTGCAACATGCCATGTTAACGAAACGACTGCAAGAGTGTCAGGACCATGAAATGAAATCATGACAATAATGACATAGATATCATTACTTTCTTGTTATGACTAGTCAGATATGTTTTTCATACAGTCATGTTATGTCATACCAAGTTTGGTATTGATACCATTATCGAAACGGCCAGGGGAGCTAAAGGTCCTAGGTGGCTAGATAGATAGATAGTTACGCTCAAAGTCGCCGAAGTTCGCTAAGAAATGCTTTGCATTTAAAGAACTACTTCTCTGACTGAGGATATATAGTACACGTAGCGGACATATTCTCGGCAACTATATGCAATAATGAAGGCGTACCACATGACTCAGATATAGCTTCTGTACTTTTCTTTTTTTTATAATGACGAACATGCTGATTTTATATTGTCTCGAAAACGGTCGTTGCAATTTATACGCCAAGGACACTATAGCATATCTTCTGATGAATTTATTACTGTTTTTACTGCAAGGCTTCATTACGTAACTTGAAGAATTTGGGTAGCGATCGACACTCAGTACTTGATACTTTTAAAATAAGTTTTAGAGTGATTTAAACTACTCAAAGACATTCACATCAATTCCTGAAAGAAAACTTTGGACCCATTATATACATGTTTGTGATGATGTCACTTTTCCTAGCATACATCAGGACCCCGATCCTAGACTTCGCTTTTACTTCCGCCATCTCAAGCATAAGACTTCGTATGGCGTTAATGCTCTTTTTTTCAAGGGCCAAGGTCCTTAGGCTGTGAGACGTTCCCTCATCTGTAAGAGTAGTTGTATATAGCCACCTCTAGTTTATGAACTGCTGAATAGATGGCATTGAGTGTATATGTCCTTGGGAATATCATAATTACATGACGCTTTTGAATTTCACAGCATATCCGTGAAGTGAATGATGATGAGTGGGGCGAAGCGTTCATTCGTCCCTCTATGTGTCCATTCGTCCATGCTTCTGTCCCTGCGCCCTTGCTTTTGCCCGTCCATGCTTGCACCCATCTGTCTTTCCGTCTGTGCTTCCGTCCGTCCGCTTGTCGGCCCGTTCATCCGTCCGTTCCACCGTTCATGCGTCCGTCCATCCAGCCATTTATGCTTTTGTCCGTTCCTCTGACGCTTCGCCCAACTCTTCTTCAATCACTCCGTGGATATACTGCGAATTTTTAATTGTGAGGCTCTGTTTGCGTTGTATTTATGAAACTCTGCTAGCGTTAGCCCTAACTTTCACGAAAGACTACTGTTTTCACGATCGAGTGGAAGACATCAAGATGTGGATTCTTTGGCAGAGACATAACCGTACAAAAGATACTGTGTCTTTGTGATTCTTTTTCGAGCGAACTTAATGTTCCACAAAATGCTCTGAACAATGCAGAAAAAAACGAACCTCACGCGTTGCGATGTTTCGTTCACCGCTGATTCGGTAGCATTTGTTTTTGCTTACACTGATTGTTCAAGCGTTAGATTATGCAGTATTTGGGTTGCCTTGACATAGCAACATATGACAACAGACGTTTTTTTAGGACTGTAAGTACATGAGTGACCTCTGACTTCCACAGAGATAACAGAGGTTCGAAAATCTAACTGACTCTGTGTGTTTTGGGAGAAAGAAATGTGTCAGGTCCTGACACCTTAATATGGGAAGGTCAGCCTGAATACTCACCAGATTTGCAGCGTACTTTTCCCCATGTCTTACATTCCTTTTGCGGAGTTTTTTTCATAAATACATCAAGAAGGTTGTATTGTATCGAGGACCATGTCGTTTTTGTCAAAATACGAATAGCCTTCAGCTTTTATACATGCTTGTGGGGCCGTGAAACAAAGCGGGGCGACCCCATTTTCAACACCGCCTAGGATATTTGCCCCGGATAGCGGGTGGAGGTGTGTAAAAACCGTGCAATCCTTACACACTTATTTATTTATTGATGATACCTTACAAGCTCAATGAGAGCATTGAGTAAGGGGGGTACAATCTTGAAAGAGTAATAGGGCGATCATCAATAACATCGACCACACAGAAAATAGCACAACATCGTGACAAAGCCTGTCTAGTCACTGACACTCAAACAAATGTAATACGCGAATGTTTACCGATATGCAAAAAGCTTAAATAACAAGAAATTCAAGGTACATGAACGAAACACAATAAACAAATTCGGAAGGCGTAGGTATAGAATTCAAGTGAGCAGCAACGGCGGTGCAACTGAGCAACAAAAACAGGGAGTATAACAAGAACTGGGAGAACAATGGCAATAACAAAAAAATCAAAGAGAAATCGGAAGGCCGAGGTGTACAACATACACACGCATTTTCCAAACACACATACTGCTAGCCGTACGAAGGCGTTTACCAATATAAATTGCAAGGCAACGGTGGGTACAGCAAAAACTAAAGACAACCAAAGAGAAGTGTGAAACTAGGTGAGTGGCACAGCTGCAGCTACAAACATCAGTGAAGTTAGAGCGATTAGTGCAATGAAAAATGATCACACACATGTTCGCGAAAAGAATCTGGATCGGTGATGGAGGCGATGCAGTGGGGAAGATCGTTCCATAGTGATATGGCCTTAGGAAGCGCTGATAAGTTGAATGCCTTCGTTTTGCCATAAATGCGAGTGAAACTAAGGTGATTGTGCAGGCGTCTGGACATGCGCAATGGTGCTGTTAGGGGTAGCGTAAAACTTTTGATATTTTTGTATACAAGCCACAGTAAATGGCGTAAATAGATAGATCGGAAACGCATTTAACGATGTTTTAGGAGAGTGGGAAGCCATCGGACCTTCCTTCAATGGGTACATTTCGGCGGCGCTCTTGTGCAGCCACAGACTGAACGAACAATCACTGGCCTTCCAGTGTGCCCACAATCGGGCCCCCAACCGAGCCTGGTGGCCCCTTCGGGGCACATGTTGGGTGGCGCGGGGTCTGCCCTGCGCCTTGCTAGGACAGTGATGAAGTCGATTAAACCATGACAGCTACCGTTAGTATGTCGGAGGGAGTAAATATCGTGACCGAGCGGCATGATGCATCACGCAGTCGAGTCACAAGTTGCTGCTACAAGCCCGCGGTGAATTCGTTCAGTTAATTTTTCATTGGAAGAATTGCCTTATGTAGTTTTTATGTATTGATATTTATACATATACGGATTGAAGATGCAACGCCAACGGCAAGAGCCCCCGAGGTCGTAGGTAGAATTTCCATGACAATTAAGGTGGAATGGCACTTCAATTTTTGGGTTCTGTACGTCCCATTTTCGCCTGATGTTTAACATACAAGCAACAGAAAAGAAAAGCAAGTATACAACGCCTGCCACTCAGCGAGTCGATCTTGATAGTCAACTGCTAATGTGCGCTAACGTAACACTACATCCAGTTGAAAAATCTATTCTCGGTGAAATTCGCTACTTTTGAAGTGCGATATTGTAAGCTTAAGTAAAGGTTAGCCAAACAGAAAAGTGTTTGCCAATTAGACAATGAAAATGAGATTACAGCAATTAAACTATTATATGTACTGTTGCTGTGTTTTGTGTGTATAATGCAGGAAGGGGACATGTAGGCAAAGTTTTAACAGACCACCACGCGTCTATGCAGCGTTTAGTTATCGCTGCTTTTCATCGTGAATACTATTAGGGATATGGAACTATTATAAGGGCACGCAGAGGACTGTACCTTAATTTGTACACTTAGATTGTTTCTGTAAAATCACCATAAATCTTTTTTATTGAAATGGCTATACGGATCGTAGAAAAGGTTTTCATTACTCAATGCCCGATTGAAACGACTTGATGTCACTGGTCCGCTTAACTACGGAGGCAATAGCCGGGCTGATTCAAGGGAAATAGGTGTCGGGCCCCTGAAACGCACCACTCAAGGATAGACAATTTAGAATTGGTCCCTTTTGGCACGCCAGCGACGCCGGCTGTGGTCCACAGAACGAGGCAAAGCCGAGAGTTGATAAAAAAATATTTTCTAAAATAGAGTTGAACAAACGACGCACAAACATGCACATTTGGCAATAATCAAATACAAGTCGTCACAAATACCAAGATACTCAAAACAATGGCCTAACCTACACAACAAAATACACTTTAGACAACGGACACAGACATACGCTACAATGCAATGTAATGCATTAACTAACCAAAACATGGCGACGTGGACGATCCTCCAGCAGGCTCGACCGGGCTTATATCCCACGAGCGTTAGAGGCGTTTGTCTCTGATTTATGCGTTCCGTCCTTCCCACCTTCTCCTGTGTACGTATCTGATCATCGGCCTATTGTCTTGAAGCTCGAAGTTCCATTTTCTTTCTCAGAAAAGCCATGGCGTCTTGATATTCGCGTCCTGCAGGACGCGCGCTCAAGATCAGATTTGTCACGCGCAATACGTGTGTCACTCACGGCGTCTGGTCCTGAAGATTGGGATGCGCTTAAAACACAGTGGCGCCTGCGCTGCGCAGTGGAGGGACGTTCGCTTCGTCGACGCGTTTCTGAAGAGCTTGCTGATACCGCGATGAAGTTACGCATTGCTTTGCGCGCCGAGACGCCTTCTCCTCTGATGCGAGCGTGGCAGCGTGAACTGCGTGAACGCTTTCAGCGCTTGACTGCTGCTTCGTCCTTGGCGGCAGCAGCATGGCGCTGTAGACACAACCCATGTGCACATCCCGAGGTGCTGCGCTACGCGAGACATTCCTTTTTTGGGCAATCAGAGTCACCTGTCTCTATGACAGCACAAATACCACCTGCGCAGCGGCTTTCTACGCGTGATCGATCTGTTTTCTTGGCGCATTTTGAAGCAATGTCGTGTTCGGCCATGCGGACTAACTGTGATGAAACACCGCCAATGCTTAGAAGTTTGCCCCGTATTCCTCAAGAAGTTGCAGATTGCCTGCACATCCCTCCGTCGGCTGAAGAGGTAAAGGTGGCACTGAAATCTATGAAACGTGGAACGGCCCCAGGGCCAGACGGTTTACCTGTTGAGTTTTACTTGACATTTTGGGATGAGATTGGTGCTACAATTACCGCGGTAATCCGGCGATGCTACGAGGACGGTGTCTTTCCATCAAGTTTTCGAGATGGACGCATTGTGCTTATTCCAAAGGGTGATGCTTCCTCTGTTAATCCTGAAGATTGGAGACCTATCACGCTCCTCAACGTTGACTATAAGATATTCGCGGCGGTAGCCGTTCAACGTTTGAGGGGTCTGTTGAACACCCTAATAGGTCATCACCAGACTTCATCAGTGCTTGGACGAGAAATACACAGCTTGTCATATACGACACGGGATATCATAGCTTATACTTTGTCACGATCTGCGCGTGGTATCCTTGTGTCTTTGGACCAGGAAAAAGCGTTTGACCGACTAGAGCACGCGTATATCTTTAATGTGCTCACAGCCTTCGGCTTTTCTCATTCGTTTGTGGAAATGATTAAATATACGTACACTGGTCTGAAAAGCACACTAGTTCTGGATGGTTGGGAAAGTGCTGCCTTTTCCATAACACGTGGGGTCCGTCAGGGTTGTCCATTGTCTCCTGTGCTATTTGTCCTCAGCCTTGAGCCATACTTGCGTGCTCTTGACGCGGATTCACGTGTCCGGGGTCTTGCGCTTCCTGGTAGCGGTGTCGTGAAAGTCACAGCTTTCGCTGATGATATAACCTTGTACCTTTCAGATGAAGATAGCCTTTCACGCAGCCTGCATGTATTTTCCCAGTATGGCGACATTTCAGGTGCAGCGTTGAACATCTCCAAATCCCGGTATTTCTTCATTGGCTCTCCAAACTCCAGGCTTAGCGCCGGTGTTCCCATTCAGCCGGCCGCGTCCCTTCGTATTTTAGGTATTTCATACAACCACTACGGCATTTGCGAATCTGTTTGGTTAAACGCTCTCGAGGAAGTAAGACTGAGAATTCAGGATGCACAGGATTTTGACTTCCCGCTTCTTGAGCGGAGGTACCTTGCGCAGACTGTATTTTGCGGTCGCATTTGGTACCTTTCTCACGTCGTGCAACCATCTTTACGTATCGTGCGATCACTACAGTCTGCTTTGTGTTCCTTTTTTTGGTCAGGCGGCACTGAGTTGGTCTCTCGCGCGGCACTGGGACAGCAGCGTGCTCAAGGAGGCTTTGCTTTCCCTTCAGTGTCCATACGCTGTCGGCTGCTGGCACTGCGTTTCCTTTTGCGCCTAGTGCAAGGGGAGGAATCTCCCGCACGAACGCTTGCATACTACTTTCTGGGTACTCACCTTCGCCATTTGATGCCTAATGCGCAACTTAACAGGGGGCCACAGTCAATAACACTTCCTGCGTTTTATGCAACAACTGTTGCATTTTTTCGCCATGTCAAGTCGAGCTGTCCTGGCATAGATGTTTTGAACAACCACATAGTTGAGACAACTGCTGCTTTGTTGCTTCCGTTGGTCCCGCCAGCCCGCCGTGCTCGCTCTAGACGGGTGTCTTGGAGCTCCTTAACGGCTTCTTTTCTGCCTGGACACCTTCGGGACTTCATGTGGCGCCTGGGATGGGGTGTACTTCCCACTCTCGACCGCCTCGAAAGGTGGAGAATAGTCCAGTCAGCAACATGTCCGAACTGCTCCCTTCGGGAAACAAATCAGCATTTTCTGAGGCATTGTATCATTGCTCGCGTTTTTTGGAGAGCCGTACATGCTGGATTTCACTGCCTCAGAGTAAATCGCTTCGTTTCTTCTGGGCGTTGTTCACGAGGCCGCTTCGCTTGTCTTCTCATTGTTGCCGGCGCTTTCTGCCTCTGGCGCAACCGCTGCGAGGCGGTTGCAGCGGGCCGCCGCCGCCGCGCGCTCTACCCGATCCTAGAACGATTGTACTCGGAGCTGCTGTCTGTTTTGTCGGAGGAGCTCTTCTTCCTCGGTGAAGAGGAATTTCTTCGGCACTGGTCTTGCCCTTTTGTGTCGGTCTATGACGGACGAGTGAAACTTGTCTTTCGGCCGGCCTGGTATTGGTAGGCTGATCTGTCGATGTGCCGGCAGAAATGGCATGCCAACATGTAAATATGCAAAATGTACATATTTATGTTTTATTTGTCTCTTGTTTACCTTGAAGTATCTTGTGGTTGTGTTTGAGTGAACCATCGAATGTACATGTTTTTTCAACGTCATCTCATATCCATGTTCATGTAAATGACGTCTGTCTTGTCATCATCGTTAGAGTATGTCTAAGACGGAAATGTTCTGTTGAGTGTTACTGACGTTTGTGGCAATAAATTTTTTCTAAACATATAAGAAAATGTTCGTGTCACGAATTTAGTGCATTCTTTTTGACACATGGCTTGAATGCTTCTCTACAAGAAATCACTCACTCAAATTCCAGTGCCAGTTGTTTCACTGCTCCCGAAGTTATCTTTCAGAAACCTTCGCGTCGTCAAATGTCCGCACTTGAATAACAAAACTTCTTCGCCGGTAACACGTCGGTCACACACGCGGTGCCACTGCAGAGCACGCCATCGCCCACTGGAGGTAAGCGCACACTTTTCTTCTGCTTGTAGCACAAGCCTTCAACCGCAGGTGGAAACTCTCTTCGTTTCCTCTACTGCTTGGTCACTGTAGAATAAGTCTTCGCCTAACGGCGGAAAACTCTGTTCATCTCTTGATGCGACTCCTTCCGCTGCTGTCTTATATGCACTAGCCACTGAGTTGCCGAAGTTTCTAGGCGTCTCGTTGGCAGTCCGCTCAACAAAAGCTGCGGAACACACGGGACCTTTCTCGAACTATTCGCGACCCGTGACGCAACCAAGCAGTGACTCCCTTCTTCCTTCTCGATTTTTCTAGAGTTGGCTGAGTGTTAGATTTATGGAGGTTGGTCGGCGTGGCTACGGTGCTTTCGAGAGGGAGAGGCGGAGCGCGGGAGGCGTCTTTTGATGCTTGTTACTGCTTTACGCTGTTGATGTCACGTCTGCTGGGCACCTCGATTTCACGTAGCGGTTAGAGTTCAGAGGCGCGCACTTTGTTGAGGGCTCGTTTCCGAGTATTTTAAACTGCATTTGAGGGCATGAAAAATAGAACGCCGTTATGTCAAACCGCAGAATTTTAGCGCCTCTCAAATTAATGCAAAAAATATACAAAAAACAGAAAGGAAAAAGGACACCTTTTCGAAAACAAGTTACGACTATTACTTCAAACACTTTGTTGCAATGTTTCAATGGTGTGTAGTGTGCACGTACTTTTACTGCGGTGCTTGTAGATGATTTTGCATTTCTTTTTTATATACTTTATATTTTTTCAGTACCAGCTGCATCAGTGATCGCCTAAGGCTCACAGTAGGTGACTAAAGTTTCTTTCTTGTAGTTCAGAGCACCAGGCAAAGGCGACATTATCTATTCTTCCACGAGACATCAGTGCCACAGCTGGTGTTACCAAAAAGGTATCAGGCTGCTCAGCATTGATTTGTTTCCAGTCGAATGTGGTGAATTGCCTTTCTTTTTTATTTTGCCGAAAGAGAGCGTGAAGAAGTACGCGTTTTATACCTTCGACGGAATGGCACGTCCTGGCGAATGCGTCCGATGTGCGAGATTTTAGACAACGCCCCGTCAACAGCAGTTGCACTTGTGTGTACTCTTGAAAGCATATACTACGAGCCTTTAGAACCCGAATGCTCATTCGGGAAGCTTCTCTAATATACAACCGGCGGCTGGCAGTAGCAGAAGGAAGGAAATACAGTACCGTAAGCCTCCGAGTTTGACAGTTTTTTCTGTGGAGCCGTCGCTTCGTTAACTCAAGCGAGCGTCGCTCAAAAGTACCCCAGCTGTGCATTCACGCGAGCTGCTAGTACGAAGTGAATTTGTTTTGAAGAACCAAACCTCCAGCAGCAGGAGTTTTGAGAGAGCGATTGTGAGACAGTTGATACGTAGCCACAGTTAAAAACAACACAAAGTAAACACGAGTCAGAATTCACACAAAACCAGCGATGCCCGGTGCGAATTCTTGTTTGTATGTACATTGGGTTCTTCGTTAAGCCGAAGCGTTCTTTTCTTTGTTTCTTTGGTGTTCAGAGCCAGAAGTTGTCGATGTAAAAATGGGTGTTTTGTTCTTCTCAGAAAACAGATAGCTGTGCAAAGAGAATCACCGCACTGTGTTCACTAAGGAGAACGGGATAATACAGGAAACTCATCGGAACCGACAGCACAGGTCCCATCTTTCTGAAGTGAGTGATAATGATTGCATGCACTACATACACAAGGTTTAGAAAAAAGCTATTCAGGCACTTTTCACTTCACTCGACTTCAATGAAGTCCTTTATTACGAAAATAGGATATCTGCAGGAAATCACACGTTCAATTTTCTTCATGCCATCATAGTAACACTGAAATGATATGCATATAACTGAGACCTTTACATGACAATTAAAAGAAGTACACAGCCATCAAAAAACAAGTGTTCTTTAGGTGCTATATAAAATATAGCCTCTTTTAAACTGTTGTGCATTCCTCATAGCGAAGTATTCACTAGAGCAGAGCAAGCAGCCATGAAACTGTTGTCGTTGAATTGGAAGAACTTGTGCAAGGAAAAGCAGAAACTCACAGCAAAAAATGAAAGCCATTGAGATCGTCAATAGTCGCAGCGCCCATGGTTGCACGAGATCTCGGCTTGTTAAGAAGTGTTAAAGTACATATCTTAGCCACGTAGGTGAAGCTCACGTATTTGATACAATGTACTCGACTGTGCCATTGGTGCATGCCTTCTGACAAGAGCTATCAGAGGTGCTTTCGAACACCCTTGCTGCAGTAAGAAAACTATATCAAGCAACGCTTAGATTAAAGGACGTGCGTGGCCTTGTGGTGCTAAAGAAACGGTTCTCAACCAGAAGAAACACTCCTCATACAGAAATGCCACGCGTTCCTAATCGAATTCATGAATAAGAAATAAAATATTTCTAATTATAATTTCCAAGTTTTGGGGCTTTCAATGCTTCTTTCGGTTGAACCTACTGCTTTCTCAGTCAGATGTTCGTAAATGGCTATCTCATGTGAACGCCTTTCCACACTTCATATTATTTCTTTTATTTCGTGCAATCTATTTGTTTCACATGGCCCCCTCGAGTGATCTGATGTTTCAAGTATTTTCGTGTTAAGTGGAATGTTTCCGTTAGGTGCAACTGCAGTGCCGAAAGTAAAAAAAAAATATCTGGCGTAACTCTCACGTTCCTTTCTCTTGGTAAGGTCATGGCACCACTAACTCAACATGCTTGTGATTTGCGTATTGACTCGTGGTAACACTATGCCACGTAGCATGCACACACAGTTTTTTTGTACAGAAGTAATGAGGACGATGTGCGGCCTGGTGACATGATGTTGTGCGCATGCACTTAAAACACTGATGACGACTAAGATTCAGTTGTTTCCCAAGTATTCAGGATATAGTTATACTCTCGTCAGAGAAGTGGTATCGTATTCACTCGGCCCAGCAGATGGCCGAGTTTCATGTAATCAATTAGGCCCCACGCAAGAACCACTGGTTGTAATTCAAAGAGCTTTCGTATATTTATTTAAATCCAATAAAAAACAACATGTACATCACGTATTGTTTAATAAAGTATGATACTTATATTTATCAAGCTATGGTTCATCGCGAAATAATAGACGAACGAAAGTTACGTCTGATATTCACATCAGCACACCGCAGTGTGCACTTCAATGCAAAAATACTGACGTCTGTTGTGTAATTTCAGTGCTGATGTTACGTGAGAGCGTACAATGCCTTCTAAACGACAGTGTTCCTGGCGTGCCGTGCCCGGTAAGCATGTCTTACGCACAAAACTGCTCCACTGACAAAACCACATCAAACCACCTCGAAACGCTTGGCTCATAGCCAAAAACATGCAGCGCGAAACTAACGCATTTCTGAAGCACCGCATGACATAGATTCGCACAAGGCAAAGAATTTGCTGAATAAATAAATTACTGACATGAAATTAGAAGATTTAGCATTTCAAATAAGGCATCGGCACATTTTCATCTCCTATTTGGGCCGAGCATACAGGGTGCAGCAAATAAATATAAAAGAGCGTTCTCAAAGAAACAATAAAACCTAAGAAATACACAACCCGCGAAATATGCAATTGACATGACGTTGTGAGACGGAAGCTAGTGTTTTTGTACTTCCCGTGTAAAAATACTCCACATATATATGCCGCAGAAGCACTATCACACTGCCATAAACAGATAACTCAATGCATTCACAGATGTGGAATAAACCACCGTAAAGGAGCGAAATTCCACTATTACGATAGCAACAACAGAAATGCCTGCCCCACCGTGGTGGTCTAGTGGCTAAGGTACTCGGCTGCTGATCCGTAGGTCACGGGATGGAATCCCGGCTGCGGCGGCTGCATTTCCGATGGAGGCGGAAATGTTGTAGTCCCGTGTGCTCAGATTTGGGTGCACGTTAAAGAACCCCAGGTGGTCAAAATTTCCGGAGCCCTTCACTACGGCGCCTCTCATAATAATATAGTGGTTTCGGGACGTTAAACCGCACATATCAATCAATCAATCAATCAACAACAGATATGCCAGCAGGCGGATGTTCTGCTTGAAAAATGGCCGTGCTTTTTGCATATTACAGAGGGACCTAGGATGGTATAGTTCTGCAGTTAGACATCGTTTGCCGTTCAAATGCAGCTAGTGCCAAGTAGCCAGCATTCGAACAGATTATACTCATGTTCAGAATTGCTATATTGGGGTGAATACATGTACTGTCCGTTGTCTTGAGGTGACTCCGTATTTTCAGTACAGCAAACGAATTTGCGCTCAGCTGATTGTTTTGTTTGGTAAACAGACCTGGAGCTTCGGTGAAAAAACATCACTACATGCGCTTGGGGACGCAAGTACACACACACACACAAACATACACACACACGCACAGATATATATATATATATATATATATATATATATATATATATATATATATATATATATATATATATATATATATATATATATATATAGTGAGAGAGAAAGAGCAGTCGTGTTTTTTGGGATACTACGACGCAAATTTGGTCTGTTTGTTTAGATGTGTTTAGAGACTGTTTTTCTCATGAATGGTGACCATATATTACAATCCTACAAAACATCGCGACAGAACACAACATCTACAGACACACAAAAATTTTTTTACGAAAAGATGTGTGTTGAAAAAAACAGTGAACGATTTAGAGTACTTGGCACTCTACTGTGGGAGAGCTGAAAGTCATTCCGTGGGCCTCCCACGTCACGAGATCATACACGGTTGGCAGCACGTACCATCTACACGAACGGCTGGCACTGCAGATTGAGATATGTCACCCGAAACGGTTTGTCACCTTGCCTTTTATTGTTTCCCTTATGTTCCACAATACAACCACATCTGCAGCGCCCACCAATATTGATCTCGCTCCGGCGTTCATACTTGTGCGTAGTATCGAGTAAAAAGGTAATGTTGCTTATATTTGAGGCAAAACACCAACACATCAATATAGTGTGGTCTGTTTCTTTATACTTTAAAATTCATAGATAAGTAATTCTAGAGAAAGTAGCGTTTTTTACGCTAACCTCACAATGCAATACAATGCATGAAAAGGCGGGTGTTTCCTGCGCTTCGCTAAAACGATGCGGTGGTGTCACATACCCGCTGCGCGCATCGAGGCCATTCGACGCAGCGCCTTCACAATTCCACTCACTGATTTCCTCGCGCAGAAAAACAGACACAGACAGACAGTGAACTTTAATAGAGCCAGACGAGTTACTGCAGGGCCTTCTAACGAGGGGTCGTTGTAACCGCTGGCCGCGCCTACGTAGAGGACAGAACACCGTGACGCTCCACCTGTTGCTAGGCACTTTGGACTGCCTGGATTTACCTGCTGAGTTCCGCACATCCTATGGCCTCCTCCCATTCGGCTTCACTTGAGCGAAGGTTGTTAGGTAGCGCGAGACAGCACCAGAGCACCTGAGACATAGAGCAAAAGGTTCCATTGCTGTCAGGGAAGCTAGGGTCAACGCCCACGTATATTGTACTTAGGAATCCCCGCGATGGAAAAGACCCCGTCTGCAACATTCTGAAGGTCGATGAATGTGCTCTGCTGAGCTTCGCGCGAGGAAGAGTATAGATTCTTCTGCCACATTCATAATGCGTGGTTATTTTATTGTGTGTGAGTAGTGCATCGTTCTGCTGAGTCTCATCCTGCACCTCTGTAGCCTCCAGACCATCACGGCGCGTGAGTTCTCACCAAAATCATGGGTCAGCTCATTGAGGTTTGAGAAGTCTCCGAGAAGTTTCTTCCACATGTGTGTGGGGAACCAAGTTATAACATGATAACCTGGACAAGCCCTCTTTTCTAGAATAGAGGCCGCCTCTCGAGCGAGGTTGCCCAATTCCTAATCTTTAATAGCGTCTCTTGAGTCGGTGTAAATGTAAGAAGGCTCTTGTTCGGACAAGGCCAGCGCAACCTTGGTTCGCTCTGCTATACCCGGGCTGACCGCCTTTACCGAGGCGGAGGAGTGAAGCACCCCCCTACCGTATATAATGGACAATGCAAACAATCTGCTGTTGCCGTCCTGCGCTGCGTCGACAAACACGGCGGAGTCACTGCCATCGCTGACTATTTTCAGGATGGCTCATACACGGGCTTTGCGCCAACCCTAGTTATGTAGGCTGACCATGTAGGTCGCCCTTGTTTCCTGATTCAGTGTTAGTCGCTGTTCCTCTCTACATTTAGAAGACATGCCGACCTCATCCAGGATTCTCCTGCCTGCCGAGGTCGATGATAGCCTAACGACCTGCGCAGTGACCTGCACCTCTATGACATCATCGATGTTATTGTGCATACCAAATTCATCTAGCTTGTCAGTACTTGTTGCAGAACAACTAATGAGAGTTCTATTCACTCTCTCCCGACGGAAGAAAAGAATATCTTCATTCGAGGACATTTGCTGTGAAACCTGCTGTAACAGGGTGAATTTTTATCACATATAGCCACACGCTCAATATCGATAAAACAAGGCCCTAATGTGAATGTTAGATGCAACTTCAAGAAAAAAAAAGATTGCTATTTTAAAATGTGTCATTTACGCACAGTGCTTTGTTTTCTCGAGAAAGTACGACAGTTTGTTCTGCCCATAGATTACGGTTGCAGGCAAGTATTTCCCTCTTCAAGCATTGAGTGTAGGTTGGTGTCACAAAGTGCAACAACTACCAGCCAGCCTTGTGGCTCCATTGTGACACCATTGCTGCCAAAGTGAAAATAGCGCGAGTGACTAAATGAGTATAGCGTTCCAGAGCTCACGCCCAACGTACCGCCGCACGCCCATTCGATGTAACAGTTATCGACAGGCCCTCAATTGCAGCTGACAGCCCCCAAAAAGGAGCTTTGGTTTGCCAACTTGCGCGTGCATAACAAATCGAAGGCCTGTTTCCATTGGTTGGCGGCATCTGTAAGTACGTTCGTGACCTACTTCTCATTAGTGGCTTACACGTCTTGCTTTACCTATACTTCATTGATTTCCATTTTACTAGCATGAATGCAGGTTGTACAAGAGAGATGCCCTGGTGATATCTGACTCTCCTATGCACCATCTACTGTGTTTTCGGCTTTGCGTTACGACATGATGAAGGTTTACTGATCTTCTATATGTAGAGTTTTTTTATATAATCATAGCGGTTAATCGTATATACAGTCCCGTTCAGTTTTTGCAGCGGCATGACGGCTCTTCCATACAATAACGCCAAGCACAGCAACCTAATTGTTTTCTGTCAGACACACCTGCCAATGCGCCCTGTTGATATAATCTCGATAATTTCGCATAAAAATTATTTTTGTACGTGCCTCAAATGAATGCTTTGGAGTGTGTAACAAATGTAAGTTTTTGACTGAAGACCACCCGTGCGCGGTGGTCCTGTGGCTAAGGTACTTTGCTGCTGACCCGCAGGTCGCGGTATCCAATCCCGGCTGTCGCGGCTGTATTTTCGGGGGATGCGAATATGCTGTAAGCCTGTGTGCTCAGATTTGGGTACACGATATCTTTTTATAACAAGCAACCTGTGATGTGATTGCTTTTGGTTGTTTTTCTTTTTGGCAAGCGGTCGTCGTGCGTTTTTCGTCGCCTGTTTTTTTCATGGTAATTTCTGTTGTTTCGATGCGTGCCTACAAAAATGCCCTGTGTTTAAAGTAGTAAATCAGTTGTGAGTACAGCGCTGTGTGCGTTTTTTCTCTAAAACTTCTGTCTTTTTTACGCTGATAAATCTGTCTAAATAACCCCACATGGTTGAAATTTCCCGATCTCTTCACTTCGGCGTCTCTTAAATAATACGGCTGTTTTGGGACGTTAAAGCCCCATAATAATTAATCAATCAATGAATAACTAAGAACTATATACCTGCGCGATTGAAAGGAAATGCTGCGGAACCTTACATCAGCCTTCAAAAGGTTTGAGGGGTAAGGTCCAAGCGTCAATAAAATGAGGAAATACGCGCAAATGTTTTTCGCCTCATGAGCTCTGTACTATTGAAGTCAATGTAAGAATTAAACAATTACAACTGTGAACGAAAGACAAATGACGTGAAAGTTCACACAGCAAGGTAATTTATATGACACTTGGCCCATAGATTGACTTCCGCAAGCACTTCTCCATTTATTAGAAACAAAATTGTAAAGTCAAAGAAGCAATTATTAGTACCAAAATGAACTTGATCACTTGCAACGAATGATTAGAATAGCTTTTGATCCTGAAAACTTCTGGTTCAACTGTACAAACAGGTATAGTTAAAGATTCCGCGTTTTAAGGCACGCTTCGTTTTCTACCTGCATTGAAGTTAGTTTTACTTATTAAACGGTAGAGTTACCAAACCTGGGCCATGTTGCTCTTAAAAACAAATATTCGACAAATATATTCCCAAGTACATCTCGTTTATTTTTCGTATCTACAAGTGCTCATGACTTCTCTGGAGAGTGGGTTGTGCAGAAAGGTGCCGACGTTTACACGCTCGTCCCTAGTCAAGTAGCTAATTTTGTAGTTAGTATTAAAACAACACTATACACTTACTTTATTTTAGTACCATTTTTTTAAAGCACAAATGAACGAAAGAAAAGTGGACAATATAAGAGATCGCTGAATGGTATCCTCAAGCTTTTACCAACGTCTGGGTAAGGACATACAGATTCTTCTAACGGGACCTTGTGGCATCTTCATGGTAATTTGTTACCTAAACTTATCGCGTACTGGAGGCTGCGTTTATGTACTAATTTTATATGCAAACCATTTTTCACCGAACTGCGGGACAAATAAGCTTATCTATCTATCTATCAATATATCTAGCCACTCAAGTTTTGGTGTTCTGGTGGTCACCCCCTTAACTTGGCGTGCACCAAAATTAGCATGGGAGGCTAAGAGGATTTGACAGTTATGACGTGCTTGTTAAAACATGAATATTGTCACAATCTCGTTGCGCATGTCGTCAAACACTTATCGCTAGACAGTGGCACATACCCACGGTCGGGTATGTGCTCAGGTGATTCCCAGTATGTATCGACCCAGAAACGACGAGAACACGCATGGGCAATTTTAACGCGTGAACGTTAAGCAATACTCGACATAACATAAACTTCATGGGTGCAGCTGCAATCAAACAACAAATTTTGCGTGGGAGTGAAGCGTTTTATCAGAAGGCTATGGAGATCTCGTACTTTTCAAAAAGACGCCAATCTTCGTGAAAGTTCAATATTGCTTGCAATGCTGGTTGCCAAATTTTATAAACATCCCATACGTACTCCTTTGATACAGCCATCACGTCGGATTCACGAGAATTGTGGTTAAGTGCCAAGCGCTGAGGTTGATTAATGTAGCAGTGTCTAGGACCAGCACCTTTGCGAGCATCAGCGCTTCACATCAGCTTCTGGTGTTGGTAATACGCATGTTCCAGTCGTTGTGCAAGTTGGACAGCTGGTCATACCAACACTGGCAACTCTGATTCATTGATTGATATGTGGGGTTTAATGTCCCAAAACCACTATATGATTATGAGAGACGCCGTAGTGGAGGGCTCCGGAAATTTAGACCACCTGGGGTTCTTTAACGTGCACCGAAATCTGAGCACACGGGCCTACAACATTTCCGCCTCCATCGGAAATGCAGCAACCGCAGCCGGGATTCGAACCCGCGCCCTGCGGGTCAGCAGCCGAGTACCTTAGCCACTAGACCACCGCGGCGGGGCGATATTGGCAACTCTTCAACATATGTCAGTGCGTGCAACATTTGTACATATATTTGGCATGATTTCACAATGTGTAGTTTAATAAAAAAATTGCAACACGGTCACTGCCCCTCCGCATGACTCGAATAACGTTGATTTCCAGGTACGTGGGATTTGCCGATTTATTTCAATTAGTATTGTTTGTTGAAAAGTTACATGTGTAATAATAATTGTTTAGTCTTTACATCTCAAAAGCTCGTGTTATTAGCAAGGACAATAATAAGAGACGTTAGTATATGGGGCTCCATAAATTTTGACAATATGGTGTTTTTTTATTGAAATAGAAAACAAAGAAGGAGTTTTTGTCACCGTTACTTGGCGATGGCTACCCCTTTCCACTTAATTGGTACAAATAAAATTATGAAAAAAAAACAATACCATATATGCATTTATACAGTCGTACTTGAGTGAGAGCAAAAGTGCTCCTATCTGGGCAGAACAAACACGTAGACCACTCAGTATTCGTCACAAATCTTCGTTTCTTCCAAAAATGGTTGCAGAACCTTCATTGCTTTGCCGTATGTTTTGGATGGCCATGGTCCTAGTATTTTATTCAACCCGAAGGTTCGCTCAGGATCTAACCTATTCAGTTCTTGTTCTAGTCGCCTTCGGTGTGTGTCGTGTTTCGGACAGTCGAGCAAAACGTGACAGATATCCTCGTCGTCGTGGCCGCATGAACATGTTGACTATGTTGCACGATGAATACGAAGTAGGGAGTTTTTTGTGTAAGCAGTTCCGAGTCGTAGGCGATGAATGAGTGTGTCGATACGTCTTTGGAGGTCACGATCGAGTTGGTATTCAAGATTAGGATAACCGAATATAGAATCGATTCCTTTGTTTTGTCTGTGAACCAGGTAGGCAGGGATAATTCACGTTTTGTTGTTCTTAAAATTCTATTTACATCATATTGAGATACCGAAATGAAGCACGTTTGCGTAGAATTATGAGCGGTTTTCGCCAACTCATCTGCCATTTCATTTCCCTTAATTCCGCAGTGACTGGGAACCCACTGAAATGCCACTCGATGATTTGTCTTCGTAGCATCTGAGAGCTCTTTTAGTATAGCGTATACTATGCGCACATAAATTTGTTTTGAAGTGGCACTATCCACACATGCCAGTGCTGCCAGAGAATCTGTAATTACCACCCATTTTCTTGGTGTCGTTGATAGTTTAATAAAGATTATGGCTAGCAATATCGCTACGAGCTCTGACGTTGTTGAAGAAGAGAGGTGGCCCGACCCACATGCATATTCTTCGTGCAATGCCGGAATTATGAATGCTCATGTCGTTGTCTCTTTGGTGACGGAGCCGTCAGTGTACACGTGAGTGTATCTTTGGTGCCTGTCAAACAGATGATGTGATGCCAACTGCTGAGTGGCAACGGTTGGCACTTCATGTTTGCTGCGAAGTCCTTCTATTGACGTCTCAATAGTTGGTAGCTCAAGCAGCCATGGAGGGTAGTTTTGGTCCAGTGGCCAATGTGTCGACACAGGAAGCCGGGAAATGTACTGTTGGTACACATGGTGTATTTGCGCTCCAGCACGGTTCACGATGTTGGATATGAGCGAATGGGAAGGGTGTTGCGTGACTAGACGAAAGAGATGCCGACATGTCTCCATATTTCTAATTACTGTAAAGTTGGGTTCTCTCGCCTCTGCCAGTGTCAAAGAACTTGATGTTGCCTGTGGAACCCTCAGACATATGCGTAAGCTTCGTGCTTGTAACAGCTGTAGTCGGCGTAGCGAAGTCTGAGAGATGTTGTGGAGAACTGGCGCAGAGTAGGCAACTTTCTGTCGGATAAGTGGACAATGCACGTGGAGGAGAGACGCTGATGTACCGCCCCATTTTGTTCCCGCAATGTGACGTATAACAATTATGGTGCTGTTCACTTTATTTTCTAGATCAGCGATATGCTGACTCCATCTGAGTTGGCTATCTAAGGTAACGCCAAGGAAGCTATGCTTTCTTGCGATTTCGATTCTCTGGCCATCCACAAAAAGCTTCAAGTTTTTCAGTCTTTTTCTCGTGAATGGCAGAACTACCGATTTGGCGTGAGAAATCTGCATGCCTCGCTCTTTGAGGTAATCACTTTTTGCGTCTAGTCCTTGTTGAAGCCGATGTTCGACCACTTCCAGTGATTTGTGAGACGTCCATATGCATATGTCGTCTGCATGCATGGATATGTTCAAGGCTTCGGGCAGTACTTCTGGAAGACCTGTCATTGCAGCCTTGAAAGAAGCGGATTTAGAATACTTCCTTGGGGTACACCTCTGCTCATGTTGAAGCGATCGCTGTCTGCGTTATTGGCTGAAGTGTATATTTGTCTGTTACATGGGAAGTTGGCGATTCATTGTAGGATACGACAATGAACCCCTAGTGAGGTAAGTCCATGCAGCACAGAAAGGTGGCTCACAGAGTCGAACGCCATCTTAATATCTATGAACGCCACAACAGCCATGCTTCCACAGCTCATCTCAAGTTCTACAAATGTAACGAGGCCTAAGACGCAGTCCTTGCTGCATCGCCGTCATCTGAAGCCAGCCATCTGTTCTGGAAGTGAGTTGTTAGCTCAATCCACCACTGTAATCTTCTGTCAACCATTTTTTCTATTACTTTAGATACACAGCTAGTGAGGCTGACTGGTCGGAATAAGTCAAGCGAAAGCGTTGATTTACCGGGCTTCAGTAAAGGGACGATTCTCGTGACCTTCCATCCCATTGGAACGTACGCCTTCGTCCACATGTCGTTATATATCCGTAGAAGAACCGGCATGCCGTTAGGTTCTAGATTTTTCAGAACACTGTACGATAGGTTGTCGGGACCGGTTGCCGTTCTTACGCGGGTTAGTGATAGAGCAGTACGCAACCCTAGTAGAGAATACGTGTTATCCAGTTGAGCAACTGGATAACACGTATATGGTGTTCTTTATCCTGCTCCTACATCGACGTACAGAATCGTGGAACGCTGTGTCACCATCGTAATGCACCTGCAATGACCGGGACCGCTTGACTTCATGTCAGCATAGTAGCACCACAACCACTAGATCACCAGAAGCGGGCGAACTTGCAAGGGCCCTAACTTTTGAGTGTCTCGCAGATGTCCCTAAGTAAAACAAGTTTTTGCCTAAACGCGTGGTGCCCCCATATTCGTGGCCTGCGCATTCTTTGCTGTCAACGTATCTTAGAGCTCCGAGAAGCAGGATTCGCCCCATGTTCTGAGCGTGTATCATGTGAAATGTTGAAGATCCTACCTGTAGAAACAAAGAGTATCGTAATTTCTCTCTGCGATGATTTATGGTTTACAGGCAAGATGCCTGCTTCTTGAAAAGAGGCTATTCTCATTCCGACTTTGAAATAAGGCAAGGACCCATCCTTCGGGGTGAGATACAAGCTTATCGCGCTAAAAAGTTGTCTTTGTAAGCTTTTGTAGACGATGGTAAATAGGTGCCTGATACACTTCCTAAAACAGTCTACTTGACTCGTACCAATGTGAGTTTTGAGGAGGAGGACCCACCATTGACCATCTAGTACATAGCAATGCACACATCTTAGACGCTTACGCGCACAAATAATTCTGTCTGTCTGTGTTCCTCGATATGAGAAAGTGTCACGACTTCGTCAGCTACATGTCAAACTAGACTTTCTGTGTACGGGTGAGTAATGCACTGTCTAAAACGCTTGTCCAGGAGACGTAAGTGCTGAAATTTGGTGTAATTAGTTGCACTCTTTTTTATTACCAAGATGAATTCCTTGTGTCTTTACAACGCATGAAATGTGTTGTATCGCTGATATATCGATGATGAGAAAATTGCTTTTAAATCATGCAGTCTGATAATGTGCCCGGGGCAGGTTCAGCTAGGTCTGAACAAGATCACAAATTGGGCAGAAAGGAATGGTTTCAACTTTAAATGCGAATCATTTCTTAGCGAACTTCAGCGACTTTGAGCGTATTTATTTATCTTTCTCTCTAGCCGCTTACGACTTTTAGCCCTCCTGGCCGTTTCGATGGTATCAATACCAAACTTGGTATAGCATGACATGACTGTTTGAGGAACATATGTTACTAGTTGTAACATCAAAATCCTGACATTTGTGTCATGAATGTCATGATTTACATTTCTTAGTCTTGCTGTTCTTGAGGTAGTTTTGCTCACATGACATGTTGCAAAACTGGTATGGTATGGCGTTATTGCATTGTGAACACAGGAGACAGACCGTAACATTAAAATCATGACATGCGTATTATGCAAGAACATGACTACATGTCACGCTCATGGTGTGCTCGCGGCCATTCCGCTAGCTTCACATATACCAAACTTGGTATTACGGTACGTGACTGCGTGTCAAAGGTATTTGACTGGTGCAAACATGATAATCTTGAGATGCGCATCATGTAAAAACATGACTACATGCCACGCTCATGATGCGCTGGCGGCCGTTTCGCTAGCTTCACTTATGCCAAATTTAGTATTACGGGACGTGAATGGATGACGAAGGTATGTGACTGGTGCAAAAATGATAAACATGAGATGCGTGTCATGTAACAACATCACTACATGCTACGCTCATGATATGCTCGTGGCCGTTTCGCTAGCTTCACATGTACCAAACTCGGTATTACGCGACGCGAACAGGCAACATAGAAAAATGACACATGCAAAGATGATAATCATGAAATGCGTGTCACGTCACAAGCTGACTACACGCCACACTCACGATACGCTTTCGGCCGTTTTGCGAGTTTCACATATGCCAATTTTGGTATTACGTGACGCAAATGGATGAGGAAGATATGTGACTGGTGCAAACATAACAATCATGAAATGCATGTTATGTGAGAACATGACTACATGTCACAGTCACGACGCCAACACAATTCGGCATGACGCGGTGCGCGTGCTCACCGGCGTTCACTTCGCCGCGTCACGCCGGCGTGGCCACGCCAGGCGGCAGTCCTGCCATAAACTCGCAGGCGCACGCCGCGCAGCGTTGCCTTGACGCATGTGCGTTTCAGCGCGCCCGGCGTACCTCCGTCACGAAAGGAGGGAGACGCAGTGTTGTCAGGGTAACGCATAAGCATAGAGTAATGTTACTCTATGGCATCGGCGCGAAATGTTGCATGTCGCATTTCACGCCGGCTGCCGTCGGGCCGCACCGACTGACGCTGGACACGCCTGGTGTCAATATAGTGCTCGCGTTTTGCTAACGTAGCGTCGCAGTGCCCAGCGTGCGCGCCTGTCAAGGCTACATTGGAATATAATGGGCCCTTCATGATGCGCTCGAGGCCGTTTTGCTAGCTTTACGTATACCAAATTTGGTGTTACGTGACGTCAATGGATGACGAAATACAAGATTGGTGCCAACATGATAATCCTGACACGCGTTTCATGTATGAACATGACAACATACCACACTCACAGCGTGCGCATGAATAGACGACGAAGGTAAACGACACATTCAAACATGATAATAATGACACGAAAGTCATGTACGGCATCATTTAGCTCCACTTCGTAACGTTGTGCTGATTTTAAAAATAACTGGCATATCAACATTTCTCATTTATGCTTCGCATATCATCGATTCTAACTGTACGTGGGATCTGCCAATTTTTATTGCTCAGAAACGCACCTACGTCGTGTTCTCCCGGAAGCGGGACCTTCATCTTGACGTAGATATTGATGTTCATGGTCAAAATCGTTTCGTAAAGACAGAGCACAAATTCTGACACCCTCTTCTGGATAGTGAGCTAATGGTAGTTTTCGTTGCAAGAGCCCTAGAATTTATTGTTCTACAATCTACAATACGAAGCCTAAGTACGGCTACACAATAAAATATGAATATTGAATTGGCCACGCCGTACTCACGAGAGTTTGTAGCGGAAGGGTCCACACTGTAACTAACGTCACATATTCCTTAGCCTTTAATGGTTGGGCTACGTACAAATTAGCACGGTGATTGGCACGAAAAAAAAGAAGTGTATTACCATTTGTTTGAACTCCAAAAAGAATATTGTCAGTGCGTGTCTAGCCATGTTTTTTTTTTGGCACTGATAGGAGCGTTGCATCAGTAGTGGGCATTGAATGATGTGGTGCCGGATACAGCAAGCGGCAATCGATAAAGCTGAAGTGATGCCGGAGCTTGCACCATCATCAGTCACCCACGTCTGAGTGGTTAAGGAGCGGGAATGTTTTTCCTAAAGTGTGTCTGCAGTATATGTCTCTTGGGATATGCCTGCCACAGCTTATCGTGCCAAAGTGCTCGGTTTGTCTTTCTCATGGCGAGGCAGCTTTTACTTGTGATCGGTTCTTCAACAGACTAGCATTCGCTAAAGTTGAACGGCCGATCTTTCCGTCATTTTGTTCGTTATTATTGGTGTTAGTGTAAGTGCGCTTTATGCGTAAATATCGTCGGTGCCTTTGGGATTTCTCACTAGAATTAGCCACCCAGCAACGTCGTTTAATAGGCAGCGAATGATATAAGCCTGTTCTGAAGTGCAGCTTCTTCATAATTTAAAATATTCCAATGAAAGTTTACAAGAACAAATTTCAAACCTTTGGCCAGAAGTGTGCTTCGCATAATAACACCCCAGACATCTCTATTTATTGCAAAAAACGAAGATATTGTAATTTCACATCTGAAAAAAGCTCAATTCAGCATGGCTTCTCGGCTTTCGCTTTTTTGGGTCATTGCTACAAGAATACAGACACATACTCAACTTTTTCTAGATTTCTTCTTCGTGAAGCATTTAATGTTACGCATGAATTAAGAGAAATTTCACTGTATGGTGTAACTAAATAGGTGTTCAACTTCTCTCTTTGAAATGGAGACATTTTAACGCGATAGCCTTAAGAGCTCGTTTAACAAAACTTCCGATGCTGATGTCGTTGGTTGCGAGAGAAAAACCATCATCTTATGTGTGACCGGAATATCGAGAACTGCGCATATAAAACAAATTTTAAGATATCCGTTGTTAGAGTCAGGATTAAACCCGGGTCCTTTACGTGGCAAGTGGGTGCTCTAAAACAGAGCCACGGGTCTGCTTGGAAATTCAATGAAGATAACTCCCCTGCTTTTAATTGCAATGATGGCAACTTGCGTACTTCACAAACACACGAGTCCTGTATACATGCTTCCCAATACAAGATGCAATATCAGAGTAATAATGCATGGTAAGAGCTTACATTGCAATCGGGCAGCACAAGATGTGATTATAATACTTCATGGCTTAAAGGGGACCACCCGTCACAAAAGGCACACACCTTACTGCGCCTTTTCCCTTAAGCCCACGTAGTGGGTGCATAGTGAAGACGGAAAGACTTCACGCGTACAATTTCCAATTTCCCTTGGTTTCAAGCATGCTACCCATTGCACAGATTTGAGCCGTAGGCGAAATTTTCACTGAACAAGCGATTTTGAGCTCAGCATGAACTAGAAGACATTGCTAAGGCATTCAATTTTAAGCTTAAGGGAATCCAAATTTTTATATCACCTATGCTGACACATGATAGCTTCAAGACGACTAGCTGGCAAATAGACGGTAAAGGAAGAATGATTCAAGAGAAAACACCACGGGAACAACAGTATTTCTAGTCAGCCGGACATTGAAGCGCCCGCTGAGCATTTCTTGTCTTGAGGTGTCTAGGTTGCTTCCTAGTGACTGATGACGCGGCAAGGCTTTCTATTTGTATATGGACCCGTTAGTAACATGTAGTTAAAGGCATGTCGCAAGTGGCTGCGCTTGTAACGTGAGAGTCTACTTTGTATTTCTGTTTTGAACCATGTCTTTTTGTTGCTCCTTCTCTCGTAACGGCACAATATAAACGTTATGATTCGAAGTTGTTTCATTTTGCGCCTATTTCACACAGCGTCAAGTTTGCCTTCCGGCCCTACGTACTCAGCCTCTGCTAACTGTCGAATACCTAAATTTTTAAGTCATCAGAAAAAAGAATGGGGCATGCTTTATAATATAATTGTCGGGTGTATAGCACGTTTTTCTAATGTATAGCACGTTCACCCCCATAGAGGCTCATAAAAAGAGAGAGCCACATTCGCCGCAATGGCCACAGGTGGCGCTGACTGGCACTCCCACGTTTAAATTCACATATAAACCCAATAAAGGGGCGGGGGGAATAGAAGCCGTGATAGTTTAGTGGTAGGGCATCGAACGCGTTATTCAAAGGTCGTAGGTTCGATTCCTCCTCCCGGCAAGTTAATTTTTCACCCACTTTCCCTTCTTCCTATTTACATTCCATTGGTTCTATAACTTGCAAAAACTGCAAAAGATTCGGCCACAGTGCGGGAAGATGTAAATCTAACGTTCGTTGAAGCACCTGCGGAGAGAGCCATCCTTCAAGCAAGTGTACCGCAACAGCGCAAAAGTGTTGTCTTTGTTGGGGGAGTCACTGCGCTGACAACTCTGACTGTTCCACTCGTTTCCAGGAGGTTAAAATCCTAGAATTTATTGACTACCGCCACTGTTCTCGAAGGGAAGCTATTGACATAGTTAGAGACAGGGCTTTTGGATATTCTGGCATTACAGCACGCTACACTTCCAGTATGGACTCAAATCTATGGCAGGCTATTGAAACTGCTGTGAAAAAAGTAGTCAGTAAGGCAATAATTAAACTCAAATCTAACCTTTCCGACTCTTTGGTGCAAATTCATTCCAGTCAGATTGGGCAAATAGTACAGACTAGTACATAACCTGCAGTATAGGACATTACCAGCGATGCCACTCAGCTGCGCAACGTAGTGTTGGACGAACTTTCTGCATCTGCAGGCAATTAAGGCTAAGCAGTCAGGAACACAGGCGCACTTAGACTGACATACGCCTCAGCCGAGCACAAGTGCTGCAACAGATATGGAACTCGATATACCAACAAATAAGCGTACCATATCCGCTATCTTCATCGATCTCAAATCCAAATCTAAACGGATTGAATCAACCATTTCGCGTGAAGATGCTAACAAGGGCGCGACACGTGCCTCTGCGGCGCGACCAACAAAACAGGCAAGTTGAGGGTACTATAGTGGAACTGCCGTTCTATATTCTCAGCCTCAACAGACTTACATTACTTTTGCAATAATTTTATCTTGATAATATAATTTTTCAAGAAACCTGGCTTATATCAGATAAAAATTTTCATTTTGCCAGTTTTCGTTCTTTTCGTTTATATCGCCCATCACGTGGTGGTGGCTCAATGATCCTTGTATCAAGTAAATTACGCCATAGAGTCAAAATTTCTTTCAGAATGTTAGAGTCGGATTGTGAAATATTAGCATTACACTTGTGTCTCCCCGGATACCACCCTTTTTCAATTATAAGTTGTTACTTCCCCTCCGGTGTGCAAAGTACGCGTTATCTTGACAGTGTTTTAGTGACGTGTAGGAAGGAAATTGTACTCACAGGAGACCTCAATTCGCATCATTTGTCTTGGGGTATAAGGACAGATTCTTGTGGTAGGTGACAGTGGGATTAGACTATTCATCACAACCTCTCGTGTCTGAATAAAGGTCATGTAACATTTGTCCGAGGACAGGCTTTCTCATTATTGGATTTAACTTTTTGCTCCAGTGCAATCAAGGTTTTGTCATGGGCTGTTCTGGATTCGGCAACTAACAGTGACCATCTTCCTGTAGTTATTTATATTACTTGTCCAACAATAACTTTAGATCAGACAAAACGCACATTTCAAGCCTGCCTGTGTTCGGCCATTTCTAAGCTTGGAAATGCCAGTACTAAGGAGTTTGCATCTACGATTGGTTCGAAGCTGGAGGGATCTAGAAGAAGCTTCAAATTTTCTATTCCATCAAATAAACGATGCTCCTCTTGTTGGTGGAACGATGAGTGTACGCGCGATTATAGAAGACGAAAAGACGCTTGGAAAAATCTTCATAATCAAAACCCAATAAACTGGAAGGACTATCAATTCCTTGCTGGCGTACTTAAGCGTATAGTGAATCGCGCGAAAGAAGAATACGAAAGTATACATTTCAATTATCTCTCTAAATCCAAAAAATAGGCGTGCTTTGTTCGCTTATCTTCGGACAATAAATGTACTGCCAGCACCTTTAACGTTGCAGTTATGTGTTTTGACGCCGCAAGAAATGAACACCTCTCTAGAAGACGTAGCTCAAGGTCTAGAACGCCGCCTCACTGCTAATCGTTTGGCTATTCGGCTCATGCTTGTAAACTTGCATGCATTTCAAGAAGTTTCTTCCGCTGAACTGTGTCAGAGAATATTATGCTTACCGAGGACAGCTCCCAGACCAGATGGAATTAAGAACTCTATGTAAAAATGTTTACTCCAGGGATCGCCAAATCTTTTGCTAGAACTAGTGAATTATTCCTTAGGGAACGCATGGATACCTCAAGAATGAAAACTTGCTAAAATTATATTCTTGCTCAAAAAAGTAAATGAGGCATACGTGTAGAATAACATGTTCAATTTGGAATGCCCACGCTGATTTAGAAAGTCGGCTTCAATCAGCTCGACTGCATAAAAAATATACAGCTTTAGTTACCTTAGACATCGCTAAAGTATATGATACCGTGGAGCCCTGTATTTTGATAGATTGATTAGAATACTTTGACTTTCCATCATACATAGTAGCCTGGGATCACAATTTTCTTGCAGACAGAAAATTTTATTGTTTTAAAGATGGGTTACCATCATCTATTCATACACAAACGAGGGGAGTACCGCAAGGCTCAGTGCTTTGCCCAGTGCTATTTAATTTACTAATGAGCACCATCCCACGTAATCAGGATACAACAACCTATGTTTATGCAGATGATATCGCTTTGTTTGCAATGGCAGATAACATTCAAAGCCTATTTGAATGGCTGCAGGCTTACCCTAATATATTAAAGAGCTGGCTCGATGGCAACACCTTACTACTTAATCCGAGTAAATGTGCCCTCCTTGTTTTCTCGCTGCAATACCCTGTGCACATCTCTCTGTCTTACCATCATGAAGATATACCACAAGTGGAATCTGTGAAATGAAATGTGAAATCTGAAAAAGTGGAATCTGTTCCAGCTTCCATGTTGCGGCCTCTAATTCTTCTGCAAAAAAAGCTTTGTGCTTATGCCTCGGCTTGCCCAAAACAGTTGCTTACAATGTGTTGTATCCCAAATAAAGGGTCCCTCCGCTTTTTTGTAGAATTAGCCTTCCGACTGTTCATACATTCATAAGAATTTACGGATCACCATTACAACATTCAGAAACAGCCTTTATTTCCACACCGGAATCATTTTTGGTGCTAGATGGCCGCGATTTCACTCCCCAGAAATTATATTTGTGCGAAATTTACTGTAGCCTCTAAACGTACGTATATGCGACATCATGCTAGGTCGAGATAATTCATACCCTGTGAAAATTCAATTTGACGACATTTTTCCTAATAGTGCCAAATTACTTCCCCATAACATTTTGAATGGTTTACTACAAGATCACCTGAGCAGTAATAAAACGAACGTTATTATTGCTACAGACACATCGCAATATGATGAAAAGTCAGGAGCTGGTATTTTCAGCCCGATTTTATATAGAACTTATTCCCTTCGACTACCCGATTTCATGCCCGTTTTTTGTGGCTAAGTTTTTGGCAGTAGTGCTCACCTTACGCAAGTTAGATACAGCAATTACATCAGCTGTTATAATAACAGATTCTCTATCTCTCTGTGCGGCACTTTCTGTTAGTGCTGATAATCAAGTAACAAAGGCGTTCCATGCACTAGAGCATTTGCATTTGAGAAAAGTACGATTAGTTTGGGTGCCGGGACATAAAGGTTTATTTCTAAATTAATTAGCGAATTCCTTAGCTAAGTCGTCAATTAGCGAACTGATTCTACCGCACTGTCCATCACCCGCCTATGTGACTGCTTCTCGATTCCGCAGACGTACGTTTATGGAAGTCTTTAGAGGTACAGCTCTAAAAACTCTACAAAATATCTCCATTTATTACATCCTTGGCGAAGACACTTCTGCCATGCTCGTGAACAAGAAGTAGCCATCCCAAGACTGCGTTGCCGGGTACCAAATCTAAATTTCTATAGACACTGGTCTGCTCAGACGCCTTCGCCACCTTGTGGGTTCTGTGATGAGCTGAAAACGATAGATCATTTATTTTTGACCTGCAGGCGGTTTAACACATTGCCAGAAACCCTTTTAGAAATACCCTTACGTGATTATAGTAAGGACTTATCTGTGCCAGTCATTTTGGCTTTTGGAACTTCCATTTCTGGGTTCTCTAATCCAACAGTATGCGTGGCCGTTCAGGACTATATTGATAAAAGTAATAGGTTGACTAATTACCCTATTCTATTATTCTAACATATGCACAAAATTAAATACGTCTAAAAATTAGATTATTGCTCTATCCTAAGAAAACATTGATTTTTGTAAATAATTGTATGTATTACCTTAAGCACCACACTTTTCTAGGCTATCGGCTATCTTTCTAATATACCTCCATTATTCCAAATCTGAACAGTAATTTTTAAAACCACTTGAATCTTGGCCAATACCCCATAATTGGTATGCGCCACGATAAATGGGTGAACAAAAACAACAACTCTCATTGTGCGTTCCTTGGCATTATTTTCTGTTAGATCTCATTATTATTGTGTCAAAACGCGGAAAAATGACCCCTTAGGTATACACTTCTTTCCCTTATTCATTAACGAGGGTCTCTTACTGGCACACTTGGTGCCATTAGGTTATATAAAAGGGACGACTGGTCAGCTGCCAATTCGTAATAAGATCATGTGCTGCGTGACGCCATACAGGCTCATGAAAAGAATAGGCCACACTCGCTGCCATGGATACAGCTGGCGCTGACTAACACTCCCACGTTTAAATTCCCATATAAACCCAATAAAGTGGCTGGGGGAATAGCTGCCATATTAGCTCAGTGGTAGAGCATCGAACGCGTTATTCTAAGGTCATAGGTAGGATTCCTGTTCCGGCAACCTATTTTTTCACCCACTTTTCCATCTTTCTATTTACATTACATTGGTTATAATACCTTCCCCTATACATTCCTTGGCATTATTGTCGTTTAGATCTTATTTTATATATATATATATATATATATATATATACATATATATATATATATATATATATATATATATATATATATATATTTATATATATATAGCTACGGGAGCGTTGTCAAAAAGGATAAATATATTTATTTCTTAACAGTTTCAGGAGGGGTTCTCCCTTCGCCAGGGGATAAGTCATACAAAGACAGACGTTCAAACTTCGTTGCTGCCGCGTTCCTCTCGCCTTGAAACATGTTTGCGAGAGTGAGAGAGAACTAAAGAAGCAAACAAACAAAAAAGAAACAAAAGACTATGAACGCTGAGCACAAAACCAGACTGGGCACTGCCAAAGTCGATGTAAGTCCACACCTTGTTCTCATCCTGTGCTGGCCAAATCTCGCCGTGTGCCGGGCCACCGAAGATTGTCGCCGTGGTGGCGGCCGAGAGCAAGCGTATATTACGTAGAACATGGCTTTTCAACAGTTTCGCTGCGCCGCTTCCTGGCTGCTGAAGGCTTACAAGCGAGCTTCGATAGAATCGCGCTGCTGGCACAGCACAGCAGGGTACAGCTGCGGTGCACGTCAGAGGCATGGAGATCGGTGGCAACCGCTTGCGCGGCCAACTCCAGTGCCAAGCCCACTCAACAACAGGGAGCCGAAGGAGACACAGGGCCATCCAAGGCCCCAGCAGTGACGACGTCACCACTCCCACCAGCGAGGCCCTACAACACCAGGTGGACAAACGCGGCGAAGACTAAGGCGGCGGCTTCTAATTGACACGGGGAAACAAAGGGTACGGGCAGTCTGAAACACGAATGGTCCCAGTCATATCTATCGATTTGGAAAATCATTAAAAAACGGGTGCACTACGAAAAACATTCGTAACCACTAACCAAATATCTATCTCCCCAAATTGCACCTAAGGGCCTCCGCCTAGACTGTAACCACTCAATGTCTACACTAAGTGAAGCAGAAAGGGGGAAGTGGGAAAAATATTACTAGAAGCGTCCTTGATTGCAACTGACTCGGGGCATTGCGGACCATAGTGAGCGTAAGGCCGTCGAATGCAGTGTCGCGCAGGCCACGCAGAAATTAGTATCTAATCTCGGAGAGCATGAGGCAAGAGAACTGGAAAGATATGAACTAAAAAAGAGAGGCGAAATTTCAATAGTAAAAGATAGAAATTTTTATTGGTACTGCAAAAGTTCCACTGCTCTGCAACAGGAAAATGGGAATGAGACCCTACAAGAACGCCAGGGACCACCCGTAGCACAACCTAACTTTGAGGAAGAAAATGGGAGCTCGAAAGTACAGTGTAATCCTAATCAAAACAAACTGACTCTCGATTATGACTCTCACACTCCTGTGCCACATGATAGCCGAGAGCAGTGAAAAACTTATGAGAAAAATGTCCTCAATATGTCCAGTACAACACTTACACCCGCTCAGCTACAACTTTTGTCGAGAGGCTTAATCTTTTGTCCATCATCTGGTAGATTCAATGAATTTGAACTGTACCAAGACCTCGATAACATTGCGTGTAATGTCCGCCTCCATGAATACTTTGATGTTCGGAAGGACTGTACGAACGAGAATAGATAGTGGTGACAAATCATAATGTACAGGAGAGCATAGGGACAAACACCTTGATATGTATATATCAAAGATCAAAATGGTATCATAAAAGCGTATGAAAAAAATCGGCCATCTCGAAACAACCTATCAAAGTCAGAACGAAGGGTACTCGATGAACTACGAAAAAACGCTGAAATTACCATCAAACATGCTGATATAGGTGGCTACGTAGTAATTTCAAACACGTCGGACTGCTTAAAGGAAGGGGAACGACAACTCTACTCTCAGACACAATATTCTACAGAAAACTTCCAACGGACCCGACTGTCGAATTCGAAAGTGAGAGAAAAGGAATCCAAAATAATCTCCACAGCGACGAGAAAATCACCGGTAAAATTTTAAAAGCAATGTTACCGCCCGATTCTGTTCTCGCTCGATTCTATTTCCTCCCCAAAATACACAAGGCAGGCAATCCGGGACGTCCGTTAGCATCCAGTAACACCACGTCATCAGAGAATATATCAGAATTCATCAATTCCTCAATAAAAGATATCCCCCCAAATTTTCTGTATTACCTAAAAGACACAAACCACTTAATCTGCGAAACCTCAACATCCCAGGGGGTAGTTTCCCGGTGACTATGAACGTCTGCTCACTGTACACCAACACACACCATCATGACCGAATAACGGCTGTGGTTTCTGAATATGTAAAATTTGACTCATCAACTGGCTTGAGTGGCGAGGCACTGCTTACACATCTTGAACATGTACTAAATTTTAACCATTTCGTGTTCAATGGCAAGCACTTCCTTTAGGGTAGTGGTACTGCAATGGGCACTAGAATGGCCCCAAACTTTGCGAGCACCTTCATGGCTTCATTTGAAACCCCAGTCATTGAGGGACGTACCTTGAAACCTTTCTACTACAGAAGATACTTAGACGATAATTTTATGATATGCAACCACGATGAGGGAAGTCTTTTCTACTTCATGGAGTATTTGAAGTTCCACCCATCATTAAATTCACGCACAAAATTTCCAAAGCTAGCATTAACTTCTTGGACGTCACTGTCATGGTAAAAAATGACCGCTTATCAATACACCTTTACAAAAAGCCTACAGACCGTCAAATGTACCTACAATTCAACAGCAGCCACCAAAGCATTGCAAAACGGGTATTCCATATTCTCAGGCCTACCGGCACCGATGAATATGCACCGATATGCAGGAATTTGAAAGATACGTAGAACATCTAGATCATTCTTTATTGAAACAAAACTATCCTGAAGACTTTGTTGACGATGCCATACTACGGGCCCGCAACGTGAACCGGAATGATATAATTAAGCGGCCAAACAGAGTATCTAAAGCGATTTTCCGAACGAACCTTCTGCTAACTTATTCCTCATCAGTGCCACAAATCAACAACATACTTTTCCGCCATTTCAACATAATCAGGCAAAGCAAACGACTAACTTCAATTTTCGAGGAGCCACCTCATGTGGTAAACCACAGGGATAAAAATCTGAAGGACTTCCTTGTCAGAGCAAAAACAAACCACCCCGAAATTCCGTCAAGGTGTCATCTCTGCGGAAAAGCTCGCAGCAGGGTATGCCCGCAGATGGTCACAACACGTGAATCAAAAGCGAACTTGTCAGATTTCAAATTCTGCATAACCGAAAGCCTTAATTGTGACTCCAGTAACGTAATATACATGCTACATTGCAACAAACGCGGACAAAATATATCGGCCAAACAGACATGCCATTTCGGCTGCGGTTCATAATCACCGGTACCATGCCACTTCACTGCCGAAGCCATCTTTATCTCGGCATCTGCGCCTGCCAAACCATAGTCTTGAAAATATCAGCGTAACTCTTTCACAGTCCCGTTTCTCAAACAGGCGCGAGCGCGAACAGCGTGAGGCATATTTTATTTTCAAATTTAGAACATTAGTAGCCGGCATCAACGAGGACACCGGAAGACTCTCCTGCCTCTGAGAAGTAAGCCAGGAGGAAATTGGTGACGAACATTCATAGCTGGAGACCATGCTTGTTTTACTTACTGACTCGTGCGTGTACACTGTCCTTTCCTATTTTTTTCTTTTTATTATATTTTTTCTCACATGTACAGACAAAGTGTTTACGCTCACCTACCGCTTGATGGCCATTGAAGGGAAACGGGTGAAGATGAAAGGTAAAGAGCCGACTGACCCTTTAAGGGGAAACATTCCTTACGCGCGCCGTCGGGGGCCCCTTCCACCACCGCGGCTACAATCTTGAGTGGCCCGACACGCGTCGAGAACTCTCCAGCACAGGATAAGAACCAGATATGGACTTACACCGACATTTGGATGTGCACAGTCTGATTTTGTTCTCAGCGTTCAATGTTTTGTTTCTTTTTTGTTTGTTTCTTTTTTTTTAATTCTCTCTTTCTCTCGCAAACATCTTCGAAGGTGAGGGATGCGGCATCAAAGAAGTTTGAACGTTTATGTTAGTATAACTCATCCCCTGACGAAGGGAGGACCCCACCCGAAACTGTTGAGGAATAAATATATTTATCCTTGTTGACAATGCTCCCCGTTGTGCCATATCCCATACCTTTACGAAGACTAACTGGCCCAATGAATAATTGCTTTCAGTGTATGTATATATATATATATATATAAATATATATATATATATATATATATATATAGATGTGTGTGTGTGTGTGTGTGTGTGTGTGTGTGTGTGTGTGTGTGTGTGTGTCGAGTCAAACGAGAACCGTCCTGTGGAATAGTGGAAAAGGAGGAAGATGAAGACAGATAAATGGTTCTTCGTATAGCCATCACGCCTCCTGCGTCGCACTAGTCGACAGGATCTACTGTGCCCCTCATCATGGTGACATCCAAGAGAGTCATAAACATCTCGAAGTACTCGGGAGCGTCTGAGGACGTCCCTTTCGACAAGTGGCTCCGGCTCTTCGAGGTGAGGACTGCGGCCGCAGCATGGACGGAGCGAGACAAGCTCTGCTACTTCTCCGATTACCTTGAAGGTGAGGCTTTCCGATGGGTTCTCACCGAGGTTTCTGATACTGACGCTTCTTGGGAGAACTTATCTGAACGCATGAAGGAACGCTTTACGAGCGGCGTCATGAACCCTTTCCGCCAATTTTTTCATTGGCGGTTGAGACCAGGCCAGAGCCTGAAAGAATACTATAATGAAAAAATGTCTCTCGGACGCCTCGCCTACCTAAAGTACGCGCGCATTATATCAGCGCTCATCGATGGCCTTCCTGCGCATATCGAAATGGCGATTGCTGGGCTTACCTCGTCCACACCAGTGGCATGGATTTCAGCTGCACTTGGTGTAGACTAAACTATGCAGAGAATGAAGTTACTGCACCTTCCACCAGCTCTAAATACACAGGTTAACGTAGCAAGAGACAGCACTAGGCAGCGTCCACGTAATACCCCGGTACGAACACCCGTGCGTGAGTGCAAACACTGCGCTATGAATGGATTACCCCAACAGATGCACTGGCATAATGAATGGCCACGACGCGCAAGCATTTCCGCCCTGCCCTCTCCACGGACCAGGGAAACGAGGAGGGTGACCCAGAGTTCATGTATTTTAGTTTGATGCCCTCAATAATGGGTACCCTGTCAGCGCTACACTTGACACCGGAGCTACGATTACCTGTATCAGCGAAGCAGTGCTGAAGGCGCTTCAGTTGCAAATAATGAGTAATTCATGCATCTCAGTTCAACAAGTCACATCATCTACCAAACCTTTGGGTCGGGTAAATCTAAAAGTACAGGTAAGAAAAGTGACAAGAGCAATTCAGGCTCATGTTCTACAAGGCATGAAAAGCAACTTCTTGGCTTAGATAGTGCCTGCCTCTTTAACTTGTCGCTGGACCTTGACACCATGACTCTATACCAAGAGACTGACATCCGCGAATCTTGTATACAAAACCATACCATGGCTAACATGGGCGCGTCTTTGCAGGGTGTTGAAGTTTGCCATGTACTACATTTAAATGAAGCTCAACAGTTGGCATTGAAGTAGCTTATCCACAAGTACGACGGCATATTTTCCAAGCCACAGACAGACATTGAGTGCATCAATGGGGAAATGCAACGCACTCACCTCCCCAACAATATTCCCATTCGTACAGAGCTCCCTATCGATGCTCAGAGACCGACAGCGTTGAAATGAACAGACAGCTCAACGACCTTATCAAGCAAAGTGTCGTACTACTATCTACCTCCCCACACGCTGCACCGGCACTTCTGGCAGAGAAAAAAGGGGAAAGTCGCACGCGCTTCTGCATCGACTACCGCAAGATAAACGAATTGACGGTGCCTGATTATCATCCCATTTCTCGCGTCGACGACGTTCTCAAATCTCTGGGGACATCTACGTACTTCTCGACGTTAGACATAACGTCAGGTTACTGGCACGTGAAGATTCACCCTGATGACATTCAGAAAACAGCGTTTGTCACACGTACCGGCTACTACGAGTGGCTCGTCATGCCTTGTGGTCTTCGGAATGCTCCGGCCACCTTCGAACGGGCTGCCAAATTCACATTGGCAAAACACCATTTGCAGAACGTCACAAATGACTTCGATTACATTGTTGTCTGCTCTCACACGTTTCCAGGCCATCTCAGGCATCTAGAAGGCGTTTTAACGCTTTCATAAGCGAAGGCGTTCAAGCTGACAATAAAGAAATGCCAATTCACGCGAGTCTCCATTAGACCTTAGACACAAGGTTTCGCATGGCACCGCCACTCCAAAGCGAAGCAACGTGGATGAAATTCTACGGTTTCCGACACCCTCACGCCCTAAAGAGTTCAGCGTTTTCTCGGCACTGTTAATGTTTACTTTCGATACATGGACCACGTCAGTCAAACTGCTCACCCACTGACACGCCAGCTCAGCAAAGACGCCGCCTGGAACTGGGATTCGGAGTGTGAACTGCCTTTCACTCAGCTCAAGAAATTCGTGACAGAAGAGCCAATCCTTACCATCTACAATGCCGCTAAGCCTCGTGTGCTATACTGCGATGCACCCAACACGGGTATCGGCGCCGTCTTGAAGCAGGCTATTGATGAATGTAAAAAACACCCAACTGCATATTATTCACGGAAGTTACTAAAACAAGAAATTACTTATGCCATCATAGAACTCGAATGTTTAGCTATTATTGACGCCATTGTAAAACGGCATTGCTATCTACACGGGAAACCTTTCACTGTTATCACAAATCACGAAGCGTTGCAATGGCTTAAAAACATCAAGAATCAACGAGGCCGACTGTTCCGGTGGTCCTTGAAACTCTTTATGTACGACGTGAACATCATACACCAAATGGGCATTGACAACATTGAAGCTGATGCACAATCTCGAAGCCCGATAGTTCAACTCTTATCTGCTGAGCAACTGCGAGCATCAGAACGACCAACCATCCGGAAAGCATGCCATTGAGAACGGATTGAGTATAGTGACACGCAGAGGAATACGAAAAGTCTATGCGCCTTTTGCCCTCCTGTCTTCTCTTCTCCAAAAAGCTCATGAAGCTTTCGGTCATGGGGGGGTAAAGAAGACGTTGCGGCTTTTTTCTCCACAGTACTATTCGCCCGACATTATAACCGACATGAGCGTGTACATGCGACACTCTGATACTCGCCAGCGCTGTCAGAAACTGAAGACAAAACGCTTTGGTTCCTTGGAGTCTTGCCACCAGCGGAACAACCATTTGATCTTCTGGCCGTGGACACTATCGGGGGTTTTAGCAACTATGGCTCATCTAAAACATTCATTCACTTAGCCGTTGATCGTGCCACCCTTATGTCTGGGCTTTCGCACACAAGAATGGGACTTGCCAGACGTGCATCTTTTGCCTGAAGAGTATCTTCGCTGCTGGAAAGCCTCGGAAGTTCCTTTCTGACCCCGGCACAGGATTCACTGCCGGCAAATTTAAGCAGTTCCTCAAGCACAAGATTACTCAACAGCTTTTAACAAGCTCACAATACCCGCAGTGTAATGCCCTAAACGAGCGCACTCAGCAGACGATCGTTACACGCTTCCGATGCAAGATCAACGGCGAACCTCAAAAATTGTGGCCGCGTCTCCTCTCTGACGTTGTCGACGAGTACAATAGAACACCTCACGAAGTCTGAAGCTACCCACCCTGCTTTCTTACGTATGGCACACCATCATATACCTATCTCCTTTCAGGCGTTGCCGAAAGTCTGCAGGGAGCTCGTACAAATTCAGTCCACAATTTAGTGGCATATCACAAGAAAAACAAGATAATATATGACAAGAAGTTCCTTCCATTGGAGCCTCAAGTGGGAGACTTTTTTTACATGAAGCACCCTGGCACCCGAACCGCGGCAAACTCAGCGCAATCATGGAAGGACCCTATACTTTCATACGCAAGATTTTGGCTGTTAATACGAGATCAATACAGCGTGGCTCCACTCGGTTGCCAGACAGACATCGTTCATGTCGGGAGACTTAAACGATATCGTCCGCCCCTGCATCTACGTCTCTCTCTCGGGGGAGGGAGGAAACGTGTGATGAACCACACGCGAACGGTGAGGTGGAATAGTAGAGAAGGAGGAAGACGAGGACAAATAATTGGTTCATCCTACAGCCATCTTGTCTTCAGCGTCATATATATATATATATATATATATATATATATATATTGTAATAAGCGAGACAGACACAACATCCGTTCGTCGGGCAAGCTGTTCTATTCTGCCTCTTCTTCCTCGCTTTTCAGCCCATGGCCCACAGCTGCCGCGCCGCTCTTCGTTACATTCGGCCATGCTGCGGACTTGACAACGAAAAAAAAAGAAATTACAGTTCATTGCACCTGCAGTCATCCGACTGCTTTCTTCAAGGGCGACACACGTACGACAAAGTTGTTCCTTTTGCGTTTATCGAGCGTGAAGCTCGCATCGGAGGTGTTCACACGCCATGTATTTTCTCCTACACGCTGAGTAATTATGAATGGCCCATCGAACTTAGAGAGTAGCTTCTTGCCAGGCCCGCTCGCCCCTTTACACCCAGACCTCGTCACCGATGTTGTAAGCAGGAGCGGGTCTACGGCGTCTGTCATTGTGGCGCTTTTGATTTTCTTCGGCGTGGGTGGCTTTCTTGATCGCCTCAGTTCGGATCTTCTGACAGGCTGCTTTGCGATCGTTGGCACGTGGAATTATAACGGGAGCATCCAGACTGAGGACTGCTTTCAGCTGTGGTAGTTTCCCGTAAATGATTTCGTAGGGCGTTTCCCCGGTAGACGTCTGCAGTGCCGTGTTAATTGCAAAAGCGGCTGATGGAAGGTGGACGTCCCAGTCGGCCTCTCCTATTTTCCCTGCCTTCGTATATGGAGCGAGTCGTGCCTGGATGCTCTGGTTGGTTCTCTCAGTAAGGCCGTTTGCTTGAGGATGAAACGCGGATGCGAAGTGGTGCTGCACGCCTGCCGTACAAAGGTACTTTTTCAGTTCCCCGCTGCGAAACGTTGTAGCCCGATCAGATATTAACTTCTGTGGTAAGTTATGTCTCCATTCAAATCGGTGGTTGAGGTAGTCGATTAGGTAAGTGGATGGAAGAGATGGCACGGCCTCCACTTCCACGTATTTTGACAGGTAGTCCACTGCTACAATGACGTAACGAGTTCCCGCAGTGGTGGTGGGTAGAGGTCCCATGTAATCAATGCCAATCGTGTGGAAAATTGTTTCGAGTATCTGGATTGGTGTTAGTACTCCAGGTTGACACCCAGGCAGTCGCCTAAACTGCTGGCAAATTTTGCAACTGGCGACATAAGAACGGATGCTACTTTGCATCTTCGGCCACCAAAAACGTTCTTGTAGTTTCCGGAGTGTGGCTCGTTTGCCGGTGTGTCCGCCTTCTGGGGAGTCGTGAATGGATCGTAATTTTTCTGACCTGTGGGATTTCGGGATCACCAGGAGGTAACGTTCTTCGGATTGGTCTGCTCGCCAGTGACGCCGGTACAATGCGTCATTGCGCATCACAAAAGTACTGTGATTTCCATTGTCAGTGATAGATGCAATAATGGATGCGAAATCTTTATCCTCCTGTTGGGCTCGGGATATATCCATCTGGGCGAAAAAATGTGGGTTTGCCTGGTTTGTTGCGCGCAGTCAAGGGCGTTCCATGAGAGTGCATCGGCGACGTTGTTTAGCCCCCCGGCGCGGTGGTGCACATCAAAATCGTATTCTTGCAGCGTGATTATCCACCGGGCAAATTTGTACTTTAGTTGCTGCTTGGAGAACACCCACGCTATAGCAGCGTTATCAGCCACAACAGTGAATTTACGCCCGAAAGGATAATGTCGCAACTTATCATTGACGCTCCATACCACTGCAAGACATTCAAGCTCGTTGGAGTGATAGTGGCGCTCGGTGTCTGAATGTTTTCGGCTGGCATAAGCGACCACTTGTTCCACGCCATCTGGATCACGCTGCAATAACACAGCTCCTAGGCCGACTTGGCTGGCATCAACGTGCACTTCAGTGGACCAGTCTTCATTGAAGTGACTTAGTATGGCGCGACAAGAGAGCTTTTGTTTTATAGCTCGAAAAGCATTTTCTTGTGAGACGCCCCATTCAAACCGCGCGTCTTTTTTAAGAAAACCGCTCAAGGAAGCTGCGATCGAAGCGAAGTGGGGAATAAACCTTCGCAAATACGACGCCACACCCAGAATTGACTGAACCTGCTTCAAGCAGGTTGGTGTAGGATACTGCTACACGGCAGCTATTCGCTTCGGGAGTGGCTGAATGCCGACAGGAGATATATTACGTCCCAGGTACGAAATTGTGGACACCCCAAACTGGCATTTATCGTTGTTCAAACGAAACCCTGCTGCATAGAGTCTGTGTAGTACTTCGTCCAAATTGCGAAGGTGTTCATCCTCCGTCCTGCTAACGACCAGGATGTCGTCTAAGTACACCACACAGGCTTGTTTTTTCAATGGTCCGAGCACTGAATTCATCGCACGCTGAAAAGTGCTAGGAGCCGTTCTTAGTCCAAACGGCATGCGGCTGAATTCATACAAACCGAAAGGTGTGCGCAAGGCCATTTTACATCGATCTTCCTCCGTGATTTATTCTGCCAGTACCCTGCGCGTAAATCAAGCGATGAAAAGAACTTGCAGTGACGTACTGTATCAACAGCGTCATCAATGTGGGGTAAAGGGTAGGAGTCAGACATTGTACACTTATTGAGCTGCCTGTAGTCCACGCAGAAGCGTAGTGATTCGTTTTTTCTTGCGAACAAGGACAACTGGCGCTGCCCACGGACTCGATGACGGCCTAATAATGCCCGTGGCAAGCATTTCATCTACTTGTTCTGCGATCACTGCCCGTTCTCGTTCAGCGTATCGTCGCAGTGGTACGCATATTGGCGGATGATCTCCCCTTGGTATGCGATGGAGCAGCAAATTAGTGCCTGGCAGTTCTGCTGTATTGCTAGCGAATACTGGCTGATGGCAAGCCAATATGGAAGATAAGGTAGGCGGAGTGGACGGCTCACCTGTCGGTGGTGGCAGGGTGGTTGTGGTGGTAGTCCCAGCTGTCGAAGACCGGAGCTCGACGTGGCCGCGATGTAGGGTGAGCTCAATGTCATCAGATAGCAAGAAGTCAGCACCAAGGATCACGTCGGCAGGGAGGTCTTCAAAGACGGGAATGGCTGGAAGAACTTTAGTGCCCGCTGCCGTCCGGACTAAAATGTCGAGCATTCCGACTGGCATAGCACTTCCTCCAAGTCCGCAGAGGGGAGGTTGCGTCCACGGTCGGATAGTGTCCGGAGCATGACGTCGGTGTAGCGCCGTTCGTTCCGCACCGGTATCCACCAGAGCAGATAGGTCACCTATTCCCTCAACATGAATGGACATCCGAGGAGTTTGACAAGCTTGGTAGTGGATTCGGGTCTGGAAAGATTGAGGACACTCCTTGGCGTTGTGGCCAATGCGACCGCACTTGAAGCATCCGTGTCGTGTGGAGGTGTAAGTCGAACGGACAGTCGGTAATGTGTCCAACCTAAGCCAATGACGAGAGTTTTGCTGAAGTTCGGCTGCCCTTTGATCGAAAACCTGGGGTGACGCTTCAGGTGACTGGCAAGATAAGATGGCAGCGTGGGTAGGGTCAGCCAAGCCATCAACGACATACTGGCGGGCAGCCGGAGAGATCCATGTAATGCCACATTTGTCGAGAAGCCCGAGCTTATCGTAGACGTATTTACGGGCATCGTCCGAGGGATTCTGCCGACGCGATCGCATGCGCATGAATTGGTCGTCGTATGCGGATGGAAGTAGTGGGAAGGCAGCGACGAAGGCTGTAGTCCAGTCACTCCAGGATTTCTACTTGCAGCCATCGTATGGATGCCACGCTTTGGCGGACTCTGGCAGTCGGCTTACGGCTAGCGATAGCGTCACGTCGTCAGTCCATGCATGTCGACGAGCCAACGAATGTATTTCATCCAGCCAGACGGTTGGGTCTTGATCAAAGCCAGTAAAGTCAGGAATTACTGCCATAGACAGACGAGGCAACGTGGTGCGTGCACAGGCTGCTGAGAAGGTGACGGTCGCGTCTGCAAGACGCTGGATTGAAGTAGCGATGGCCTGCAGAACCGTGCAGAGATCGCCGGCGGCTACAGGCGAGGAATTACGCCTGTCTTCTGGCGACGGTACTGACATTGCTCCAGGGATGGTACCTGAGGCGAAGTCCAAGGGAGCGTGTACGGCGTCCCTGGGCAAGGAGGTGGTTTGCGAAGCCAAGCCAGTGCAGTCACCTTGTGGTTTGGCAAGGACGCCTGGAGGCAGTGCGCTGGCTTCGGTACCCGCGGTGGCCAGGTCGGATGCCATGGCCACGGTAGCAGGAGCTGCGGGCTGCTGCAGAGTGCGACCGCTCCGTATGACGGTTTCTTCACGCAGATCGTCGCACACAGGTTCGTTGAACGGCTGCGCCGTTGTAATAAGCGAGACAGACACAACAACCGTTCGTCGGGAAAGCTGTTCTATTCTGCCTATTCTTCCTCGTTTTTCAGCCCACGGCCCACAGCTGCCCCGGCGCTCTTCGTTATAATATATATATATATATATATATATATATATATATATATATATATATATATATATATATATATAAATATATATATATATTTGTATATATATGTATATATATATATATATATATATATATATATATATATATATGTGTGTGTGTGTGTGTGTGTGTGTGTAAAAGAAGTGTGCACTTAACGGCTCGTTTTCCCGTGTTTTGACACAATATAATGGAATCTAACAGACAATAATGCCAAGGAAAGTATAGGAGAAGGTATTAGACCAAATTGTAATGTAAACTGTGAAGGAAAAAGAGTGATTGAAAAGATAACTGGCCGTGCGCAGCAACCGAACCTGCGATATTCGTATAACGCATTTGATGCTCTACCACTGAGCTACTACGGCGGCTTTAATCCAACCACTTTATAGGGTATATATATATGAATTTAAACGTGAGAGTGTCAGTCAGAGCCCTCAGTAGCCATGGCGGCGAGTGTGGCCCACTCTTTATGAGCCTTTCTGGCGTCACGTGGCACGTCAACTTATTACGAGTTGGCAGCTGACCAATAGTCCCTCGTATACAGTCTAAGGCACTAACTCTGCTAGTACGAGACCCTCGTAATGAATAGGGGAAAGAAGTGTATACTTAAGGGCTCGTTTTTCCGCGTTTTGACAGAACCGTTCTTCCGTGCTCTAATGACAGAACCGGTGATTTCGTGGGCACGTTTACCATCTGCGTCGAACAAAAGCTGACGGCCTTATAACAAGAAACTACTACCAGGCGATGTTCTGAGAGGGAGTTGAGATTCCGAACAGGACAGTAGTTTTTTTCGCTCCTTTGTTCCTTTTTTCCTACTGACTTCTCTTCTAAGTGCCCGCAGCCCTTTTCAGGGCTACCAATGGTCCTTCAATACCGAGCCCAGCAGGACACCACGCTCCTACAGTGATTGCAGAAGAGTGCATTGCTCACTATTTGGAAGCCAAGGAGGCCAAATCCTAAGGCTTCGAAGGTCTAGAAGCTAGGCGCTTGTTGCGCTTACCAGCGAAGCTCACCCGCAGGCGCGCAAAGAAAGCATAGTCTACTGAGCACTCCTTCCCAAACCACATCAACAGAGACAAAAGCTTCGCCCGCCCCAAGTTCCTCCTCAAAGCATCACACGCCACCCTCATCGCCTCCTGCCCCCTCGCACGCGACATAGGTGGCAGCAGGGAGAGCCTTCGTTCTGATTATTTGCCTCTCCTCCTCCCATAATCCCGGTCCCCACCACAGCGCCTGAAACACGGCGATCAGCCCTCTTACAGTGGATGAACATGGCGGCATCTTCCTATTTAGACCAGTGGGAATGAAATTGAACTTTCTCGCTGCGTCGCGAGAAGATATCACTGCTCTCCTTGACACATTTCCCAACACTCGGGGCGTCCGTGTAAATTTCCGACACAACATCGTGGCCATTGACATTGGTCACTCAGCAGACCTTTCCCTTCAGCACTGTTACAAGTGCACAGAGTCTGGGACATCGACGTGAAGTCGAAACTTCTCGTCACCAACACGTGCACCAGCACTATTCATGGCGTTGACGTGTACATTCAAGCTGAAGACATCGTGGCCAACCTGGTGTCAGCCGTGCCCATTGTGTCCTGTGCCAGACAAGGCCACTGAATCACCTAAACCACTGAGGGCACCGTCGTCTCACTGAACGTGTCAATATTCAAGCTACAAAGGCCGGTCCGACTTCGTCTGCCACGGCCCCGCCACCACGACGTGCTCACGTGATGAGAACTGCCTTTGTTGTGACGGAAAACATCCCGAGGGCCTATGCACTCCGGAACAACCATCCTGTCTCAATTTCAAGGGCAACCATGCAGCCAACGAGCCACAAAGTCTGTCCTTCCAGGTTAAGCGCATGGCCGCCGTCATCCTCGCGCCGCCAGATGGTTTCTTGACGCGTCGCCAGGCGCTTGAATACGCCAGAATCGCTGTCGACAACACCGACCAGCGGGGCAGTGAGGCGGTGGAGCCAGACCGCTCATTCCGCGACAGTCTCGCCGGAGGTAGCTGAAAGACTTCGACGACCGCCATCCACCTAATATAACATGTACGTACACACAAAAACTGATGCTAAATAATTTCAATATCGAACTTTCAGAGACTGTCAAAACTTTGGGCGTCATCTTTCATCAACATATGTTCTGGAATTCTCACACTGAACAATTGTGTATTAAGCTAAGAAAAGCCCTTGGCGTGCTGAGAAGGTGTCAGTCGTTTCTACCGCTCCCCCAAAAACTTCTTATCTTTAATACGCTTTTTTGTTCTCATCTACGCTATTGTCAGTTGGTATGGGCTTCTGGAACTGAAACATCAAAACAAAAGTTGTATACACTTCAAAAAAGCGCTTTGCTGGCTGTTGCAAATATAGGTTACAGAGAACACACATCCCATTTATTTGTCAAGTTTAAAGTTTTAAAATTTTGTGTGGCATATGAACATAACTTGTTGTTGTCTTTGAGGTCTGAAATTCGAAAGAATTGCGCAAACTGAGAGGCTTAGCACATTTACAGCCGAAAATTTTGTTGCGTCCGATGCGGAGTTCTGAACACTGGCACATCCCCCGACCGCGAACAAATTACGGACTCCAAATGCTAAAGCACTCTGTTCCCCATATACTAAATAAGTACAAGCTCACAGAACAGCAATTGCGTCTCCTTTCAAGTAGTCATATATTAAACCTGTTTGTATAAGGAGCTATAAACCCAGAAAAATTACACCCAGTACTTGTAAATGCATGAAATTTTAAGTGTACCCCTTTCTAATATAGCGTCTTATATTGGTTGCCTTTTTTCCCAAAAATTGTTTGTTTGTAAACACCCAAGTGTGCATCTATTCTGTACTTCATAAACAACCACTAGAATGTTATTTTCTTTTCTTTTTTCTTTCAATCATACGTGAGCACCGTATGGAGCTTGGTGTGCCATTGTTTCTGTTGCCTTGTACAAATGGGAGGTGGGGCTAGTCAAGCTGCTATAGCGCAGCTTTTTTCCTACTTTCCATGCCACAATTGTTTCTTGTTTGTGTAAATCATGGTGTATCGTTGTGGTGAAATAAATTTCAACTTTCAACTTTCAACCTCCTGCGAATATGCCAACTTCAACGAGTTCGGCCCCAATTCCACCCGTTCCTAAAAAGGCGCTGACTGCTACCACTGAGCGGAATGATGCAGTGTTGACCGCACTTGCTGTGGCCTTACGTGTAATGGTCGATGTTTCGGCTGATTGACTCTCCGATTCACGGATTATGTTCCGGGATACTTGCCGCGCATGACACTACCGCACCGAGGATATAGTCGGCCAGTGGTGCACACACATGAAGACCCATCAGGACTAGCTTCCGTTAATCTTCCAAACTCAAATATTTTTGTGTCTGGGCGAGCGTGCTCTCAAGCGAATGCTTCTCACGCTCGCCCTTTATTAATGAGCCACTTCTGCCCATTACTCTTCGGCAAATATGTTCTTCCACCTTCTCGGTGGCTTTTCGGATGGTTGCGTGTTGCGGTGGTTTCAGCGGGCGCTGAGGGAGGCAGAGAAAATGTGTTCTGTTTCCATTTTATCGTATCTGTTCAATCCTATATCTTCCATGCTGATTACCCCCATCTCTGTTCTTACCTGTTGAGGTGTCCTCTTAAGGAGAGAGAGTCACAGGTGGCACTTTTCAGTTGGTTTTCTTCACATAACTAATTCCTTAGAGGGAAGTGTGCATGAGCATAGTCTTGCAGACACACCCTCTTTGGTGCTAAACGTGCTGTTTATAGCAAATAAAAGTGAACGTGGAAGAAAGATTTATAGCCATTGCCGTCTCGTTTGGTTCTCGCGTAGGAAACAGCTTTTGGAATAGCGTAGTAAAACTGCATCAACTGCCGAAATAATACATCTTGCCAATTATGAACACCTTCTGTATTTTATATATAGGCTGCAGTTTTATAAAATCGGTGATGCCTCCATAATACTGTCTCTATATTTTAAAAAATGGGCATGAAACCACGTGTCGTGTTTTTGGTCTGTGCTCTTATTGCAGAATTATTGGATCCATCGATCTGCTGAAGAGTTCTCCATCATCAGCATGTCAGGGGAATGAAGTGCGGTGTAAAGACTTGCTCCTATCCTAGCTTAGAAAAGACATAACTGGCTGCTTGTCCTCAAACTACTGACAGAAGGCAGACAAGAATTAAACAAACCAAAATGCGAATAATATATCTGCATTTCCATAAAGACGATATTTTCTGTTGAATTCTGAAGTAATGCACGCATGGCCTCTAGCAAAGTCCCACCATACGTCATGGTGATCGGGCCTTGACTATGGCAGTGCAAATCACCTTCACAATCTGCTCGAATTCACACATGCTCACCGCATAGCCAGACATAAAGTGGACGAAGACTCTACGCGACAGCGGCTGACTACGCTGCTCACACGATGAGGCTCCGTTTGTGAAGGGCTCGCCATCGATTCCTTTTGAGGCAGTGGAGTCAGGTATGCTGAATTGGCGCTCTCTCCTCCTTTGCCTCTAGTCTTTCTCTCTCTTCCCTTTCTCTCTCAAGGAGATGGAAGAACAAGCGGAGCGTTTAGAACCAAATGACCACAGAGACAAGCCAGCGACGTGCCGCTCTAGTAATCCTGTCTGCGAAATGGCTAAAGCGGGTGGTTTAACTCTCACCCACCCGAAATGCCCTACGTGTCCTGACTGAGACACAGCCATTGCCTACTTTAAATGCAGGGTCATCTACTGAAAGGCTTTTATTCGACTAATTCAAGCTAATATTATTCATAATTATTATTCAATTACCATACCTTTACCATAGATCCCCTCAAATCCGGAATGAGGAATCAAGCGTATCAAAAAACCATAAAAGAATTATTATTTTCTGAGGACTAATGCAAATGAAAGAATACCATGGTTCAGTATGAATGTATGTATTGTGTTGAATTTTCCTTTTTTCTTCTCTAATGTAGATTGTGACCCTTACAAATCGTTCCAAGTTTTTTTGAGTGTGTGTAGGTGAGTATAATGCGATTTTCTTTTTCTGCTCAAGAATTGTGCGTGCAAAGTTCTTTTGGTAAAATTGTAATTGTTTTCTTCTCTTTTTTATTGCTATATGAGTGTATATTATTTTTTTGCTATATGACTGTATAAACCGTTTTTATTTGTGAATGTCTTTTCTGCTGTTGTTGTTATTGTTGTTGCTGTTGTTGTTGTTGTTGTTGTTGTTGTTGTTGTTGTTGTTGTTGTTGTTGTTGTTGCATGGGTGGCACGGGTCAGTCAGGCAATGTTAGCCTTTTGCCGTGTCTCCTTGGACAATCTTGCAGTTGTTATCAATAAATAATAAAGAAACGAAGAGATATATACTCTGCCAAGCTGGTGACAGAACCATTACATACTGCTGGAATCAAGCCGAAGGAACATATAGGCGTTATATTAAGTAGGCTCTGAAATTCAATAATTTAAATGTGTTCACAAAAATTGTTTCACGTTTTCAATATGGTTCACAATTTATACGCAGGTGCGCTACTACATCATTCAATAAAAATAATGTGGGTAAATTTTCTCAATCAGGTAAGAAAATGGAGTGATCTTGTTATCTTCATAGGTAACGTTAAAAAATTGGCAGCATATCCACGGAGTGAATGATGGAAAGTGGGGTGAAGCATTCGTCCGTCCATTCGTTCTTGCTTCCGTCCGTCCATGCATCCATCTGTGTGACCGCCCATGCGTCCATCCGCCCGTCCGTGCGTGCGTCGGTTCGTGCGTCCATCCCTGCGTTCGTCTATGCATCCACCCCTGCGTCCGTTCATGCGTCCATCAATGCTTCTGTCTGTGTGTCCGTTCGTCCATCTATTCAACTCTCCAAGTACCACCATCTCGCATCTTTTCATTATATATTTCCCATATAAAAGCACCGCCATCCAGCGGACATTCCAAGCACTAAATGAGAGGTAGCACACGCACACTTTCTTACGGCTTGCGCTTCGGGTCTACTTCCCACCTTTAACAACCTCGAGTTCATGGTATATACTGGTTCACTGTATTCAAGGCACTGCAGCCTAACGCTCGCTAAATCTTCCTAAAACCAAGGAGGTTACACCCAGCGAGTGTAACGTAGCAACCTCTTCCTGTCAGATAGCGCTCATTGTACATGCCAATGGCTGCTAATGGGAAATGAGAGACAGGAGAATTTTGCTTTTACTTTCTTACGGCTTGTGCTTCGTATCTACTTCGCACCTTTAACCACCTCTAGTTAATGGTATATACTATTTCATTGTATTCATGGCACTGCGGCTAAACGCTCGCAAATCCTTTCTAAAACTAAGAAGGTTACACCCAGCGAGTATAACGTACCAACCCTCTCTTGTCAGATAGTGCTCAATGTACATGCCAATGGCTGCTAATGGAGAGTGCAGCGTGCGCGTTAACTAAAAGTCTAATGCTCCTGTCTCTCATTCCCAATTAGCAGCCATTGGCATGTACATAGAGCACTAATTTTTATTGTTCAACAACGCACAAAAGAAATCTCTCACCAGCACAACCTTAGAGGTCAAAATGTTATACTTGTTACACAATACAACGGCTACGAGGGATAACCGAATGCCGCTATAAGAGGCTTCGACCTAAAAACTACGACATGAAGAGTGGTAGACTACAGAAATGCGGTTTGTAAGTGATATATATAACGTAGGCAATCCTATCTCAAGAAGTTTGTATGCACAAGAAGACGGACGAGCACTGCTGGCATATATGACGGCTGTGTCGAATTAAAAACACCGTAGCAGCGTTAATGACGGAGATATGGTCACATTGACGGCGCAGCTACAGACATAACACCGTGAAAAAGTTGATAGGATGTAGCATATAGGTAACAGTAAAATGTTGACAACAGGACCAAGCAAGTCAAGACTCACAAGGTGTCGTGGAAAATAAAACGAAGGACACCGTTATGGCAACTGCAATATGATTAGTGGGAACAGCGAATGTAAAATAAAACTGTAATATACGGTGTTACATCGACAACAATCATACGTAACGCACAGACATTAGAGAAGTGAGAATATCACAACTTGAATGCCGTGTGTGTTTAGAAAAAATCGTTAAAGAGAATGCATGCTGGGTACTTTACTATAGAATAGAATAAAGCAGTCCCGTGGGCCTCACACTTGCCGAGGCCAAATGATGCTCCAGCGGACATCGTAGTAAATGTTCTATGTTAAACGAACCATGTTAATGACATTAGGCCTGCATAACAATTATTTTGGTCCTCTGATGAGACCTCCATAATGTTTTCAGTCTTTGCAGACACTCGCATACTGAAATCGGAAAGCATTAGCTTAAAAAATGAATGTTACTAAGCAATAGAAATGGCAACACATGAGGCTATTGGTTCTTTTTATTAAATCACGACCTTTAATTTATCGTATGAATATATGCGGGACATAAAAAGAAGAATCTAGAAATTCAATACCTGCTGATGCAGAGCCTGCACTTATGTCAGTGAGAATGAGCCAATGCTTGGGGTGTAACCTGTAATATAAAACTATTTTCCTAACAAAGAAATAGTACTTTAATTCTTGTTTTTTCATAAAACCTCAATAAAAGGCAAGTCATAACAGTGCCAGTATAGACGTGGAGGTCGTTATTGTAGTGCTTTTGTTGTAACTAATTCTAGTAACTGTGATTCAACAGTGAAGAAAGTAATGTGGCCGGAAAGGCACTTTCACTCCGACAGGTTGTAAATCTGTCGCCTTAGCATTACACGCCCGATCCATACAGCTAATACACAAATACTCCTACGACGATAGTAATCTCTTTGCCTCCTTTACCTGATTTTTCAGTGCATTTATATTGTGTGTTTTAGTCAAGGCCTGTCATTGTCAAGATGATGAGTGTACAGCACGTTTCTCTTAACACCATAGTGTTTTATGACGGACTCTGCGGAAACTTCAGTGACATATTGCCATCACGAAAATGATGTCAAAAGGTGCACACCAACCGATTCGTCAAAAAGTTCCGTCTACGCGGGAACCGAACTCGCGACCACTCGGTCAAGAACACCAGATGCCGCCTCGCTACTCGCTGCGACATGGTCACTCACTGCGGGCTTTGCAAATGTGTCTTCTGTATCCTACGTTTTTCTCTCGCAGTGCTCTTGGTCGGCGTAAAGCCTCTTTATCTGTGGCTGGTGAGAAGCTAAGTATAAAGTACACCCACTTACCTCCCAGTCCTTCCGTTTTTCCTGTCCTCCTCCACCGCCCACAAAGCCACATTGCCCTTATTCTCCATGGCTCTGCGCTACAAAGAATGTCGTTCTAGAGAAGTAGATCATAAAAAGTAATTCATAATTTTCACGCATATGACATTGTATTGCAATACGTCATCGATATTATAATAATGGCACCAAAGCTATAGACAAAAAAGCAAATGAAGTCACGGTATTTGTCGTACCCTCTAATTCATATAAAGTTCCCAAGGGGATGACCGCTGCAGTGCCTTAGTTGATAGAGCGTCTGACACGTTGTTTCACCGTTGCAGCTCGGTCCTTGCTTTTGGAAAGCAGCTTTTCGTCAACTTTTGTTTCTTCAAATTACGTTACAATTACCACTTATAAAATCCAGTATATATACTTTTTTGTCAGCACAAAGTCAAGTGGCATCACGGTCTGGGAGTTTTCGCAAATATTTTGTCTAATGAAAAAAAAACGAGCCGTTAGATTTTCACCAATTCCGTTCATTCCTTGCCAGGACCTCGATCTCGCGAACTTTATACCTTCATTTTGTGTGTGAAGGAGCACTGCTCGGCAGCCAGCCCGTGATAGAATTAAGTGCTACGTAACGTCATTAGGCAGAAAAAGAGGGTACCGCACTTGCCGTTATGGCTGCCAGGGGCACCGACAATCACTCTCAGTTTTAGTGCAAGCATATACCCAATAAACGAGATGCTAGGATCACTGCCGCTGTAGCTCATTTAGTAAATTCTCGGACGCAGGTTCGGTCCCTGATCGGACAGAGCTATTCTTTCGTCCACTTTCTTCAAATTCGTAATACCAGCACTACTGGCATCCCGTATACTTTCCTTGGCGTCATTATCTGTTGGTTATTATGGGTATTGTATCTAACAAATAAAACAAATCCTTAAATCGCCACTTTATTTCTTTGCATATGCATCGCACCGTTCTCCTACACTAAAACAATGCGATAAACATTGTTTTTCTGCATGCAGAGTCGTTACTGTATATAGTTGTTAAACCATAGTAGCAAAATTTTATTCGAGGTGAGATATATCTTTGCATACTTGCTCAAAAGTTGCTGTGTCTAGGACCATTCACAAACAATTCTCGTACAGGAAAAAAGGTGTAACACGAATTTGAACTAGTTCAAGCAGTAGCCAAAGCAACGAGTGTGTGCACGAAACATATGCATTTGGGAAACGCTACCCAATATCTTGAATGTAGCGTGCTCTTCAGAAGTAAAAATACGACTGGAAAAAAAGAGATGACTAATGAGATCTTTGAAGCAGTCGTACAGACGTGTTCATCCCACTCACCGGCTGAACTTTGAATGAAAGGGCGGGAAATTCGGAAAGAGCTTCTGAACGTGAGGTGGAGTGCGTTGTCAATGAGTGCCCGCTGCTTTAATTAGGGCACCACTGCTTGATCTGTTCAAGTATTCTCACAGAGATCGCCTCGATTGAGTTCAAATCTATAGCCAAGGTTTAACTCGAAAGCTCTCTGCAGGAGTCATGGTCTAATTTAGGGATGTGGTTGTTGGGCACAATGCAAAGAGTATAGCGCGCAAAACCACTTCCCGAATGGTTCAGTGCGTTTTCCGTTTGACGAGCTGCAGGCCACGCACAACTCTTGATTTGCCACCCGTTCATTTGACATAACTTACATGTATAGTTAAGAGTTTTCAGAAATGGAAGAATAGTTACTGCACCACAGTATTTCACGGTATGAGTAATCAACTTCAAATAAGGAGTATACAAGAAAAATATTCCAGAAGTATAAAGATAGATTATACGTGTAGCAACTGTATAACACTTCGGTGTTTTGTTAACGTTCATCTACAACGCAGGCTTTAAAATGATTCGTTCTTCAACGAATGGCATGTTTTGGCATCTTCTGCGGATTGAAAACAAGAAGTGTACTCCAAAGTAGGTTTATTTTATACCATGGGATTTATACTAATACACAATATACATGGGAGACAAAAAATGCTGTCTAAAAATTCGTTTTCACGCACCAGTGACGTTGGAAGTAGTGCGCACACAGTGCTGCACTTTATTGCAATTAAACAAAGCAGTTGAGTTTCACATAAAAATGGTTAATTCTTCAGGAGTAATAATGGGCACGTGGATACTGGGACCGAAGTAATTCAACATAAATATTCACAGCCATCAATCTAAAATATAAGACATCATTCACTTCCGTATTATTGCCATCGTGGACTCCATGTATACGCCCGCATGCCACTCGTTATATTAATAATAATAATGATAACAATAATCCCCAATCAATTATTTCTTTAACATGACCGGGAACAACAATGAGGTCTTAGTACAGGCGCACGCAGAAATAAAACAATTCAAATAAAGAATACAAACAACAAATAAAACATGGCAGTTTTAATTTTGGAACACGGCCCAGCATGGTGTATATCTCCTAGAAACCGCTAGAGCATGTTGTTTTAGGAGCAAAGATCGTCTTAGTCTAACCTTGTCCTGCGTCATGAGTAACCGCCAGATCGTACTGACTAGTAGAATAGATGACGCTGTCTCTTCACCATTTCTCGACTCATTTCTTAGATGGCGTTGGTCCAATAGAACTGCGTGCAATGGGACGGGCTCATGTACGGATGGTCACACAGACAAACAGACAGACACAGACAGATAGACGAACAAACGAATGCATTCTTGCACACACGCATGGACGAACGCGCGTATGCACGCATGGATGGAAGGACGGATGGAAAGTTCCACGGACGGATGCATGGATGGATGCACTGAAGAACGGACGAAAGCACGCATGCACAGACAGCCGGATGGACGGATGGACGGGTGAACGGTTACGTGAAAAGACAGGCCAACGAGTGCACGGACAAACGCACGGATAGACGAAGGCTTCGCCCCACTGATCATCACTCACTCCATAGATACGCAGTGATTTTTTATTGCATGGCGTAAAAAAATGTGCCCGTGGTGTCGGCCTCCTGCATGCGAGCCACGGCTCGCTTGCAATTTATGTAGACTCAAACTATAAGTAACTGCCATTTTTCCCACCTTGTGTAGGTATATGTTGTAGCAATTTTTTAAAATGCAAAAATCAGATTGTGTAGGTAGCACTAAGTACATGAGACAGCCAGTTATGACTACAAATATAGTTTAAGATACCTTGAAAGTATTTCCTAAAAGTGATGCGGGCTCACATAACCGAAAAGATATAAACTACACCAGAAGAAGTCGTAACAATAAAGTATTTCCAAAGCACTCCCTAGAATATCTTTTGTCTGCAGAAGATATCTTCACAATAACCGAAAGGTGGGCTGTGCCTCGTTTATGTTCAAGGCAAAACTGACTGAAATGGGCCGGGCAGGGTCGTGCTGGGTAGGGCCCAGACCATTCACACCTAGGCGGACTGGAGCATGAAGTTGACGGGCCAGGCCACTGTTGGGCCAGGAATATCTGCCCGTGCAGTGCTCTAATACCGACACGTTCGTACTGAAGCTGAATGCACGACAAAACTGCGTCCTGTAACTATACGCTGCCGCAACAAGCTTTATTCTTAGAAACCACAATTCATTCACACAGAGTGTGTTAACACAATCTACCACGCCTCTGGAGTCATCGTTATTTGTAGAGAGTTTGAGCACTTGTTTTGAAGTAGAAATGTTTTAACCATGTTAACACTTGGTGAAAAAAAGGTGAGAAGCCAAACTAAAATATGATGGCTTCATGCAAGAATTTCCACTTTTACATTAGGCACAATTTATTGTATAGGTAAACCGCCGGTCTATCGGTCTGTAAATAGTCTCCAGTTATGGTGCATTCAGAAATAATGAAGGTAGATGTATTTTCTTAGTTTATTTTATAGATTTTCTTGTTCTCTTGTTCTATACGCATAATAACAAGTGCGCCTATGAAATATCTACTTTTCAGACAACGCGCATGCCATTCGTCTGTTCTTTCGAGACAAGAACATGAAACGACTTTGTTACACAGTTACACCCAATAAGATAATTCTTCTTTGTGAGACTCAGCCTGGTAAAAACAACTGACAATGAAGCCAAGGAAGAACACTGGTCTTGTCTTTGTTATATCCCGGCCATGTCCGAACATGAGGAATGCTGGTCTGCGCATAAGAAATACAGCTGCTACGTTACCTCAGGGACCTCTCACCAGTGAGTCCGACTGGGAGGAGGCACTCAGGAGCCCCAATCTCCGAAACCAACTTAAGGCAGTCCAGAGGGCCCAAGAACTGGCGGAACGCCACCACGTTCCCGCCCCGACTCGGGCGTCGCCTACGGTAGCGGCTGCTAGGATGTCCCACGTGGGCACCCTGGTGGCTTAAACTCCTCAGGACCATATATTAAAGTTCTTGACTGACTGACTGACTGACGGGCAAGTTCCGTTCCCGTAGACCGCACAGGAATAACATGGGGCTGGATATTTATTTATTGCTAAATATTTCTGAGAACTCAGTGAAAGGCGTAGCTTGAATATGTCAGGAGAAAGTTCACCAGTAACAGCATGGTACTGTTGTCGCAATGCTTCCGTCTTTTCTGCACGCGTGGCCAAGTTAGGCAAGATAACATTTCTCTTGCTCTAATATTTGCTGAAATATTATCAATATTTTTCTATTTTTTCGATCGCACCTAAGTTAAATTGATGCAGCTTAATTTTCTTGAATCTTCATGTTTATGGGAAATCGCGCAGTTTATTACTAAAGGGATCGCAGGAAAATTTGGCTTCCATTGGGAATAGAGAATTTAGGCAGGCAATTCAGTTTTGTGACAATAGAATAGTGAGCTTTTTGTTTAATTGAAGTGGTTCAAGCCGAAGTGTGCTTTATAGATGATTCCATGTGTCTGTTTGTTTGCTTGCGAGTGTATATGAAATGCGAAATTGAGAAATTTCTGGGCGGGGTTAACTTTGTGTCGCTGACTTTGCCACTGTTTAAGACAGCCCCCTATCGAAAAAATTGCCATGGAGGATACTGGAAAACATGGTGGGCGTTGTGGAAATAATAGTGGGCATGGGGGAAATCATGATGGATATGGTGGGACGTAGTCGAAATTATGGTGGATATGCCGGGGCATACAGGGTGGTATGGTGTACAGAAGATGGGTAAAGTGTTAATGATGGTGGAAAGTAGAGGCTAGATAGTGGGCAATCATGGGACACTCTGCCCATCATTGCGATAATGCTGGGAAGCACAAAGCAAATGATTGGTGCTGCTTGTTATGGTGGGCCACATGGTGTACCAAAATGAGAAGCTCTGCCCACAATTGCGATAATGCTGGGCAGCAGAAAGCAGATGATGAATGGGCTTATAATATAGGGATTATATATAGTGTACCAAGCTGGGATCTGTACACTACATGTTCTACTACCATGATTTCCACCAAAGGTTAGGCCTATCGACCGAGCCCATACAATTGTGGTATCCGTGCTTCTGGGTTTCATAATACACAATTTCGACGATCAAGAATCACAATACAGTGCAGTCATGGCATCAATTAACCTAAATAAAGCATTTTTCGTTGTGTATGGTGTCCGCTCAACAAGCAACAAACATCGATGCGACGTGATTCATGCACTCCCAGAGAACGTACGTTTCTTCTCACCGACAGCCGCCAGTCGCACTCACCGGCACTTCTCTATCTTTTATGCGAGAACTCAGACGTGGCAATTCGTATGCTTGAGTAAGAAATATGATAGCGTAATGTTTCCGGCACACTGCATTCGTTTTTGCCAAGCTGTTATGTAGTTGTTGCTATAGCGAAAGAGGTACAGCAATGCGCTGGCACGACCTCCCTCTACGTTGCACGAAAAACATCCCAATACTCAATCAAATAAATTAGGCAGGCGTATCTATGGAATGAGCCTAGAAGCGTCATAAAGCGTGAGCAGATGTCGCCCTTTAGAACGAGCGTGAAACGGATATAAACTTGGCAGACCCCGCCGGTAAACTGTTGCTCTTCCCCAGTCCACTTGGTTTTTTTTTTCTTGCGGTTGTGAATCGTAAGACAAAATAGCACTGGTGCCATTAAAACAGTGGCAATCGTTAAAGGCAGCAATCGCTTGTGTTTAATAAATGTGCAATTTTAGTAGCAGGTGAAGATCTCGTCTATGTCTTGTACACGACAAACATAACTGAAGTTGAACCGTAAGTTCGTATCTCAACTAACTATTTAACACACAACCGACCTCATGTTGGTATGGCGAAGTGGTTAGTGTCTCCAAATGGGAATCCGCAGGTTGCACGTACGATCCTCCGTGGCCACTTGTCTTTTTTTGGGGGGAAGGGTGTTTTTGTACACCGTTTTTTATACAATCCTTTTTTATTTTTTGTGGAAGCTCGTCACGGCGATTCTGACACCATTTCGCGCTCAAGCGTTTCCGGCACTGCAGCACCCACCATATCCCACCATGTGCCATGGTGGACGTTTCCCACCATTCACCTTCTACATTAATCCACTATAATGGTGGGTGGTGGTTTACACCATGTCCACCATTCGTTTTTTTTTCCGATAGGGCCTCCTTATTGGTATGTTCGAGAAATGTAACGTCGTATATTTGCCAATTACAACCTGCACTCAACGTCGCTGTATGATGCTGCAATTATTAAGAAAAAAGTTATCATACGCACCAACACAGCAGTATCGATTCTAGTTGAACCGTTCATGCATAACTGTGAGCTTACGGCAATATGACGCCATCAACACTATTGTCTTTTTTCAAAAAAATTTTAACAGAAAAAAACGCAAATCCGGCATGCAAGGGTTTCCAGATGCTTTGCGTGATAGAATTTACGGACATGCTGAGAAAATAAAATTGAGCCTTCCTGAATAACATTCATAAAAAAAGACAATAGCGTGACTCGATAACTGCACCCATGCACATTGAAGGCTCGGACATTTTGCCTTTTTGAAAGTAACGGCGGGCACGCTACCTACTCATAGTCAACGCAATATGGCAGGCGAATCCCATCAGCCTTCTTTTGCACGTGACATTGTCACGCGATGTGCCATCTCAGCACACACAGTGAAAATGAGGCCAAGTAAACGTAGGAGTGGCTATGAGTGCTGGTTGAGCGGAACTCCGTGAAGAAGATTGCGTATATTCCATTAGTTACCACCAAGGTATGTTGAAACTATATACCCTTCAATGACGTAAAATTTGTGCTGCACCTGTTAAGCATACCTAAATATGGTTACTTGCTGCTATGTTGCGGTCGCCACAAGAATGTTGCGGGCGGCATAGCTCTGGCTGTATTCAGTGGCTGCATTCAAGGTGGAAATACAAATAATTGCTCAGACACACACAAACACCCATGTAGACTGAGACAACCTTCAGGCCTCAGCAATTCACACTCAAGCCAGAGCCCCTCTGCTTGAAGCCAAGTGGTGATAATGAGTATATACAAGCGAGAAGTTCAATAATATGCATAGGGCTCACAATCAATACCCCACGCGATGAAGCGTCTAGCCAGGCCGCAACTTAGAATTGTGAGAGACGTCGCACGAAAAGCTTTAGACACGAAGCGTGGACGATTTCCGAAGCACGGCAACGATGGTCGCGAGAAACATTAACGGGAGTGATACGATAGTCCACAGGGGACGTTTGTTCAGTAAATATGTAGGCACCAAGGATTTGCGACTGGACCTTTTCACACAGGCCTTGAATTTGAGTAGACGTACAAAGGATAAATTTTCACCAGGCCAAAAAGAGACGTCACCATGCCAGATATCATACCACTGCTCTCGATCATGTTAACTGGCATCTGTACTGAGCCGAGGAAGCTCGCGACAATTTTCAAGTTTCCAAACAAACTGTTCTGGCGCGGTCGTAGAAGTGTTGGTCGAAGGGTGGAAGAAGGAAGCGTCGATTGAGATTGTTAAAAAAGGGTGAGCACGCAGTGGTGCGTTGGGTGGCGATGTTATGAGCGAACCTCACAAATGGTGAAATTATGTCCCAGTTGTCTTGAGCCGGCCCCATATACATGGTTATCGTTTCAGCGCTACGTGATATCAGTGGCCTGAGGATGATATGCTGATGTTGTCCTGTGATCTATGCAACAATTTTTGAGCAATTTTTATTACTGTGAACAGGTAAGTATTGCCACGATCTCTTAGGAAGACACGCACGACAATGGCTTCGAGAAACAAGACTGCCACGTCAGACACTCACTTGCAGCGTAGAGGAGCCGTCTCCGCGTACGGCGTGATGTGCTCACTAGCTCTCACGATCCATCACTATCCAGCAGATGTTACTGAAAGAGGTGTGACTAGGTATATTCCAACAACAGCAAAAGGTTTCTCGGGACATGGAAGCGGTTGTAACAAGCCAGCAGCAGGTGAAGTTGGTCACTTTCGCCATAGCCAGAGTGCGCAAGAATAGACGTACTTTGCTTATAGGAGGTGGAGAGACCAGGCCAGAAGAAGCGGCTCCTAATGCGGCTGTACGTTTTCGTACATCCCAATTGCCCAGCTGATGCGAATGTGGAAGAGCGAAAACTCAACGATGTTCATGGTTATTATAAAATTATCAGTGTAGCACGTTGTTTTCAATCTCGAATCACCTCAGCTGTTTGTGCAACATGGCAATAGGTGCTGTAGCCTTGCCGCTGAGGCCTTGAAAAGTGCACTTCGAGTATGAATCTTGCTTTTGACATGAGGCAACAAAGTGTAGCGATTAGAAGAGAGTGGGCCAGCAAGCGTCAGTTCCGGGAACGTCAGTGGACGTGGAAACTCGAAGCTAGTTTCGGGTTCAAAAAAAATGCTCTCTCGTAGTGGTTGCCGGGCATCCTAAGATCCGGTTGAACAGAGTGACGTTCATGTGAAATGTCGCAATTATTGGCTTTCTCAAGTTTTTAAAATAAAAGTGCATATACCCTTGTAAGGAACTTTTCTTTTGTTTATATGTGTTCTCGTATTCCATATTTTGTGAATTTTAAATCAGATGAAGCGCAGGTTGTGATTCGCTTGTGTTCTTAGCATAGTGTAACCATAATTCTTAGCAAACGTTGTCTTTGTGCTTGCCTCCTTTCCTTCTCGCCATTCGCTCAGCGATATCAGAAGTGAAATCGCGCTCGGTTATATTGCTCGGTTGACGTGAAATGCAACAACGCGAAAGGTAAAGACAGCAAGTGGTGGTGTGCAGAGAACGGATGCCGCAGTGAGCTACGCCAAACAAGGGAACCACACATTTCTCAAAGATGGCTAAATCGGGCAACACAAGTTTTCCACGGCTCTAAAGTGTGCTTACCCGGTAATTTCTAGTTCCGCGAAAATTTCTCAGCGCTTCCTATAGGCTACGGGTGAACACAAGAACTTGGAACAATTATTGGAGCAGGTATTGATTTTGCATGAGATTATATCAGTAAACTCAGTTCTCCGCAAGTCTGACTAGACTGGGAAAAGTGCAGTGTCACTTGAATAACAGGTGAAGACGGCAGCCAAGCCTCTGTCCAGAAAATGCGTTGATTGAAAGGCTTCAATTCGAGTCGGCTCAGCTACATGAGTTCGGTTGGTATGTGGGGTTTAACGTCTGAAAACTACCATATGATTATGAAAGATGTAGTAGTGAAGAGCTCCGGAAATTTTGAACCCCTGGGGCTCTTTAACGTGCACCCAAATCTCAGCACATGGGCCTACATTTTCACCTTCATGAGAAATGCAGCTGCCGCAGCCAGGATTCGATCCCGCAACTTGCGGATCAGCAGCCAAGTAGACCGCCATTAGACCCCCACGGCGGGGCAGCTACATAAGTTTAAGCTCCTTTCCTTTTGGCGTGTAGTTCAAATGATGTCAAGTAATTAGAGGCTGCTTCCTGCTTTTGAAATTCTTGCAGCCGCTTTATGAAAATTTGTGGGTCTTTACTTCTAATACAGTTACTCAAATCACGTGGTAGACTAGATGCTTCAAATTATTATTACAGAGAGTGTCGGAGGAACCAACGTTTAGTCAAGTGAACTTTTCTTCGTCGCGGCAACGCCATTGCCTTAACGAGGACAGGTGAACTTGCCGAAACACTGTTTCCAGTGACGTTTTTTCTCGAAAAACTTCTGATAGCTACTAGCCTCTCTGTGCCTCTGAACTTCTGTCTCGTTTGGTACCCTTTTCTTGTGAGAAAACTGCCTTCGCCGTCATAACAAAAGTGATTTAGTCAAATACGAACTGTTGTACTCGCGATTGTTGATAATTTTTGCATATTCTTGGTTCAAAGTTTCCTCATTAAATCCGTATGTCAGATCTAAGTTAAATCTGATTTTATAGATTGACACTTTCAGACTACGTGCATGTCTTTTTTTATACAAAACGTGTGTAAAAAAAGTTCATTTCACTTGTGCCAATGAAGTTCCGCCTTGTACTTGGACATCAGTCAGCTTAACTTCCGCCTTTTCAGAACACACGAACGAAATTGGAAAAGAATATAAAAATTTTACGAATGGCCGCGTCACCTAAGCGGCCTGTACACCTGAAAGAAAGCATGAGCGTCTTCCGCTCGTATGCGAAGTGGGAAAGGAGGGCTTCCGCGGCAATCCTCCTCCTCTTAATTTTTCATTCTTTCCCTCATTTGGTGACCTCAGAAGTGACGTCATCAAATTAATTTTCTGTTCATGAGTTATTTCCAGCAAGATGTGCGGCCACCACCAGTGCTAAAAGCGCCGCTGTCACTGCGTATCAGCATGCGAGAGCGAATACATGAGAGGTATAGGGAGTTTCCGTCCCCTTACGATGCCTTTTTATCATGTGACGAGAAATAAAGAGGCTTTCTCGGCGTAGAGGGTAGTGAGCAAGGGCGACAAGAAAGGGCGCTGGCATCTCGGTGCTTTTTTCATAGATTTGTAGACGACGTCAATGTGTATTGTTTTAGCCAAACACCCAGTGGCTGAGGCGTCCGGAAAAATGCTTTAGCGATGATAACCAGCATAACGAACGGTGGTTGTTTGTTACAGCAAAATAGCATCTGTGAAGCTATGGCCAGAATTTTCTGTATGCTTCCAATTACAGCCAGGTATTCTTGTTCGTCAAACGAGTATTTCTGTTCAGTATCCGTGAGTGCGTATCTAGAATTGGTGACTACTCTTTCGCGACCAGTTTTATCATGCTGTACTAAAACAGCAACGGTGTAACGGCCACTAGCACCGGTGTGCAGGCAGATAAGGGCGTGCTCGGAGAAGTGATAGAGGACGGGGTCACTTGTAAGCGCTGCCTTTAGGGTGTTAAAAGTGGAGTCACAATCAATTGTCGAAGCGAAGTTTTTCCCGACGTCAGCAGCTTGTTTAGTGGTGACGCAGTGAAGGCGAAGCCGCGAATAAAGTGGCGGAAATAAGACGCAAGGCCCAGACAACTTTATCGCTGCTTTTGACTGTGCGGCCGAGGAAAGCGCGTTAAAGGCTTCATCTTTTCGGGATATGGTCGATCGCCATCTTTACTATATGGCCTAACATTATAGTGTTCTTTTAAGCAAATTGATGTTTTGGTATAGAGTTGCAGCGCAGCGTTAGAAATACAAGTGGAAACTTTGTCGAGCTGCTCAAGATGCTGTGGTAAATTGGAATAAAAATTACTATGTCATCCAGATAACATAAGCAGGTTATCCCCTTAAGGTAACGACAGACGGTGTCAATGATACGCTCCAACCTTGCGTGGCATTGCACAAACCGAAGGAAAATAAATTGAACTCATAGAGGCCATCAAAAGGCCGTCTTGTCCTTGTCCGATTCATGCATAGGTATTTACCAATTGCCTGAGCGGATAATGCGGTTTGAGAAATATTTATTGACCTAGACAGAGTCTAGGGCATTGTCTATTCCTGGCTACAATTATCCATCTTTGCATGGGCTCCTAGTTATTGAACGGTAATCGACGCAACATTGTACCGAGTCGTCCTTCTTCTGGACCAGCACAACGGGCGACAACCAAGAACTTGACGATAGCCAAATGATAATACCTTTCAGCATGTCAGTGGCGTTGCACTTGATGATTTCGTGCTCTGCGGTAACCACAAGGTATGGTCGGTGGCGTACAATGGAAGTGTCCTTGGTTTTGAGGTGGTGCTCTGCAATGGACGTGCGCCCGAGAAAGTTGGAGTTGAAAAAGTTGTTTTATGGCCTTATCAGGCGCTAATACACGTCGCAATACACAAACAAAAACAATCTTCCATTTGACAGCTCAAGATGGTGACGCTCCGACATCTTATAGAAAATAATCTACATTTTTTGCTAACTATTGGAAGGAGTACGCTTCGTTATTTTCAATACTATACCTCATTCCCTGTGTGTAGTGGTTTATGCAACATATTTTTTTTCAGCCACATAAACTATTCTGAGATAATTTTCACATTGAAACATTTTATACGGCACTCAAACTATCTCTAGAAATCGGTGCTTTTCAGCGCACACATGGAATGAGTATTCCGCACTGTTCGTGTTTGTACACGTCTCTGAATCTCTCCAACTGAGCTTATAATCAGGAGCTACTCAGCCTTAATATTTCTCTGTCGAGAGCTCCCTAGCTCCCCTTCATTATTCTTTGTTTGGCCTTTTTCTTTGAATTTATAGTTCCTTCATTTTCTCGCCACATCTCATACGTGGCGCCACTGCTAGTTTCAAAGCAGAAGCGTGTTCCTTCATATTTCAGACCACTCCTGCACGTTGCCAGCTTTGCTCGTTAAAACACGGGGATCGTATATTAAACAACATGGCCGACATTAGATTGGTAATAAAAACACGAATAATGAAAAACACGCTTGATACTAAAGAAAACACATTGATCCTGGTTGGCCTTCCGGAATAAAACTGAGATATAAAGCAGTTACCCAACAAATTTTGATTTGGAGGGTGAGGGAAGGCGTTCTACATACTACAGGTTGTGTTTACTTGTCCGCGAACATGTCGTATAAAAAAGAACCGGACGGAGTTTTGTCGAGTAGCAATGTATATTTAAAACAATGAAAATGACTTGGTAGCTGGCAGAAATTTTTTGTTGTGTTCTCACTGCCGACTGTTTATCTTGCGCCACATGCGAATTACCTGTGAGCAATGCATGGCGTAGAACGTGGATTGATTGATAGATATGTGGGGTTTAACAATATGATCATGAGAGGCACCGTAGTGGAGGGCTCCGAAATTTTTGACTATCTGGGGTTTTTTAACGTGCACCGAAATCTGAGCACATGGGCCTAAAGCATTTCTGCCTCGATTGGAATTGCAGCCGCCGCAGCCGGGATTCGATGCCACAACCTACGGGTCAGCAGCCGAGTACCTTAGCCACTAGGCCACCATGGAAGGGCAGAGCATCGAACAAAAGTTCTTGTAACTTTGGTGCACGCTTCGTTTTATCACACTATAGCGTACTGATTTCATTGCTATTGCTTGCGGATGAAGCAGTGACAGCACCATTTTATAAACCGTACTGCAGTTGTAAATTATAAAACGGACAAAGCGAGAATTCAATAGAGACCTGACTTTCGACAATAAAAGGCTTGTGTTAGACAATGTTGAAGTTACTAGTAAATTATACTGCAATTAATGCTAGTAACAGAGTACGTAACAAAAATTTATTAGAACTTTGTGTCACCACAAGAAGAGCTCATTTTTTCACCATCGCAAAATGATATGCCTGTATTGCAAGCCGGGTTTTTTGAGTACAAAAAGCATGATATACGAGCTTAAGATGGGCGGCCACAACATTTTAGTTACCTAAAACCACAATGACAGACACTATAAATATTCACATATATTTTAAGGATTTCACAGAAGACTGCGCCTACGAAAGGAAAACCAGAACTGCTATTGTTTATGCTGAAGAGGGCATCAGTCCTCCAGTTTTTCTTTGTCAGCATTGTTAGCAAAACATATCTCTGCCTATATGCGGTAGCACAGAAAGTCACGAGTTCACTGTCGAATCAAGATGTCCCTGGTTGTCTTTCTTTTCGACATACCGGAGAATGGCAGGGCAGGAGCAGATAAGCAGACAAATAAAAAAGTAGCAATAATGGATGCCTCCTACTGACCGAGTCAAACCGTGTAGAGCCCATTTCTGCACTTTTGGTGAATACCTTACAATTTAGGCTACAAAAACCGAAAAAAAGTTGTCGGTTTACATCGGGATTTTCCTAATAAGCTTTTCACTGTCCTTTTTTAAGGCTCGCAGCTGTCTCGTATTCGCCACCGCTTGCACTATATCAGCGCGCCTTTGTATTCTGGCCGGTTCGTCTCACTTCATTTCTGCTATTGCGGTTGTTTCCTTTGTGTTGGTTTGACTGTAGAGCTAGATGTAAACCAATAGATTGAGGAAAAGGTGGTGTGGCCTGGTAACATGATTAACGATTCAAAAATGCCACCAAAATAACAACATTAGGGCAAATAGTGATCGACTATAAATTATTAGGCTTCTGTTTAAGCAGAAACACCAAATTAGGTTGGTGTAGGCGCTGTAAAGTCCTATACACTTGAGCAGTAGTGTCGATTATAAAATGGATGCTTAATTCTGGTGCTCAATAGTTAGCGACGCGCATCCTAATTGAAGAGGAACTGTTAAATAATGGTAAAACCAGAATAAATAAAACAGTAAAAATGTACAAGGATATGCAGCAGGGGTCTCCTGCATTCCTTGGGGAGACCAAAGGAGAAGTAAGGGTCCATCATGTTGCAGACGCCTTACGGTAGTTGGTCATTGCAGTTGCCTCCAGTTGCGGAGAGCATGGAGGTTCAAAAGCGAAGGAAACCGGAAGTTGTCAGTGGTAGTCACAGGGAGTCACTGTTGCCTATAGGCAGTAGTAAGTCTGAAACATTCTTGCGCCAACGCTGAGCAAGCACAGTAAAGGTGCTCAATTGTTTTAGTGTCACTGCAACATTTGCAAACTGGTGAGGGGGAGCGTTCCTTGGCGTACAAGCGTGCCGCTGTCCACAAGCACCTCGTATTTAGGCGAAGCATAGTGGTGTGCTCCTGTTCAGCGATGCCGCTGTCTGGGAGATGCTTGGACACTCTGGCTACAAAATGGAGGCTTGTGAGCAGTTGCTTCAACTACTGCCTCAAAACATTCAGAGTCCGCAACATCTCATGCAAGCAGCACCCTAGTGTGGTAGGTGATTGTAGCGAGAATGTCCGCTTGCTCATTTCCTGAAACTCCAACGCGTGCTGGCATCCGATGGAACAAATTTTAAATTCTAGCAGCAGGAAATGTGGACAGCTTGGATCTGGAAAAATATGCACAAAGCCCAGATGGAAGGTCGTTCACGAGGAACTGAAGCGGTCGCTTGAAGTCCCAAATGACTATCACTCGTTGCTCAGAAAGATCCTCAGCAAGGACGCCAGCAACTAGGTGAAGACCTCTATCTCTGCCACGATGGAGCTAACCCAGAATGAGTGTTGGCATTGTCGGCTTTTAGGCCTAGCGGGGAGGATGCTGACTGCAGCACCAGAGCCGTAACTCAGCCCTGACCCGTCAGTAAACTTCACGAGCCTTTCATTGAGCTATTAGTGGTACTTGTAAGCAGCGGCAAGTTCCAGTGCAACAGCCGGCGTCCGCATTGGGTCAAACTACCAATCTACAAATGGGCACCCGGTGTACGACGATGCGGTGGAGGCTGGTGACTGCCAAAGGCGGGTGAATTATCATCAGCTCTAAGAGCTGAAAAAGGCACCTCATCTGCAATGAGGGTAGGCTGTGGAGTCTCAACAGCACATCTCTTCCATCCGGAGCACGTTGAAGGTGGTCTCCAATCTTCGGGGCTTGTTTGCGCATCCTCCGAAAAAACAGGCCAATCTTCACTGTCTGCCAGTGTTGCGGTGATAAGTGAGTGCTCTAGAAGCCCCATGATATTTGTGATTGAATTTTTATGCAGTCTCTAGCTGCTCCTTTCTGGATGGTATAGTATTGACCAATGTTAGGGCATGCAGCAGTGCGGGCGTAGATGCGGCTCATTTCAAGTAGAGTGCCGACTTTGTAGAGCGGCCACAATCACGCTGATCAGAAATCCATGCACTCCGCGCAGCTTTTATGTTGCTGCATTGACCACAGGAATCCACGTGAGCCGGTGGTATTTAGTGAGTACTAGGTAGTTGACCACCTCTTTCCAGGATAGTGCGTGCCCGGCGAGCTTCGGCTGCTTGGTGTAGCGCCGAGCAGGTGACAGTGGGTGAACCAGCACGGTTTCCGTCTACGCTGTAAGGACAATGACAACAATGTTGCAAAAACATCTACCATTGCGTCCAGCATCCACTGCATCGAGCACTGAAGGGAGGTTCGGACTTCCTCAGTTCCAGGGTCCAGAGCACTACATCGGCGGCATAACTGGAACAGCAATTAAGGAAGCGATAGTTCACAGGGAGTGATACGGAAAAGCTTTGCGAGAGCCAGAGTAAACAGGAATCGACTTAGCACCGGCCCGTGTGGAACACCAAGCAGGAGATTCCTTGGCCCGCTTAGCTCCTACGCAACACGCACCTGCATGGTTTTATCAGTCAGAAAGGCGTAGCTGAATCTTTTTAAAATCTTCTCTTGAGCATGAGCTGGTCCGGAGAGGCCCCATAAACCTTGTGGAGAAGTCCGTCACGCTAAGTTACGACGTTCAAAAGCACCAACGTGACCACACATCCCGTGGTTTTGGCTTGCTCGGGGGTAGCCACCACATCGGAGACGAAGCCACCTGTGCAGCGATGGTGCCTGAACCTATTTAGCTGCTCTGGAAAGTACTGCATTTAAGGCATTATTCACTGCAAGGTGATGGAGAGCACCATTCCCTCAATCACCCGGTAGGCGCCAGAAGTAAGAGACATTGGCCTCTATGAACCAAGGAATACGGCATGCTTCCGTGGTTGAACACAGGAGTCACCACAGCGACCAACCAGCCCTCCTGTTGGGCAGCGGTGCCTAAATGCTATTGAAACTTTCGAGGAGCTGCTTTCGCTCGGCATGATTTATGTTGCGCCGCATATAGAACGTGATTTTCCTTTAGAATATATGGAACGTCTGCTGGTTCAACACTTACGAAAAGCAACACATTGGTTGAGCCACTCATTATTTGAAATTAAACTTGCAAAATACAATGGTTCATCTCAGCTTCTGCGACTAGTGTGCTTGGATGGCACGGATGGCAGGGTCCACCTGTCTCGTCGAAAATTGCAAAGCAAAACCAAGTAGCCTACATTGTCTGCGTAGCATGCCGTTCAAAAAGAACCGATGAGCTTGTGTTCCGCGGTGTTAATTGCTGCTTATTCCGAATCGTGAAAGTGGTTCTCTAAAAAATGGCTCATATCGACATTGACGGTAATGTGGTGGTTGTGGTGACTTACACATGAGAAGGAAGACATCCGGGTAATGCCACCTACATATCAGGTACATATCAGGTACATATCAGGTACATATCAGCTACAAAAAGATGGCGTTCACAGCGAGCTTTACATGTATGCAACAGCTTATTTAAACCCTTTGTGCCTGAATTGTCACTTGCTTAACAATTGTATTTTGCTTGAAATTCTTTGGTCATTTACATGAAAGCATTTATTACTGGACGTAGGAAATTATTGTGCGCTATCAAATACGTGACCAATTTATAGGAGTAAAGTTTGCTTACCCAACAAAAAGGAGAAATAAGTAACGTAGATCCTATTATTAAGTTTTATTTACACACACACACACACACACACACAAACGCACACACACACACACAAACACAAACACACACAGTAAAGAAGATGCACTAAGTGTTCCTCTTATTTGCTAAACTTCTCTAGTCTTTTCTTCTGAATGAGTGCGTTTGTTCTGTGGTGCATGTTCGTGGATCGGTATACTTGGTAGTCATCCTCAAGTGGTGTCGGTTTGAAATGAAGCTCACACACGTAAGAAAAGATTTAATAGCATGCTTTATCACAGGCTTTCTGCTGCAAATGCGCCTTATTGAGAAGCTACAAAAGAGGAAATTTATTTAGATGTGCATAGGCATTCGTATTCAGGTAAACAACAGCAGCACATATTTGAAAGACAATAAATTAGGTGAACGTGCTGAAGGTACTGGTACAAAATTATAACATCGCAAAGAAATGACCACAGCAGCGGTAAGAAATTATACGTAGTATACGTTACAGATAGACCAAACCATGCACTCTCCCTCTTTCCGTCATTTAAAAAAGGGACCGGAGGTATTACGATAAGTGCGGGTTGCTATGCGCAAATAGTGAAATGTTTACCTAACCTGAAGGAATAATGCCTGTACTGAGATAACGCATTTCCATGCAGTGGTTATTTCTTTATTAAACTGTGTTTGCAGTGCGAGCAGCGGAACCTAAAACGCGGCTGACAGAGCGGAGCGTGAAGCTGCATCATCTTCATTTTGTCATCAGTTCCAGTCAAGCAAACCATGTCTTGGCAAATGCGCTCCTCAAAAATGCAAAATCTATGCAGTTCCTATAAAACTATCTTAGGGCCATGCCTTATTGCGCGGATGAACGCCAGCGCCGTTAACCTGAAAAAGTGTTCAAGGCCAAGACTTCCACGAAGAGTTCTGGAGCGTATATGACACCAAGTCACAGAAAGAACTGAACGTGCTAAAAGTGGTGCCATCAAAATAACTCAAAATCAAGTAGTATGGAAACACACATACCTTCGAATCGCGGGGAACACGCTAAAGAAAACAATGGAACCTTCGGCACATTGTCAATATCGTTGGCAGCTAGATATGCAGCATTGACCCGTCGGGAGAGCTTGCAGGTGTATGCTACATGAGCAATCAGTAAACGGACCACTTCACATCACCTCGCAGCACTTCACAGACACAGAAAAACACGTTCATCCTAATGCACTTGCCAAAAGAAGCACCAGCACTCCACCAACAGGTTTCGTCAGGCTTAGTAATCCTCATATCTCGACCGCCTTGACCACTTATGCACACGTCTACCCGGCACAAGACGCATGTCAAAACTGGGTGTTGTTAGAGGCCCCGTCCGGAAAATTGATCAACCCTGACTTATTTTTCTATGTGACATTGACCGGGGTCGCAAAAAAAACTGTCGTGTGGATCGTGGACCACACGACAAGGATAAACGGCAAGAACCAGTAAGGGAAGCAGTGGCTACGCAACAAAGGCTGTGCTCTCAAAATAAGGAAGTGTCAATCACATGGTATAAGGCAAACGGTAAAATAATGCCATCGGGTGGTCATCGCTTTGGAGAATAATTCAGAAGAGGCCCTACGAGCTGCGAGTGCGCATACGAAAGCGTCATTTCACACAAAAAACATTTTGTCAATATAATCCTGCATTTCCTAACATTGTTAACAATAAAACAAAACAAGCACCTGGTAAATGCATTATATGTACAAGTTTTTATATACGTTGAAGCATTAGTTTCGAGTCACCACGTGTCTCTTTTATGTCACTCATATGTTTTCATTGCCTGATATAAGAAATGCCTCACTTTAAGTCGCATAATCAAATTTACCTTTAGGTCACATAATTATTTCCAACAAGGCTGTGTAACGCAACGTTCCGATTAGGAGTTGCAATTCTGTGCTTGGTACATCTTTGTCAACAATGTTACGTTGTCACTTTCACTCAATTTTTCTTTATATCATTTTACATGTGCGTTTACAGGATGGAAAATTGAATTCAACTTGACGAACAAAATTCCGTTAACCTTAGCAGCATATGTTGCACTGACGCTGGTCCGAACAGAAATTGGTGGTATAAATGCAACCTTGCTTACTTGGTCGCACATGGGCAAGCGTTCCCTATTGTTTGCAACACACCACTTCAAAGACCCCAAAACCAAATAACTATTGAAACCAATAACAACGCAAACTTTTTAAACACTTCCTGGGGTTTTAAAACGTTCTAACTGTCAGCTGCTTCAGGTACATAGGTACCTCTGCTAAGCTATGAGGGCACGTCAATAACGAGAACAAGTGGAAGGCCAAGCAAGGAATGCGATAGAACAAATTGGAAGGTCACACGTAGAGGGGCAGGTAGATCAAAACATGCCCCGCAATTTTCAAGCACAAATTACGCACAGAACGTACTCACAGGTACAGATGAACGCAAGTAATCGTCTCTATTGTTACTTCGGCGTGTCTGAGTAGCACGCCTTTTTCAGAAACGGAGACCGTGTAACAATCGTTGTGACCTTTCTGCACCTGGTAAATACAACACAACTTTTCCATTCAACGCCCAAAGCCAGCCAAGACTTAGTAAACTACAAAAGCCAAAAAAAGTCGAAATCGTAAAAAACGGAGCATGGCTCTGCTTCTTACGATTTCAACGTTTTGTAGCTCTTGTAGTAAACTAAATCTGTACCAACTTGCCCAACAAGCAACTCTCCAGCCAAGACTTACGACCCTCCTCACCGTAAGATAAAAGCGGTGAGTGAGCGTGAAACCACCTTTTTTCAGCAGGGCAAAGTACGCGTGGAGATGAGAGCATGCGCCGCCGCGTCGTGACAATGTGGCGACGTGAGCTGATTGCCTCATCTTGCAGGTAAAGCTGAAAACACGAGAGCCCTCCCCCCCCCCACGATGCCCGTCATCAGCGGTAAGTGGTAGATATAAATAGCTTGCCATTTGAAATTTCAAAGACGAGCTCCTCGGTGACTCAGTGTTTAACGCCTCGCACTCACGCCTGCGGAGTCCCACATTCGCTTGCACGGGCAGGTGTTTTTTTCTGTATTATTTTTTTTAATGATGATAGTCCTCTTGCGGACCTTTGACGCAAAAATTTTGGTCTGTGTGTCTGTCTGTCTGTCTGTCTGTCGGTCTGTCCACGCTTAAAGGTATCGGGTACTCTGAATGAACGAGCCGATACTCCAAACAGCCGACCCCATCCGCAGCACACACCGATGTTGCTCAAGATTCAGCGTTCATACTTATGCGATTGTCAATTAAAAAGCAATAATGCGCATATCTGAGGCACCATCACAACACGTAGATATTCTGTAGGTGCGTCTTTTACTAGAAAAGGCACACATAATTCTAAAGACCGTAGCGCTTATCACGCTGCCCTAATGATGCAACGCTTGCACGAAAAGGCAAGTGTTTCCAACGCTTTGCTAAGACGAGACGGTGGTGGTACCTACCCGTCACCTTGCGATCGACACCTTATAACCTCTGAGACGGGCGCGCACACCCGTCTCATAGCCATGCACCACGTTTTTCAAGAAAAGTGCCAGATAGCGCTCATGTCTCACGTATGACGTGAGTTGATGCGCTCGTTTGCATCCGCTGCATGCTCGCGGCATTATAACGCAGAGCCTCCGGAATACCATTCACCAATTTCTTGCACAGAACATCAAATAAATGTTTTGTTCACTCTCTCCGCAGGCAAGAATATCCTCTTTCAACGACATATGCAGATAACATGCATACACGGGGCCGACTTTTTTCTTGTGTTTTCACTTATATGGCTAAGTATACATATACGATATACGGTTAGTGACGCCGAAGCCGTGCTAAGGTACTCGGCTACTGACCCAAAGATGGCGGGTTGAAATACCACCTGTGGCGGCTGCATTTTGAATGGAGGCGAAAATGCTGTACGCCTATGGGTTCAGATTTGCGTGCGCGTGAAAGAAACCAAAGTGGTCTAAATTTCGGGAGCCCTTTCTTGCAAAGTCTCTCATAGTCGTAAGGTGTTTTGGAAAATCACATTGCCAGAAAAAAATACGACAAAACATCTTAATAAGCAGTGGGACACTAAGCTAACCTAATGGTGATTCCTCTTCTACAGAACTTCTTGCAATAGTTAACCGGCATGTCAAACATTTTGAAGGCACATGCACCGGCTATGTAGCCAATAACTGACAACAATATCTACCTATTTACAGCAATATTCATTAAAGAGATTCATTATATTTAGGCATGAATATGTTTCCACACGTGCCTTCCAGTATATGATAATGTGTGATTAACAAAAACAAGGGTATTGCGCTCGATAATTACCAACGCATGATACATTGAAAAATTTAGTACATATCAGTCCTTCAAAGTGCCCGCTTTCGTTTTCTTTCTCTTACTATTATTCACTAAAACGTTTGATTCTACTTATTAAACTTGCCGTCATTCTGTGTAAACTCTAGAACTGATAACAAGCAGTCCACTTTGGTAACAATAAATGTGGGCCCCTATGGTAAAGTGATTGAGGGGAGCAGTTTTATAAAAATGAAACAAAAACAAAAGCATCAGAAAACCGAGCAACTTCAACATAGTTTGAGGCAAAAGCAGAATATTTCTAACTTTTACCACGCAGATTTACGCTAATGACAGTGAAATATTATCATTCTTAGGGCAAAGTAAACTTTAAGAAGAGCTCATTGCAATTAGGATCAAGTAATTCCTTCGCACTTTATGGGAGTACTGTGGCACTGCACAGTGGAGAGTGTGCAGGATTATTATGTCACAAGAAGACTAGTATTTTTTCGTTTTAGAAGTGGGCTGGAGGCTTATTAGGTTCTTGCTCTTCCGCGCCTCCTGAAGTCGTTCTAACCAATGGCGTCGCTCGATGCAAGGCGGCTCACGAACTAGGACAAAAGTGTGTTTGTTTCCGTTATCTGGCTTTGTCAATTAGAATTAGTGTTGTCTGCAACATTCGCGCATCCGTCTTTGTTTTTTATCGTAATGCGGTAAAAACGCGCATTCTGAGTAAATGCCTTTAGGTTATTCTAGTTATAGTAAAGTCTACGCCTAGTGCTTGAAAATGATCCACGTTTGAAACCTGTGTCGTCATTCTTCTTTTACGCTTATTATTGACAAAAAATTGCAGAATTCAACTGTTTTTTGCGATCTGTTATAATGGTTGCTAATGAAGAAGATTTTTGAAAAAAGCTGAGAAAATAGTTTTTGTTAGTTTTGATGGTTCTCCGTATGCATTAGAAGTGATACAACCGTGACCCTCCTGCAAAAATTTCTGGCGCTTGACTAAAGCAACTAAACCATCATGCTAATGAATGTCGAAAGGCGTGTGATCGTCGACAGCTACCAAGTACATAATCGGCTGCACAATTCTAAGTCGAGGGCTTGGTCATAATTGATTTTGCTAAGTAGCAATGCGAGTTACTCAAAAGACTAAGTTCTCGTTGTAAAGCACCAAACCTTATTCAAATGGTCATGACAAGTCTATAATCATGGAGGCGATCAGCTGTCCGTCTTTAAAAGATTTCGTGCAAAATGTAAACATGACACACGAAAATGCTAACAACTGTTCTAATGTAGATGCACTTTTTGTAAATGCTATTTACTTTTTGTTATATCAAAGCTCTAAAAGTAACATCAAGAGAACCACTCTTGCAGACATAAATTTGTGAAATGTATATAAAATGCAAGGCATAAACGATAGGAGGAATGTATACGTATGGAGTGAATTTTCATCAATTTATAAATTTCTTCCTTTTGGAAAAATGCTCGAGCAGTCGAATACCTGGACGAAAGTCAAACTTTCATGATACTTTCACTATAGTGTACATTTCAGTAGAGTATACACTTGCGCTATTGTTTCACAACGCTGCAAGACAATGGAAACTATACGGCTTTGATTACATTTGAAAATGAAAACGACGAGAGCACTTCAAGGCATTTTTGCCGATGCTTTCCTAAAATACGGCCTACAGAAGTGGTTTATTAGCTTCGTCGCTGAACACGCCGATTGCTTTATTTCAAAAAAGCTTATCACATGAAAATACTGGCGCCCGATACATATCTTCTTGAAAGAGGACATTCACCTTCAAGGTGACATGAAAATATTTTTCTACGAAGATACGGCGCGAATTAGTTAAATTTTACGTATAGATGTATCCCTGGAATATTTATAAACTGTTTACGTTGCTGCAACAACTCTCCCTGTGATGCTCTCGCTGAAGGTAGAAGGTTATTTCCGTGCCATGCAACGCCAACATTTTACGGAACAAAGCAAGTGAAATGTAACACAAAAGTGTCTTGTCGGATGACTGTATCCCAATAAAGGTTTGCGCTGGCTGATGACTTATGACAATAAGTTATGTATGCGAAGAACACGTTGAGTTTTAGCCGCAACTTTTTTGGCAGCCTTGCGGACGTGTAATGATATTCTGACTCTCTGTGTGCAAGTGGGCGCCTGGGGTCGAATCCAGAGTATCGGATTTGCCAAGCTTACCAAACAAGCTTACCAAGATATATTTATGTCATTCAACTCTGGAGAAATCGTACAGTGTGTGGTAGCCACGATGCATTGTGTTGCAAAGAATGAATGTACAATTTAGCGTTTCAAATGTTCGCACTACGATTTCAATTGTTGAACAAGAGACGAGTCACACTTTGCACTCGTTCTAGGACAACTTTGTCACCAATAGCTGAAACGTAAACACGGAATCATCTCACCGTTCGCTCCCCACCATCATCATTGACATGAATAGTCCAGTTTCTTTGTCATGGCCAGTGCTGAAGGCAACTTAAAATAATTGAAATACATTACAATGAACTCCAGTCAAATTGAAAAAATTCGCAGGTCCTGAATGAAGAACTTCACGCAAAAACGCCTCCATGTTTTCAAAGTTGGGTCTTCATCACATCAAAACATACGTATGTTCGAAAGAGATAGGTAGAAGTCGTCTCTATTATGAGCACTAAATGCCCACTGCAGGAAAAAAAATGTGGTATGTGCTAAAAAGTTATGGTCATGCGAGTTTGCGAAAAATGGCTTTACTAAATATCATGGTGTTTGATAACACACACAAAGTCTTAGTTGCATGACTATGTGCGTTTATTTTTCTGTATTCGGACTTCTTCCGTAAAGACTGTCAGCAACGCCCGGCACAGATCTCACCGCCATGCTTCAGAAGCTTCAAGATTGTCCCAAGCTTTTTCTATAAAGAATACGTACAGAAGGTGAATAGACTATTTTTCGGAAACTTTCACAAGCATCAACGCCACTTCTACAAATCGTGCAATGTTTTATTGCAGACCATATTACCAATGGCTAACACCATTTTTGCCACCATCAGTGTGCAGTTCGAATTTCTGTAGTTTGAGGTACTATTTAGACGGCACAGGCTCAAATAACTGAAGTTTCTCCTCAAACACGTCAACTTCTGTCATCACGTGGCGCCTGGTAGACGTTCTGCTATGCTCATTATGCATAAGCCCCCTAGAAGTACTGAGCCAAGCCTTGCAAGACGTTGTTTGAACCTGGTTGGAGTACCAAAAGTAAACCCTGATGACGGGGGGCACTTTTCGGACACGGTTATCGCCATTTTACGGAGCATCGTCTGCAAGGTAAGCACCGAGGCACTGCTCGAGGACCACGTGCTGATGCCGAAAGAAAACGTGTCGTGCTCCACGAAAGAGACTACCAGGCTGTTGAATCATGCAGGCCCCGTCATGCCAGGAAAAGGTCCACTTTATTATGCGAACAGCCAATCAAGGTATGGGAGGAGTCATGCTCTGCTGAAATTATGAGGAATCCATCATAGTCCTGGAATTCATGTCGGAGGCAACGACGACACAGAAGATGCTAGAAATACGCGCAGGTTAGTAAAACCACTCCTCACTCTGAGACCAGTATCCGTTCTCACCATGGACTCTAACGAGTTGTGTGAAATTATCTGAGCTATTGTGCGAGAGTAGCTGCAAAAGGGTGGACCCTCTCCGCAGAATGAAATATCGTCAGTTGCAGCTCTGTGCGAAGAAACGATCAGCAATCACTGTTTCTTCACAGGAACCACCACAGACACAAGGCTAGAGTTAGGCCGCTGCTGCTCCCCTTGCCGTCTCCCCTCCTCGCCCCTGCGAAGACAAAGCCCTGCCGCAGTTTACCCTTCTGCGAAACAACCAAGTGTCTTTCAAAATTACCCAGCATGTCTTTGTACTTGGACCTAGAAACTTACATTACACATGTTGTATTCCATACAGAGATTGCCTGCATGAACTCACGCTCTACGGAAAAGACGGAAACTTTTACGACCCTTCGGTCAAGTCGGCCGGAAGGAGAGATTGAGGACGAGGCGAAAAACAGTGCTGAAATTACTGTTTCTTCACAGTCTCCTAGGCATAAATGAAAAGCTATAGAGCTAATGAAATCACATTTTAAATACGTGGCATTTCTTAGCGAACTTAGGCGACCTTGAGCATATCTATCTATCTATCTATCTATCTATCTATCTATCTATCTATCTATCTATCTATCTATCTATCTCTCTCTTTATCTTTCTATCTATCTATCTATCTATCTATCTATCTATCTGTCTATCTATCTATCATTCTATTTATGAATCTATCTATCTATCTATCTTGCCGCCTACGACTTTTTGCTCTCCTGGCTGCTTCAATAATGCAATCTATACCAAAATGTTATGGCACAACATGAGTGTATGACGAGCATAAGTTAGTAGTTATAACACGAAAATCATGATATGTATCCCATGAATGTCATCATTTATGTGCCATGATCTAGCTGCCCTTGAAGTGGTTTCGTTCACATGAGGTATTGCAAACTGGTATTGTACGACATGACTGCATGGCGAACATAAGTGGCAGGCGCTAACGTAGAATCAAGACATGCATGTCATATAATTCATGACTACACGCCATGCGCTTATGAAGCGTTCGTGGCCGTTTCACTCGCTCCACATACAGCAAATTAGGTGTTACGTCACGTGAACAGACCACGAAGGTAAATGACACGTCCAAACATGCTAATAATGACCTGGGTGTCACGTAAAACGTGAATACATCCTACGCTCATAGCACGCTCATGGCTGTTTCGCTTGCTTTACAAACACCGAGTTTGGTATTACGTGACGCAAACGGCCCACAATGAAAATATCACGTCCTGACATGACAATCATGACATGCATGTCATGTTAAACTTGAGACTACTTCCTACACTCATAGTGTGTTCATGGCCGTTTCGCTGGCTTCACATACACCAAAGTTGGTGTTACGTGACGTGAATCGATGACAATGGAAATTTAACGTCCTAACATGTAAATATGACTTGCATGTTATGTAAAATATGACTACATGCTACGCTGTTAGTGCGCTCACGGCCACTTCACTGGCTTCACATATACCAAATTTGTTATTACGTGACGTGAATTGACGACGAACACAAATGCCAGGCGCAAACATAATAATCATGACCTGGCTGTCGTGTACGGCTTATTTTGCATGCCTACCACTGCTTGGGGCGATATTGCGAGAGTTAGTGATGCCCTTGTTACGCGAGTAAAAAAAACATACCTGCATCTTATCCCTATACCTGAGTGCGCAAACCATTTGTACTTTTGCTTGCTTTGTACTACATTGATGCACCTGGTAACTTTGTGGTGATATTAAAGTGACATATAAATAAATATCAACGTCCCTCATTATTGCTACGCATATACCCATTCCCGCAGTACGTGAGATCTGCACTTTTTTTTCACAACGTGCCATTCAAATAGTCAATTTGGAAGGTCCCACGCCTTGTGGGAGTCGGTTGCTTCCAAAGCAGCCTCCGGGTAGCTTTATATGCTGCATTTTTTTAACTTATTACTGCGTTACAGGTTGAATGAACTGTTTTAAACAGTCGTGCCCGTATTGAGTCCTTAAACCTGGCACGCCCAGTACACTGACTTTAATGGCAGCTGAAGGTATAATGTAGCGTAAACAAGTATTTTTCTTCAGTCACGATCCCCCTACATCTGAAAAGAAGTGCCCGTTACATCTAAATTGAGATTAGGATGTCATGTGATTAAGATACGTGACACTCGTTAGTGAATTGCTCCGAGGGTGCGCAATGCCTCAACATAGCTTGCTCAGTCGTAGCCATACATATACATTGTTTTGTTTTCAACTGTTATCAAAGTCCTGAAAGCAGCCCTGCGACCACAATCTGACTTTCTCTTGATGGCACGGTGCATGACATTTTCCCCTAGTGGAAAGTTCTAGACACGTCGACTCGTCTTGGAGGCTGGTGATAGCAGTTGGCTTTTCTCCTACCTAGCCCTACCAGAACTGCCAAGGGAAGCAGAGGAAAATTAAGGAGGTGGATTGACGCTTGACCGACATTACTACTGCGTAAAATCTTTCTCCAGAGTAGTTTTAAGACCTCGGGTGGCGTCAATGTGGCATACTTGTTCGTCCCAAAGAACGCCTGAGCATAATTGTTTCTCTGATCCTTTATTTTTCACTTTAACACACCTCTCTTAATACGGGGTCCACGACGGCTCCGTGACGTATTTACGTCCCGGATATGTTGTTGTGAACTATTCACTTGCAGATTGTAAGAGAAAAAAGGAGACGGAGAACTTCGGCAGTGAGGCATCCAACTAGCGACCCTCAGCGTGTGACGCTAACCACAGAGCAACGTTTCTGCAATGCAATAACGACGAGCCATATATTAACGGTCACCTATATTGTCATGGGGTCGTGACGTAGCCGAAAATAGGAGCCTTCGTGTTGGGATTTAACTGTTTATTTGGGCGAACCTGGGCTCGGTAAACGGAAAGTCCAACTACAGCAGCAGTCTCGCACAGATAGCAGTCTCGGACTGATAGCGGCGAACGGAGCGTCGGCCTTCGGTCAACAACTGACAAGCGGCGAAGCGCGTCGGCATTTATACTCTTGCCATCGAATGTTCTAACGTTATCGCTGGCGGTGGTGTAGGTTCCAGAACAATCTGTACCAGTCGCACAGTGGGCGTGATCTTATCGAAATGATCTACTACAGTCCGGAACCTTCTCGAAAACTGCAGGCGCGGTTTGCGCTGAGAATCATGTGGTGGTTTGGGACGATAACGAAAACTTGGGAAATGGAACGTGGCATTGCTGCCCTCTGAAAAAAGGCATCGTCCTGATTCTTTAACTAAAGATGAAAGTACAATAGTAATGCAAGAAAGTACAATGAATGAATTACGATGAAACAATAATACCAAAAAACACTGTTTTAGTTTGTTAACGCGCATGAAACGGCTTGAGGCGCGCGACATGCACGACTTCAGGTCGCGATCGGCGTCGTTGAGAGTTCGTGATGCCGTCGGGGACAACCTCGTAATCGAGTGGGCCGAGACGTCGAACCACCCTGTACGGTCCGAAGTAGCGTCGCAGAAGCTTTTCACTTAGTCCACGTCGGCGTATCGGCGTCCACACCCAAACACGTTCACCGGGCTGCTATTCCACGAAGCGTCGTCGAAGGTTGTAACGGTGGCTGTCTGTCGTCTGTTGATTCTTGATACGGAGACGCGCAAGTTGTCGGGCTTCTTCGGCACGTTGAAGGTACTCGCTCACATCGAGGCTTTCTTCGTCGGTGACGTTGGGTAACATGACATCGAGCGTCGCTGCCGGGCTCCTTCCGTAGACTAATTTGTATGGAGATATCTGCGTCGTCTCCTGCACCGACGTGTTGTATGCGAAGGTCACATACGGAAGAATGGCGTCCCACGTCTTGTGTTCGACATCGACGTACATTGACAGCATGTCGGCGATCGTCTTGTTAAGCCGCTCGGTGAGGCCGTTGGTCTGTGGGTGGTATGCTGTCGTCCGGCGGTGGTTTGTTTGGCTGTATGCCAAGATCGCTTGAGTTAAGTCGGCAGTGAATGCCGTTCCTGTGTCGGTGATAAGGACCTCCGGGGCGCCGTACGTAGGACGATATTTTCGACGAAGAACTTAGCTACCTCGGATGCACTGCCTTTTGACAGGGCTTTTGTCTCGGCGTAGCGGGTGAGGTAGTCGGTAGCTACCACGATCCACTTGTTTCCGAAACCCGACGTCGGGAACGGCCCTAGTAGGTCCATACCAATCTGCTGGAGAGGTCGGCAAGGTGGATCAATTGGCTGCAGAAGTTCCGCTGGCCTTGTCGGCGGTGTCTTGCGTCGCTGACAGTCCCGACATGTCCTCACATAACGAGTGACGTTGGTGGTAAGACGTGGCAAGTAGTACCTTTCTTGTATCCTCGAGAGCGTGCGAGAAACACCGAGGTGCCCTGCCGTCGGATCGTCGTGCATGGCGTGCAGGAGTTCTGGTCGCAGTGCTGAAGGCACCACAAGGAGGTACTTAGCTCGAAGCGGTGAAAAGTTTTTCTTTTGTAGAAGACCGTTTCGTAGGAAGAACGACGCAAGTGCGCGCTTGAATACCTTCGGGACTTCGGCGGTCCTGCCTTCAAGGTATTCTATTAGGGCTTTAAGTTCCGGGTCGGCCCGCTGTCATTCAGCGAAATCGTCTGTAGTTATCGTTCCCAAGAAGTAGTCGTCATCCGGGTCGTCGGGTAGCGGTTGGTCGACGGGCGCACGAGAGAGACAGTCGGCGTCGGAGTGTTTTTTGCCGGACTTGTAAATGACAGTAATGACATATTCTTGAAGTCTCAGGCTCCATCGTGCGAGGCGACCTGAAGTGTCCTTCAAGGTGGCTAGCCAACACAAGGTGTGGTAGTCGCTCACAACTTTGAAGGGTCTGCCGTAGATGTAGGGGCGAAATTTGGACGTAGCCCATAGGATGGCGAGGCACTCCTTTTCTGTTGTGGAGTAATTTGCTTCTGCTTTGGATAGCGATCGGCTAGCGTAACTAATAACCCTTTCAAGTCCGTCAGCCCTCTGCACAAGAACGGCGCCAAGACCAACGCTGCTTGAGTCAGTATGTATTTCTGTCTTGGCGAATTCGTCGAAATGGGCAAAAACGGAGGCGTCTGGAGGCGATGTTTAAGCTCCTGGAAAGCATGTTCCTGTGGCGTTTCACACTTGAATTTCACGTCGGCCTTGGTAAGGTTAGTGAGAGGATCGGCGATGCGGGCAAAGTTTTTCACAAACCGCCTATAATAGGCACACAGGCCCAGAAATCGCGCACGGCCTTCTTGTCAGTGGGCGGCGGGAAGTCGGCGGTGGCGGCTGTTTTCCGTGGATCGGGACGAACTTCAGACTTGCTGATAACGTGCCCCAGAAACAAGAGCTCCTCATACGCAAATCCGCACTTTTCTGGCTTCAGTGTGAGTCCGAACGTCTTGATGGCTTGAAGTACAGCTTCAAGGCGCCGAAGATGCTCGTCGAAACTCGAAGAAAACACGACGACGTCGTCCAAGTACACAAGGCAAGTCTGCATTCAATCCTGCCAGTACTGTATCCATAACGCATTGAAAAGTTGCAGGCGCTGAGCAAAGGCCGAAGGGCATCACCTTAAACTCGAAGAGGCCGTCCGGTGTTATAAACGCCGTCTTCTCTCGGTCTCTTTCGTCGACTTCGATTTGCCAATAGCCAGTCTTGAGGTTCATTGACGAAAAGTACTTGGCGTTACGGAGCCGATCAAGTGCGTCGTCTATTCGTGGGAGAGAATACACGTCCTATCTTGTGATTTTGTTTAGGCGGCGATAATCGGCGCAGAAAATCAGGGTCCCATCCTTTTTCTTCACTAACACCACGGGGGATGCCCATGGGCTCTTGGACGGCTGGATAATGTCATCCCGCAGCATTTCATCAACTTGTCTCTCATTGCCTCACGTTCTCGCGTCAAAACCCTGTACGGACTCTGACGGAATGGTCTGGCATTTTCTTCGGTTATGATGCGATGTTTTGCGATTGGGGTCTGCCGAATTTTCGATGACGACGAAAAGCAATCTTCGTATTGCAGGAGCAGGGCCTTGAGCTGTTCTTGCTTACCGTTCGGAAGTCTGGGATTGACGTCGAAAGCTATGGGAGGGGCTTGGTTCCTCTGAGCAGGTTCCGCAGAATCGGCGAGGGCGAAAGCACTGGTGGCTTCGACAATTTCTTCGATGTAGGCGACCGTTGTTCCTTTGTTCACATGTTTGTACTCATTGCGGAAATTCGTGAGCATAACCGTTGCTTTGCCTCCCCGCAGCTCTGCAATTCCTCTTGCGACGCAAATATTTCGGGTGACCAACAGATGCTGACTGCCTTCAACGACGCCTTCCAAGTCAGGTGATTCAGGAGCGCTGACTGAAATAATGACGCTTGATCGAGGCGGAATGGTGACTTGTTCTTCCAGCGCATTCAAGGCATGGTGTCCTGACGGCGTGCGCGGCGATAGTGCTTCTTCTGTGGACAACGTTATCGACTTTGTTTTTAGGTTGATGACAGCACCATGGAGGCATAAGAAGTCCATGCCAAGGTTGACATCTCTCGAGCAACGCTGTAGGACTACGAAGTCTGTAGGATAAATACGGCCGTTAATGGTGACTCTCGCTGTGCAGATTCCTGCAGGCGTTACGAGATGACCTCCAGCTGTGCGGATTTCAGGGCCTTTTCAAGCTGTTCTAACTTTCTTTAACTTCGCGGCGAACGACCCACTGATGACAGAATAGTCAGCTCCAGTATCGACGAGAGCGGTCACACTGTGGCCGTCCATAAGAACATCGAGGACGCTAGTTCGCCGTCTCGCATTACAGTTAGGGCGTGGCGTCGGGTCACGGCTGCATCGGCTTGTTCCGCTGCTTCCATGTTGCGTCGTCAGGCCACCTTCGGTAAGTGAGCTTTCGCCGTCAGGGCTTTGCCTGGTTGGCGTTGTGTTCGGAAAGCTCCGTCACGCCGTCGTCGTCGTCGGAAGATCTTCGGTAGTTCGTCGCACAGCAACCGCGCCTCCACCGGTTGCTGCCCTTAGTTTCCCGGATACGGGGTAGGAGACCGGCCCCGCGTTGGGCCGGAGTACTGCCGGGGGTGCGGCGACATGCGGCGGCTGGGCGACGGCGAAGGGGAAGGACTTTGTGGTGTCCATTGAGTTCCTGTCAGGTAGTCGGCGATGTCACGTGGCCGTTCCCTTGGCGGCGGACGTGGTGCATCGACGGCGAAGCCACGCAGTACCATCTGTCGGTACTGGCAACGGCAGTCAGTGTGCCCGGCCTCGCCGCAGTGGTAGCACAGTGGGTGGTGGTCAGGGGTGTGCCAAACGTCCGTTTTCTTCGGCGCACTGCGCTGGCCCGCTTGCGAACGGTAGGTCGTTGGTGGGGGTGGTGGCGGCGGTGGTGTCTGGCGACGGAAGTGCGGTGGGGCGGCGTTTCGGCGTGGACGGGGAGGAGCGTTGTGGCGCACTGCAGTGGCGTAGCTCATAGTTTCTGGCTCGGGCAGCGGTGTTTGGGGAATTCGAAGCGATTGCCGAACTTCTTCTCGCAAAATGTCGGCGATCGAATCCACTTGAGGTTGCGCCGAAGGCAACAGTTTGCGCAGCTCTTCCCGCACGATTGCTCGGATCGTTTCACGCAGGTTGTCGGAGTCACTGGCTTGAGCAGCAGCGCATTCTGGAGTCAGGCGACGATTATACTGTCTGGTGTGCATGTCCAGGGTTTTTTTCGATGGTGGTCGCCTCGGATACAAATTCTTGGACGGTGTTCGGTGGATTCCTAATTAGTCCCGCGAAGAGCTCCTGTTTGACCCCTCGCATGAGGAAACGAACTTTCTTCTCCTCAGGCATGTCTGGGTCAGCGTGACGAAATAGGCGGGTCATCTCTTCTGTAAAAATTTCAACCTTTTCGTTTGGTTGCTGAACCCGGTTCTCTAGTAGAGCAGCGGCCCTCTCTTTGCGAGCGACGCTCGCGAACGTTTGCAGAAATGCGCCGCAGAAGACATCCCACGTTCAGAGCGTGGACTCCCGATTCTCTAGCCAGGTCCTTGCGGTGTATTCCAGGTAGAAGTACACACGACAGATCTTTTCTTTGATCCCAGTGGTTGAGGGCGGCCACACGGTCGTATGCTTCTAGCCAGGTTTCCGAGTCTTCAACGATTACCCATGAAACGTTGGTGGTTCCCTGGGTTGATGAATGACAATCGCGGGCTAGGTCGCTCCGGTTGTCATAGTCGCTGCAGTAGAGGTCATGGCCTTGGCTTTCCGCGCCTTGTCTTGTAGAAGCTTGTACTCCGGTGGGAGACCTTGCTGTCAGCGGCTTGTTCGCTGCTCTTGGTTGGCGTCGGTTTCTTCGCCGCGACGTGGGCTGGGTTCACGGCTTGACGGGGGCGTCCGGTACATGAACGAAGCAGCACCTCCACCATATGTCACGGGGTCGTAACTTGGCCGAAGACAGCAGCCTTCGTGTTGGGATTTAACTGTTTATTTGGGCGAACCTGTGTCCGGTAAACGGAAAGTCCAACTACAGCAGCAGTCTCGCACAGATAGCAGTCTTGGACTGATAGCGGCGAACGGAGCGTCGGCCTTCGGTCAACAACTGACAAGCGGCGAAGCGCGTCGGCATTTATACTCTTGCCATCGAATGTTCTAGCGTTATCGCTGGCGGTGGCGTAGGTTCCAGAACAATCTGTACCAGTCGCACAGTGGGCGTGATCTTATCGAAACCTTCTCGAAAACTGCATCGCGGTTTGCGCTTAGAATCGTGTGGTGGTTTGGGACGATAACGAAAACTTGGGAAATGGAACGTGGCAATATACACCGTCTACGGCTGGCGGTCCTCAGAGCTCCGAAACTTCAGCGAGTTTTAGTAATCTGAAGTGAGGTAGCTCGAGGGGCGCGCGTTTAGCGCTAGCACTCCAAAGGTTAATGTTCCGTATCCCCCGCGCGTCTCTGTGTGCGAGCACCTCTACATGACGTGGTCAAAGTGCTAATATAGTTTCATAGCGTGATAGCTCACTGGCGCATGCGCTTATATCAGAATTCGGGTGTTTTGTACCAGCTGTGCTTCCACGGCAAATTGACTTGGAAGTTACAGTAGTGAAAGAGAGCACGAACGTTCATTTCCTCGCTACTGGGGCCGCGTTTGCCAAAGAAACACGCTGATCACACATGAAGCGAGAATTCCGACAGCTGTTTGTCAGCGCTCGTCCCATATGTCGCATGTCCACTGCAAGTTTTGAGCCGCTTTCCATGCTTCAGGTAACATTGCAATTTATTACTGTAGCATTCATCCCATCGACCTTGTGGCTAGACAATGCACAACAAACTCAACTACCTTCTTTTTGTTCTTGTTGCCCTTCACTTGTGGCTCATACCCACTGTTGGGAATCGGTCAATAATTGAGGGGTCCTATAAAGTATTATTGTATTTTAGAGTAAATGACCTAACAAATTGAAGATGCTACAACTTTTAGCATGTATTTTTGATGATCACTGATCTGTACATACTATAAACTTCTTGTATTAGTAATGGATGATAAGCTAGATCAGAAGCCAGCTTAAAAAATAAAAAGGGAGACGTTATGCGCATGTTGACAAAAATAATAATATTCATTTGTTAGTCTTTCCGTTTCATTCAGCTAATGATGCACTGTTTAGCACTGGCAAACGCAGAAATAGAGGCTCCAAAGGACAGAATCACGGGCATGAATAAATTAACTCCAATAGTTCTTAAAGGATTTTGTATTTGCATCTACGAGCTGTAGTGAATCGTCGACATGTCAAAAAGTAATGGTCTCTAATTTCTGGCTACCTCTGTGAGGACACACTTCGTTTTCGTATTATATTGATTCCTAAAAAGAGAGATCAGCCATGTTTTTCGCATTTGTCGGGCATCGTGGTTGTTGCCATTTTGTACGCCCACATTTCGCGGGTCCTGGGATATGGATATGTGCCCCACTTGATGGTGGGAAAGAAATTCGTTGCGTATACACCAATAATTTTGCGTTTTTTATGCCATGACCAAACAATCGTGCTTATCATACAGTCATGCCTTCCTATGGCAACCATGGCCACTACGAAGTTTTGGATAGATAGATAGATAGATAGATAGATAGATAGATAGATAGATAGATAGATAGATAGATAGATAGAAAGATAGATATATAGATAGATAGACAGATAGATAGACTATATCTATTTGCATATGATGCATGTGGTTATGTTGCTTTCGCTCCGTAGGAGACGCAGGCTATGCTTTTCTACCCATCACAGAATGCATCGCTTGAATGGGGAGGCCCTCTGCGACTATCCAAAGAAACGGTATACAAGAGAGAAGCGAATTAGACGTTGATGTTCGCAATCAACTGCCCAATTGAGTGTCTGAATCTTGCGAACCCTCTGAGTCACAACAACAACAATTTTAAAAATCAGAGCAATGACGCTGTTAGTGCAGCAGGCGAGAGACCTATCCATTGCTTCTGACTACCTGAGCAGTTTCTTGTCACAAGAATATTTGAGAAAATCGCTGGCAGAACTTGCTTTAGTGAATATTGTCCCAGAAAGCTGTTCCACATGGAAAAACCATGCAGAAAAATACTAAACTTCAAATCAGTGACACGGCACTTCCAAAGAAGAAAATGACCTATAACGACTATTTTCAAATAAATGAGAAGCACCACACAACTCTGAAACATGAATCTATTATTTCGAATCACAAAAGAAAATTACTGCGGCAGCGCAAAGCCTTTTGCATCGGGAACCGTGATAGTATGGAAACGGGAGTTGAGCAAGGGAACCGTACCTTGAATTCTCCTTACACTGAATGGGCGTTATACTGGCCTGTAGTTCACTTAAAAGGACTGCCCTAGACAAGCGAGAACACCAGTCACTTTCATGCCGAACACAATAAGGCGTCATTCTATCACTGATAAACCACGCCATGTGAGTTTAGACTGCCGGCATTTTGTTTGACTATATATAATGCGAATTCAAAGAGCAGGCATCGAAATTCACCTATAATGCCCTGACCCGCTACTTTTACTCGCTTTTTTGAATGGTTCCAAGCTGCAGCCACAAATTCATATCTAGTTCAATAGAGCTGAAAATCACGCTTTTTTATCAGGCTAACCTTGTGTTCTAAAACTGTGCTAGTGAGGTGGTTGCAAACACATCATGCAACAGGTCCTGAAAAATGTAAGCATATTGCTCATTCACGATGACACTGAGCTTATGCGTTCACAAGTTTAGGAAGGACAGAGTGCGCAAGGTGAAAAACCAGGCAAATGACTCATGAACACGTCCATTGTTCTTATAAGAGCCGCGCAGTTTAAGTAGATGCACGACAATGATGACGATAGTAACGCTTCCGGAGGGCTCTAAAGTTCAATTGAATAACCTAGTACGAGTGATTGTAAGGATAATCATTACTGGTGAGAAATTCCAATTATCGCAGTAAGCCCCGCCGCGGTGGTCTAGTGGCTAAGGTACTCGGCTGCTGACCCGCAGGGCGCGGGTTCGAATCCCGGCTGCGGCGGCTGCATTTCCGATGGAGGCGGAAATGTTGCAGGCCCGTGTGCTCAGATTTGGGTGCACGTTTAAGAACCCCAGGTGGTCTAAATTTCCGGAGCCCTCCACTACGGCGTCTCTCATAATCATATAGTGGTTTTGGGACGTTAAACCCCACATATCAATCAATCAATTATCGCAGTAAATACAAATAACTGGCAAATGAGTCAATCCTTTTTTCCGGAATATTACTTCAATTAATATTTTAATATAGGAAGAAGACTTCATAGAAGTACTTTCCCACTATGCATTAGTATTTTTATGAAGAGCAAGAGATATTGACAATCCTGAAGGTATATTTTACAGGAGATTGCGCCACTGCGATTTACGCATGCCAGAAAACATGGTAAACAAAAAATCATAAGCTTTTTCTCCTTTTGCTATTAGGCTTTATTTTACTTGTTTTCCACTCCATCTTTTTGAGGTCTTCTCACCTTACCTTATTCAAGGTAGTGAAATGCAGTTTGCTGCGTCAGTGGGAAAAATGGTGTCATCAATATCTTCAAGAGTATCTGTTTTTACAAACAAATTTGTATTCAAGCTGTTTGTTAAGTTAAAAGAATGTCACGCTATAAGATCCAAACAGTTGTCTTGACAATCTGTTGTTTCGAGATACCTGCCTATCTCTGTGAAACCATGTGAAACAAGGCCTTTTGATGTCACAAAGCCTTATAAAATCAATCGAATGGTGTACCGTATCTCGTATCAATTTCCAATAAGCCGTGTGTTTGGAGTAGTTCTCTCCTTAAAATATGTACAAAACACGTAAGCAGTGAGACCGGTGAAATTGATGCTGTGCAAATTAAAGCATTTTCTGATATTTCGAGTTATTGCTTCTGGTCATTTATATGTAGTCATAACTTGTGGGAAGAGATAACTTCTGTGCAGTCATCTGGTACGCTTCTAAGAAGCCTACTTTATACGTGATGTAGCTGATTGTTATGCAGTTTAAAACACTATGACTCTCAACGATTACTTGGCCGTGCTCTGTTGTAACGAGAATTAAACGCCACAATTTAGACAGAATGATGCATCTGAAGTAACAGCATGTAAATACCGACGGAAATACCGGCGTCTAATGTTGTTCTGACGTCCAGCTCGGCCAAATAAGTAACCTTGATTTGGGCAACAGTGAATCAACACCATTCCACATTCGTTTGGCTGACAAGAAAAGGTGCTGTGCGAGTTTATGTGGCAGTTCTTTTAAAGGAAAGACACCAAAACAATATTTGATGTGTTACTTGGTGCATCACTTATTAGTATTTGTGATCTTTTCTCGAATTGTTCAGGTTATTTCTATTGCTCAGAAGATATCCAATATATATGAACATTATTGAGCAGGGTGCAGCTGCGGCGAAAGAACGGGTATGGCATGCTACTGTCCTGAGTGATACCTTTACTGAATGTGTCCATCGTTGCAACAATACACATTACTCCTGGTCAACAAATTATGCTCAAGTTAGACACGTTGTCTCTTTACAATATGAAGCATGATTGTGAAAAATTTTTAATTAATGAGAGCTTAAATGTCCTTATCCTCGCAGCGAATTTCGACGGTTCATTCCTAATAACATACACCGCAAAATATCTCCAAAGAATCATGTGCGCCCAGTTTTTGAGCAATAGATCATGACTACGTAAAAATACGTCGTATGAAGGAATCCCTTCAATGAAGGTTTCTATGTACTTACGTCCTACCTCATTGGTGTACTAGATAAAAGCGTGGTATATACACAAGCATCTTATATACGCATGTTTTATCATTTTCCTACTTTACTACAACCATTTTGCAACCTATATGACGAGAAGGTTAGCAGTATTGTATTTATACAAGATAGAAATAACCTCGTTCTTATGGTTTTCATCGCATCCGCTTCACAGCTGTGACAATCACCGCTCGCTTCAATCTTTAATTTTGGGATTGTAGTATTTCGTTAACGTGACGGAAGGAACAAAATAGGCAAAGAAAATAATTCGAGATCCATTGCTCGAGGGCAGGACTTGTACTTGTCTATTCTCGCAGCTCTATCTTCTTTATAGCCACGCAACCACGGCAAGTGTTGTGGCTGCGGCCTTCCATTTTCTCTAAGTGGAAACGTCGCCGTCTAAAGCTAAGAGGACAGTTCTCGGTATCGATCTCACCGCTCCTCCTGCTTCGTATAAAAAGCGCATAGCTGACGTTTGCCTATACGTACGTTTTTGTCTGCTTTTTCTATTTGTTGCTACTTTTTCCTCATATTGGTCCGTCTTCAACTCATGCCTATTCCAAGTTCCTGACATTTGTCTCAACTTCCATGTCACTTTCTTTCATATTCTAGTTTTCGTTTATTGTTTTCTGTGTGCGTAGATACAGCGGGTCTGTCGGCTGGTATTGTTTTTGATTGTCTTGGCCTACCCATAGCGTACGACACAATTGGAAATTTACAAAATGGACAAAAGTCAATGAAATGCAGTGTATATTATTTGGGATTACGCAACCTCTCTTTTTTTGAAGTTTTATTTACAAGTAGACTCGTAAGATTTGCACATTTTTTTATTTAAAAAGTGGCAGGCCAACTTACAAATCCACCACTTCATATTGTGTCCCTAAATATAGTCAGCTGACGTAACCTGTTTTATACAAGTGTGGGCAGTGACAAGATCGTCTAAAATATTTAGCAAGCATTTTCGCTGAGAGAGATCACTTTCTTACGAAATTCAAAAACTTGCAAGCGCCGAGAATGAATCTCTGAAAAGAGCATTTCGAGCTCATGCGGCGAACGCTTGCTTTGAAACATACCCCGGAGCGGAAATCTTGCTTTAATGCGCCTTCAGTATTAAGCTAAGCTTGAAAGGCACGCCACACGGTGCTCTCCCTGGTTGCGGTTGATGCACAGGCAAGAATAATTTTGTTTCAGCTTGCCTTTTCGTAGGCTTACAAAAGCACTGGCTAGATATTGGGTGCCACGGCGTTTCTTGATTTCCAGTCACATCGTCCGTGCCTGAAGAGGCGTGTATATTTAAAAAAAGTGCAAAAGCTTGCATTTAAAATCATAGTGAAGATGACGAGAATAAAGCGGAACACTGATGCATTTTCGATCGTACTGAGATAATGCCATTTTCAAATGGTAGTGACAGTCCTGCATCAGCTGCGGGAATCGGGGGTTCATTTTGACCAGAGAGTTATCAATAACTTAAATCAAGCAATGAACGATTATTCAAAACAGAATCCCAAACAGGAGGCGTTTCGTCCTCCATTATGCGTTTGGATGACTTCAATAAATCTGTATCGGGTGGCGTCACAAAGTTTTCTACAAGCCTTCACGGCTTAACAGGGTGCAAACATTGCTCACTTTGCTATCCTTACACGCGAAAAGCAAAGTGGCGGTGTCATCCGACGTGGAGTAAAGCTGTTGAAGCTCGTCCATACTTATCAGTGAAAAGTTCAGCCATGATTGTACCCGCTCGTTCAGCGCGGCAGCATCGCCGTCTGATTTCGACCCGCTTGCGCTTGAAGCATGTGACATGCCCAAAATCGATTCCTTCGTTGCTCCATATTGTGCATGTGAGACCCGAGGTCAACGACGTGTAACAGGCTGTATACAGCTGAGATGACTGAACTGTACTCTTGCAGTCGTCACCACGTGAAAAAGCGTGTGCGCTGCATTGCTCTGCTGGGCAAGGTGGACCTAAGGAAAACGGTGGCCCATCACGTTTACAAGACTGTTTCGAGAACTAGATATCAGTTGTTAAATTTGTTTCCTGCAAACATTAATGGCTTACAGTTGTATAATTTGGTGCATATCATCCTGGTACCGATGAGACCATATTTTAACAGTTTTGTGGAAAGCAGTGAATATTAAGATATCGCTGGAGTTCCCCAATAACACTATTTGTAAACACCATGTATATGCAGTGCTGTAAGCCCCATCGCAATGGTCAAGTGGCTAAGGTACTCGGCTGCTGACCCGCAGGTCGCGGGATCAAATTCCGGCTGTGGCGGCTGCATTTCCGATGGAGCGGAATTGTTGTAGGCCGTGTACTTAAATTTGGGTGCACTCTACCCCAGTTGGTCAAAATTTCCAAAACCCTCCACTACGGCGTCTCTCGTATACGTCCCGGTGGTTTCGGGACGTTAAACCCTACAAATAAATACAGTGCTGTAATGTAGCCCATCAATTTCTGGCTCGCGGCTTATTTCAACACGCCTTTAAGCCACGTGTACAAAGGTTCCTCGAGCTACGAACCCAGAGGAATTAACTGCCTCTTTATTTGTACCATAATTCTTCGGAGTGTGACCAAAAAACAGGAAACGTGAATACAATTTTCGGCAAAAACTTTACAAACAGTAAGTGGTCATGAGAAATGCAACTCGCCAGCTTTCCCCACAGGTGCAATTGGCACTTTTTGTTTACGTAAATCTCTCTTGACACCAGCCCTTGAGTTCCTCCGCAAATGACGTCTGAAATAGACGCAATAAAGAGGTAAATGTTTTTTTTTGGCTTTAAAAACGCCTTTTAGGGGCGAAGCTCCTTAGGGCGTGGGCTGTGCGTCCCCTGTATGTAGCCACCTCTAGTTTAGTTCTTGCAGTGTTCACTAGATGGCGGTACCGTCCCCTGTATGTAGCCACCTCTAGTTTAGTTCTTGCAGTGTTCACTAGATGGCGGTACCGTCTCCTGTATGTAGCCACCTCTCGTTTAGTTCTTGTAGTGTTTACTAGATGGTGGTACTTGTAGCTGATGATGAAATGATGCAAGATGTTATAAACTAGAAAGCGGTACTTGTAGTTGATGAAAGACGCGAGATCTTATAAAATAGGAATTGTGTCACATATGGCACGTGTGATTGGTTGAAGGCAATCGTTCGATTTAGTGCGGCGACGTACGCTAGGGGGAGCGATGTAATAAAATCGAGTGGGCAAAATGTACAGAGGATTCATGGTTTACCAGGTTTACCTCCGGAGCTTTGCCCACTCATCATCATTCACTTCGTGGATATGGCGGCACTTTTTTTATCTACGACTGCCCTCTGACAATATTTTCGCTAAAGTTTAATGCATCATAAGCGTGTAATCCGCCATTAGTTCATTCATCGAATGCATTACCGTTAAGGGAAGTGCATTTTTGTCAACGCCCTAACACAATGCCAGGTGGCAACCTTACTCAAAGCGTCCACGTTTCTGACAGCATCTTTTCATACCAAAATAGTTTTTGAAAACTTAGAGCAACACGCCTGTTTCACATGGATGCAACTCAGTGGCAGAAAACATTTTATTGTAGAAAATGCACCAGAGAGTTGCGGCATATGTCATGCTTGAGTGGCAAGACCCTATTATTGGATGCCTATGGGGTTGGCCGTTGCTCGAGCGCACCTCTCGAAGGAGTGCTGAGCATCCAAGGTCCAGCAGCCGAGACGGTACTCCTCTAAAGCCTCTTTAGGTGGATGAAAAATTGGCGTGAAAAAGAAAATATTTTACCACTACAAAACTGCGCGAAAAATCGACAAGAAACAGAGAAGGCACACACACAAGCGCAGACTAGCAACTGACAGTTTATTGAAAGAAAACACTTATATACCTAAAGAAAAACTATGACGTGAAAGATTAGAAGTTGGCAGTGAGATAATCAATCTCTAGTTGGTGCAAAGTCACCGAAGGCCTCGCAACACACGTGTCGCCATACTTGTGTATATAAAAAGCCTCCGCAACTTCTCTCGCTGTCCTATCCCTGTGCCGTGACAACACCTTTGTTTCGTGAAATAAAGGGGAACACTTGCAATCCCTGCAATGTAGGCACAGATTCGACGAAGGGTGGGCCTTCAGCGATGCCCTGTGATCCATTAGTCGGTTGTTCAAACATCTTCCAGTTTGCCCAATATAGCACCTACCACATGATAAGGGGATAAGATACACCGCACCAATTCCACACTCTACAAACGTTTCCCGGTGTTTGACCACACAAACATACCACTTTTTTTCTTTTCCTTCAGCTTTCCTATCCACCATTGCGCACATCCGGCCCAACTTATTCCTGGACGAAAAAAACGACATTAACACCGAATCTATGTCCCACCTTTTTCATGCGGTGGGAGAAGGCATGAAGATAAGGAATGCACGTGTAAGGCAAACGTTTATCTATGCCCGCTCTGTCATTACCTTCCCGTTTTTGTTTCTTCAATAATCTTTCACTTAGAAGACCCAGCCTTCCTTCTGGGAAGTTCGATAACCTAAGCCTAGTAAGCTGGTCATGAAAAGCCTCCGACATCTGATGCGGGCACGATTTGCACAAAGCAGATTCGAGACACGAAGTGGCGACACCATTCTTGACCAGCTTTGAGTTACAGGAATGAAAATCAAGAATGGGCTTAATCGACCTCGGCGAATACCGCCAGCACGTGTGCTCCTGCCCAATCCTAATTTTCAAATCAAGAAACTGAATGCAGCCATCTTTCGGGACCTCAAAGGTAAATTTCAAACCCCGTCCTTTCTCATTAAACATTTTCAGCACATTGACCCTGGACCTGACACAGTTGTCCATTTCAACAAACACCAGATAATCATCAACGTATCTCATTGTCTTAAGCGCTAAACTTTCTAAGCCTCCCTCAAGGTCTCGATCTATCCTGGTGTCGCCACTTCGTGTCTCGAATCTGCTTTGTGCAAATCGTGCCCGCATCAGATGTCGGAGGCTTTTCATGACCAGCTTACTAGGCTTAGGTTATCGAACTTCCCAGAAGGAAGGCTGGGTCTTCTAAGTGAAAGATTATTGAAGAAACAAAAACGGGAAGGTAATGACAGAGCGGGCATAGATAAACGTTTGCCTTACACGTGCATTCCTTATCTTCATGCCTTCTCCCACCGCATGAAAAAGGTGGGACATAGATTCGGTGTTAATGTCGTTTTTTCGTCCAGGAATAAGTTGGGCCGGATGTGCGCAATGGTGGATAGGAAAGCTGAAGGAAAAGAAAAAAAGTGGTATGTTTGTGTGGTCAAACACCGGGAAACGTTTGTAGAGTGTGGAATTGGTGCGGTGTATCTTATCCCCTTATCATGTGGTAGGTGCTATATTGGGCAAACTGGAAGATGTTTGAACAACCGACTAATGGATCACAGGGCATCGCTGAAGGCCCACCCTTCGTCGAATCTGTGCCTACATTGCAGGGATTGCAAGTGTTCCCCTTTATTTCACGAAACAAAGGTGTTGTCACGGCACAGGGATAGGACAGCGAGAGAAGTTGCGGAGGCTTTTTATATACACAAGTATGGCGACACGTGTGTTGCGAGGCCTTCGGTGACTTTGCACCAACTAGAGATTGATTATCTCACTGCCAACTTCTAATCTTTCACGTCATAGTTTTTCTTTAGGTATATAAGTGTTTTCTTTCAATAAACTGTCAGTTGCTAGTCTGCGCTTGTGTGTGTGCCTTCTCTGTTTCTTGTCGATTTTTCGCGCAGTTTTGTAGTGATGATTTACCAACTCGCCCAGCGTTCAGTACTCTTAAAATATTTTAGTTGGCCACAAAGCGAAGACGTAATAGGTGTCAGCCAGTAGCTGGCAGGTCGAGCAGGCGCCAATGATTTGCGGCAAAAATGCTTGGTGATCACCCGACTGAGATAAGTGTTCGTCTGGGGGCGGTGTAGTATTCGCTCGTCCGCTTTCTCCAGATCACGTGCGGTGTCCCGGTAGGGGCGACGCAAAACCCAGTAATAGGCAATAGTTTTGCGAAACCATGTCGTGTTAGTATTGCCAGATTCTGACTCGGATCATGGGAGGGCTACGGCCCGCTAGAGAGAGCGCAAGCAGCGGCGTTCGCCACCTCGTTGCCGGTCAGGCCTGAGTGGCCTGAAGTCCACATTATACGAATGGGTTGAGGTTTCAAGTGCCAAGACGCTGCCCGAAGTAGGTGAGCTGCCAGTGGGGCGATGGATCCTGAAGGTATTGGGAACAGGCCGAGCGTGAGTACGTCACTTAAGGGCGGGAGGTGGAATGCGAGGCGGCCAAAGCAGTGAAAACCTTCTCAGCTTGCATCACAGTGCTGGTTCTAATGGAACGGTCATCGACATGTTTTCCCTCTATGATCACGGCGGCCGTGAAGTCACTCTAGGGGAAGAGGCCCGAGACGTCTACATAGCAAAAGTCAGGGCGATCAGAGTGTCGCGTCTCAAAGACCACGGAACGGGCTAGTCTACGGCCGGGATGTAGCTCGGTCTTCATGTTGCGGATTAGTGGTCCCACCTATAGTTTTTGCCGCCAAAGTTCCTGTACGGGCGTCGGAGCGTCTTGGTCAGAGATCGCATTGAGGCAAAGCCTGTGTAGTAGACATCGCCCTCAGGGCGTCTGTAACAGACGAATAATTTTGCTAGCACGATGAACATCCCGGAGCTCTGCCAATGATTTATGCACCCAAGTACCGCGAATCATCTTTAGAAGGTGGGAATTGTAAGATCCAGAGAACGTTTGTATACTAAATGAAGGAGAACGTCCATCTAGTGCTTGTGGTGACAACGCCGACGAAGGTAAGGTGAGGCGTACACGACGCCACTAGTCACGAACGCATGGTCCCACCTCCTGGACTGGGTACCACAGAGGCCATGGCGCTTGGTAGATATCCGCCGTATCATACGGCTCACATGTTCGCTAGTGCGTTCAAGGCTTGCTATTGTGTCCTTGGAACTCAATGATGATATGAAGTGGAGCTCAAGAATTCGAATTTTCTAGATAATGGAACAGAACCAGACTGAAGCAAAAACTTGCGTGGTGGTAAGTGGAATACCGAGAGATGAGCCAATTTAGCTGGAGAGCACTTTAGGCTGCACGAATCAGCGTAGGCGTTCACCCAAAGGGAACACTTTTGTAGGTGCTCTTCGATTTGTGCTGGGAATGCGGTGTTAGTTCAAACTGTAATATTGTCAGCATATAGGTAACCGAAGTTCCAGTTAGCGGAGCGATGACAACGCTGCGCGTGGCCTTGGCGGCGAGCTCCAGAAAACTTGAGGAGAGACACTGGAGAGGTCACAAGCTAGTCAGTGTGTTTCGCCGAAACGGGAGTGCATACGAAACGCGCGCAACGCGTTCTGCAGTCGATGTGGGCGCCGTACTGTCAGCCTGGCGCGCTAACACTGACTGTGCGATGTTGCTTTTTCGCGATGGAAGAAGTGGCCCAACAAAGCGTCGGCGAGGTCCGAAGGATTGTGTTGTGGGCTGCCACAGCAATGCAGACTGCACCAAGAGACGCTCCCCTTGTGTGAAGCTGTATCAGTTTTCTAGCAAGTCTCAGCCGACGAACACAGCCGAGTTCGTGAAAGATAAAGCAAGCATAACAAAAGAGCCAGGAAAAAACAAAAAAACGAGGCGAGCACTTCGACTCGACTCACTGTGGTAAAACTTCAGCTTGCTGCTTCGCGGCGACGTCAGTGCGTCATGCGCCCACGGCACGAAAACGATAACTCTAAAACCTCTCGGACATGTTATTGCCGTGACCGTATAACTTTAGGTTTTATTTACTTTTTAGCATGCCACAAACGTTTGCACATGACTATAGTCGGCTGGTACTGCTAGATACCTCATCAAAACAACAATTATATTGTTTCTATAAACGTCAACACAGCACATAGATTAAGTGCGCGGCTTTATGTCCGCATAATAAAACTTACCTCGGACATACGTGGTACACGGTGTTATGACGAATGACCTCAAATATGCATTTTACAGTGCCTCGGGCATCGTGATCTTTCTTCGTCTGTTCCATTTCATGAACTTGACTAGCAAGCTTTACACCTTTTGTTGGATTCGCTTCTCGGAAGTGCTTCTCTAGCTCAGAGATCTTTGTGAAGCCGCACTGCAGGTGGTACAGGTGGTAGCCAAAGCCCCACCATGCATTGCTTTGGCTTCGGATAGTGCTTGGTGTGTTCCCTCGACCTCGCGCCGAAAGTTGGGCAGGTTGTTCGCGGCCAGGTTAAACAGTAGAGGTGACAGGACTGCACCTTGTGGTGTACCCCGAGTCCCTAATAGGTGTGGGTAATCTTCGATAGAATTGAAGCCGATAAAAGCGGCGTGATGTGATAGAAAGGCTCAAATGTAATGAAAGTCTTGTTACCGCAATTTGTGGTAGAAAGGCTAGAAAGAATACTACTGTGTTTGACGTTATCAAACGGTCCTCTAAGATCGAGAGGGAGCATGTCTTTATTGTTACAGCACATAGTGGTTGGTTTTTTAAGTCTTGTTAAAGCTTGAGCAGGACGTCCTACGCCAACAGGTGTGGGTGAAAGCCGAACATTGTGTCAGCAAAATACCGCTGTCCTTCAGGTAGGCAGAAGGGGATTTGCGGACCATGGCTTCCATGCGCTTTCCGGTGCAGGAGGTTAATGAGATGGGTCTCAATGCCTCGATGCTGACTGCTTTGCCGGATTTGCGTATGAAAGCGCCGAGCGAGCCAAAGGGCCAAACTTCTGTGCGCGGCATTGAAACAAAGAACAGAAAGAACACGAAGCAGAGAGCGTGCGCAGCCGGCTTCGACGGTTGTCGGGGCTTTGGACTTTGTGTCCTGGGAGCTCGCCGCAGTCGAGCGTGACCTGGACACCAGCAAGACGTCATGGTGCGGGACATCGACTTAAGCTCGAGCCAGCGGGCTACATTAAAAGACGTGTCTCAGCGTGGACGCTACGTGACGGACTCAACCCCACGTTGCCCGGTGCTACGGTCACCGCAACGATGGTGCGCGTGAGTGTGGTCATGTGGACTTGGTGACGCAGGAGTGAACTACACTTACTGTAACGACGTAGACTTTCTACTCGCGTGGAAGGGACTTTATTGTAGACTTTTCATGTATCATTGTGAGATTCCAACATATGTGTTCCTGTCCTTGTCCGATATAAAAAACGTTTTCGTGTTATCGGGTTGTCTTGAGTGTGTCCGTTGACCTGGGCCCATTGAGAAAACTCACTTACTCCCCGTAAATGGCGAGCCTGCCAGTATCGGCACTTACCAACTTCCCGCCGAGAATCCGTCATGCTCAGGATGCCTGCTACCTTTCAAAGGCTACTATGTAATGGAGAGAAGCTCGGTTGGCTTTGCTTCAATTTAGAGTGATTGTTGCGAGAAGACCTCGAACAGGAACGCGAGAGGATTTATATTGAATTGCAGTACATATGCAAAGATGACAATGACTACGAGCGTGTAAGACGGGAAGGAGAGAAGATACTGTCAGAAATAGGCACGGCTATGTCAGACATACCAAAGATTGCAACACGCAAAGCAGCGCGTAATGATGCTAATGGGGTAGAAAGGGTAAAACCTCACCAAGACGAGACATATATCACTGATTCGCTGACACGCGAAAACGTGAATGATAATGAACTTGACGCTGTTGCTGGCGATACACAGTGTACAACTGCAGGAGTGAGGTGGGCATGTGGTGACAACACAGTTCACAGTGATAGAGAGCAAGTTAGTCTTTGCCTTCCTCAGTTTGGACCTGTTAGTCAAATTAAGACTGTCGCAAACAGATCTCACTCTGTGACTTCAGAAGCGCCACGTTGGTGTGGTAACAGGAGTAATATGAAGTAAAGCGCAGCCAGTAATTATGGTACTGCTGACGTGCCGGAAGCTTGGGCTCTTCGCGAAAGCATGCCAGCAGGGTGCATGCTAGGTCTGAGTGAAACAACTACTTTGCCGGCTGAAACGATCTTTCAGACGCCAAAATTAAAGCAAGTTTTTGACGATATTCCTGAAGTAGAGCCGCAAGGGCAAAGGTCAGGAAAGAAGGAGCGGAACCCCCAAAGCACTAGCGTAGTTAGGAACGTTATGAGCCCGATGTATGGCTATTGGTACCACTTCAGAACAGATTAGCATCTACCCACAGAAAGCTTCCCGTGTTGTGAGTACCACACAGCCGGAGACTCGGGTACCAATTTCATGGTTGAGTACTGGTGGTCGGATCTTATCAGCATCGACAAAGCTCCGCGTTACCCAAAAGCAAGCCGAAATGAAGAACGCTGCTTCTGCGCGAGTACTTGGAAAGAAAAAGAATCAGCCTATAATCCTTTTGCATTTATACCGAACTGACCTGGTATCAATACCAAAATTGGTATGGCATTAATGAAGGTATGAGGAGCATAACTGAATAGTCATACCATGAAAATTATGAGATATATTTCATGAATTTCATGATTTACATGTCATAGTCTTGCTGCTCTTGTGGTGTTTTTCTTCACAAGGCTTATTGCGAAACTGGTATGTTATGACTTGACTGCATGGTGAGCATAAAGGAAGACCCGAACATAGAAATCATGACATGCATGCCATGAGTTTCATGGCTAAACGGCATGCTCAAGGTCATGCTCAAGGTCATTTTTCTAACATCAAATTACCAACTTTAAATTTTAGAACATAAGGGCATGACGGAGGTAAACGACACGTCAAAGCAAGATAATCGCGATATGCGTGTCATTGAAAACGTAACTACATGCTACGTTCAAAGCGCACGGCCATTTTGCTAGCTCCAGATCGCCTAATTTGGTATTATGTGATGTGAATGGACGACGAAAGCAAATTACACGTCCAATGACGATAATAATTATATGCCTGTCACGTGAAATATGGTGGCATGCTACGCTCATAACGCGCTCACGGCCGTTTCGCTAGCTCCGTTTATACCATATTTGATGTAACGTGACGTAAAGACGGCAAAAGTAAATCACAAGTCCAAACATCATAATAATGACATGGAAGTCATGTACGGTACCATTTACGTCTATCTCGTAACGTTGTGCTAATTTTAAAGTGACATATCAACCTTCCTCAGTTGTGCTTCACATGTCATCGACTCCCAGTGTACGTAGGATCAGCCAAATTTTTCTAATCGAGTTTACTCCAAATTCGCTTTTTGGGTAATATTTAACAACTGCTTCACCTTAATTTTGACTGCCTTTATACCTGATGTGCGTCAGCAGGAACAGGTTTTCCAACAATTTTATGCTTTCCTTTCTTTTTTTAGGCCAGTGCGAATGTATTTCACTGAGGGCAGTGCCGTTCAATTCCTCTAAGGTGCCGCAAGTAGGTGACGTTGGCCGAAGTTCGGCGCACAGTCAGTGATGCTCTTCTGGCTGTCACACAGCTTTGTTTGGTTAGCTCTCATAATTAACTACTGCAGCTACCGCCGGAATTTATGACAACAGCATGTTTTATCGTTATCGAATCATTATACGTGGACGTTAGTTATCGGTGAGGAGGTGTATCAGAAAGCATCATTGTGGATGCATTTGCGAAAAGTGACGCTTTAGGTCTCGAAGACCAACAGGAAGACCAACAAAGCTCTCAGTAAGTAATACACCACTTCTCCAAGGAGGCGTTCTATTTTCGTGTTATTATACTAACTGTCATGATGCAGGAATCAACTATGTTTTTTCTAGTCCTTCTCATAAACTAAAGTTTTCTTCTTTTTTCGTAAGCGCGACTCACAAATAAAGAACCTGCAATCGTTTGAAGCCAGTTACATTGTCATGGGCCGCAGTGATTTCTGTCTGTGCTTCACATTTATTTAGGGTAGCTAAAAGGTTGCGTCTTTAGCGTTACCACCTAATTGATACAATTATTAGATGTTTTTTTTCTGTTTGCTATCTTTCACCTTTTAAATCATTTCGCCCTTCCTGTTTTTATCTATATAACGTTTTTTTTCTTTCTCTGTGTTTTTTAAATGGCGTAGCTTTTACAATTTATTTGAAAGGGACAATGCGGCCAATGCCCCTTTTAGGTATAAGCGAGCTTTCTTAGGCGAAAAGAAACAAAGCATCTCATTTGAAGTGCTGCATCGAGTTTTTAGGGTTCAAATGCCCGCAATTTTGCAGGGCTTGTATACAGAATAGTCCCTTGCGCTACAGGTTTTAGTAACAAAAAATTAAAGCAAATGATAGCATTCCAAAGCGAGTTGACCTATGCAAAATCTTCCTGTGACTGCAATGGTTTCTTAATCGAGCCCGAAAACTTCTTTCGACCTTGTTTAGAAAGATCCTTTATATCTGACGCAAAAATATACGATGGTTCTATAATGACGCCTGGGGCGCTGGATCATTTGTCAAGTGCTTAACACCTGTGAATGGACCTGTAGCTCACTTTGTTTACTTTAACTAATCAATAAAGAAAATATAGTAGATATTTCTCGCATAAGCGTGCCTGATTCCCCTAAAGGGGAGGGCAGGGCGAAGGTTCATCATAACCCCCTTTCCTCTATTGAATAAATGTCCAGAACTGACCTTGCGCCTCCTTTTCTCAAAGGATTAAAGAGCGGCCGCTGCTGCTGGTCGCCCAATTGTGAACACTTATGGCTTCTTTTATAATGAAGGCTGGCTCTTTCGGCTGTATAGCTCATTGCGTCAATAGCTATAAAAAATTTTTCCGCTGCCCGCGCCCTTGTCTGCCATAGTAGGCTTCACTCACAGCGAATAAATATGCCCAGGTCGGATGTAAGTTCTCCAAAGTTGTTATAGGGAGTGCCAACGCTGTGAAATGAGGTTGCTGTGCAAACAGAATGGCACACCGAGATAATGAACTGAGCCGGTAAATAAACAAGGAGGGCGACAAGGGCCAAGGCACTCTGACACAGCTCGGCATTTCTGCGATTCTGTATCTTCATACACAGGACAGATTGCACACACATGCACATGCACGAAAACACATACAGCGGACATGCACGAATATGGTGCGGCACAATTGAATAAACATGGTGTTTCATAATGGGCGCTGTTTTCCGCGCAGAGATAATGCGGACACGCTGGGAAGAAAAGTTTAGCGCAATGTTTCAGGCTTGGGTGTCCGCGGACATCAGAGGGTCGATGATGGGATTTTTGTGGTCCCCTAAACCTATCCTCGAAGAAAGGATGCACACTACGCGTCCTCACATAGCCTATTCTGAACATTGTATTTTTTCTGCATAGTAGTTTTGTCTTGTGCAGGAGCAATCTTTTAATTTATCGTTTTATGAGGTGATTGCAATGCTTTCGTTGCAGTTTTCTATAATTACTCCGCATGAGCATTCTTTTTGGAGCTTGCATTTGTAGAAAAACTCACAGCTAAAACAAATTTTCTAGTTGCGGAGTGCTCAACTTATCGACATGCAGTTGATAATGATTAAGCATGGCACTTTGTTATGAGCATTTTTCCCAGTGAAAAACTCAAAGAACATAATGCCACAGTTCGGTATTCGCAGAAAACGCGTGCAACAATTTGCGTTTTAAAAGCCGCCAGACAAGTAGCAAGAAAGCCGCGGCATGGAACGCCGTCCTGCACGTGCCGCGATGCTACGCCACGGGGCCGGCACGAGACTCGAAGTGAAGAGAAAGAGACCGACGAAGTTGAAGACAGCGAGCAAGGGACATTTTGGTGGACCATTAGGTTTTGAGTTACGGGCACAGGTTCTCCCTAAATAAATCGTTTGCATAGTATCAGGTGCTATATATATAGGTAACATTCTGGTGGAAGTGCTGGGTATGATTCCAAACACACCAGAGGCAAGGGACGGAAGCCCAGATCCCAGAAGGTTGGAGCCAGCAGAATTAAAGCCTGTGCACCAACGCACGAGTCGCCCACTATGGGGTGAGCAGCCCGAGTTTGGCCCCCTACTTGATTCAGCAAGACCTGTTGAGACCTCAAGCACAAGCGTGACTGCTATGGCCCCCCAGTCGATGTCATCTCCATCTCACCTCATCGTGGATTCACCAAGTACACCGGAGGTCTTCCACGGTGACACCTTTGAAGATGCCGAGGACGGGCTCGATGGCTTCGAGCGCGTTGCACGTTTAAATGGTTAGGATGAAGCCCGGAAACTTCGTTATGTTAACGTCGCCCTGCAAGATTCGGCACGTACGTGGTTCAAGAACCACGAAGCGTCCTTGCTGTCATGGGACGACTTTCGACGAGAGCTAATCGCAACCTATCTGAACATGGACCACAGAGAGAAAGCAGAGGCTGCCCTTCAGGCGAAGAACCAACGGAAGAACTAGAGCGTGGTCAAGTACATAGAGGACATGCCGCCGCTTTTCCGCCAAGCCGATCAAAACATTGCCGAGGCGAAGAAATGGCGGCAACTAATGCGCGGAGTAATAGAATAGATTTTTGCTGGCCTGGTGCGTAATCCACCGCAAACTGCGGCGGAGTTCCAGTCCGAAGCAACGACCATGAAAAGGACACTACAGCAACGTGCGCGACTGTACAACAGAGACTTCGGCGTCTCTTCAGTTAAGGTTGAGTCAACGACCCTCCCCACCAACGCCGACGTCCTCCGAGAAGTGGTGAGGGATATCATTAAGAAGGAGCTCCAGAAACTGCGACTCGCCTAAAGTCTTCTAGCGATGCTCTCAATCGCGGACGTTGTACGTGAAGAAGTGCGGCAAGCAAATCTTCAACCACAGCCTGAGGTGCCCCACCGCACGCACTCAGAACTTCAGCCACTGCTGTCGTACGCGCAAGTGGTACGGCAAGACATCAGACGCCTGAACTTTGAACAAGCTCCCGTTATGTCACCGACGTGTGCTTGCAGTACGCCACCGCCAATGCCAGAAGCGAGACCCCGTAAAAGTGATGTATGGCGCACTACAAACCCGCGGCCCCTCTGCTACCACTGTGGGAAGGCAGGTCATCTTTATCGGACATGCCACTACCGTCGCATCGGGCTACGTGGCTTCCCAGTGAATGCACCCTGCCCTCGTAATGGTGAGCGCCCTTACGAAATCGAAGAATATCTTCGCTCTATGCCTCTCAAAACTTTCAGCGACATCAATCGCGTTCAATTGCACCGATGCGCAATGGGTCGCCGAGTCCAAGCCCATCATCTACTTTCCCGAGGCGTAGTTCACCAAGCCATCGACGGGAAAACTAGAACCAGTGAGCTGTGGAGGCTGATTTTAGGAAAACTGAAAACCCTCCATCGTTAACCGGATCAGACGACGACACTGACACAATAACGGATAAGACGGACAAGTGCAGTAATGGCGACGTGACATCCGAGCTACAAGTCAAAATTGACGTCGTCGAAACCATAGCGTTAATCAAAACTGGTGCAGACCACTCCGTAATATGTAGCATGCTCGCAAAGAAGCTGAAGGAAGTGCTTACTCAGTGGACCGGACCGCAGATACGCACCGCCGGAGGGTACTTAGTCAGCCCCGTAAGATTGCGCACAGCGAGAGTGGAAATAAGAGGCCATGTGTACGTCAGCAGTTTTATTGTTCTCCCCGAATGTTCCCGTGAGGCAATTCTGGGCATAGACTTCCTGCAAGCAAACAGTGCCATGATCGACTTGCAGAAATCTCAAGTTTCGTTCTCTACAGAGAATGAAACTTGAGACTGTTGCCACGTGTCATGCGGGTCAACTAATCGTTTCATCTCTTCGTATTGTGGATTAATGTGTGCCAGTGCCGCCACGTAGCAGCGTGACAGTTGCCGTGAAAAGTGACGTTTTTTTGTGAATATGCCGGACTACCTGATGAAAATATTGAACTGCTACTCGCAAAGAGGATACGCGTGGCGAGAGGTCTTCTGAACCTGCGTAATGGATATACGATGTGCTATTGACTCACTTTACCAACGAGGTACAGCGTGTGGTGAAGAGCGCAGCCATAGCATCACTTCACGACTTCGTAGAAGTCTCTGATGTTTGCACCATAGAAAAAGAATCAACAACTTCCTCAACAGTGAACATTGTCCTCCGAAAAATAGATATTGACCGGGAGCTTTCATCTGTGCAGAAAGACCAGATTGTGAAGTTGATAAAAGAATTCGCAGAGTGTTTTTCCGCTTCATCGAAAGCACGATCTACTCCCGTAGGCGAACACCACATTCTAATCGAAGGACATGTTACACCAGTATGTGAGAATACATACCGAGTGGCTCCGAAAGAAAGGGAGGCGATAAAGAAGATAATACAGGAGATGCTCGACGACGATCTCATACAGCCCTCCAAAAGCCCATGGGCATCGCCGGTAGTACTTGTGAAAAAAAAAGGACAACACCATGCGGTTCCGTATTGACTACAGAAAACTCAACCTCCTCGCAAAGCGGGACGTGTACCTACTCTCATGAGTCGATGATACGTTAGATAAAGTGCGCAATGCTCATTTTTTTCATAGTTGGACATAAAGAGCGGGTACTGGCAAATAGAAGTTGACGAACGAGATCGTAAGAAGACGGCATTTGTGACACCTGACGTACTCTACAAGTTCAAAGCCCTCCAATTTGGTTTAGTTCTGCTACCGCTACCTTCCAGAGGATGATGGACAGTGTGCTCTCCGGCCTCAAAAGGCAGTCATGCATTGATGACGTAGTAATTTTTTTCCTCTACGTACGAGCAGCACGTGCAGAGATAGAGAACAGTACCGGACGCTATTCGCACGGCTGCACTTACAATCGAACCCGAAATGTGCCACTTTGGATTCCTTGAGCTTCGGTTCTTCGGGCACATTGTCAGTTCTCACGGTGTCCGCCTAGACCCGGATAAAATCACTGCGGTCGAAAATTTCCGAAGACCAAGAGACAAAAAGGCTAGGCGACGTTTCCTGGGGCTTTGTGCTTGCCATAGGCTCTTCGTTGAAGACTTCTCCAAGATTGCGGAACCACTGACACGGCTTACAAAGAAAGGTGCACCATTCATCTGGCAGCAAAAGCAAGAAGACGTCTTCTCTGAGTTACGACGCCGTTTGCAGTCACCTCCCATACTCGCTCATTTTTATGAAGATGCCAAAACAGACATTCATACGGACGCCAGCAACGTTGGCCTCGGTGCTGTTCTTGTTAGGTGGAAAGTGGGCAAGAAAAAGTTATTTCTTACGCAAGCCGCACTCTGTCAAAAGCTGAGTATAATTATTCAGCTACAGAAAAGGAATTTCTCGCACTTATATGAGCCATCAGTAAGTTCCGTCCATATTTATACGGTAGACCATTCCGAGCCAACAGCGACCATCATTCGTTGTGTTGGCTTGCAAACCTCAAGGATCCTTTCGGAAGACTTGCTAGATGGAGCCTGCGTCTACAGAAATATGACATCACCGTAGTCTACAAGTATGGCCACAAGCACAATGACGCGGATTGCTTGTCACGAGCCCCAGTCCAGACCTCATCTACTGAGCATGAAAAAGATTCCGAATTTCTGGGAGCTGTGAATGTGTCGCAGATGGCTCATGATCAGCGAATGGACCCAGAGTTACTTTTGCTCATTCAATACTTAGAGGGGTTGCAAGTCGAAGTACCGCGAGTTTTCGTCCATGGACTGCGTTCCTACGATCTCCGCAACAATGTTCTCTACAACAGAAACTTCGAGCACACCGGTGAAACGCTCCTGCTCATGATACCATCGTCGCTGCGAGAAGAAATTTTAGAAGCGTGCCATGATGACCCATCAGCAGGTCACTTTGGCATTAGTAGTACTTTGGCGAGAATCCGGAAGAGATATTACTGGCCAAAATTATTGGATTCAGTACAGCACTATGTAAGATCATGCCAAGAATGCCAAAGACGCAAAGTACCACCCCTAAAGCCAGTAGGTCTCTTGAAACCGATAGAGCCACCGAAAGTCCCATTTGAGCAGGTCGGAATGGATTTCCTAGGACCATTTCTTATGTCATCGTTCGGGAAACGCTGGATAGTTGTAGCGACCGACTACATGACCCGGTATGCCGAGACGTCATCTATGACAAAAGGAACGGCAAATGAAGTGGCTCAGTTTTTTGTGACCCAGATAGTGCTGCGACATGGTGCACCTAAAGTCCTTACAAGTGACAAAGGAACAGCGTTCACTGCCAGGCTAGTACAGTCTGTCATGAAACTAACGCACACCGACCACAGAAGAACTACAGCGAACCAGCCGCCAACTAACTGGTTAACTGAAAGGCTGATTAGGACGCTTGCTGACATGATTGCGATGTATGTGGATGTCGAGCATCGGACTTGGTACATCATACTACCGTATGCTACATTTGCATACAATACTGCAGTACAAGAGACAACCCACTTCACGTCATTTCAACTTGTTTATGGTTGGACAGTAATAACGACATAAGACGTGATGCTACCTGTCAACAGCACGAATGAAGGGGACGCTGACATCAGCGATTATGTAGAAAGGGCAGAAGAGGCACGACAACTAACATGGAACCGCATCATTTAACAGAAGGACGTCGGCGCGCACCGTTACAATCTAAGACGAAGAAATGTTCCGTACTCCCCTAGAGACCAAGTGTGGGTCTGGATGCCTGTACGTACGCGTGGCTTGTCAGAAAAGCTTATGTGGCGTTATTTTTTACCTTACAGGGTTCATCGTCAGCTAGGCCCATTAAACTACGAAGTGATCCCTGAAGTTCAAGGATGAACAACACGACGCAAGAATGCCCCGGACGTTGTGCATGTAGTAGGGATGAAACCATACTACGACAGGAACTGAACAAGCGAACTCACTCACGTCGTCTAACATAAGGACAAGTCCTATTGTTTCCAAACTTTCAGCCGGCTCTACGTATCGGGGTGATGCGTTCTAGGAGGGAGACTAATGCCACAGTTCGATATTTGCAGAAGACGCGTGCAACGATTTGCGTTCCAAAAGCCACGACACAAGCAGCGAGACAGCTGCCCCATGGAACGCCGTCCTGCACGCGCCACGATGCTACGCCACGGGACCGGCATGAGACTCGTAGTGAAGAGGAAGAGGCCAATGAATTTGAAGACAGTGAGCAAGGGACGTTTTGGCTGACCATTTAGTTTTGAGTTACGGGCACAGGTTCGTCCTAAATAAAGAGTTTGTATAGTACCAGGTGCTATATTTAATGGTAACAATATTTATCTGAGTAAGTCTGTAACCTGGGCTTACACGGTGCCAGCGACAACAACATTCACGATTGTTGTCTCCTAACACAAGAGATGGACACTTTAAATCGGCCATCTCTCACATTGTTTATTCATCTCAGAATACTATTTATCCTGCCGCTCGGTTCTTGGCCCATCCCCGTTGGTGATTGACCACCATTATTATGGGTTCATTATCATTACCATCATACGACTCACCCCCCCCCCCACCACTCCTTTTACGCTTACTACGAAGAGCGCCTCAGTACTTAGAGTTACCAAAAGGCGTTCCCGAAACATCCATGGCTAAGAACTACCGCTGTATATAATTTCTTTGCCATAAGCTATCTATGTGCATGTTCACTAGCTAATGTGTTCTCGAATGAATAAAGTAGGCTCTTTAACTTGAGAATTGTACCTTTTTGAGGAACATGCGAAACGTGGGATGTCTTTTATACCACTAAAGTATTTTAATGTGGGCCCACCAAAACCTCACTGACGTGTTTCTGTCACGAAAGTGCCGTAAAATAACATTACCGATCAAGGCGAAAAAATCCCAATTATCCATGAAGTGAATTTTAATTCCAGGTAATTCCGGTGAATTGTAAAACTTCTCTAAATAAGCTCAATCATCATCGCCTTGGGACGTGACACGATAATTGTTGTGGTGTAAGTGTATATACACGTTATACGCACAATGTTTTTTGATTAGCCACGCCATGCGCCCTGGGGCCAGCTCACAAGCATGATACCACCCGCTCTCTTCGACAGCCATTCTTCCGTGCATCTGTCGTCTTGAGGCCATTTGACAGTGAGCTGTGACAGTTATATGCACAGTGCGTGACTCGTCGGCACGCCATCGTTGGCGCTCAAGATGGTACAACGCGTGACGCCTGGAGCGGCGTCGACCAAGGTGTTCGCACCACTTCCACAACCAGCGTTTCAAACGCACGTCTCTTTCTTTCTCGCTGCCGATAGGTACGCGCAGTGATCGTGGACCTCGCCCGCTACGTGGAGCCAGCATGGAGCCTCACCCACTGCGCTCAGGTTGCTCAGGTGAGCGAGCCTCGTCGGAGTTGTGGCGCACCTTCTAGTGAGCGCTCTTGAAACAAAGAGCACAGCTGTGCTTTTAGCGACAGCAATGAGCACTACCGTACGCACCAGCGCAACGACGAGAGACACCCCCCCCCCCCATCAGAAGAAGCAAGCCCTTAAAAACATCAAAAAACAGCTTTCCGAACTTGCTATCTAAATGGAACATCTCCTCAAAGGGAGCCCTGATGGACTGCGAAGCCGCAGCGGTTCGCACGGCGTTGACCGTGTTGAAACGGGAGTGGAAGCGGGTGGTGGAAGAATGATTTGAAGCAAAGCTCGGTGTAGTGGTTACTTGAGTAAATCTTTGTTTAAAACGCAGACTATAGAGGCTAGTTTAGTTTTAAGCAAGTTTTATCGAATATAAATGAGCCGAAAGAGTGTTTGCACTCGACTTGTGGTCGAGCGTTGCGGGTGGTCGAGAGGGCGAAGTGAGAAAGAAGTGTGTTTCAAGCGGGCGGAGAGAGAGAGGTAATGAAAGAGGGGCGAATAACAAGCCGTTATTTTCTGCCTCCCCTCGTAGGGGCACGGCTCAGCACCTTGAAGGATGGGGGAGAAGAAAGTAAATATGGTAGGAAGAAGAGAGGAGAGAAAGAAAACGTGAAAGACATGGCAAGAGAAGGTCTTGTCAGTGCAGTCAGTAGAACGAAATTAAAGGTTCGTATATAAGGCAGCGAGGTCTACAGACGAACAGAACTCGACGAAGGCTTTGACGGCTTAAATCTTCTAGCAAGCGAGATAAAGGATTTCTTCCGCCGTTGCTGCAGGCAGACCGAACATACGATAACAGCTCACCAGCACGCAAAGCTCTGTGGCCAGATAAGGGCAAGAGTAAAACTTGGCAGACCCCACGTACAGCGAGTCTCGATTATTTGGGAAGCACGAATCAGGAACGTTGATATGTCACCTTAAAATCAGACAACGTTACGAGGCGGACGTAAAATAAGCCATACATGAGTGTATTTCATTTTTGTCGTGTTCGGACGTATCATTTTCTTTCGTCTCCTATTCCCGTCACGTGATATAAATTTTGGTATTTCTGTAGCTAGCGAAATGTCTGCGAGCGCGCAAATTAACGTCGCATTTAGTTATGTTTTAATTGACACGCATGCCATAATTATCAAGTTTGAACGCGTTATTTTTCTTCGTCTTCTATCATGTCACTTGATACCAATTTTGGTATCTGTTGAGCTAAATAAACGGTAACAAGCACGAATTGAGCGTAGCAAGTAGGCTTGTTTTACACGACACGCATGCCATGATTATCATGTTGGGGCTTTATCTTTGCCGACCATTCACGTCCCGTAATAAAACATTTGGTATATGTGAAGCTATCGAAACGGCACAGTGCGCATCATGAGTGTGGCATTTAGTCATGTTGTTACATGACATGCCTGTCACAATTTTCACTTTGGTGTGTGTCAATTGTGCTCGCCATGCAGTCATGTCTTACTCTACCAGTTTTGCAACATGTCATGTAAACGAAACAACTGCAACAGTGACACGACTATGAAATGTAAATCATGACATTCATGACACACATGTCATGATTATCATGTTATAACTAGTCGCTTATGCTCATCACACAGTTATGCTTCCACTTTTGGTATTGATGCCATTATCAAAAAGGCCAGGAGAGCTAAAAGTCGTAGGTGGCTAGATAGATAGATAGATAGATAGATAGATAGATAGATAGATAGATAGATAGATAGATAGATAGATAGATAGGCAGATAGATAGACAGATAGATAGATAGATAGATAGATAGATAGATAGATAGATAGATAGATAGATAGATAGATAGATAGATAGATAGATAGATAGATAGATAGATAGATAGATAGATACGCCTAAAGTTGTGAAAGTTCTCTAAGAAGTACTTCGCATTTCTTACTATGCTGTAGCGTTTCGTCATTGCCACGCATTCGGAACGCAAGCGATGAAGAGTCGTTCCCGTAATACATGCGTGCCGTAGGTCAAACGCTGCCGGTATGCGGGCGAACCAACAACCGCCGCTTGCATCTGTCAAGGCGGGTCTCTTGAAAGGATGGCGGAGGTTTTCCGCGTGCCAACCACGCGTCAGAGAGGGCCGTCAGTAGGAGCATCCCCAGTCATTGCCGGGAGTAATACTCATGGGCTACCACTTATTGACTGTCGTGTCGCAGTGATGTGCCGCCTGAGTGGCGGCATCCGCCTCCTCGAGGCCAGCCACTACCACGTGCGAGAGAAGCCAGTGGAGGGACAGGTGCACACCACGAGGGACGAACGGGTGCCGCTCTATGGAGCTTCGCCCCTAATAGCGCACTATTAGGGGCGAAGCTCCTTATAGAGGCACCCGTTCTTCCCTCGTAGTCGTAGTCGTAGTCGTAGTCGTAGTGTGTAACCAGTGTTACGTTTTTACCTGCAAGGTGGTGCTTGTGGAAGATCGCTCCCGTGCGTTGTTGAACAATAAGAAATTCGTAGCGCGCGCGTTAACTAAAAGCGGAATTCTTCCGTCTCTCATTCCCCCTTAGCAGCCATTGGCATGTACATTAGGCACCATCTGACAAGAAAGGGTTGCTACGTTATACTCGCCGGGCGTAACCTCCTTGGTTTTAAAAAGATTTTGCGAGCGTTGGGCCGCCGTGCCATAAATACAGTGAACTAGTATATACCATGAAGTCGAGGTGGTTAAAGGCGGGAAGTAGACATGAAGCGCAAGCAGTAAGAAAGTGTTTGTGGACCACGTCTCGTTTAGTCCTTAGAATGTCCGCTGGATGGCGGTGCTTCTATATCGGAAATATTTGATGAAAAGATGCGAGATTGATTTGATTGATCTGCGGGGTTTAACGTCCCAAAACCACGGTATGATTATGAGAGACGCCGTAGTGGAGGGCTCCGGAAATTTCGACAACCTGGGGTTCTTTAACGTGCACCCAAATCTGAGAACACGGTCCTACAACATTTCCACCTTCATCGGAAATGCAGCCGCCACAGCCAGGATTCCATCCCACGACCTGCGGGTCAGCAGCCGAGTACCTTAGCCACTAGACCACCACAGTGGGACAAAGATGCGAGATGATGGTACTTGGAGCGTTGAATAGATTGACGAATGGACACACGGACAGATGCATGAACGGACTTACGCATGGCTGCACCGATGAATGAACGCATGGATGGACGCAGTGGTGGATGCATCGACGAACGCAGGGATTGACGCACAGATCGCCGTGCGGACGCACGAACAGACGCACGCATGGATGGGCGAATGGAGGCATGGATGGTCACACAGACGGACGCACGGACGGACGGAAGCAAGAATGAATAAACAGACGGATGCTTCGCCCCACTCTCCATCATTCACTCCTTAAATATGCTGCCAAATTTTTTTTATGACGGAGGTCAGTTTGTAGTGCATCAGATAGGCGTATGTTATCCAATTGCTCTGGAGCGCAAATGTAGCCATTTATCTAATGATTGAGTGACTAATACGAATGGTTGAGCGTCCCAAAATAACCATATAATTACGAGAGACGCCATAGAGAAGCGCTACGGAAATCTCGACCGCGTGGGTTTCTTTAACTTGCACACAAATGTAACCACACCTGTTTATCTTGTCAGTTTACGACACTTTGAAACCAGTTAGTGACTAGTGGTTCCAGTGTTCAGTGTGTGCTTGTGCATGTCATCTTGGCGCGGGATTCCCGACACACTCTGTTATCGTGTATGTTGTCAAATGCTGCTACCACAAAGGTTAGGTTATGATCATGGTTGTTAGTTGCCTGGATGGAGATGCGCCACATGTACATATTGAAATGATTGCCCCCAAAAGTCACGAGAAACTTTTTTTCCAAAGTACGCTACCGGGTCATGAGCCTTTGAACCCTTGCTGAGCATGATGAATTATGCGACTCTGCCACTTTCTTTTTGCAATGCTTATGACGAGCTATTTTTATGCACCAATTACTGCTGGCAGTACTAGAAATTTCGGAGGCACTTTGGCAAGTTTAGTTTCTGCAAGATAGTAAGGTTGGCACGCTTTAAAGCAATGCTCCTAGATTTCGTTAACTACTTTTAGAGCACACACTTAAGGGGCCCATTTCTGTACCCAGTCGCACTATCAAACGCAGATCAAGCAGAGATTTGAACGCCATCTCGCTGCAGTAGTCACAGAGCCCCCTTATTGAGCATGCGTAGTGCTCAACAAGGAGGCTTGCGACACAATTTACATTTGATACAGTTATGCAACCCATGGGTTATTAAATCCAATAAACTGGCAAGTCTTTGTCATCAACCTTTGAGTTACGTCGTTACCAAATGTGTTTGCTAAGCAATCTAGCAATGCCCGTTTTTTGGCCAGCCTTCACATTTAGTGTTAACACGACATTTATTTCTTAGAAGCTGAGAGGCTGAATTCGAAATAATAAATATAACTTAACAGTAATGAAGATATTTATACTAAACCAATCTATACTACCTGATTCAGCATGAGTAAACAAAACAGCGGGCATTCGTGCAAATAAACGAGTCCTTAAACAGCCATTGAGTATCAGATATATTGCGCTCCTATGTAAATTTTGGCTCTGCTGCCCTTCTTTACTACTTAAGCACCACAGTCTTAGTGCAGTCTTGAAGCAGTTTCACACCTTAAATCCTAAGAAAAATTTACATAAGTCTTCCGTAATACACTGCTAAAAGGCAGGCCCTGGAACAGAATACGTTTGCAGGCGTTTTAGCTCGGTTCGGCCAACATCTACCTCTTAGTGTTATATGCTTGGTACAACTCTTGTTTGAGCAGGAATTATAAAAACAAAGTCGTTCAATGCCGTTTCCAAAAGCTAAGTGCATTTTCATGTGTAGCCTAATATAAAAGGACTGGTAGAAAAGCGGGCTGACTTACTTTAAAAGACTCTATTAGAAAATGTTCTAGATCTAGTAAAATACATAAAAACAAGTATCCTGATTGAAACAAAAGAAAACAGTTCCATAGATGAGTACCTTTGTGTCATGCTAACTCCAATTATTTTGCCTTTTTGGTTTGCCTGGACATTTCTTCATTTTATTTATTTAGTATGGAAGTACTTTCGACTTTATCTCCTCAATCTAATAAAAAAAGTAGCATTCCGTGCTATATTCCTTTATCAGCATGACCATGTTGTTGTCAGGTGCTCACAAGCTAGATGGTTCATTTTATATTAGCTTTAGCACTCTTCTATATACTTGTCATTTGTTTTTACTTTCTTCAGCGACCAAATGAAAATGGGAGAATCGATTTGTGCAGATCACAAAGTTTGGTTGCTGCGTCCTTCTGAAGAACCTACTAGCTTCAATTACTATGTCTGTCCTGTTTGTTCTATAATTATTATCACATTTCACTGCCAGTTTAGGGCATGTCAGTTAACGAATCTCGAAAATGAGATTCGTTAGTTGTGCGAGCACATCTGCAAGCACATCAGCAATCATTTTCATAAGAATAGCTAAAATATATTTATTATCTGTGCGAGAAGGCTTTATTTTGTTTATTGTACTTTTTACTTCGTCGGGGGTAGTGTGAAAAAAACAAACAAACAGCCACAGTGATCGAGTCTTCATACAAATTCCATGGATCGGACAAGTATAGGCGAGCTGAAATAGTCAATAAATGCGTCGAAAATGTCTCGTGAGTTTTATATCAACGAACGTTTATGGCTTACGTTAGCGATTAATCGGTCAATGGTTTTATTAGGAAAATAATTAATCAAGCACATTAATTTTTTTGTCTGACCTAGTTCGGTTGATTTCGCATTGAAAATAGCGATTCTTTTGCATAATTCAAGGCTGCATTCATTGTGTTACACTATTTCTTGTAATGATGAGCTAGACGCTTATAAAATAGTTGCCGTTTTGTTCTTTATATAAATTGACATTTTTGGGTATATTTTTGGTTAACCATAGATTTTTGGGGAAAAATAACGTTTTTGGCATTTAACACAAGTTGTCGACGAAGACACGCACTTGCATATTATGGAAATTTTGGTGGTAATAGCTGACTGAGCATTTTTCCGTGAGGTCACAAGAGACCACTACGAATAAATACTATTTGTACAAATTTTTTTGGTGAAAATTATTCGCTATGAAGTGCGCTATATTTATGGAGGACAATTTTTGAAGCGAAACGCCACTGGGAAATGAATTATCTGTAATATTATTTTGTATGATGAATGCGGAAGGACGAAGAAGGAGATTCGAAAGAGCGTGAATAATAAATGTGAGTGAGTGGTGAGAACAACTTTATCATGGTCCAGTGCAGAAGCTGAGGTTGCCATGCATCCCCCGGCTACTCCCACGTGGGAACCCGCAGGTCTAGCCTGACGGCTGTGTCGTGGGCACACTGGACGGCCAGAATATGGTCCTGAAGGTCTGAACTGTGCAAAAGCACATTCCACTCTGCCTTGCTATAAGTCGGTCCAAGTGACCCGCACTCCCAGAGCATGTGTGCTAATGTAGGGGTCTGTCCGCAAGCGGCGAAGGCGGCATCGGGGAATTCGTGAGGATAAATTGCATTTAGGTGAGCTAATGACGGGTGAGAATAGGTTTGAAGTAAGCGCAACGAGACGGCTTGTGCTCTATTGAGGTTTGAATGTGGCATTAAGAAGGCCCGCCACGCCAAGTAGTCATACTTTGTAATCTCGTTGTGTGTACTAGGTTTGTCTTTATGTCCCACGTCGTCAGCATTGGAACCATCGCCCAGGTCGAGAGCAGCGCGGTCAGTGAGCGCGCGCGCTGCTCTGTGGGCCGACTCGTTCGGGTTCAGTGCAACGCCGTTTACGGAGCCGATATGCGTGGGGAACCAATGTATCGTGTGAGGGACAATCGCATCGCTAGTGGAGTTGTTCACTATCCTGTCTGCCTGTGTTGATATGCGGCCTTTTTGAAAGGCTCTAACGGCGGATTTGGAGTCGCTGTACACCTCTTCGCACCGACCATTTAGCAGAGCGAGTGCGATGGCCACTTATTTTGTTGACGCTGCAGCATATCGAGATGGCAAGAAGTTTGCAGCGGTAGTCATGGACCATACGTGAATAATAAATGCTTCTAAACCATCATTAGTGCAACAAGTAGAAAGAAAAATTCAGGATTCAATACCGTAACCTTAGGAACAACTGACAAACTGAGCTTTACATGAAAAAGAAACATCAAATAAATTAATGCTGATATCGCGCACGATGACCAGGGATATTCTTTTCTTGTGAAAGGGTGTGAAAAATAATGTCAAATGCTTCAACAAAAGCAGTAACAGATGCATGTGGTGAACAATATATAGTGCCAAGTCAAATATTATCAGCTCGTATCACAGAGCTCTCTACTTCTCTCCACATAGGCTCGCAATCACTAATACCTAAGGAAACATCAAGCCTACGCTTGTATTAATTTTCAGAAAGAATGAACATGGCAGAGCCTTCATGTTTCTTTCTACCCTTATTGTTACTTTCTTTTTCTTTCTTTCTGTCTAGATGTTCGTTTCTGTGTCTCCGTTCCTAATTTTTTTCTCTGTGTCTTTTGTTTTTCCTCTGTCCTCTTGTCATTTCGCTCATAGCAACGGAATCACGTGCTTGCAATGAACGCTTGTTCTGCGGGCGTCCCTTGAAAACCGCGAGCCTATACGACACTCGTCTTCGGACCATGAGTACCCGATTTGAAATACCACCTCACCAACAACAATACGCAATTTTTTTTACATTTTCCTGTTCTGCTTTTTTCGACTGGTCCTCGCTTGCTGCTTTACTTACTCCATTGCATTCTTATAGGCGATGCATGGTGACTACAATCACTCGATGGAGTTTCGCGAACACCACCGGTCTGACGTAACAGCTCCGCTTTTACAAATACACCGTCTTTCAAAGCTTTCTATGGCACTTATTCGTTTCAAGCAGAAACGCACGCGAACAAAAACAAAAGCAAACACAGTGAAAATCCCCACTGGTCTACATAGAAAGGACTTTGTTTGCGCTCAGTCCTTCCTTTACTGGAAAGCAGCATCGTACCTTGCGCTGAGCCCGACCTGTAGTTCTCGAGCGCTGCTACATTGTGTCGCAAGGCAAAAAGAAAGGAATGAACCTATACAGGAGCGCTAACGAAAGAAGAGAATAGCAAAGAACAACGTTTGGCCTTATCCAATAGCATTTCCTTCCTTTCAAGAAAAACTCACACAAGACCTAAATCACGGGCATTTCTTCTAGGGTGAGCTTCCGGTAAACGAAGACTTCTGTGAAAGCGTCCTTTCCTGCGAAGAATAGTAACACTTGCTAACTGTGGTATTTATGAATCTCACGTTTATCCTTCAGCATTTCTTTAAAACTACCGGCATTTAGTGTGCCCGAATATTGTCGCCACGGTTGTACTATAAAACTAAAATGAGAAAACAGGATTTTGTCAGTGTTCAACAAGGCAGCTTTTCCTGAAAATTTGAATCATTAGGGCCTATGAGGTGTTTGTGTATACATTGCGTCATTCATTATCTTTTCGTTTGTGTGTGTGTGTGTGTGTGTGTGTGTCCAGCTCATGGTTCTTTGGAAATATGTAGTATAGCTCGCCAGTTGTCATGTACAAGAAATTGTATTCGCCGAATGTAGCATGCCGATAACTTTTTATTAGCGAAAAGTTTTCTAATATGGAAGCCAGCTTGTCAGTTGTTGTTGTGCTTACAGCAACCAGCATTTCTAGATAAAGTATACTATATGAAGGTAAAAACAGCTTATGTAGAATAGACGCTATGTTTTACGTTTAGCAAATCCCAGGAAAATTCCTTAGACAGGGCAATGAGAACGTCCAAAATAATTTAATTTACAGTTCTGACAAAAGGCGTATTGTATATTAGAAACTATATATCATGGCAGAGATTTTCAACCTACAAATTGCATATAGTCGACAAAAACGATCAGCGGTAATACAGTTTTTTCAAACCCTAGCAGATCATGAAAGCCTGACGTGTGCTTTATTGTAAACGAGAACTTGCCATGTGCCCTGAGAAATCAGGCAGCTCACCGTCATCAATAAATAAACAAGCGATATTTATAACGTAACTGTAAAAGCCAGCGCCATTGCTGATGTGCCTTCCTGGGCTGCTATCTATGAATCGCAACACAACCCAACAACCATCGACATCATAGCCGGGCGGTCACTCAAAAGAAAGGGAAGGATCACTCTAGGTCAAACACTTTGGTGGGCTATAGTTGGTTTGCATTCATGAGCTGTTTGTCCATGTCAGATCTCTTCTACGCCCTTGTCTGTTCACGGTTGCCTTGATTTACGGAGGAGCTCCTGCTCCTACAACAGCAAATATCTCTCATCTTGGCTGATGTCTTGTCGCAAGTCTGTGATGTGCTTCTTGTTTGTGATACGTCGACAGGAAGTCCTCGCTCTTACGTGCTTCTCCCATTCCATCGAGCAGTCTTTGATGCTCTCAATCCTTCGGCAAACCCTGGCATTTACGCCATATAGAAACGTATCACTACTTGTCATGTGTGCCCGAGCATTAGCATAGACATGATATTAAATAAGGTTAAGACCTAGGCAAAGTGGTCACCCATTATTACACCGCATGGTGAAGTAGCGTACATTTTACAGGGACAACGGGGACAAGAAGGACACGACGCTGGCTACACTCGCAAGTAACTTATTTCAAAATGATTTTCTTCATATAACATGCCACGAACATTTCTTATTTCCACTTTCGTTTCATTGGTTTCGCGCCCACACAGCCTGTCGGAAATGCTCAGCGCACGCTGCGCCTCATTGCATGTACGAAAAGTTCGCAATTACTGCAAATCATCCCGTTAAGACTGCACGCAATACGCGAGCGCTTGAAATTGTTTCAGAGCTTTCACAGCGACCAGTGCTAAGGCTCGAATATTCGACGGCTCATGTATGAATGCACACCCACTTCACCGCTTATCAGTTGATGGACGGCCGATGCTCCGTTAGCCGCCATCTGTGCCAGTGTGCATCGTTGAAATCTGAGTCTTTGTACAGGCCCCAAGTTCAGCCTAATAAAGAGTTTAGTTTTGGACAAGTCGTCTTTGCTTTTATCGATGTAACGACGCCGTGACAATATGGCTAGGAGGGAGTTGCGTGGGTAAAAATATATGAGGTGTCTTCTTGTAAATTGGTTCAGTTGTGAAGTGTAGCGAGTGTCATGTCCTTCGTTGCCTCTGTGAAAAGTGCGTCCTTTCACCATACGGCATATAGATTATCCTTGAAGTTCATCGTTGGTAACAAGCATGCCTCAGGTTCCAGCTGTCTACAGTGCATCACCACACAGTTCGCTCCTTTGGCATATTTTCTTCCCCAAGCACTCGCTTTAGCCGTATAACGTCTACATCGACGGTCGTGCCGGAGCTATCATTAGTTGCTACCCTGCATTGAGAAGTTCACAAGAAGGCTTCAAGCGATACGTCTTCAAAGCATAACTGCTTAGTCGATAGCTTGAGCACTCGTCTCTCTGTGCATTAGCCAATATAGTGTCCCTTCCACCTTTACGAGTGACCATGGACGCCAGTTCTTTGAAACATTGATAGCCGATTCATCTCGCCTCCTCTTTGTCAAGCACATGAAAACGTCCACGTATCATTACATTTTCAATGAAAATATTGAACGCTTTGTTATGCAACTTAACGCGTCGCTTATGGATTTCACTTCTCCTTCATTGTGGACCAAACACAATCTCTTTGTTAGCTTGGCATCCGCACGTTTCTTCATAGCGACTCGCTCATTGGTGCCACTGAACAAACATTTAGTTCTACTGTTCAAGTTTCTGGTGACTTTTTCAGTGACTAGCCAGCTATACGTGCAGATGTTTCCGACTTCGCATACCATCTACGCAATGCCTTGGTTGCTCCCTGAAAAGGACGAACATGCCGTTGTTTGTATGTCGGTCCCGACCTACAACACTGCACGCAATTGCGACACGATGTCATGCGACCTCTCTTACAAATCCCGTAGGATGCTCCGTTTAAAGTTATCAACCACATGTCTTAACACTTGCTCATGCTCATCAACGGCAAGGCAGAAACGGTTTTGTCGACCATCTCAAACTTGCATACTTCGACACCGACGCCTAAACAACGTGTCATATTGCCATCGCTTCGAACTCCATACTCGCTGCGTGCTTTTCGCGGCTGAACAGCCTGCTTCTAGTGACGTGTGATACACTCACGACTTTCTCACTAGAAGGGAAGCCCTGTAGTGTGCTAGCGTGTAAAAATGAATTAGAGCAGAAGACGACAATGACGGATCCAGCACGGTATGATAGGTCCTGTTCTTGTTCGCGTCTGCATAAATGGCTTCACAGGAAATACATAACTTTCCGTCCCACAGCATTAATTTTGGTCTCCTTGCTTACGCAGTAGAATTAATACAGTTATTGTTAGAGATAGTATAGTTGTAATAATTCAGCAATCTCTGAAAGTGCCTACAATGATCGTAGAAGCAGCTCGTACAGATCTCCATGTTGTTGATCGAAAATGATGACACTGGACATTATGATTTCACTTAAGCTTTGATCCATGGTGGACGTTTGGTTTTGGCAAGTTCAAAAAAGATCACACACGATGTATCAATATTCAAAACTGGCTGGTAACGTCAGCATTCATGGCAGGCGGCCTGAGCAGGGTGCTAGAAACACTGTTGCCAGCATGCGCTCCATGTTGTTCGATCTCAGCCAGAAGGTTACCTACACATTATCTTTATTATGCGCTCGTTTACTTCATTCATCATTTCTTTATATTGATCTATTTCTATTTAACAACCAAGTTCTTGGTCATGGTCAGTCTGACACTCCCAGTGTAAGTCAGACTGGCTAGGCGAATGGTAATTTCATCACTGCGCCTTGTTAAACGCACCGCGACTTACGTTGAAGTGACTCGATAAACACAGAACTGCCGGTGGATTGAGGGTGTACCCATTCGTAGGCTGACACCTTAGAGACTGTTCGAAACATGCGGTCGTCATCAGATTTGTAGGTAGGTAATTACCATATAAATGAAAATGCAAGACCTATATATTTGTAAAAATATAGTTTGAAACTACCAGAAAGAGACCGGGCGTGGGCCGTCTCATTTAGGTTGTTTACCTTAGAGACCATATATGATCCCAGGTGAATCGGAAAGCAAATTTCGGCGTGTTCAGAAACATCCACATGACGTAAGATGCGAACTACTTCACCCGGCAGGGCTTCGGATGCAAACGCTTGCACCGCCGCTCGTGAGTCTGTTTAGATGTGTGGCCGGGAGTCGTCAAAGAGAGTGAAAGCTATGGCTACGTGTTCAGTTTTAGTGGGAGTGGTGTTCCTGATAGACGCCTAGTGAAGAACACAACTTGCGTGGTCAACTGTAACGACCGAGAAGTTCGCTGTTCAGCCATACTGCGCCGCTTCTACGAAGCATGCAGACTCCGGGTTCACACGAACACTCTTGAGCAGTGCTTCAGCCCTGGCCTTCTGCCTGCTTGCGTTGTACCGCGGTTGTACGTTGTGAGGGAATGTAGCGGCCATAATGTTGGTCCTTTGCTTCTTAGTGAGAGACTGACTATGTTCCTCTTCTACCTCACTATACCCTAGGATTGCCAGATGCTCCTGCTGGTGGCCCAGAAGGAAAGCCTGGCCATCTGAGCCGTATGCTGTGCCTCGATGATTTCTACCAACGTGTTGCATATACCCAACTGCATGAGGCGTTTTGTACTAGTACCCGAATGGCCTCATGAAACTGTTTTAATGCTTTTCCGAATAAAAAACCTTTTCACAATTTTGACAGCAATGCATGGCAGCAACAAAATTAATGTGGCTCACTAAGAAAGCGTGAAATAGTTTTATAAATGATCATCATCATGGTCAGCCTAATTACGTCCATTGCATGACAAAAGCCTCTCCATTGTTCCGCCTGTTAACTCGGTCCTGTGGTTGCTGCTGTCAGTTTATACCCGCAAACTTCTTGATCTCATCTGCCCACCTAACCTTCTGTCTCCTCCTAACCCGCTTGCCTTCTCTGGGAATCCAGTTAGTTACCCATAATGACCAGTCGTTATCCTGTCGACGCGCTACATGCCTGGCCCATGTTCATTCCCTTTTGATTTCAACTATGATATCTGTAACCCCCGTTTTTTCCCTAATCCACTCTGTTCTCTTCTTGTCCCTAAATGCTACACCTACCATTTTCCTTTCCATTGCTCGCTGCATCGGCTTCAATTTCAGCAGAACCCTCTTTGTAAGCCACCAGGTTTCGGTCCCGTAGCTAAAAACCGACAAGGTGCAGCTGTTATGTACTCTCCTATCTAGTGATAGTCGCAATCTACCAGTCATGATTTGAGAGGGCATGCCAAATATGTTCCACCCTTTCATTATTCTTCTAGTTACTTCAATCTCGTGGTTGGGCCTTAGTAAATAGCCCTGTCAAAAGTGTCCTCTAGAGTTGAAGACCCTAAGAATAAGCCGAATCATGATTGTCGTTTTAGCCGTCCGTTTGTGGCGTTCGCCTGAATAAGCATTCTAATTGCTCTGATTTTATCTACCCTAGAGATAATATGACCAGAGCTGGTGCGAAACAATATATTGATATCTGAAAGGGAGACCCAGCCTTGAGGCTTTACACCCTTTCTAAAAGCTCTGTAAATCAAACAATTTAATTAGGTTGGAGAGAGTGGGAGTCCGATGCCACTAAGCAAAGCTTCGGTGTATTCTACAGCCTGTTGAAGTGCCTTTTCTACTCTGCCCCCACTGCCACCCGTGAACCAGACAGTGATGTCATTGGCGTAATGGGCATGAAATATGTCTTGTACTAGCGAGAGCACTTTGGAAAGCTCACAGGAAGCAATACTGAACAGAAGTGGTTAGACCACCAAACCCTGTTGCGTACATTTGGAGCCAAGAACGAAAGGTTCTGGTTTCAGTTCTCCTATCCAAATCACGGCCAAGCTGCTTTTGAGGAAAGAGCTGATGAGTGCGCTGAATCTATGCCCCAAGCCAAAACTAATGATTGAGTTGAGAATATGAGTATGGCAGAGATTGTCTAAAGCTTCCCCTAGGTCTAATCTTGAAATTTTCCTGACATCTCTCGTTTGAATATCGATAATCTGGTGTTTTGTCAACTTTGTGGCTCCTGGGTCAATAATTCTGGTCGAGAAATTATAATGTTGTACTAAAATAAACCATGGTCTTCAATGTGTTGAGTAGTGCGGCTATTATTGACGTGTTTGGCTGCCTTTCCTATGTAGGATATAAGCGATATGGTTTTTAGATTGCAAAGGTTCAGAAGGCGTCCCGGTTATGCGATAGAGATAACTGGCGCAAGCTTCGAAAATTCTGGGACAGTTCCCTGTTCCCATACCTTGTTAAGCTCCTCTGTGAATATTTATGTAGAAACATGATCCAGATTTCACAGAATTCAATTTGAGACACTGTCCGGGCCTGGGGCTAATCGACTATTCAGTTTCGTGAGGGCCTCCTTCAAGTTGGCCGTGCAGAAAGGTTCGTCCAAGGACTCCACGTGCGGACCCTCGTAAGGGGGATAGTCAGCATTGCACGAGAGATTAACTGACAAATAGCTTTTCGTGAGGCGTTCGAGAACACTTCATTCTGTGTCTTCTTTTTTGGCCATATGGAGGATTTCGTGTATTATACCACTCTGGTTAGGTTTTGAATTCTGTACTTTTAACAAGTGCTTCGGCAAGTTACACTTGCTTCCTGTGTGCATCCGTCCATCGACTTAGTTGCAAACTTCATCGTACTGTTGCCTAGAGGGAGTCTGACAGTGTTCTTGAATCTGGGGACATACATGCCCATAAATACATTCATATGGCTACATAGCCACAAACGCCCCAAGTTGTAGTGCTCAAATGGCATAAAACATTTATCTATTAAAGCCACACATTTGATTTATACCTAAGGTTACGCACTTACACAATAAAGCCACACCGGAGACAGAAGAATTGGCTAAAATAAACTTGGAGTTGCAATGTATGACTGCAACAGCTCTTGTGAAAGACACTTTGGGTGCTACAGAAATACTGCATTGATTTCACAATTCTTTACAACGTTTGCAATTCCGGAAAACATTTGCACTGATTATCTATACCATATGAACACTCCAGTGCAGTTAGTTCAAGAAGGTCAATCAAGATTTGAAAACAGAGCTGAATTAGAGCAGAGGGCATCGCATACGACCGGCGTTGATACTGCTTTCGAGTGTCGCTGCGGAAATCCACGCTGTGTAAATGGTCCTACCGGGTTAAAAGATGCAACGCTGGACGTGCACGGGATGAAAATATGATAGCACTTTTTCCCAAGTCGTAAGCGGATTCGTTTCAGGATGTACGCCCTCAGAGAGGGAAAACCCTCGAGCAAGAAAACACAGCACGATTCCATTTCGAGAGGAGAGATTACACGCGCGTCAATTTGAATGATTTGTGAGCCGCGCTTGCTCCTCATACGTGGGTTTTGGTTCGGAATAAGATGAGCAACCCTTTTCACTCGCAAGGTTAGGAGAAATACTGTTCCATGGCAGCTCATTGTTTATTCTGTCGGAATTAAAAAAACAACAATAAACAACCTGCCTATTCGCAAAGGTGTATGAGCATGGTAATGCATGTAGTAGCACCACAGATAACGTCCTGGCTGACCAAATCAGTCATGCAGGTTAATCTCTCGGAAAGCTCTTCATCATCTGTAGGGATGGCTTCTAGCAGCATGGAAGAATAACGGCTAAAAATTAGAAAGGTCAATAAAAGCTTTACGTACAAAAACACCACATTGATCGCTTCAACTTACACAAAGATATCTATTGCAATGTACTTGAACTAATACAGTGCTAGCGTTGTTTGGACTTTTATGCTGTGAAGAACAATTACGTGTCGCCTGAAACTTTCTAACAGAATTTCACTGTCTTTATATGACTTTGTTATTGTCGTAAGTTCGAATTTGTTATCACACCACGTTGGTCAAGTAAAAATTATATGTATGTTTATGAAATTACCTTGTGATGCTTACATAGAATGATTGAATGATTGATATTACCAAGGCAGTAAGATAAAAGTGAATAATAACACAAAAAAAGAAAAGGTGAAGCACGAGGTAGACCAGGCCGTTGTAATAGAGAAGATCAGCGCTCTTCTGTAAGGTGGGGGGTACCACTCTTAGGCAGAAAGACGACGGCGTTCGTGGTTGGTGTATTGCGACGCTTGTACCTGCTCGGCTGCTGCTTCCCAACCTTCTGCGACAAACCATACGGTTCATTAAAGACGTGCTGCGCCGAAACACCATATTTTATTGGTGGAAGTGCTGGGTACGCTACCGTCGTCCTGGAACTTCGCAACCGTACGTTGACCACAGTTGATTTCATGAAGCCGGACGATGACGAGCAGGCTGACTTTAGGCAACATCCCCACCAACTGTTGGCGTGACCCTCCTCTCTTCAGTGGCACTGAGGAGAGACACAGAATACTGGCTTGATGAGTACAACCTCGCAAGCAAACACAACAAATGGGATGATACCCACAAGCTTACCAATGTCATTTTTTACTTGACTGATGTCACCAAACTGTGATTTTATAACCATAGCACTGACCTTCCTTCCTGGTCAGCCTTCAAAACAGCCTTTGGTCAACTTTCTGGCCGTCCTGAACTTCGGAAATTGCGTGCTCAACACCGGCTGCGAGGTCGAGCACAACAAGGCTGTGAGTGCTTCCGCAGTTACTTTGAAGATTTGGTCGCTCTTTGCAGGCACATCGCCTCCTCAGTGACGGAGGCCGAGATGATCAAGCATATCTTGAAAGCTGTGTCGGACGATGCCTTCCAGATGCACATCGCTTAAAATTCGCCAATTGTAGCCGACATGATACAGTTGTGCCAAAGCTATGACGAACTTCGGAAGCAACAGGAATCTACTCGTCGTGTCACTGCATCAGGTGTAATCATTGCCGCTCTCACGTCTCCTGGTCTTGCGCAGGATCATGCCGCTTTACTTCGAGACATCAAGCAGTTTGTGCGTGAAGAAGTCACCCGCCAGTTCTCCCTTTTGCCCTGCGTCACTCATCCCGCCCCACATTTGCTACCGACTTCAATACAACGGGTTGTTCAGGAGCAAGTCGCTGAGGAGCTTCCCGCAGCCACTGCACCACCAGTGACTGCTTCACTCACGTATGCTGAAGCTTTGGTCGCCCCTCGACGATTTCCCTCTGCCAACTCCTACGTTCGCACGCGCCTATTTGTGCCATCGCCTCAGCTTGTGCATCAGGCTACTCGACCACCCTCCAAACCGACACCCATTCCCAGAATCCATTGTGCACTCGACAATCGTCCTATATGCTACGCGAATGGTTTCCCGGGCCACGTAGCATTGCTTTGCCAGCGACGTTGGTTTCTGCAGCATGATGACATGAGGTCTTACGGTTACGAATTCGCGCCACGACCTCAGCATGATGCATGAGGCTAAACAGTTACAATTTTGCGCCCCGACCTGAACCTGCTTCATCTGGACCATATGACGCACCTCATTCTTCGACTCGACGGCACCTGAACGCACGCCAGTCGCAGTCACCACGACGCCGTTCTCTTTCTCCCATGAGGCGACGTCCCCCGTCTGACCCAGTAAAAAACTAAAAACCGAAGTTAGAAAGGCAAGAACTGTGCAGCTTTCAAACTTTTCAAGGCCTTGTTTTTCAGCTTGTAATGTTATTGCTGTTTCTGTTGACGGTGTACCAGTTTCAAAGCTGGTGGACACAGAAACTGCAATTTCTGTCATCACTGAGAAACTTTGCCGACAACTACAAAAAGTAACGATGCCTCTTCGCGACTTTATTTTGAGCCCTGCTAATGGGCAACACATTTGGTCTCTCGAGGCGTGCACTGCACTGGTTGTCATTGAAGACATTGTTGTACGGTCGAATTTGTCGTGCTTGAGCAGTGTTCCCACGATATCATTCAAGGATGGGACATCCTACGTACTCTCAATGCTGTTTTAGACTGTGCTCGTTGCGAGGTCGAACTCTCACCACTGTGTGACTCTGTTTTAGTCGACTCGCCATGTCTACCTGCAAAAGTGTTCGTTACCGCCGCACCACGCTATCTCCTTTCTTGTCTGCTTTAGTCCCGCCTTCTTTCGACGCCTCTGTTGGTTCACCTGTTCTTTTTACACCAGCTTAAACCACTATTAGCTGGAAGCGCAGCTTGCTACCCTTCGCCGTCCTCTCGATTGAAGACTCTTCTAATACAGTTTACATTTTAAACCCGTTTCCTGCCCCAAGGGCAGGAAACGGGTTCAAAATGTAACTGAAGGAAACTGTAAAATGTAACTGTTCAAAATGTAACTGAGTGTAACTGTAACTGAATGGGTTCAAAATGTAACTGAAGGGATAGTGTCTTGGCAGTGTTGATGACCTCGATTTCTTTCCTTCAAGTGTCATCTCTGAGGAGCGGAATTTTCTCCAGAATAACGGCATCGATTGCCCCGTTCCAGCTTCGTTACCATCACTCACCGATGCGCTTTCCCGATGCATCGACAGTCAACTGATGTCCCAGCAGTGCTCTGACTTCACCGTTTTGCTTGAACGTTTTCGTTCCAGCTTCGATTACCAACAAACATCCTTGGGCCGTACTTCAACCGTAGCTCATTACATCAACACCGGCTCCCACGCCCCTTTACGTCAGCTCCCATACCGTGTTTTAACAGCTGAGCGTCAGATCATCGCTGCACAAGTTCATGATATGCTGAAGCACCGTGTTATTGAGCCCTCTAAAAGCCCGTGGGCATCGCCGGTAGTTCTGGTTAAGAAGAAAGACGGCTTAATACACTTTTGCGTTGACAACCGACGGCTGAACAGCATAACGCGCAAAGATGTCAAACCGTTACCTTGCATAGACGACGCCCTCGACTGCCTTCAGAGAGCCGAGTTTTTCCTTCATTAGATTTGCGCTCCGGTTACTGGCAGGTACCAATGGTGAAGACGCACCACCCCAAAACTGCTTTTGTTACTCCCGATATCTTGTATGAATTTAATGTCATACCATTCGGTCTCTGCAATGTGCCTGTCACGTTCGAGCGTACGATCGATAAAATCCTCCGTGGCTTGAAATGACAAGCACGTCTGTGCTACCTGGATGACACTGTAATATTTTTGCGTTATTTTCCGACGAATATTCAACGCTTGGAAGCAGTCCTCACTTGCCTCAAATCTGCTCGTCTGCGGCTGGATTTGAAGAAGGGTTCCTTTGGTTCTCGAAAGGTCCTTATTTTGGGCCACGTCATCTCCAGAGAGGGTGTTCTTCCTGATCCAACAAAACTTCGTGCGGTTGCCGAGTTCCCTAAACAAAGGACATTGAAAGAACTTCGCAGTTTTCTTGGCCTTTGTTCGTACTTTCGCCATTTTATCTGCAACTTTGCATCCACCATAGAACCGTTAACTAAACTCCTTCCCGGCGGCCACGACCTCGCAGCGTGGTCATCAGCATGCGACGATTCACTTACCACACTTCGACTTCTTCTAACTTCGCCTCCAATACTGCGACGTTTTGACCCTCTCGCCCCGACTGTACTGCACACGGCCGCTAGTGGTGTTGGCCTCGGCACTGTGCTTGCACAACGTAAACACGGATTTCACGAGTACGTCGTCTCTTACGCCAGCCGTACGCTCACCAAGGCTGAAACCAACTACTCCGTGACCGAAAAGTAATGCTTAGCCATCATATGCGCTAGAGACAAGTTTCGACACTATCTTTACAAACGCCCATTTAGCGTAGTCACAGATAATCACGCATTATGCTGGCTTCCCTCCTTGAAAGATTCATCCGGCCAACTTGCCCATTGGGCACAACGTCTGCGGGAGTACGACATTCACGTTGTTTACCGGTCTGGACGTAAACATTCCGATGCTGACGCTCTGTCCCAGTCATTTCTTCCACTTCACGATTCCTCTCCGTCTACATCAATCTATGACGTGTCTTCACTCTCTGTCACTGACATACCTCTGGAGCAACAGAAAGACCCCTGGGTCGCTTCTCTTATAGATTTGTTACATCGGCCTCTATCACATCCTTTTCCTCCAGAACTGCGGCGGCAAATCCATCACTTTAGCATTCGAGATGGTTTGCTCTTTCGTCGAAAGTACCTTTGTGAAGGGCGCAGATGGCTCTTGGTTATTCCCCGACATCTTCCGTCAGATATATGCACATCTTTTCATGCTGATCCACACTGTGAACTTGTGGAAATGCGGAAAACCTATACACGCCTGCGTCACCGCTACTATTGGCGTGGAATTTACCACTTTGTTCGCCGTTACATCCGTTTCTGTCTCGCTTGTCAACGGCGAAAAGATATTCCTTCATAGTTTCCTGCTCCTCTACAGCCTCTACCTTGCCCTGCCAGACCATTTGAACATCTGGCAATTAATCTTTATGAACCGTTCCCCATCACTCTTGCTGGGACCCGATATGTAATGGTCGCAATTGATCATTTGACCCACTACGCTGAAACTTCACCTTTGCATTCTGCGTAGGCGATTGACGTCGGTTCCTTTATTTTCCACCACCTTGTTCTACGTAATGGCGCACCACATGAGCTACTCAGTGACCAAGGGCACGTATTTTTCTCCGAAGCCGTCGAATCACTTCCTAAGGAATGTCGCATCATTCACCGAACTACCACTGCATACCATCCTCAAGCTAATGACCTAACACAAATATTTAAAAAAACACTGGGAGATATGCTGGCAAGGTAAGTCGATTCCGCTCACTCAAACTGGGACCGCGTTTTCACCTTCGTGATGTTTGCGCACAATACTGTAACTCGGTCCACTACGGGATTTTCCCCCTACTTTCTACTTTATGAACGCGAGCCCTCCTGCATGCTCGACACCATCCTTCCGTACCGTCCCAACGCAACTGAGTAGACAACCATTTCCGAAGCAGCTACGTACGTGGAAGAGTGTCGCCAGTTTGCTCGATTCTGCACCACTTCTGATCAACAACGTCAGAAACATCATCGTGACAGCTCGAAGGTTGCAGCGTCTAGTATCGCTGGTTCACTTGTGTGGCTCTGGCTCCCTTCCGCCAGCCCTGGCCGAAAATCTAAACTTCTTTCGAAGTATCATGGCCCTTACCGCGTACTCCAGGAATCATCACCAGTGAATTATATCGTTGAACCACTTGCGGCGTCTCCTGATCAACGACGCCATGGCCGTGACACAGTGCATCTATACCAGCTCAAGCCTTAGTACGACCCTAATGTAGTCTCTGGTTCCCAAGTCACCAAGGTGGCACTTTTTCAGGAGGGTAGGTAAATGTAATGAAGAAGATCAGCACTGTTCTTAAAGGTAGAGGGGACAACTCTCAGGCAGAAAGACGACGACGTTCGTGGTTGGTGCACCGCAACGCTTGTACCTGCTCGGCCGTTGCCCCCTGACCTTCTGCGATGAACCATACGGTTCATTAGAGACGTGCTGTGCTGAAACGCCTTATTTTACCGTTTGCAATAGACACACCTTTCGTTATACTCGTTGCACCGGTGTCACCTCGTCTACAGTGTATTCCCGATTTTTTATAAATCAGTGCATATACAACTGCTTCGCTGTCGTGGAAGTTCCGGTGCATAGAGTATCCTAAAATTAAGACGAGGGGCGCTTGAGGTGTAATCGTACAAGGACCAAGAAAATGATGGGTAGTACATGAGTTTGTCTAGACTTCATTCTTTCGAACTTCAAATACACTTTTGCTTTTGTTATTGCTGTGTTTTGGTTTTGTTGGGAATGAACAAACAGACGAACGTGAGCCAATTTGAAATGGTGAGCCATTAAGTTCAAAGTAGGGCAGTGAAACTGCTGAATAATTACTGTTGGTCATTACGTGACAAAGTAACTGCAATTCAGGTGAAGTCAACCACAGACCAAAGCACGAAAGCCAAAAGAATCTGTGTACTACGCATCATAATGATTTTTATGTGAGGTTTAACATCCCTGAATAACTATATGTTTATGAGAGACGCTGTAGTGGAGAGCTCCGAAAATGTTGACCACCTTGGTTCTTCAACGTGCACCCAAATCTCAGACTATGGGCCTACAGCCCTTCCACGTCCATCGGAAATATAGCCGCCGCAGCCGGTATTCGGACCCCCGACCGGCGGATCCCTCTCAAGTTCTGCGAAGGCAATCTTTTCCACGACCACAACGCAGAGTGAGCATGTCGATGACCCATCCACTGCCGCACCATGCATCCTCAACACGTCTCGCACGCCTCGCCATTTCCACGGCGATATCAGTGAAGATGTAGAAGACTCGCTGGACCACTTTGAACGGGTGGCGGCCATCAATGTCTGGGACAAATGCCGTAAGTTGAAAAACGTCTGCATATCCATTCTTAATGCCGCAAGAGTGTGGTACGAGAACGACAAGGCTTCGATCATAAGTTGACCGGAGTTTCATCGCCCACCCCTTGAGGCCTTCAGCGACCCCCATCGGAAATAAAGAGCTGAGCAGGCACTGCCTACACCATTTAAAATGCTGAACGAGAGTATCGCGATGTTTGTTGAAGAGATGTCACAACTGTTCCGGCGAGCCCACCCGCAAATGCCAGAGACCAAGAAAGTACGCTGTTAATGCGCGGCGTAAAAGAACAGCTTTTCGCGGGCCTCGTACGCACCCCGCAAACAAGAGCGTCTGAGTTCGTCCGTGTGGGGATATTTATTTAGCTCACGATTTGGCAGTGGTTATATCAGTACGAGCGACAGACTACCCTCCATGCTGCGTGCTCGCTTGCACCCGAGTCATATGATAGGGAGACGCATACGAAGCTTATACCACATGTTGTCCGAGAGGAACTTCAGAAGTATCATACAGTGGCACCTCCGAGCTTTACAGCTGTCGCCGACCTCAGTGGGAATGAAATCAGACAAATCATTCTTCCGTCACCACAATCCCGAGCAGAACCTCTCCCGCTACCCTACACGCATGCCCTGCGAGTTCCTACACCGTCGACGGCCCATTTCCCGCATGAACCTGGTGAGATGCTTCCCAAGCCCGACCTACCACCCACCTTTTCAGACCGAATATCGCCCTAGCACACAGAAGCCCATGTATGGCGTGCAACTGACAATCGACATTTGTGCTATTACTGTGGTGAAGCGGGACACATGTACCACGACTGCTTCTATGGAAGAATAGGCCTGCGCGGATTCCACCCGGATTTCCGTTTTCCCCGTTGTGGTGAATGCCCGTACGAAATTGAACAGTACTTACGAAATATTCATCTTCCTTCTGGCTCTCAGCGACGACAGCGATGATCACCAGCACCACGTCGGCCCGTATTACCAAACCACGCCCGAACAGCCTTTGATCCCACTGGGGTCAGTGGCTGAAGTCCATGCCGGAAAAACAGTGATCGGTTGCCTCCTGGGCTGAGGCCGCTGTCACGTGAACTGACAAATATTCCCGACGCTACCCTTCGATGACGTACCACTGACACCTTCTTCCGTAACCGCTAGGAGAACGTCTGCTTCTATGACTGTTTCCGTTGACTGTCATACAGAAACCGCACTTGTCGATACAGGAACTGATTACTCAGTAATGAGCGCTGCCTTAGCCACTGATCTACGCGAAGTGCTGACAACGTTCGATGGCCCACAACTGCTCACCGCTTGAGGACACCTGGTGTCACCAATCAGCTGGTGCACATTAGGACTTGAAATCTATGCTTCGCCTTTGTATCATCTTTCATTGTGCTATAGAATTGTTGCCTACCAGTTACATTAGGCATTGATTTTCTTCGGGGCTAAGGAGTGGTCATTAGTCTGCGAGATTTGTTCGTAACTTTTGCTAACGGTGTTCATACTCATTCAGATGACGTGGATCAACATCGGTGTGTGGCGTAACGCGTTGTCGACGGCTGTGTAAAGCTGCCGCGTCGTAGCAGCGTTTTCGTTCTTGTTGGGTGCCACCCGGAGAAACAAGCGGGCACAGGCATCGCCGAAGGTAACGTCGCCTTATTTCTCTATTTAGAGGTCGCCATAGCTCGGGGTATTGTAAAGCTCCGATACGGGTGGACTGTGGTCTTAGTGATCAACTTCAGTGGCGAATACAACGATTTGGCAAGGTGCTAGCCCACTGAGAAACCCTCGACGAATTGAGCACCTTCACATCGATTACGATGCACTTTACAGATCAAAGCTGTGGTGTAGCCTTTACGAAGCACATTAAACAAAGCCAACACTTGGAGCAACACAAGCGGCAAAGACTACTCAGCTTGCTGTCATTTTTAGCGACTGTTTCGCCACTACATGGAAGGTCCGGCAGACTCCGCTAACCAAACACAAACTTATCGCTGAGCCAACCATCCAACCTGTGCGTTCACACGCTTACTGCGTATTCTAGAAAGAACATGACGCTATTCGTCAGCAAGTCAAACAAATGCTTGATGAAGACGTCATTCAACCTTCATTTAGTCCGTGGGCGTCACCTGTTGTACTGTTTAAGAAGAAAGATGGCTCGCTTCGATTCTGTGCGGATTACCGTAATTTGAACTCCATTACGAAAAAAGACGTTTATCTCCTTTCCCGTACCGACGACACTTCAGATCACCGCTACATGCCCGTATTTTTTTATCGATAGATCTCCGTAGCGGGTACTGGTAGATTCAAGTCGACGAACGAGACCGGGAAAAATCGGCGTTAATAACACCTGTCGGCCTTTACCAATTTAAGGTTGTTTTTTTTGGGTTATGTTTTGACCCAGCTACGTTCAAACAAATGATGGACGCAGCGTCAGCTGCACTGTAGCGACATTTGTGTTTAGTGTATTTAGACGACGTAGTTGTTTTTTCCACATCGTTTGAAGAGCACATCAAGCGGCTTCAGGATGTACTACAGGCCATTCGTACTGCTGGTCTATCCCTGAAGCCGGAAAAGTGTGACTTTGGATAGAAAATGTAAAATACTTGGGCCTTATTGTGAGCAGTAGAAGTATGCGTCATGATCTCAAAAAGGCCATGGCAGTTGCTCCGTTCTCGATGACAAAAACGAAGCAAAATTTGCGCCAATTACCAGGCCTTTGTGCGTAATATATGTACCGCCGATTTGTGCCAAACGTTTCTAAAATCGCATAACCCTTGCAACAACTGATCAAGCACGACGTCGCATTTACCTGGGGCTCGACACATTCTGAGGCTTTCCGTCAGCTTCAGCAAATTCTTCAGAACCTACCGATCTTTGGTCACTTTGACACAGAAGCAGATGTGGAACTGCAGAATGATGTTAGCAACCTGGATCTTGGAGCCATTCTCGTGCAGTTTCAAGATGGCGTCCAACGCGTTATTGCCTATGTTAGCCAAGCGATGTCTTCTGCCGAGAAGAACTATTCAACAACCGAAAAAAAATTCCTGACCGTGGTATGCGCTATTACAAAAATCCGGACATACTTGTACGGACACCCCTTCCAATTTGTCAGTGATCACCACTCTCTCTACTGGTTGGCGAATCTCAAGGATCCTTCGAGTCGCCTTGCGAGATGGAGCTTTCGGCTGCAGGAATTTGACTTGACAATCATGTACCGCTCTCGTCAGAGACACGTCAACACCAATTGCCTTTCTCGTGCCCCCGTAGACACCGCTTCGGAGAATTATGACGAAGTCAGCGGTTTTCTTTCCACTCTAGCAGCTTCCATTGTGGCCCAACAGCAACTACCAATCGAATGCTTCGAAGGACGTCGGCTACAACCTCCCCGTCAGTTTGCTCGTGACTTGTCATTTTTCTGTCTATGCGACGTCCTCTACAAGTGCAAAGCTCATCCCACGCAAATCGTTCACCTGCTAGTAGTTCCTGCTTCTCTCCACGATGACGTTTTACGTGCACGCAAAGACGAGCCATCGAAGGGCATCTTGGCTTCACGCGCACCTTAGTGAAGATTTAACATAACTGCTACTGGCTGAACTCGCAAAAAACCTTGAAACAGTATGTTAAAACTTGTACTGCTTGTAAACGCGGCAAAGTTTCCCCTATAAAACCAGCCGGTCTCCTCCTGCCTGTCAGATCTCTGCACGCATCTTTCGAACAGGTGGGCAAGGATTCGCTCGGGCCGTTTCTCAAGCCTATAACTAAGAACCACTGGATTGTTGTCGCAATTAACTATTTCACAAGATTCTGTGAAACCGAAGCCGTTTAGTGAGCTACTGCTTTTAATGTGGCCAACTTCTTCGTCAAAAACATCGTTCTATGCCATGGTGACCCAGAAGTTGTTATCACAGATCACGGTAAAGCCTTTACGGCGCAGTTGTCTGTGATATCTGGCAGCTTAATCGTACCACACACCGAAAAGCAACATTAAAACACCCGCAGACCAACGGCTTAACCGAGCGCCTCAACAAAATGACTGCAAATGTGTTTTCGATGTATGTAGCCTCGGATTACCAGAATTGGGACGAAGTCTTCACATACGTAACATTTGCCTACAATGCGGCCCTCCAGGAAACTACTGGATTTGCACCTTTTAGACTCGTTTGTGGCCGCGATGTCACCACCATGCTTGACATAATGCTCCTGCCGACACCGTCTGCCACCAGCTCTCCGGATACAAACGTCTTCGTTCAGCACGCTGATGCAGCACGAAATCTTCCACAGCAACGCATTTCGTTTAGCCAAGACCAAGACGCTTGCCGAGACAAGAGCCATCGCAGAGCGGTGGCCTACAAGACGGTTGACCTAGTCTAAATTTGGTTGCCAATACGACAACGCCGCCGCTTATAAAAATTGTTGTTCCGGTATTTTGTGCCCTACCGCGTTCTGCATCGCATTGGCGAAGTGAACTATGAAGTTGTTCCAGCAAAGACACCTCGCCATTCCCGTGCGCCACGGTCTTCTTATGTGGTTCACACATAAGAAGACCGTGGTATCTTGCGCTGACTGTAAGATACAACGTTTGCTGTACCACGCCTGCAGTCAAGTTCATTGTGTCTCTCTTTGTTTTCGTTTACTTTTGTTCTTTACTATTCAAGTGGTCACTCGCTTACGCGGCTCACCTTTTACTTTCTGTGCAAACAATGATATTGACCCGAAGCAGTTCTTTCTCGTGGGTAGAAGGTAATGCCATGTGCTAGTGTCAGTTGAGGCTGAAAAGGAAGAAGCTTTTGGCGGCTGAGGTTGAAAGTAACCCTCCGTTCGCTACGCCCCTTTTGTCGTTTGCTCTGGCGACAATATTGACGCGTGTCTACATGTGGACGAAAACAATGATAGGGGATGTAGTGGACACGAAGTAGTGGGCCCCTAGCTTCACTCGAGTCCGAAGAAGGCGATCTTGTGGCTCAGCTGTTGAAAACACACTGCTTTCGCTGCCTCAAGGTGTACCTGCGTTTTATTCGGGTTGTACCACGACACTGGTGGAGGTGCTGGGCCGCAAACCTGTCTGACACTCCATACGCCCGCTGGGAGCCATTTATCGAGTGCACAATCATTGTCACCAGTAGCAACTCCAGTGCATCGCTCAAGTCGACGGTTGCGAGGCCTCACGCCAGATCTCACTCACTCGCCCGAACCTCCTAGGCACCGTACACCTCAACCAATGGCCAACCCAAGCCCACAACAGGTGCCCCAAGGCAGCTTTCCGGCGCCCATATCTCAGGTGACCATCTTTCAACCCCTCGCTCCCGATCGCTTTAGTGGCGGTACCCATGAAGACGTTCACGACTGGCTTGACAACTACGAGCGTGTTGCCAAGGTCAATCAGTGGTCGGAACAGGAAAAGCTTATTCGCGTCTATTTCTACCTTGACGACGGTGCTCGTACTTGGTATGAAAATAGAGAAGGCAATTTGTCAGCTTGGCCTGACTTTCGACAGAAGTTCATCGATACCTTCGCCAATGTCGATAGAAAAGACCGTGCGCAGCAGTTATTGCAGGTACGGGTTCGAAAACCCAACGAAACCGTTGCAATGTTTGCCGAGGACATGACTCGTCTCTTTCATCGAGCTAACTCGCACATGACGGAAGATGAAAAGTGGAGTTACCTCATGCGCGGTGTCAAGGAACAGCTTTTCACTGGGATACTGCGCAACCCGCCAAGTGCCGTAGTTGACTTCATTAAGGAAGCTACGGCCATCGAGCGGGCACTTCATCAACGCTGCAGGCAATATGACCGCATGTCCTACAATGTCCCAATCAACGCTAACGCCATGACGTCTGAGAATCAGACCTCCTTACGAGAGTTGATTAGGGAGACAGTTCGCGACGAACTGCAGAGGTTACGGACTCCGGTTGCTGAAAATGCCATCGCGTCGATCGCTGAAGTCGTAAGCTATGAAATTTACCAAGCATTGTTTACGACTGGTCCTGATACTCAGCAGCGTCCTATGAGCTACGCTGCCGCTCCCCGACATCCAACACTTGCTATGCCGACGCTGTACCACAAGGTGCCCATGACCCCTTGGTCTCCACTGCAAGAGAAGACACTGCATCAACCACCCATGCTACAGCCATACAACCAGCCGTCCACAGTCACCCCATGGGCAGTGACACCAGGGGAGATGCTCAGACGTCCACCGACCCGAAAAACCAATGCATGGCACACAGTGGACAGACGTCCACTATGCTTTCACTGTGGAGGTGCAGGCCATATTGCCTGTCATTGCTGGCATCGAGGTGATTCATTCCGTCCTCATCGACTTTGCTTTGACGGTCGACGTGCCAACGACGAGTACACATCACGACGTGACGACACCCCTTTCTATGGAGCCCATTCTCAATTTGAGGATGGCTATACCACTGCAGAGGAGGCAATGCCTATTCACCCTCCTAGTCTGAGACGTCGATCCCGCTCTCCATCTCCCGCGCGTTCGCCTTTGTCGCACCGCTGCACATACGGGGACCTTAATACAAGAAGGTCACCTAGCCCGCGACGGGGAACTGAGGGCGGCGACCTCCAGAGGCAAGGTTGCGGGCCATAAAGAAGACGACAAGAAGCCCCCACGGAATAACGTCGTACAGCCGATAAGCCGTGAAAACGATGAAATTGTGACTGCCGAACTTAGTGTTCCTCTTGACGGTCAGAAAGTGAGAGCTTTAGTCGACACTGGTGAAGACTTCTCTAATATCTGTCAGGACCTCGCCAACAGCCTCAGAAAAGTGAAAACGCCGTGAACGGGCCCTCACATAAGAACGGCAGGGGGCCAGTTACTGATGCACTCTGGAAGATGTACCACAAGAATTGACATCAGAGGCTCCTTTCACTGCGTCGTTCGTCGTCATCGCCGCGTGCTGCAGAGATGTAATTCTTGGCATGAATTTTTTCGGGAATATGGCACCGTCATTAACATACCAGAGAGCTTGATTACGTTTTGCAACAGTTCGGGCTTACCCAATTCTCCAGAGGCTTGACCAAACCAACTGCGTATTACTGATGATGACGTGGTTCTCCCTCCTAGGTCATGCACGCTTGTTTCGGTGGCCGCCGCTGCTCAGTTTGACGCCGAAGGAGTTGCAGACCAAATAAGCTCGCTGCTCTTCTTCCACGGTAGTTCCGTCGCGCGAGGTATCTTCAGAGTTGCGGCTGGACGCACGGACTTGCTGCTGACAAATTTCAGTGCTGAGTGCCGGCACCTTCCTAAAGGCATGGCTATCGCTTACTTCGATGATGTCGTAAATGCCGAAGGCTGCTTGGCGGTAGTCGATGAGTCGCTAAATTTTGATTCAGTGCCTGTTCTGGACGTTAGCACTACTTTGTCGAAAGACGACCAATGCAGACTCTTTGAGCTACTGGCCAAACTTCAAGACTGCTTTTCGACAACATCAATAGTTAACCACACGCCTCTAAGTAGGCATCGAATAATTACCGACGAAACGGCGAGTACTATTCACCAGAACCCTTATCGCGTGGCTGCAAAAGAACGTGAAGCGATACAACAGCAGGTATACAGAATGCTTGAAGATGACGTCATTCAGCCTTCACAGAGCTCCTGCGCGTCACCTGTAGTCCTCGTTAAGAAAAAGGACGGCAGCCTGCGCTTCTGTGTGGATTACCGGAAGCTAAATCAGGTGACCAAGAAAGACGTATGTCCACTACTGCGTATAGACGACTCTCTCGACAGACTTCGACACGCTCGATACATCTCTTCACTAGATTTGCGGAGTGGATTTCGGCAAATCGAGGTGGACCCGAGAGACCACGAGAAGACCGCTTTCGTAACACCGGATGGGTTGTATGAATTTAGGGTTTTGCCATTCGGCTTGTGCTCAGTGCCTGCTACCTTTAAAAGACTCATGGATACCGTGCTTTTCGGGTTGAAGTGGAAAACATGCTTAGTATATCTGGACGACGTCATATTGTTCTCCGCAACGTTTGACGAGCACTTTGAGAGACTTGAGGTGGTCTTACGAGCCATACAGTCCGCGGGCATGACGTTGAAGCCTGAGAAGTGGCACTTTTGCTACGAAGAGCTGCAACTTCTTGGTCATGTCGTCAGTAATGCAGGTGTTCGTCACGATCCTGAAAAAAACGCAGCAGTAGAACAGTTCTTTATGCCGACCGATAAAAAGGCTGTCAGACGCTTTCTCGGCCTCTGTGCATAGTATCGACGATTTATTGCAGACGTCGAACGCATAGCATCACCGTTAACTGACCTCACGAGAGAAGACGTCACCTTTGAGTGGAATAATGAAGAGGAAGCTGCTTTTAACGATCTTCGCCAGCAACTACAAACACCTCCAGTCCTTGCCCACTTCGACGAGAGTGCCCCTGCGATGCTTCACACCGATGCTAGCAATGTTGGTCTGGGAGCTTTGCTTGTGCAGCAGCAAGAAGGCGCAGAAAGGGTAATCGCTTACGCAAGCAGAACGTTAACACGCGCTGAGGCTCATTACTCCACGACTGAGAAGGAATGTCTCGCCGTGGTATGGGCGGTTACAAAATTTCGTTCGGATTTATATGGCCGCCCCTTCAAAGTAGTTAGCGACCACCACTGAAGGTGTTGGTTAACAAGTCCTAAAGACCCTGCCAGCCGGTTAGCGCGTTAGAGTCTCAGGCTGCAGGAATTCGATATGGCAGTCGTACATAAGTCGGGGAAGCGACGTATGGACGCCGACCGTTTGTTTCGTTGACCCATTGAGTCGGCGACCCTATCCGAGCAGGCCCCGCCGCTGTGGTCTAGTGGCTAAGGTACTCGGCTGCTGACCCGCAGGTCGCGGGTTCGAATCCCGGCTGCGGCGGCTGCATTTCTGATGGAGGCGCAAATGCTGTAGGCCCGTGTGCTCAGATTTGGGTGCACGCTAAAGAACCCCAGGTGGTCGAAATTTCCGGAGCCCTCCACTAGGGCGGCTCTCATAATCATATGGTGGTTTTGGGACGTTAAACCCCACATATCTATCTATCAATCTCTACCCGAGGAGGAGTAAACATCATTTCTTGGTGTCCTCGACACAACGACCATTGCGCAGCAACAACGGGATGACGCTGAGTTGCTTGGCCTAATTACCTACTTGGAAGGCAGTTCTCGGAAGGCGCCATAAGTTTTAGCAAAAGTATTGTAATTATTTTGTTTACGGAGCGGAGTACTCTACAAAAGAAATTTTTCGTCGGCGGAATCTGCCTATCTAGGCGTCATCCCAGCAGCTCTGCGCACCAAAGTAGTGAAAGCATGCCACAACGAGGTTACCTCTGGCCACTTAGATTACACAAGAACGTTGGCTAGGGTACAGCAAAGGTATTACTGGCCAAGACTAACCACAGTACCTGTCTCGACTGCCAGTGATGCAAGTCACCACCAACTAAACCAGCTGGCCTCCTACAACCCGTGCAGGTCCCAATGACTCCATTCCACTAGATAGGCATGGACATTTTGGACCCACTCCCTACTTCTACTGCAGGCAACCGATGGGTTATCGTCGCGACGGATTATATGACCCGTTATGCCCAGACAAAGGCTATCCAGAGAGGTACAGCAGCGGAAGTGGCAAGATGTTTTCATTGAGAATATTGAACTGAGGCATGATGCACCTACCGTCGAAATCACAGACACAGGTACCGCATTTACGGCAGCTCTTTCGGACCATGTCTTAATACTGAGTGGAACAAAGCATCGTAGGACCACCGCCTACCACCCGCGAACGAACGGGCTGTCAGAGTGTCTAAACAAAACCATTGAAGACATTCTTTCAATGTACGTAGACGTTGAACACAAAAATTGGGATCAAATCTTGCCATACACAATGTTTGCATACAACACGGCCAAGCAAGAAATGACCCGCATTACACCGTTCAGCCTCGTTCATGGACGGGAAGTACGAACCATGTTAGATGCAACGTTACCGCACCAAGGCGACGACATCGTCCTGGATGCCGACACGTTTACCGAACACGCGAAAGAAGCTAGGCAACTTGCACGTTTACGCATCATCCAGCAGCAAAAGTTCAATGCAGGCCGTTACAATGCTCACCGCAGAACAGTCGTCTACCAAACTGGCGACAAAGTATGGGTTTGGACGCCAGTACGGAAACGAGAACTTTCCGAAAAGCTCTTAAGAAGATACTTTGGACCGTACCTAGTTCTGCGAAGATTGAGTGACGTCACTTAAGAAGTTGTTCCCGACAGTTCGTATAGTACTAGGCGCTGCCAGCACCATCATGAACTCGTTCACGTAGACCACATGAAGCCTTACGTCAGCGAGTGATGTGAGACTTTTCTTGAGAAAAAAAAACAAAACTTCATTACATACTTTTCATCGGGGTGATGCTCTTTGAGAGGAAGGCAAATGACGTGGGTCTACATGTGGACAAAAACAATGATGGGGGATTTAGTGGACACGAGGTAGTGGATCTCTAGATTCACTCTAGACCAAAAAAGACAATTTTGTGGCTCAGCTGTTAATAGCACGCTGCTTTCCTTGCTTCAAGGTGTACATGGGTTTTGTTCGCGTTATACCACGACAATATTTACTAAAGCAGCGTCTATTTCCCTTGGGAAGAGAGAAATCACACCGGCGTTTTTTAGCTCTAAAATTTATCATTAGCTCTAAAATTTATCATTTTAGAGCTAATGTGCACCGAAAAAATGTCTTGAAGAGATGTTGGTAATGCTTAAAAATCTTCCAAAATGCTCTAAACAAACGTAGACTGCGCACAGACATACACACATATACAAATGCAAGCACGCACAAACACACAGAAAGCACAAGCTGTTCATGTGCTTTATTTAGTGTACGGATCTAGTAAGCGCTCTGTATTATACACGCTATAATAGAGTTCACATACTGCAGACGTTAGTATACTACCAGCAAATTACCGAACTTTCCTTCCTTGTTACTTTATTTTTTTATCTAGTCATGCAACTTCAAAGACTGTAGATGTAGGTATTTTACTGCAGGAACAGTTTTGCGAGAGTGGGAGAAGTGCGTTGGAGAAAAAGTTGCTGGCGACACAATAAAAGTGTCTTTTCAAAGAGAACCTCTCGTCCAGATGCTGAAGCAAAGGCTAATGAAAGACGAGGCTTAGTAAGAGGCAGGAAAGTGGCAAGAATTATGCACCGAGCTTGATAAATTCTTTTGTGGGCGCTGACCAGCTACTTCGAATGAAAAGAGTAGTGGTATAAAGAAAGGGGTGCAATTAGTGAGTACTTTGTTTCTTGCGATGGCATTACCATTTTCCCTCTCTAGAGTGGAACGTGGTTTAGCAGCCAGTTTACACCACCACAGAGTCTTCGGTGCCCCGACATGGCAGCTATTCTCTTGCCCATTCTTCTTCCTCTCTCCGCCTTGTCGCACATTCCACAAAAAGCTTGGTGTACGTACGAGCAAATGTAATTTATTCTTATGCAGCTCTTATTGACATGCGGTCTACTTCTCTTTTCCGTCTCTCTACGTTGAAACTACCTATGGTGCTGCTTCGATCAAGCAATACTCCTCACGACCTCAATGAAGTTTTGCATGTTTCTCATTAGAGAATAAAGCAGGAACCTAATTTTCAAACTAAGTTTGAAGTTAAAGAAACGTTCTACCTGAGAATAGAAATATTGGGCCAGTGATTGCGATACCTTTGATTTTGTTCAGTTGATAACAAGTATTTCTTTCTTCAATCAACTAACATGCAAAGAGTAAGTGAGCCGTTGGGGTGGATAAATTTGTTCATTCGCAACATTCAAGTACAATAAATCCACACTGTGCAATTGTTTCTAGGAAATATGAAATTCCTCGTTCAGTTTGAATGCTGATGTATTGTTCCCTAAATATATCCATCAAATTTTTGAATTCGCATTGACCACTTTAATTAAGCAATCCTTACCCCTGTCTGGTATCAGCCTTTAGTCCTAACATTAAGTTTTATCTAAATGATGCTAATGTGAAAGTACGGGTTGCTTTTCTTATGATGACTTTGCTTAACTTCTTAGTAAATCCTTAAACAGTTACTATGTTTCTTCCCATTCATAGTTACTAGTTCACGACCTAAAACGAACAACACGCGCGTAGGACCGCTTTGATAAGCGCCAAGTGTATGCATTGTTTTCTCAGCCAACTAAGCTAAGCATGCATACTCTTCCGATATACACCAGGCTACAGGCTATATCCCACAAGCTATGTCCCGCATTACATTACATATCCCACCCACAGGCCATATCCTATTTCAGCACACAGGCCATATGCTCCGTAAGTTGGCATTGCAATAGAAACATCACAGTGTTTATCATTGCTAGCCAGAAGGATAAAAATTTGGCAGTTCAGAAAAAGACGTGGCCAAATACCAAACTGCTTATTTTGTTACACGAGGGTCTATCTCAAAGTGAACGACCGCGCATGGCGGCATACTGCCTCAGTTTAATGAAATCTGAATAATCACTGTAGAAGTAGTTGGGTAGAGAATTTCATCTAGTGAGCACACTTTGAACAGAAGCCCTATCCATAACACCCAGAATGTCAAATGAGAAATAGAGTTATCTTAAATGGAGCATTATACCCATCATACCGTAGGCATTTTTACCGAGAGATACAATAGCCGTATTTCCGCCGTTGCGCTGTGGGTGATAGCCGCGTCTCTCACGGCGTCATCTGGGTTGACGTCACAGAAGGAGCCAGAGAAACAACGTACGCAGTGTTTACAGTTGAAAGTGGGCATCTTGTGTATGTGTGTTCTACTTTGTGGAACGGCACCGTAAGGGCGTTTCCGCTTGAAAGTCAGACGTGTGTGTGTGTGTGTGTGTGTGTGTGTGTGTGTGTGTGTGTGTATGTGTGTGTGTGTGTGTGTGTGTGCGCGTGTGTGTGTGTGTGTGTTCTGTTGTGTCCACGTTTAGTTGCGATGTTTAAACTCAACAGAGGGAGAGCCAGTGTATACTCATGTTTGTAGAAAGAGAGGCTCGAAGAAATATGTAAAGAGATGTGGAAAGTGAGTATGAAAGATCTAAATAAGCGATATTTTGTCATTGGATTGAAATCAAGACGAGCCAATTGTCCAACGAGACGGAGGAAAAACGACCGCCTTAGGAAGTACAACCATATAAAGAACGAAGCTAAACAATATACAGATTTCGTTGGGAGTCCGCAGTGCTCTGCAGACGCATCGTGCCAGACATTTGATAAGGCAGGCTATGTCCGAAAAGCTCTTGCTGATTGAACTAAATTTGTCAAATAGGATTAGAGAGAGAGATATAGATATGCAAGGAAAGGCACGGAGGTTAACCAGACGCACATTCGGTTTGCTACCCTGCACTGGGGAAGAGATGAAGGGGAGAAAATAGATTGCAGAGAGATGAGAAGGTACACAAAATCACGAGCACACTCGGGGAGCACACACAGTCTACAGGTGGTCGCTCAGGTTTGTTGACTTTAAGTAAAGTAGCATGCTTCAGTCGCTTTCTGCGCAACTGAGGCAAATGCCCAAAGTCCTAGTATCTTCTGCACACAAAATGGTCCGGGGTCAAGTTGATTCAAAACCATCCGGAGCTGGCATCGCTGTGTGTCGTAGCAAGCGCATCTGCACAGGACGTGTTTGATGGTCTCTTCAGCTCCACAGTAGTCGCATGTAGGAGTGTCTGCCATACCAATGCGAAAGGAGTACACCTTTGTAAATGCAACACCCAACCAAAGGCGGCATAACAGTGTCGCATCGGAGCGGGAACGTTGTGATGGTAGCTTTATCTTGAGCGAAAGATCCAGCTCATAAAATGGACATCTTTGGAAGCTGGTAAACGACCAGAACGTGCATGTGAGATCTCGAGCCATCAGGTAAAGTTGTCTTGCTGCATCATTCCTTGATAGAGGAATCGGGACTACACGGGTTTCTTCATGGGCTGAGCGGGCTGCATCATCGGCTAATTGATTTCCAGTAATACCGATATGTACAGGCAGCCATTGATATATAATATCATGCCCTCGTGCTAGAGCTTCATGATGACAATGTCTTATTTCTTGTACCAATTGTTCATGACTCCTCCTACACATAGCAGACTGCAAACTCTGAAGCGCTGCCTTCGAATCACAGAATATGACCCATTTTCCTAGACGTTCTTGAACGAGATATTGTAAAACAGCCCTTATAGCAGCAAGCTCTGATGCCGTAGATGTAGTCATATGCGACAAATGAAACTTGATTGTCATTGCTGCAGCCGGAATTACAGCGGCACCTGATGAGCTGCTGGACGAGACGGACCCATCAGTGTATATCTGCGTTTGGTCCAAGTACAACTCCTGTATTAATAGCAGTGTTGCTTGCTTCAATGCTACTCTGGAGTGATAGCTTTTCTTTTTGATACCCGGAATTTCTAGACGTACTTGCGGCTGGTCGAGGCACCACAAAGGACATGCCATTCTCGCAGCTGGCGTATATCCTGATGAATTGCTGTTCAGGTGCTTGGCTATGACGTCTGAAAACGTAGCACGTGGCCTTTCGGAGGGTAGAAGGGCCTAGTGGCGGTCGGGGACACGGCTAGCATGTCGAATGTGCGCTCTTGGGCAATCCACAACTCTATATGTCCTGACCAGATGGTCTTTGGCAAGACTGATTGTGGCATAAGTAGAAGCGCATCGGGGCAGTCCTAGGCAGATACGCAGTGCCTGACCCTGCAAACTCTCCAATGAATGAGTACTGGATTTGCAAGTGTCAGTCAGTACCGGGAAGCTGTAGCGCAATAGACTCAGAAATAGGGCCCTGTACAGCTGTAGCATGGAGGCCACAGAAGTTCCGCATGCTTTCCCACACATAAATTTCATTATATGCACAATAGATAGCAGTCTCTTCTTCAAGTACGCAGAGTGCGGGCTTCACGAAAGACTTCTGTCGATAATTATGCTCAGAAAACGATGCGTCCGTGCATATTTGACACTCTGCCTATTGATGTAAACAGGGTATGGCGTCATTGGTTTGCGTGTAAATGCCATCAACGCGCACTTCACAGTTGATATAGTTAGGCCTTGTTTCTGAAGGCAGGCTGTTGTGAGGGTTGCTGCCCGCTGTATTCGTGCTCGCACCTGAGGGCGAGTAACTGCATGACTCCAGAGGCAAATATCATCGGCGTATATGTATAGGCACACCGACTTTGGCAGAACCTTCACCAGAACAATGAGGGCAACATTGAACAATGTGGGGCTTAAAACACCTCCCTGAGGTACTCCGCAGTAGGTGTAATGTTCAGCAGTTGTACCCTCATATATTTGCACAAAGAAACAAACCCCTAGCAGTTCTATAATCTTTTGTCCATTGAAACATTCGTCCACCAATGCCCATTGTTGCGAGAGAAGTGAGGATGGCATCGTGAGCTACATTATCATACGCACCCTTCACGTCAAGAAAAAGTGCCACTGATATGCGCTTGCGACTTTTTTCTTGCTGAACAAATGTAGATATGTCAAGGACACAGTCGATGGAGGAGCGGCCCCGACAAAAGCCTGCCATGCAAGAAGGGTATTTGGTCTATTGTTCCAATTACCACTCGAGACGAAATAGAACCATTCTTTCCATCACTTTTCCGTGGCAGTTTGCGAGGGCGATAGGGCGATACGCTGTCAAGTCCAATGGTGATTTTCCTGATTTCAAAAGTGGTTAATTGACTTATTTTCCATTCTCGGAGAACACTGCCGCTGAGCCAGGAGTTGTCGAAGCATGTTACAAGTTCTTTTCTGGCTTTTTGTCCAAGGTGTCCCAACGCACTATAAGTAATACCATCAGGACCTGGCGATGACGTGCGCCTAGAAGCGACTGACGCACTTTCCAGTTCTTCCATGGTGAAGGGAATTTCAATTTCTGGTAATCGCGTCTCAGGAACGATCACGGCGTCAATCTTCTCGTTCATATGATTACCGGCAACTCTCGTGCGGAATTCTTCAGCCACCTCGAGTTCTGTTTTTTTCATGATGGAGTGCCAAAGCTTTAAAAGGGTGCCGTTGTTGCGGAGAGGAGCGAAGACCACGAACTGTTCTCCAGATATATGACAGCGGTTTATGAGGGTCTAGAGATTCGCAGAATGCTTTCCAGCGTTCGCTCTCCAGCTTGTAAATGCGTCGTTGAATTTTTTTTTCTGGAGCCGTCTTGCTTCCCTCAGATCGTAAATTGATCTTGTGTGTCTGTACCGTCGTTAAGCACGCGTTTGTATAGCTCGTAATCTTTCCAGTTCGACGTCAAACTGTGTGATTTTAGACGAAAATGGTAATTTACATTTGGACGCTTCAATAGCTTCCGCTATGGTATTTTCCAGGCTGCAGGCGAGGCCTTCTTGGCAGGCGTCCTCAACACGCGATGTAAACATCGACCAGTCAGTGCCAACTACAACACCGGAAGAGAAATTTTTTATGATACCATCGATCGTCACGTAGTGATCACTACGTCACGTAGCGTCACGTAGTGGGTATCGTCACGTAGCGTCACGTAGTGGGTATGTGATCACTCCCTAGAGTCTCAATATCGCAAAAACATTTAACTTTGTGAGAGAAGCACCGTGGCACCAATGTCTGGTCAAGGCAACTGCCATACGTGAGACCCCGCAGATATGTTGGGATACCATCGTTCATGATGGAAAGGTCGTAATCGGAACCAAATTTAACAATGTTCCAGCCCCTGGCTTTCATCCTAGTGCTCCCTCAAAGCATGTGATGGGCGTTGAAGTCACCGGTGATTATCCAAGGGCCATAGGTCCTCATTAGGATGTATTTAATCTGTCGCAGTCAAATTGTGATGACGGAGATATATATCCACCAATAAGCGTGAACGAAACTGCATTTTTCTTTATACTTAGACACACGTACTGATTGTCGTCATTTGAACTTATTTGGTGCGAAAGATAAGTCAAGTCTGTGTGAATGTAAACAATTACTTTGCTTCGTTCTTTGCAAGCGGCTGAACAAAAAGCTTCATAACCGGACAATCTATAAGTCGTTGATACGTTTGCTTCACATATGACAAGTATAGGGAACTGATTGGCCCGAACAAATTGGTGAAAGTTCGAGATACGGCACTTCATGCCTCTGGAATTCCACTGAAAAATCGACGCACTTTTAACTTTAGTGCGGAAGATGAGATTTTGTTGAGCCATTGTGCTTATATGACGTTAGCAAGAACTGGATTCAGTGCATCCAGTATTTGCAGTGCACTCTTAGCAGACGGAGATTGTATGCTGCTCAGTAGCGTGCGAATAGTGGCAATTAATGATTGCACGATTGCAGTCTTTTGCCTGTCTTGGTTGGAAAGATCTCGAACCGGGATCGCGGACTGGCCGTCATGAAACTTCTTCGGTTCGCTTGATGCTGCTTCCCTTTGAAGTGCAGGCCACTCTGTCACAGTTAGGGTATGCTCACTGGCTTTGTCCTTTACAGCCTTTCCCACAGCATGTAGTCTGGGAGGCAAAAGAGGTGGTACTGATGAGGGATATGCAAACGTGTCGAGGAGGTAGCGGGCGTCCTTGAAGACCGACTTCGACGTGAACAACGCCTTCTGACTTTAGCTGCGGCTTCTCGATGAGATGAGTGACCGCGCACGATCTCCTTCAAAATGGCAATTTTCTTCTGAATCCGCAAGCAGTCCTTCGATGCGGCCTCATGCGATCCATTGCAATTAGAGCATTTTTTGACAGTTGCGACGCACTTCGCCTCTTCCTGGGGCTCGGCGCAGCGGTGGCATACCACCGAATTCTCGCAAACGCTGCTCACATGTCCAAGTTTCATGCATTTACGGCACTGGAGAGGCTTTGGAATGAAAGGCCGCACAACATGTCTGAAGTACCCCACCTTCACATGAGAGGGGAGTGATGTGCTCTTAAACGCAATCTTCACACAGCGAGACTTGCCTAGCCGGGTGACATCAACAATTGGAGCATCAGTTGTTGACTTGACAAGAAATCGTAAGTCATTATTGGAAATAGCGACATATATGTCGTAAATCACACCGGTTACTACATCGCATCCCAAGGGAACATGAGAGCACACCTGGTTGGCGTCCAAGTTAGTTACACTGCGCAGAACGCCCAACGAACTTGCGTGCAAAACGTCAACAGCCAGTATATTCTTTCTGGCGTTCACTCTTATGTCCGTGATCTCATTTGGCACGAGCGTTTCCAGAGACCTCGAGACAGACTGTCTGTTAAGGCGTTTCATGCTGACGGTAGGAAGTGCAGGCAAAAACAGGATGGTGTAAGTGTTCGATTTTGGCGCTTCACTTACAGTTTGAATAGTTGAGGATGAAAATGTCCTCATGTTCCTCCTATTCGCTTTGCATTAAAAGGATTAAGCTTACTTTTCACTATGCATGCTCAGGCTTAACTGAGTTGCTGTATATTTCTCTTCATTTTTACTTCCATAAACTTTTTCTCCCACTTTATTCTTTCAATTGTAGAGGAGAGCGAAGTGAACAATTTTGTTACCTCTTCCGGTTTGTCACCTAATAATTCTCTCTCGTCAGCTTTTGAATGTGCCCTAAATAGTGCCTTTTGCACCGAGAAAGTGATGGTAGCATGATGCTGAGATAGACCTTTGTTTTCAGAAAGCGATATGTCACCAAAAAAGTGTATTAACCAGACAGTAAGCATTCACTGTCCCCAATAGTGTAGCGCTGAAGCAACAAAAAAAGTTACTGGAGCATAAAAAATAAGAAAGCGAATGATGACAAAACCAGAAACAAGATTGAAGAAGAGCCGACGTTACAAATGACTCTCTTTACGCTTCTCTGTTTCACGCGTCTCGCTGCGTCGATGGGATGAAGCTTTATGGAAGCAGAGCCACGACACCACCGAAGAAAACATGGCGGTCGTAAAACAACGACAGCACAGCAAGAAATAAAAATAAATAAAGCGCTCAGCACAAAAGCAGTATTGTTTATTGCCGAACACTGTCGCAAACGTGTTGTTTTTATTTTGGGTGCTGTCGAAATGTTTATTTTGCGCTGTCTTGTCGGCTAAACGACCTGCACTTTCGAAAGCAGCAGCTCCTATCAAAATGTTTCATGTCGTACATTCTATAGCACTTCGAATTTTTTCGCTCAAAGTTTTGTTGTATTTTTTGCTTTGTATTTTATGAAGTAGAGTTATTATGTGCTTTCTCAATTTTTCATACTTTATTAAACGTTGCCGACATCTCCAGTTTACACCACCGTGGTGGTCTAGTGGCTAAGGTACTCGGCTGCTGACCCGCAGGTCGCGGGATCAAATCCTGGCTGCGGCGGCTGCATTTTCAATGGAGGCGGAAATTTTGTAGGCCCGTTTGCTCAGATATGGGTGCGCGTTAAAGAACCCCAGGTGGTCGAAATTTCGAGAGCCCTGCACTATGGCGTATCTCACAACTTTATGGTGGTTTTAGGACGTTAAACACCACAAAACAATCAATCATGTCCTGCTTACCTGCAAGGTTTTTGCTTGAATTTCTAAATAGCAAACTATAGCAGCTCACTTTTGACACTTCCTGTAATAGCTTTTGAATAATTCATTTCCAAATAAGATACAGTACGCACTAAGTTATCTGCTTTCAAGGTCAAGATTATTAGAGCTTGAAATGAAGCTGCATGGTATGCATATCCACGAATATATCCACAATTTTGTACCTTGCGACATTGGTCTCACTGTGGAAACTCACATAACGCACAGAACAGAAAAGGAGTCTGTGCGCATCATTCACAAGGCTGCTTCGTGATAACCCCTTCAACAATCTATTTAGAAAGAAGCCTCTGTGCAAATTGGCCTAATACAGACATAGAATTCGTGGATTCTTTTGCATGTTTCATGCATTGGTCACATCGCGGTCGTTATCAATGAAAACGTTTAAATGAAGAACATTTAGTGCTCAGTCAGAGGAATCGGTATACGACGAAAGGGAATCATGTCTAAACAAGATTTTAGTGTATCCCTTTCTGCGCATTGATGTAAGAAAGCTTGCCCAATGTTTATTGGTGTTTGGAAGTTATAGCACCACATAAATTAGATGCACACGCGTTTACCTTTTGTGGCACATGTTCATCGCGACGCCAGATCAAGATTTAGCTCTTTTGATAGCTTTAAAAGGTAACATTATGCCAGACACATAGTCTGAACCCTACAAAAAGATAACATTAGCAATCACATAACACAGGTACTGCATAAACACTCAATCAAATCACTGTTTACACGGTGAAAGAGCAAAGGCATGGACTTTTCAGAAATGAAGAAACTAACGTCTGAAAATCAAAGAGGTACAGTTCACAGCTTAAAACAAGAATTCGGGAAGGAACTCTTCTTTCCGCAGCAAGGAAAGGTGAAACTGCTGAAGGGCTCAGTGTCAGCACTCTTTAGGATACGTTATGACATGTCTCCCCTCTTGCTCACCCCTGATTTCACATGGTATGAGCGGCAAACAAAAGCACGTTGCCAGACCTAATCTTGAGGGCCGTGGTCATAAAGTGATTCTTTCACCTATCTAATATAGCAATACCGCCTTCTGCTCGCCAACGTCACTAAGAATTCACCCCTTATAGATATATAGGTGCGTTTGTGAATCTGCATTCGTGTGTCAGTGGCGCAATCAATAGAGCGCTAGCCACCTACGGACGTGTACCGAGATGTCGAGAATTCGACTCCCTTGTCATTCAAACCAACGAAACTTCTTTTTATTTGCCAGCTATTTTACTGACATATATCCGTAACGGAAATGCGTGGCAAGGTCATGGTGGACTCCACCATGAAATAAATTTCTGCTCAACGAAATCAAAGCTCCTCAGTCATTGGTTATCGCAAATGCAAACAGAGATAAAAATGTTTCAGTAACCAGCTCTTGAACTGCACGACCACCTCTTTATTTTTTATGGTTGTTTAGTGTAGCCTTAAGCCACGGTGTGTCTTTTAAACCCTTTATTGAAATGCGGTTATACAAAAACCTTGTTTTTCTTTAAGAAAAATTACGGCTTTTCTCTCGGTGATAGGAAGTGATATAAATTAGAATCTGACTGCATGAAAGTGCATTAAATAATCTTTACACTACGTTGCACTATTTGGTACAGGAAACTGCTTCAGTGCATAAAAAAAATCTGCGGCTGTATCCAACAACATAACCGGAACACTAGACATAGAGAACGCTATTCTAACCAAAAGATCTCAAGTTATCTTTCCTTTGCACAAATTTGGTGCGTTTGACAGTGTAGACTTTTCCTTATGCTTTTTAGAGAGGTAAAGGTGTGATTGTTTGAGCGCCGCGCAGTGCGAGTACAAAACCCCGCACGCAGACCCCTGCTTTTCTCCTTGAAATCTCTAAATGCGCCTAATTCATTGTCTGTTATTACTGTTCACTTCTTCGCTAATTTTTTAACACTGTGGATACTGTTAAATTGAAGAACCTTTTGTTCTCCACAACACTGACGGCAATCACTACAGTCAAACGCAGAGAAAATAAGTATGGCGCTGCCACAACGTACAGCTTCTCAAGATGCCCACTGCATAAACAATTCAGAAAGAAGGTCGACATTATGGCGACGGCAGAGTACATAGGTCGCACCCTATAGGCGGACATTTGCCAGTAAATGTCGTTATTTTTCTGCGGCATTCATGGAATCAGTTTTAGCGGTCAGTGCTATTACACTCCAAGCAGCAAGGGGGGATATATATCACCTGTGCGTGTGAAAACTGCCCTACTCTAACAACAAGCCATCACACGCTAACATTATATACGATTAAAAAATAACCCAACTGTTTGTAGGGCGCTAACAATATGCCAGCGAAGCCAGCGTTCCATTAATGGAAATGATCCGGCCGAACTGCGCGTCACCGAATCCCTCCCTGTCAGCACCTATTTGTGTCATGAGCCACTATCATTTTTTCCTGATCCCACAGACTGAAACTGTACCCGGCAATCAAGAGCATCATGTGAAGACGAATTGGGAAAATACAAGGAGCGTTTGTGGAGCATCGTTTCTGTGCGTCAGTAGCACAGTTTTCAAAACGCACGGCACCAAGCTTCGTGGACCAGGAGGGTCTGGGTTCAATCTCAGTTTGATTCTCATCAACTACACTTTTCTGTCTAACATTCCTTTGTGGCCCGTTAGTATTCATTTTATCAACGTCATATTTGTGAGGAAAGTACGTCAGAGAAATCTTGGTAAGCCTTGACAAAAGAAACGAAAACAAGAAAGAGCGAAAGGAAGAAATGTTAACCAGTTTGGCATAGCCGGTATATTACCCTGCACATGGAGTAGGCGTGGATCAATGTTCCGCTAAACCAATTATTTTGGCTTATTTTCTTCCCTGCGTCTTGCGCTCCACTGGCTCCTCCACTCCACCGCTGGCTGCTGAGACACTCAGATATTACTCTCAATGATCTCTGCCGTAACTGGCCATAACACAACCCGCAGCTCCTGTGTTTGCTTCACCCACGGGTAATAACTGGTCTGTAGGTTAAGTACACTTGCCCCACAAGACATTTCCAGAGAAAACGAAGCTGCTGTATAGGCCGCATAGAAAAAAACATTATTCACACATACACAAAGCGAAGGCGCACATGGCGACAATACTTGGCCAATATTCTTTACATGTAACTAAGCACATATAAAAAAGTGAGGCTCAATATCCATATTCACAACGGAATGCGATGCAAGTTTTGCGCACGTAAATATACATTGAAAGCAAATTAGTAGAGCAATACCTGCGCACTCACGTCTCCTTAAACATATTTGATGAGAAAAACACAGAAATAACAAAGCAGCTTGAAAGTCAGCCCGTATACTTGGCCGCAACTATAAACTAAGTGACACATTCAGTGACACTTATCCCCTGCAATTTGTCGCTCATCGGATATGCCATTGCTTATAGTTGACCGCATAATTTTTTATTTATTGTGTCCTCATTGTACTTTGAATGTAAGCCGAGTGCTACAGGAGAAGTTGTGCACCAATAGCATCCACACGATGCACTTTCCTTCATGAATCATTTGCCCTTGCGTCGTGCTTTATATCTTGTAGCGCTACTTCAACTTCAAATCAGTCATTATCAGCTAAACGCCTGAAGCAGAATTTAGGCTCGTACTCATTTATTATTTGATGGAGCCACGCAATTTCGACTTCCATATGAGATACACACTGCTCAACTAGCTTTGCCACACATCAGCATAAGACGCATTTCCAAGCTGTCGCCGCTGGATAATTAACCGGCGCGATGCTTGGCTCTGTAACTACAATGCGTTTGCTATGTAAAATAGGCATCGCAATATATATGGCTGATGACACAGCCTGTACGTGTGATTGTGCTGTCCATGGTTATCACAGCGGAATTCCGTACTAATGCTGTTCATATTATCTCTTTTTTACATTCACACTTACTTGTGTACAATCATGACGTAACTGGGTTACACAGTAGATCAGCCATATTTTTCAGTCTCCAGCAAATTCTTCCTGATAAAACAGTTTCCTCTCTACACGTCATTGTAACCCTATGCGCTATACGTGTAACGGTGAGACATTGCCGTGTACGTTATTCAAACTTCCATCGCTTTTTCTCTACAAAAAAAGGCCAGGCAGCAAGAAAATCTAACAGCTGGTGCGCCACTTATTTGTTACAAGTTGTCCTGGACTAATTTGTGGATCAATTATCTCATATACCACGTATTCTCATGAAGGATGTCTAACTGCACACGAAGCGAGGTTAACGCGTCACAACAGGCACCAAGTAAGCGTAAACGCTATGTGTCCACTTTTGCGAGTTCCATTTTTAAGAATGTGCACCGCATATTTCATTCGTGCGCGCATTCCCACAATGCGAACAAGAGCATGCGGATTGGTTACAAGTTTTCATCGCCTATTCTTTACATTATTTACATGTTATTAGAGAGTCATGTAAAACATACCAATATTTAGGAGAGCGCTTTGTGTTTATGCATTCTATGACTAAAGCGAACGTTTGTATGGTAAAGCCCCACATGATTGTGAGAGATGCCGTAGTGAGGGGTACGAAAATTTAGCCCATCTGGTGTTCTTTAACGTGTCCCTAAATCGAAGAACGTGGTCCTCAAGCGCTTTTGCCTCCATCGAAAATGCGGCCGCGTCGGCCGAGATTCTATCACGTCACCTGCGGTTCAGCATTCGGGCGCCGTAACTGCTAGACCACCATGATCGGTAGTTCAAAATTTGGTACCTCTTGGTATTTCATTCTAATAATTTTTAGTAGCCCTGTTCAGCTCAGAAGAAGGGTAAAAACTGCTGCTTTTTCTCAGTTTTGTGGCGCACATGTCACTGCTCCCTTCAAAAGAGAACGCTGATAGCGTTCATCCACTGATGCTGTGAAAGAAATACAGAAAATCAAAACAAATAATAAAAGCTAGAACACGTACCACTCACTACGTCAGGTTACCGCACAGTTTTGCATAAAACTTTGAACAGCAATATATGAAATGTTAAGTTTATGGGTGAAGTTTCTGCTTGTCGCATCTAAGAAAGCTCACCGCGTGAACAGGAAAACCGGTAAGCGGAAATCGATGCCACCGATCGATCTACACATGTGGCGGTATACCCAGCGGTTGCTTCTTTTCACAAACGCTATCTTTGTAGTATCAAGCTTATATAAAAGCGAATACGAAAGTATGCTGGCAATGATAAGCAAAAAAATTGCTTGCCCTTCCCCGAAGGGAATGGTGAGGAAATGTGAATGCATTTATTGCGTCGAGAGAGGGTAGCGTTGCTGTCCGACATTCGCCGTCACCGGCTTCTGCCATCGCCTTGAGAAGCACCCAGCCAGTGAGCGGTCGAACGTAAAGATCGATGGACGGGAACGTTCTCTGCTCCTTTATGGAAAAACTTTTATGAAAGTAGGGGACCCTAAAGCATCACCTTTAGGAGTTCAACGCGATAGCGACATTTTGCTCCTAGGGCGTACATCAAACATTCAGTGCAAGAAAACATTTCCAAGTTGCTATGCACCCTTTACGTTGCTTCAATGAGATAGACGCAGAAGCATGTGTGCCTTTTGTAGGGGGGTGCCGGCTTTCAACCACGGAGCCTTCATGCTAATTACATAATCTGACGTTCGTTATGGTCTGCCCAGATGTACGTCAACAGAGACAACAATTGCAATTGCAGGTGACGATCCGATACAAACTCACATTGTTGTAGAAGTCCTGAGAACGCACATCAGACACTTCGCACGTGCTCCCTGTCTTCACCTTGCACTGTTGCCTTCAGAGAGGCGCCAAACATCGTTCGCTGAAATGATTGTAAAGTACAACGAGAAACTTTCCTCGGGCTTCACTCCTGCATCTAAACCATCGATAGCCCTTTGGTGTCTTATTCGACCCACATTGCATCTTAGTGTACCGGGGACCCGGAAGAAATCAGAGCTTTCATCGCCCGTGCTGAAACAACTGTCTCTTTTTTTGCACGAGAAATATTCAGAAAGTGTACATATGTATACCGATGACTCCATGAACCGCCAATGTTCGACAGGTGCAGCAGTTGTCCCAGCAAGAGGTGTTACCATCAGCTATAGGACTGACCACTCCACGACATCTACAGCAGCGGAACTAGCTGCTTTGCGCGCTGCACTTTGTGTAGTCAATCGGGAACCACCGCCGCAATGGTCTATTTTCAGTGACTCTCGTTCTGCTCTACAATCTGTGCTCTCATCACTGCGTCACGGGCCATATGAACAGCTTGTTTTCGAAATTCGGTGTTTTTTCCACACTTCACACGAGAGAGGGCATCATGTGACGCTTCAGTTGCTGCCAAGTCACAGTGGCGTCGCAGGGAACAAACATGCTGATAGTGCCGCGTGTGCGGCCCTTGAAAGAACACGAGAAGAAACCATACCACTTTCGCAGGCCAATACAGCCAGTAATCTTCGACGACTTGCGCGTGAAATCACGTTTTCCCTATGATGCTCACCAAGCAATGAGACAAATCGTCAACGCCACCTGTCCTCTTTGATGGCTCTCTGCAGGCCCACTGGGCTCGACAGAAGAGAACCCAACTGTCTTCATCGCGTATAACTATAGAAGTGGCCTTTACAAAATCTTATTTCTTTGTCATAGGAAATGCTGACTACGCTCTCTGCGATGCCTGTTCTTGCGAAGAGACGCTACATCTCATCCTGTGCGACTGTCCGTTGCATGACATCCAGAGACAGTCACTGGCGTCCGTTCTTGCGCGCATCGACAACAGCTAAATGTCTGCTGACACTATTCTCTCAAGTGCCCGAGAAAAGACATTGCAACGAAAGGCGACAAAAGCTCTGTTGAAATTTCTATGTGACACGGACTTGAACAAGCGGCTGTAACAGCAATGTAACATGCCACGAAAGACAAGACTGGGCTATTACTGAGTGCACGCGCGTGTGCTGCCGAATGTGATGTGTCTATCTCTCTTCCCTCTCTACTCTCTACCTTTCATCTCCCCTATCCCACTTCCATGCGCAAAGTAGCAAACCGGCTGCCTACAGGCTAATTAACCTCCCTGCCGTTCTTTTCCTGCTATTTTCTTTCCTTCCTGATGTCCGTGGGCAATTGACGCTTGTATCACGCATGATTGCTGCAGTATTTTATGTTGAATTGTGAAGAATGCATACTGGTCGCATTTGATTGCGAAGCATGAAATATACTTTCACTGCATTTTCAAGCAGAAGTTTTTTTTTCACTGATATCACAAGCCGAGGCGTCGCCGTGTGATAGAACATCTGCTCACCACGCAAACGGACCACGTTGTATTCCCACTTGGACCGAAAGAACCCTGGTTTGGTCCACACTACGCTCCAGGATTTTTAATAATTTATTTTTACTTGCATCATTTCCAATTTTTTGGTCACGCATAAGATGATGTTTTTTCGCTCACAACAAGTGGCGCCAACGTCGACACCAGAATTTTTTCAAAACGAGCTAATAAATGCTATCGCAAGAAGGTGTTTTTTTTCTAGCTTGGTGGCGCACAGGTCAATGCTTCGTTAAAACGGGAAAGCTTATAGCGTCCCTCTGCTAAAGCTGTAAAAAGTAAAAAGAAGCGAAAAAGAGAAGAAAAAAAGCTACAACACATAACACACATTTTGTCAGGCTGCTGCAGTGTTTTGCAGAAAACTTTGGAAAGCAATCTATGAAATGTTTGGTTAGCGGCTGAAGTTTTTGCATGACGCATCTAAAAAGCTTGCCGAGAGGTCAGCAGAAACGCCAACCTTGCGCGTAAGGCGCAGAACAGTCACAGCACAAGCTAGAAAGGCGGCCTTTCAGAGTCTCTTAATAAACACTCATTGTGTGATTGCTGCAAGCACACTTGCTTGATTCCCACTACAGCATTAATAATAAAAATTTTAAGGTAGTAGGCCAGCAATCGCTATGCTATTTTTCATCATTCTTCTGAGAAGAGTGGTATGCGCTAAGCACCTGCAAGAAATTTTGTGCCAATTTTTACTGTAGTGGCTGACGACGATGAGGAATTATGCCTAAAATGTGCATAAACTCTGAAGTGGGCATAATGCATGGGCGCCTCAGTTATTAGTCGAGCAAGAACAAGCTTTTCTATTGGGTCGGAGCGTTTGATGACCCACTCGTTATGCTATTCGCATTGTGAGACGACTGGTTGTTCTTTGGCTCTTTTAAAACGCTTTATAAGTCGTATCAACTCAATTGCTTTCATGACATCAAGCCAACCTAAGGCAAGTTTGCCAAGTCACAAGAACCGGGGTAGCTCTAAGGTAGAATACTGAGCTGGCATTCAGTGCACTGGAGATTAAGCCCCACTTTGTCGTTGGTATTCAAGTATTTTCTTAGTTCGCGTAACAGAGGTTACGGACATTGGTGGCGGCGGCAGCAGCATATAACTACGGCGTAGCGCGAGACCCGAGGTGTGGTCTCATAATAGCTTTCGCTGTAAAACGGTAATCAGTATTTAATGCCGCGGATTGATCTAGAGGAATGAGGGTGGAGCGAGTGATGGGTCGTTTTCACGAAAGCCATCTTTGTACCAATTAGGCTATATGAGAGAGAATACGAAAGAATGCCGGCTATTGTGGGCGAAAAAAAAAGCACTGTAGCCTCTTCTCCGAAGCTAAACTTGAAGAATTTGCGAATGCATTTCTTGCGCCGAGAGAGGATACCAATTCCATGAGACATTCAAACGCCTGGAGAGGCACTTAGCCTGTGAACGGTCGAGAGTGAGGAGCGAGCGGACGGAATAGTGAGGCGCCAGCGTTCTTGGCTCAGTGTTGGCGTTTTGCAGCTGCGTCTCGAGAACATATTTTCGGTTGTTCTTGAGAGGCGCCCAGGGAGTGTATGGTTGAGAGTGAGGCGCCAGTGGACGGGAGAGCGGGGCGCAGGAAGTAGAGGGCGAATGGCGAAAGAAGGAGCGGCGAAGCACTGCAGCCCCTGCACCTACCCTCTCCTACACTCTTTCGCACCACCAGCTCAGGTTGCTAAGGGTGAGCATAACCACGCGCGACCGGAGCTGTTGATGTGGGAGAAGGAGTGAGAGCACAGAGATAGTACCTGCTGGTGCACGGACACCAGCGCGGAAAAAGCCGGGTGCCTGATATAGCCCGCCTAAGAAACGCATTCTCATTAAAAAACATAGCAATACAATTCTTATTTATTAAAAGATAGCAAATGTGTTCGGAATAGAGGTGATTATTTTCCTCGGAGCAAATTTAGAAAAGTAGCTTCGCCAGAACACTAAAAGCACAGGCTAAATATGCGCATGAAGCAAATGGCATGGTTTTCGAACGTCGATTTGACTGCAATGAGCTTTCAGAATGTATGCCTACGGCTATTTTCTTTTATGCAGATTTGAAATTTTGAGTACTTTCTAGAAACGTTTTCACCACTTAGAATAAGAAAGAAACTGAAAGGGAAACAAGAAATAAAAAACACAGTCCATCTACGCAGCGAATGAAGATTAGTGAACAAAGCTCCGGGGTTCATCGCGGTAACCGCCAATCACTCGTACATAGCCCACTCGAACATGGAAACGCTTGACAACACGCGTCTACATTATATAAGATGTTATTTGATTGATCGCTTCAATGGTCAACACCATAAAGTTCTTTGTCTGCCTGTCTGTCTGTTCAAAGGTCAACTCCGCGAGGCCCTTTCGGGGGTGAGGGAGCTTTAAGAATTTTTTTATGAAAGAAAAAAAAGAAACAGTTGAAGTGAAATACAGAAAAGAAACATATTAAATGCGCACTTTGTGAAAAATTGAGAAACAAGAGAAAAAGAATTGTGATGTGTAGTGCAGTACAACAAGTAAAGTCTGCCGTGTGGATTAAGAACAATTTACCGTTAACACAAGCCGTGCAAACCTTAATAAACAGAGCAGCTGGTCAACCTTACTACCTTAACGTAGCTTTGTCGACTGATGCTTATTCATTCTTTGGCAAAGATCGAGAATAGTCGATCGACAGCTACTCACTTATTATGTATGATAGGCATAATTACCAGGGTGATTACGATCACTTTCAGTCAGACCTCCGCACAACTAGTGATTTACACACAAACGTTGTGAAGCAAGCGCAAGGCTCGTGATGCAATTTACAAAAAATCTCCTTTACGGGACTCTAGTGCGCGTGCGCAGAACGGTAGTGTGATCAGGGGAAGAAAAAATTCTATCTTTAACTGGCACTAAGAAGTCATCTAAGTAGACCATGAGTGTTGGTCTAGACACGGCGCCGTTTTACCGCCTAGCAGACCACTTCTCGGCTATACACGCGGTCACAAGAAATGGCCAAGTACATCTGTGCTTCTCTGCAAAGGAAGCCGAAAGATGGTAGTCTTCTGTCTTGAGACATGACGCGGGAATTTGCAAAATTCAGCAGTATTGTGAAGAAACGGAAGTGTTTTAGAACGCAGAGCCACTGATAGGTGGCCGTACTGGGTCGTTTTAGTTACAACCTTTGATTTTTTAGCAAAATGCAGGAAAAACCCACTCTTTGATTCATAGCGTCGCATTTGGAGCAATGCAGAATAAACACTTGTCTTGAGAGATACGTATACCACTTATCAGTTTAATTATTTAAAGACTACCTACATCGCCTCATAAGCACACTTAGTGGGGGAGCACAGTCAGTAAAAAAGGAATGCGTAACAAATTATATAAACACACATACAAAAATATCCGTCATATATTACCTAAACATAAGTATGGATGACGAAATATATTTTCAATACACATTGTAAGTACATAAACTGTGCATTTTCTAAATACAAAAAACGCTGCCTAATATTTATGCATTGACATTGCAACTAAAATGTGCGTATTATTTCATTTTGATTGAAAACGTTCACAAGCATGAACGCTGGTTCGAGATCAAGATTGGTGGGCTTCGAGTATGGTGTTCAACTTTAGCCCAGTGGCTGCATAGGTCAGACACCAATTGACAGACGACAATACAACATTTTGCATTGATTTATTCCAAGAAAGACCACCGTATTTAAAAAAAGCGAAATAGATTCAGGTTTAGGCTCTATAGCCAGAAACTAACCCGCTAACTTGGCTGTGCCCTCTTCTCTCCTGGTAGAAGTGCGAGCCTTTTGTCAATCGTACTCGGCTTGCGCCACGCCAGGCAAAATTGACTTTGCCACTAGGTTGGTGGCTAACGGGCTGTGTACATTAGTTGGGGGTGTCTTTGTGGAGGCTGCTGCTTTGTGGTTGCGTAACTTTAGGCGTATTTACACGCCTGTCGTGCGATGTGTAAGAGCTTCGCTCTTGAGTCTGTCAGCTTCATTAACCAGCACGTTATCTTTGTTATCTTTTCGTCTCCTGCTTTTATAGACTACCAACCATGCTGTCACCAAGCCATGCGTGACTTCATGATCGATGAACTAAGTTATCAATATTGAGGTCGTTTCCCAGCATTCATGTGTTGGCATGGGCGTTGACGTCATGATTTGTGAGCGAAAAATAATCTTGCCCATTGCCGGAAAGGCGAGAAAGATTCCATAAAATTAATAACCAAATTATCTGATTTTTTGTGTGAGGATCAAATGCTGGCCGTCTGCTTGGTAAACTAGGTGTTTTATTCTCAGCCATACGCCTGCTTTGAAATGCAGTGAAAATGAGTACCTCTGCATAAAAATGCAGGGAAGACAAATCAACCTTTGAAACACATGCGCCCTGTTCATAGATTTTATATTGCAAGTGGTATCGCAGTATTATTGCGTGGTGCAAGCGTACATTGCAATGTGGCATCTGAACTTGTGAATATATATCGACTTGGAGTGAAATAAAGTCTAAATTTAAAGGCTTGTTTTTTATGTTAGACCCAATAATATACAGAACTAGCATACAATAGGGACAGGCAAAGTAAAGAAAATGTTACTAGAAGCAATTGCAGTGTAAACGTCCAAAGGAAAAAGTGGACGAAAAGATGACTTGCCCCCAGAAGTAAAACTTCAACCTTTGAATCATGCGTCTTTTGCTATTCTGCCAAGCTATAGTGGCTGTCATCCCCACGTCAACTATATGTGCATTTATGCGTGAAAGCGACAGTCAACACCATCTGTGTTCATTAAGGCCAGTGTAGAACGATCTTTTCCCCGTAAAGGAGAAACACGTGATTTCATCACGAGATGACAGCTGACCAATAAACTCTTTCATACCACCTGAAGGCATTAAGTCTACCTGAACGAGATCCTCGCTATGAATGAAGGACAAAATACCACGTTACAAACCCACTGGCGCGCACAAGGGTGCCATGATTCTGGTCTTCTGGTTCTCCCAACGTTTCACGTACAAACGATACGCTTCCCTCACACCAGTTCTTGTCAGCAATAAGCAGTCACAGCGGTTGGGGCCTTAGTGCCCATTATCTAAACGTGTTCATCTCCAAGCGATAAAGTAATATATATTAAATTTGAAAAAGGCATTTCAATGAGCCCCTGCGGCTGATTTTTATTTTGAGCGCTCCAGACGAGCTCGTGGAGCCTTCGAAGCATCAGGGATTAGAAAACCTCAAAAAAAACTTGTCAAAGCGTATACATGCTCAATGTATACAGTAGTCCCAGCCACCATAGACAAAGATTCACACGCTTGTTCCAGAAAGCTGTCCGTCTCACGGGGCCTAACCGTCTAGTGATTGCAGGTGATTTTAATGCTGCGCATAGCGTCTGGGGCTACACGTACGACACACCCAAAGGTAACGAGCTTTGGAAAAATGCGAATGACATGAGCCTTATTCTCATTACGGACAAGGCCTTCCCCACTCGCACTGGTACGTCCACGCAAAGAGATACTACGCTGGATCTATGCTTCGTCAAGAATATCTCTGACGCCCGCTGGTCCAACCTCGCGGCAGATCTTGGTAGCGACCACTTCATATTGGCTGTACACCTCCCCACAGTAAGCAGGAAGACCAAGTCGTACGCGTGGGTTGACTGGGACCTCCCTCGTAAGACCCGCGCAGAACGACCTCCTCCCAATACCCCACCGAGCCTCGAGACGTGGACGGCCCAGTTCAAAGCTGATGTAAACAAGGCAACCAAAACTATCAGCACAGACCTTCCAACCGAAAAGATGGACAGTCGTCTCGCCCACCTACTAGAGGCCAAACAATCTTATTTGGCCCGGTAGAAGGGCCAGCGCCTTCATCGGAGGTTACGCAAACGCATGTCTCAGCGGAACAAGACCATGATGGATCACTGCCGCATCCTTTCAAAACAGCAGTGGGACGAAATTTCTACTTCGATTGATGGTCAGGTTCGAAATGGCAAAACGTGGAACTTACTCAAACACCTCCTCAATGAAACCAACACCCGCACAAATCAGCGTCAATCGATCGTGAAGATACTTCATCAGCCTAAACGGACAGTGTCACCGGAAGGTGTTGTGAAGGACCTCGTGGAAAAATATCTTCCGCTTCCCACGGGCCTTGTGACTCCTCACCCTGATTACTCTGGCAGCGACAACACTAACTTAGACGCCGACTTCTCTATTGAAGATGTGCGCCGAGCTCTCCATGAGCTCAATGGCCGCTAAGCCCCTGGTCCCGATGGCATCACCAACAAGCTCCTACGCAACCTGGACGATTCCTCCGTCACTTACCTCACTGACACTATCAACGAGATATGGAAAAAGGGTGAGATACCCGATGCTTGGAAACTAGCCCACACGGTTCTCATACCCAAACCAGGAAAGGCACCGAGCCTAGATAACCTACGCCCCATATCTCTCACGTCGTGCGTGGGCAAAGTGGCTGAGCACGTCATCCTCAACCGGGTTGGTCGATACCTCGAAGATAACGACTGCATCCCGCACCACATGATTGGCTTCCGACCGGGGTTATCCACTCAGGACGCCATGTTACTCCTAAATCATCAAAATCTAGATGGCCGAAACACTCGGGACACTCGTGCAATACTCGGTCTCGATTTAGAAAAGGCCTTCGATACAATAACGCACTCGTCAATCTTGAAAGTGATCGCAGCCCTCGGCCTAGGTCATCGATTTTACTACTTTATCCGCTCTTTTCTCACTCGACGCAGAGCCGTCCTCCGCGTAGGAGACCTCGTGTCGGAAGAAGTGGAGCTCAGCCAGCGGGGCACTCTTCAGGGATCCGTTCTCTCACCCACGCTCTTCAACCTCGTGATGATCGGGCTTTCCGAACGACTTTCAAAAATAGACGGGCTAAATCAAACTATCTATGCGGATGATGTAACCATTGGTGCTCCACAGGGCCGCATGGCTTCATTGAGTCCGCCCTGCAAGAGGCTATTGACACCACCGAGTCTTACCTCGACCACACCGATCTCAGGTGCTCACCTGCGAAGTCGGAGCTGTTGATATATTTGCCCAAATGCCGGGGTGCCAAGCGCAAAGGGTGGAAACCTCCGGTGGAACACAATATCACCCTCCACACCAGATATGGTCGTACTGTACCCAGGGTAGACACCATCAAGGTCCTCAGCATGATCATCGAGTCTCGCGGAACCAACACCCAAACAGTACACAAGCTCAGGACTAAGACTGAGAATGCCATACGACTCGTACGTAGAATAGCCAACAGGCACCATGGCCTCAAAGAAGACAACCTGCTGCGTCTCGTACACGCGTTTGTTTTGTGCCATTTTACCTAAGTTGCCACTATACACATGTGGCTACGTGCTGAGCGCGATCAACTCCATGCGCTTATTCGCTAGGTGGTCAAACGAGCCCTTGGCCTCCCTATCACCACTCCAACGTACATACTCCACGAGCTTGGCGTACATAACACACTAGAAGAGATCGCCGAAGCTCAGGAACGCGTCCAATTGACCCGACGCACTACCACCAAGGCGGGCCGCCATATTCTGCGCGAGCTCGGCTTCTTCTCCTCGAGGGCCAGGGACCCCCCAGAGTTGACTCTAACTCCCCGTGAAATCCGCGACCTTATCACGATCGCTCCCATACCACGAAATGTACACCCCGAATACAACAGAGGCAGGCACCTTGCGCGGGTGACCACCATTCTCAAGCGCATAGACATGGAAGCGGACAACGTCTCGTTCGTGGACGCCGCTGCCTATCGCAACAACCAAGCCTTCGCCGCGGTCGTGGTATCATCCGCGCAGCAGACTCTTAACTCAGCCACAATCCTCACCCGAAACCCCGAAGTAGCGGAGCAAGTAGCTATAGCTATAGCTATGCTCGACAGCAAACGGGAATTCATCTATAGCGACTCCAGGCCGGCCATCAAAGCCTTCGAACACGGAGTCATCTCCGACCAGGCGTTACGTATCCTGCGCAATGCGGACCCGAGTGCCCTGAAGCACCACACTGTCATCTGGTTCCCCGCCCATCTCGGCCAGGTGCTGGGTGCCCTATCCAACCTCAACGAGATCACCCATGATGCAGCGCGCGCACTTATCGACCGCACTGCCACAGGGCAACCTCATCTTGCTGGGTTAGATACCAATCGGGATGCACCAATTACGTACAATGAAATTACAAAGCACTTTTACCTGGAACGCCTCATTTTTCCACCCCCACATTCGACACTTAACCGACCGCAGGCATTAACCCTACGCCTATTACAGACACAAACGTACCCAAACCTTGACACGCTTCACGTTTATTATCCCGATGTATACCCCAGCGACACATTCCCATCATGTGGACACACAGCGACACTCGCACACATGCTCTGGGAGTGTAGAACAACTCCTCCTGACTCTACCTCAAGCAAGTGGGACAGGTCCCTCAGGAGCTCACTTCTCGCCGACCAGATATGTGCCATCCAGCAGGCCCACGAAGTGGCCGCCAGGTACTCCCTGTCGGTCCCTACGTGGGAGACGCCCGCTACACGCTAAGCGCGTCCTGCAGGACTGCAATAAAGTTTTTTCATTCCATTCCATTCTCGAAAGCCATTTCCACTGCCCAAACCACTGCCGCCTCTCTGTTTGCCTCGGAGGCATTACTTTTCTTTAATGCGCCCTTGGCATGCATCGGGTGTTTTCGTGAAAGTTGTACTGCTAGAGTGGCTTACGCACAATGGTGGATGTCTAGGCACACACAGTTTAGATAAAACATTCGTTCTAGTTTCTGACATAGATCTGTGAACTCACTCATGAGTCGACTTACTCAGACTCACTCAGACTCGGATCAACCCGTTTGTCTGAGGCTGAGTGAGTGTGGTTGAACAAAATCTTTGTGAGTGTGAATACGAGTTAGTTTGGAGCAGGAAAATTTTGGTTAGTCTGAGTTTCAGTGAGTGGTCAGAGCAAGATGTATTTTTTTGAGTGAGTCTGAGTGAGTTCTACATTTTTTGTTAACTTAGGGTCGTATCTATATACTATTCTGCACTGCTTCAAGCATTACCGGGACAAATGACTACTTTCACGTTTTTAAAGGCAGCGTGCTTCATACACCATTGCAATACTTATTGATCAGAGGCACGAATCAAGTAGGGGGGTGCTTTGATACCCCCCTCGCCAATTCTTCCAAAAAAGTTCTTCATAAATATATTTTGTGTTTCATCTTTTCCGAGACAAAATGACTTTATACTCACAACTCATAACTCGTATATGGCACTAAGTCTACCAGCGCCAAAAAAGCATCGCTTATGTAAGATAATCGTATAAAGGGCAATGACGCCAGGTCTGTAAAGGGTAATTAAAGAATAACGCATTCATCAGTCGACTCTTTCTGACTCGCTCACACTCATATGAAGCCGTGAGTCTGAGTCTGAGGGAGACCGGCCGTGTAATGTTTTGATGAATATGAGTCAGTTGAGTTTGGCTGAAGAAACGTTTGCTGTATTTGAGTTCGAGTAAGTCTGCCGACATATCGTTCTTGGTAAATTTTTCAAAGACTAGCCAGCGGTACCTGCAGATGTTTTCCACCACGCATGCCATTTACGCAACACTATGCACAGCGTAGTTCTTCCTCGACAAGAAGGAGCATCCCATAGTGTGTATGTCAGTCCCGACCTACAACATTGAATGCACGTGTGACAAGATGCCATATGACCTCCTTTACAATCGTCATATGATGCTCCGTTTAATGTCATTAGCCGCACACGAAAACACTTACTCCTGCTCATCATCGAACAGGAAGATATGGTCTCCGTCGACCGTCTCAAGCTTGATTACTTCGGCACCGCCACTTCAACAACGTGTCATATTGCGGTTGCGTGACACTCTATTCTCTCCGCGTGCTTTTCGTGGCTCAACAGCCTGCTTCTAGCCACCTGTCAAACACTCACGACTTCTCGCTAGAAGTGAAGTCCTGTAGTGAGCTGGCGCGCACCTTATAAATCATAGCAGAAGACGGCCACGATGACGCATCCAATGCTTCGTGGTAGCGCATGTTCTTGATCACGCCTGAATAGATGGCTTCACGCGAAACAAATTTATTATCTCACATCATCGATGTTGGTCTCTCTGCTTACACAGAAGAATAGATATAATGATTGGCAGGGACATAGCGTAGTGGTACTTTACAGCTGTCTTTGAATGTAGCGAGAGTAGTCGTAGAAGCAGGTCGTACTCAATGTCGTTGGCTGAAAACGATGAGTAGCAACCATATTCTCACTCCCGGTTTAACTCGTGGAGGATCTTTGCTATTGTCAAGTTTAAAAGAGATATCACTCGGTGCATTAGGAATAGAATCTGGCTGGTAACATCATCTTTCACGGAAGGCAGTATGAGCGGTGTGCTAGCTATAGAGTGTGTCCACCGTGCGCTCATTGTAGCGTGATCTCAGCCAAAAGGCCACCTAAACTCTATTTTTATTATAATTTCTGCCCCGTATAAGTCATCTATCCATATTTTAGTTTGGTCTATTTTTATAAAAAACAATTTTTTGGCCCTGACTAGTCTGACACACCCATTGTGTGTTTTCGGCTAGGCAAACATGAACTTCGTCAGTACGTCTTGTTGAACACACCACACTTTACGTTAAAATGCCCCAGTAAACACAGTACTGCTAGTGAGCGAACAGTATACCCTTGCAGCGGCTGACACGTAAGAAAATCTGAAAAAGAAGAGGTCGTTATTAGGCTTCTTTTGCAGTATAATTTACAAATAACTGATAATGAAAGACCTATAAATGCGCTAAAATATAAGTAAAAACTAGCAAGAAAGTTGCCAAGGTGTCAGATTTTTTTCGCTTCCGTAGTTACGAAGTAACTACTTCTAGGTTGCGCTGTTCCTGCATTCAGTTATGTCCTACCAACTTGCCCAAGCTTCCACGCTTCACGCGTCAGCTAGAAGTTTACGTCAACAGATGGGGTCGCAAATTAGCCACAAACGGCACACTTGGTTGGCAACTGCCGCACAAAGAGAAGAGTGATGAAATATTGTGCGCTTCAACCTTCAAGAGAAATGCCAAATTAGTAGACAGCAGTAACCACCTATTCGGCCTAATGTCATCTCCAGTGTGCTACATCAATGAAAACACAAAACCCCAAAGCTGTAAAAGCGCAGCGTTTAGTAGGTACAGTTATTTCTCAGAAACAGACACATTTTTTTTCAAGAACAGACATACACGCTCATAAATATATTTACAGAGCTGCATGGACCGAGATGCTGTAACGAGTAGCGCTGAAATTGCATAAAACATTTATATTTTAAAGCGACACCTTCAAGCAACACGTAAAGGTTTACACTCACGTATTCAAGTGACACTCTACACTGCAATAGAAATTAACAGAGGCAGACCAATATACTGTTGCAACAGCTCTTGAGCGACGCAGCTTTGGTGCTACGTAAATACGTCATTGATTCCATATTTACCTACAATCAGCGCAGTTTGGGAAAACGTTTGAACTAAGCCTTCATGTCCTTTGACCATTCAAAGGCAGTTGGTAAAAAAAACAGAGCAAGTTTCGGAAAAAATTGAGCTGAATCGAGGCAGAGGGCGTCGTAAACGACCGGCGATGACGCTTCTTGCGAGAGTCCCTGCAGAAATGCGCGCTGTGTAAATGTTCCCGCCGGGTCGAAAGATGCGACACCAGACGTGCACGGGATGAAGAGATTATAATCTTTCTTTACAAGTCGTAAGCACACTTGTTTTCGAATGTATGCCCTCAGAGAGGCAAGGCCCTCAAGAGAGAGAGAGAACCAAGCGCTATTCGCTTTCGGGAGGGGAGAGAACAGGTACGTGAATCTGAACGATTTGTGAGGCGTGCTGGCTCCTGAATATATGTGGGCATAGGGACGCAATGGGCAGAGTGACCCTTGTCATTTGCTTGGGTAAGGTGAGAGATTGTCCCATGGGGGTTCATTGTTTCTTCTGGCGAAATGCATAAAAGCCTTCGATGAACAACTGGCCTGTGTCGTGCAATGCACGCAGCATCTCCGCAGATTATTTCTTTGCTGACCAAATCAGTCATTCAGGTAATTCTTTCAATAGGTTCTTCATTTTTCGTCATCTATAAGGAGGAGGGCTTATAGCTTCATAACAGAGGCACGGTTGAAATTGAAAAAAAGCTATTAGAAAGGATTACGCAAAAGAACACCACATTCCTAGCATCCTAATACACAAAGATATCTAATATATGTACTTGAAATAGGGCAGTGATACACTTGCTTTCGTTTTATATTTTTATTGAACATTTGCACGTCGACCAAAACCTTTTAACATAACTCGACTATCATACCACGAATTCGACATTTTCATAAGTTCGCATTCGTTACCACACGATGTTGGTTTAGTAAAGCTGAGATGTATGCATATGACATAAAATTGTCACCCTTGCTTAGAATGCTAGATGGATAATTATATAGATAGATAGATAGATAGATACTTAGATAGATAGATAGATAGATAGATAGACAGACAGACAGACAGATAGATAGATAGATAGATAGATAGATAGATAGATAGATAGATAGACAGACAGACAGATAGATAGATAGATAGATAGATAGATAGATAGATAGATAGATAGATAGATAGATAGATAGATAGATAGATAGATAGATAGATAGATAGATTGAATGATCGATATTACTATGGTAGAAACAGTGGAGCTAATAGTAACACAAAAAAGAAGGGGCATCTCATGAGGAAGAATAAGAAGGGCATCGCCCCGCTGCGTTGGTCTAGTGGCTAAGGTACTCGGCTGCTGACCCGCAGGTCGCGGGATCAAATCCCGGCTGCGGCGGCTGCATTTCCGATGGAGGCGGAACTGTTGTAGGCCCGTGTGCTCAGATTTGGGCGCACGTTAAAGAACCCCAGGTGGTCGAAATTTCCGCAGCCCTTCACTACGGCGTCTCTCATAATCATATGGTGGTTTCGGGACGTTAAACCCCACATATCAATCAATCAAGAAGGCCATCGGATGCCGTGTACAATAGACATACTGTCCGCCATATTGGTTCTGCCAGTGTCACCTCGTCAACACTATATGCCTGCTTTTTTTATCAATGTGTGTACAACCGCTTCGTTCTCGTAAAGGTTTCGGAGCATACAGTTTGGTAAAATTAGTTAAAAGGGACTCTTGCACACACACACTTGGTTACCATTAGTGGAATTTAGCGAAAATGTTTTGTGAGCGCCCTATTAACTTTTTCCATTTCAATATTCACTCCAGACGCTCCAGTATCAGGACCAGTGCCTTTAACTTGTATTCCTTTCGGCTTTACCATATTTTCGTAAAGTACGTAGATATGAGAGAAGGAGGAAACGTCCAGTACGATACAGGAACTATAGGCTATCGAAATATGTTATGCAGTTCCTAAGAAACAATTTGGTTAAGGTACCGCTTCTGCTACTTCCTTCTTGAGACAAACTGCAGTAACCCACAGTGTCAAAGCTTTTAAAATCGATGCGTCGCATTCATTTTGCACGTTGCAAACAGGCTTGAAACGGTGCGAATTGAAGCAGCAATGTGCATCTGTAGCACCTTTATTTTTCTCTCTCTGTTTAGATATGTGCCACTGACGTGGTTTATTTGGCGCCATATGAATATGGTTATTTATATATAATTTGAAATTTAAAATTAAACTTTTAAGTTTTTAAATAGAACATTTATTGGAAATGTTTGACGAAAATGCCACTCGGCACGAAATCTTTCGAGGCAGAAATCTTATTACCTTTAGGTCTTGTGTTAGCTTCTGCTGGACCGCCTCAATTTTGTGTTTCCACCTGTAACAGAATGAGATAAAGAAAGTTCTTCGGTCACGCAGGATATACATAGACTAACAATGAGTTTTTTTTTACTCTAAACACGGTAAAGCAAACAAAGGGGCTTATGAAGATCACTCTCGTAGTGAATTACGAAGAAAAGTTTGTTTGAGTAAGGAATCTTCTCTGTATTATTTTTCAGAATCATGATACTTCTTTGATGCAGTACGTCATTGAACAAAGTACCGCATAGCATTGAGGAGCTGCAGCGAGCCTTTTTACTCAGAAGATCATATATACAGTGAGCCATTGCAGTGTGCACTTCTGACAAGGTAAAAGTCGCTGCAAATTTAGCTGTATCCAATTCACGTTCACTTTGTCAAATGAAATTTGTCAAAGCACTCGAAGCTAGAGTATCAGAGCTTTCATTTAGGAAATCACAATCATTGAAATTGTGTAAAAACGGTGCCAGCAATTGATCCCGCTTGTTCGTTGAAAATGTTAATGACAACGAATGTCATGTAATGTTTATCAATGTGCTTGGACGTTTTTTTTTTCAAGACCTTTTTTAACTTTCTGAGGCAACTATACTCTATAACAACCTTCGCGTGTAATCACATAAGGGCTAGGTAAAATAATTTGATGAAATCTGGCAACAAAAAAAGCTATATATCGGCAAGACAGACCAGACGCCAAAAAAAATGTAGCGGGGTTGAGACTGCAAGAAAGGTCTTTGCTCTATAAGAAAAGGAAGTTTCTCCTTTGAGGATGCTCTTTCTCTTGCAACATTTTGAGGTAAGCGTCAGCCAATAAACTTTTCTCCCTAACCACGTAGTCTTAGCCGCGTGTGCACGCACACGCGGAGTTCTTTTTATTGCGAGGTGCAGCTGCACTTAGTGCTCTGCCCAGCAGTAGCCGCGAAAGGCATGTCAATTGCGATTTTGGTACCCAATATTCACGCCAACAATTCATGAGTGGCATCTTTAGTTTGTTTTATAAATACGGTAACGTCTGAACTGAACTTTAAGTACTTGAGGGGCCCGAATGTCATCGTCCATACATCTCCGGTCACGTGATTACCATGATAGGAACGCGCCTAATAGAGGCCACTACAAACAGTGCTCAGACCCGGGTTAAAATGAGCGAAGAAGCACTGAAATATTCTATTTGACCAAAATAGTAAACACGCATCGGCATTTTCATTTTTTACTCCTAATGTATTTAAAACTTCTGGCGAAAACACACACACAAGACAAAAAACTTGCTTAATGAAGTATATATATCTATATATATATATATATATATATATATATATATATATATATATATATATATATATATATATATATATATATATATATATATATATACAGTGGGAGTAATAATTCAATGGGCCAGTTAGTCTTCGTGAAGGTATGGGATATGGCACAACGGGAGCGTTGTCAACAAGGATAAATATATTCATTTCCCAACAGTTTCGGGAGGGGTCCTCCCTTCATCAGGGGATGAGTTATGAAGTTAGGAAGGGTTTCCCGACAGGAAACCCTTCCTTTACGCACGCCGCACGCTGACCGACCCATTACGGGGAAACCCTTTCTTTACGCACGCCGTCACGGACCCTCCCGGCACCGCGGCGACAATCTTGGGTGGCCCGACACACGTCGAGAACTGAACAGCACGTGATAAGAAACGTATGTGGACGTACACGGTCCGTTGGTTTCGTTCTCAGTGTTGACAGTGGCTCTTCCTCTTGTTTAATTTCTTTCTTTTCTTTCTTTTTCTTTTTTTCTCTCCCCTTTTTGTTTTTTTGTTTTCTTTCCTTTTTTAGTTTCCTCTCACTCTCGCAAACATGTTTCAAGGCGAGAGGGACGCGGCAGCAACGAAGTTTGGAAATTCATGTCAGTATAACTCATCCCCTGATGAAGGGAGGGCCCCTCCCGAAACTGTTGGGAAATAAATATATTTATCCTTGTTGACAACGCTCCCGTTGTGCCATATCCCATACCTACATATATATACCTATATATATACTTCGATGGGCCAGTTTTTTTCTTGTGTGTGTTTTCGCCAGACGTTTTAAATACATTAGGAGTAAAAATGCCGATGCGTGTTTACTATTATATATATATATATATATATATATATATATATATATATATATATATATATATATATATATATATATATATATATATATAAATATATATATATATATATATATATATATATATATATATATATATATATATAAAGGAAAGAAGTGTATACATAAGGGCTTGTTTTTACGTGGTTTGACACTATAATAATGAGATCTAACAGAAAATAATTCCAAGAAATGTATAGGGGAAGCTATTGGAACCAATGTAATGTAAATAGGAAGAAAGAAAAGTGGGTAAAGAAATAACTCGCCATCAGCAGGAATCAAGCCTACGACCTTAGAATAACGCGTTCGATGCTCTAACCACTGCATATCATGGTGGTTATCCTCCCAGCCACTTCATTGGGTTCGTATGAGAATTTAAACGTGGGCGCTCTCATGTTAAATTGTTATTAAGACTTGTGAACAGGGTGGGCTCGTGTGACTAAAAATTTAAGGAAAGCGTTCATAACTGTTTTGCCCTGCAAATTCACAGTGGTGGGGCTTGGCGTTTTTGTTTGTTAGCTCGTCACTTCTTCTTTTGTAATAACCATATTCAGAGCCCCATATTGTTACGAACCGAAGCTGCAAGATGCTACATTCTGTTGTGGATTTTGTTGCTTTGGCAGCACTCCTAGACTATTCTTCGGTAATAACTCAAGAGTTCTACCTGCCAGCAAGAGCCCGTGATCATCAAGTTCTCTCCGGCCTTCAGAAAGAACAAAGTCCCACTAGTGTCTTTCTTTGGAAGAAGTTCTAGGCCAGTACCGGCTAACTACAAGTTTTGAAGTTCGTCTGTCCATTGCTTTGCACGGCTCTACAGCCTCGACAAAAGCGGCTCACGGCCAGTACCTAAACTATAACAATGAACGTACACGCCTGGCCAGCCTTTCATTAGTATGTCATCGGCAGCTTCTAGTCCACAGATTTTATTTGCCTGGTGGTCCCAGAGCACACTTGCTACCTGACGACACAAACTGCTTTACTGAAAGCTGCCATCGGTGAGTTGACCTTGCGAAACTAAATGTGTTGCTACTCACTATAACTAGACTTTAACGCTACACAATACTATAACATGTGCAAGTTTCCCGCCCCACAGATGTAAAGTTTCCCTTTGTTAGGTTCAAGCATGACAAATTTACAACTACTGTTATATACACACTTGTATTATGAAGAGGGGGGCAAATACATCAGCAGATTTTTGTGATTTGAATATAAGCGAGCTTTCGTTTTGCTATTATGATGGGCCTGTCTAATTGCGACGTTTGATAGTTAGAAAGTTAATGTGAATTTATATTTCAGCAACCAGGTTACACTTGAGAAATTCGTGTTATTTTGAAAAATAAGTTCTATAGAAGGTTACCGCTGTAGACGCATTATACTTTAGTGGGACATATATATCTGGTCTGTAACTCCTATGAGTGGCTTCAGATGGTTTCAGAGTGATTAAAGCAGATTTGATCACTTTGAAGAAGTGATATCTTCGTCATAACAATATTAGAAGTGATTGTGTTTACTGATTGTTTTTAAATATATTGTTTTTGGCTCATCTTAGATCGCAGAATTTGTTAAGGTCCTGCGATGCATCGGTGTCATTCACTGGCACATCAAGCCTCCTCATGACTTGGAGCATCTGTACAAAAACGTTAGCAGCATATCCATGGAGTGAATGATGGAGAATTGGGCGAAGCATTCGTCCGTCTTCCTTCCGTCTGTGCAACCGTCCATGCGTCCATCCGCCCGTCCGTGCGTGCGTCCGTTCCTGCGTTCGTGCATGAATCCGCCCCTGCGTCCGTTCATGCGTTCATTCATGCATCTGTCTGTGTGTCCGTTCGTCCATCTATTCAACACTCCAAGTACCACCATCTCGCATGTTTTCATCATATATTCCCCATATAGAAACACGCCATCCAGTGGACATTTCAAGGACTAAACGAGAGGTGGCACACGCACACTTTCTAACAGCTTGCGCTTCGGTCTAGTTCCCACCTTTAACCACTTCGAGTTCATGGTATATACTAGTTCACTGTATTCATGGCACTGCGGCCCAACACTCGCTAAACCCTTCTAAAACCAAGGAGGTTACGCCCAGCGAGTATAACGTAGCAACCTTTTCCTGGCAGATAGAGCTCAATGTACATGCCAATGGCTGCATGGGAAATGAGAGACAGGAGAATTCGGCTTTTACTTTCTTACGGCTTGCACTTCGTACCTACTTTCCACCTTTAACTACCTCATGTTCATTTATGGGATATACTAGTTCATTATATTCATGGCACTGCGGCTCAACGCTCGTTAAACCTTTCTAAAACTAAGGTGTTTACACCCAGCGAGTATAACGTAGCAACCCTTTCCCTTCAGATAGTGCTCAATGTACATGCAATGGCTGCTAATGGGGATCGCAGCGTGCACGTTAACTAAAAGCCGAATGCTTCTGTCTCTCATACCCCATTATCAGCTATTGGCATGTACATTGAGCAATATTTTTTGTTGTTCAACCACGCACAGAAGGAATCCCTCACCGGCACCATCTTGGAGGTCAAAATGTTTGGAGGTCAAAAGCGTAAGACTGGTTACATATTACGACGGGACACGGAACGAATGGGTGCCCCTATAAGGAGCTTCGCCCCTAAAATAGGCGGACATGTGCTGCCTAAATGTGCAGGTCTCTGTCACTCTGGAACTGTAATCATTTAGGTGACTTGGAAGTGGCCTGTGCGCATGCATGGCAGCCTCATCTGGAAGGACTGTGATCTGCCTGGAGCTTCGAGGGCAAAAACTGCCTAAGGGCAGGTTGCAAAGTTAGTTTCTTTAAATACACACGAATAGGTAAACACCACTTACTGTGCACAAATTGAAAACCACACATAATGCCGATTGAACATTAATAGAAGTAAATTGCGAGATCATTGAGAATATTGAAAGTGGAAAGCCGGCAGCTTACAAATGAAACTCCAATCATCTGAGGCTGAGAAGCTCGTGCTTTTGAACGAGCACAAATACTTTGATTCCTTACGGAGCTCTCGAGCTTGTGACTCGATCTCTGGTTGAAGTGCTTTAGAGAAAATAGCAAGTGGGTGAAAATTGCCTGGCTGTTCACAACTTGCAAGGAGAGAGACCTATTGAACAAGCCTCAGACGACATAGGGCCGGTAACTGCATATTTTACTTTATGTAGCCTTTTCTCTCTCATTGCTGTGGCATGTTGTGTTTTAGCCGGATGAGTTCACCACAACCGCATAGTGATATATTTTTTCTAGAAATTGTATCTGACCTAAATAGGCATTGTTGATCCCTAAAGGTGACGCTCGGTGTGCCTCAAAGCCATGGCCCCTCATCTCCTTGTCTGTTGCTAGCCTACTTGAGCAGCAGTGCGATGCAGCCAGCACTCACGCAAGCCAAGTCATGGAGCGCTTTTTTGGTGTTCTGTGCAGCACACAGCATATCCATTCGGCCAGACACTGGCATCAATAATAATGTGAGTGTTGGTGGCACGTGTAGGAGCCCGTTGTATTTGTTGCCTATGATTATTTTCCCTTATGAGTACAATTTTGAAAGATTTTGTTTGTTTTCAATAATAGATGTGAGCAACAAGCACTCTCATACTCCACAAGTGTGTTTCTTCTAGATTTCCCATTTGCTCCTATATGCTGTATGTCAAGCTGGCTAAGTTAGATTGATTTAAAGGTATGAACATTAGCTGTTGTCTTGTAATGTAGTCTAACTTGTGTTCTCTGGTGTACTTATTTTTGATCGGCTTCTCGCGCCTTATGTAAAGTCAAAATAGAAGATGCTTTATTTGCTTAGTATGCCTAGCAGAAGTTTCATGCCTTGATATATAACATTTCAGTTTTGCACCTGTATTGTTATAAATTATATTTTCAGTCATCACTGTTTGTGTGTGTTGAGACAACCTTTTCTTTTATTATTTTTGCATGCTTGTCAACAGCTTCTGAAAATGCGACATCTTTATATATGAGCACAAGTTGAACAACTTAACACTTTTGCCTTTTTGTAAGTTCCAGCTGACACAAAGAATCAGGGGCTCCATGGTCATGCGCAGTGTATCACGAAGAGAGCACAGAGGACCAACAAGTGAAAAGGGACTGTCAGTGACTATATTCTCCTGCTGAAAGTTCATGACATCAGACATTTCTTAACTGTGTGTAGGTAAATATTCCTACGTTCATTCATTGTGGTCCCTGTTTCATGCGAATAGCACGTAATTACTTTGTAGTGGCATAGTATTAGTTGTGAATTTACGTATATGTGCTGAGCAACATTGGAATTGAAGCCCGCAGTAAGACGTAAATGCAGTGCACTGGAGCATCGCCTGACATACTTACTCTACAGTCTTCGCCCACCAGTGAACTGATTTTTTTTCAAGCAGACTAACTGACAGCTTCGTAGCTTAGATTTGTAATATTCATGTATTCGCTACAATTTCTTTGCGCTGTGCCGACTTTTCAAACCAAGTGTCCTAGCATGGTTTGTTACTTGGTTGTAAATGAGCCGAGCTGTGTAAATTAAGTGAGTAATATTGCAGACATGTACAAAGTTGTGGTGCACAGCCCTTTTCTTCGGGATGTTATTGCCAAGGGCTTTCTTCTTGTGTTTTTTTATAAAAGCTACTTGCCACTGGGCAGCAGCCAAAAATACGCATTAAGCTTTTCCAAGATGGTGCGAGAAACATCGAGTTCAGACGTAACTATGCTGGTGGATTTCTCTAGCAAGTTACTTTCTACATATCCAAAAGGAGTGCATTAAGATAGTTTTTATAGCCATTCACTCTAATATTTAAACCTTTCTGTATATATGTATGTACGTATGTATGTATGTATGTATGTTTGTATGTATGTATGTATGTATGTATTTATGTATGTATGTATGTATGTATGTTTGTATGTATGTATGTATGCATGTATGTATGTATGTAGATATTTTGAAGGGAATTCGTTTATTATTGATGAGTAAGTTTGTTAATTGTTGGCTGAATTTCTTTCTAGTTCTTTTTTGAGCCATTACACTTTTCCACTCAATTTTTACTTCATAAAATAAATATAACCTTACAGAAAATATGTGAATTCGAAGCAGTTGATTCATTTGCCAACGCACATTTATGAACAGAAAATTACCTAAAATGGAACCAATCAGCAAATATGAGCTTAGAACATAGCTTCTTTACATGGCATATTTTGAACACACTGTGTTGGTCGAATGTGTCGATTTAAGCATATCAATTTCAATCAGAATAAACAAGAAACCACCCATGGTTGTATATGTGTGTTATATTTATGAATATTGTAACCCCTGTTGGCAATGACTATCAGGGGCACAAACCTAGTCAAGCCGAATACACAAAATTTGTCCAGGCACCACTCATCTGTACTGGAACTGCTCTTAATGAAAAATAAACTTCGGTTTAAAAAATTATTGTAGGGACCAAAAGGAGAGTATCTCTTTGTGACACAAATCAGTTTGCTATTGTTCTGTTCTGCTCTGGACAATCAGGAACCCTCTCTACAATCTCAATTAGCTGCTATAGTTCTTTTTAACCATTGACAGCAGTATTAAACTGAAGCGTGGAACATGAAAGGTAGCGAGAGAGAAGACACAATAGCCCCGTGTACATGGACGCGACGGGGGCGGGCTGAGTTGAGTGGCGGGTTCAGCTTACCTCTACGCGCCCGAGTTTATATGAACTCGCACGGACGAGTTGAGGTGAGCGGTGATCGCAGCGACGCTTTGCGTCGAGGCGAGCCGAAAGCCCGTCTTCCGGTACCGGTTTCCGCTCCTCCAAGCCTGCGCTCTCACCTCTCACCGCTGTGGGCTGCGGTTGTTTACGCAGTTGTCGCTTAAAAGAACTTACAGGTCTCTAGATCGTCGGACGCATGTCCTTCCTCTTCGCTGCCATCTGCAATTATAAGTATTGGATTAGTGCACTTGCCATAGGTCTTCATTGTAATCAGGGAAGGGAATATTGACAGTACAACCATGTGCATGGTCAATTCATGATCTACATTTATCCTGCGTAGCATTCCATGCCGAGTACCCCAGCACCTTAGACTGTGGAATGCCCTGCCTTCAAACAAAAATGCGTGACGGGTGGAGTAACACATTTGATTGTTATAACCCAAATGAAGATAATTGGTCAAACAGAATTTTATCGCCAAAGAGCGCAAATTACCTTAATTGGTCATACGTAATTATCAATAAAAAACAAGAATAACCAAAATTTAAAAATTTCACAAGAACGAAGTTACGAAATAAATACATGGCTCATTCCACGCTAAACGTTCCAGGCAGTAAGCTCGACCATTTCCGATAAGAATATAAAAATTCATGGTCGATCGTTTGACTACACTAATCGCTTCCATTTTTGTTTTGAGACCAGTTTTCGGAGAAAATTTTTTCTAACTCTCAGAGCAATTTAAATATCGTGGCAGCGCCCAATAACTCGGTTGTGAAAAAAACTCGTGGGTAGGAAGAACACACCGTTTCCTTGGCACAACGCGTTCACAGCTACTAGGTTGTCTCAAGATGTTTTTTGAGGGGAAGCAATGCGTTGTTCTTGGGCGATATTTAAGCATTTTTACAGCTCTTACAACTTTTTATGAGATAATGCAGCTGCATAATTTGTTTCTATTACTGGCGGTAAGCGCAAGAAAATGGAGCACGAATCAACAAGCCAGCTTTGGTGCATTTAGGAGGCTGCCGAGGAACCCTCGGTGCAGTGAAGTGCGCTTACGGTCCGCCGTTGACAGCCTTGGGGGCAGCTCAATATAAATAATACTTTCTCGCGTAAAACAAAGATTCTTATTAAACTTACAGAAATAAATATCGTTTCTGCACCCTTTGAAATAATCCAAAGTGTATATTTTTATATGGAGCGCCACACAGACCGATAAGTGCCTGTACATGAGCAGTATTGCAAATTTTTCAAAGTTCATGTGCCAGCGCTTCCCAACTACTGTCTTCGCGACTCGTGTTTTTGCCACACTTACCGTCAACAATGCAAGCAAGCTATGCAGCTGCGTTGTCTCTGGAAAAGTTGAAAAGCTGTAAAAAATTCTGACTTTGGTCAAGAACACTGCATTGCTTCCCCGCAAAGCACATTAACATACACTAGTGGTGAATGCGTTTTAACAAGGAAATGCGGTTTTTTTCCTACCGACTGGAATCGTTTTACCGTGCTGCGTATAATATTTCACTTTTTCGATGTTTCGTCGCAACCTAACTGCCACATATTTAAGAAATTAAAATTTTCTTTAAAAAATTGGTTCCAAAAATGAATAGTGTAGTAAAGTGACCAACCATTACTTTTTATAGTGTAATTTTAGATGGGCTAGCGTACTGTCTAGGATATTTGGCGTGGAACGACTCTCATCTCCTCCAAAACCCGAACACTAAACCCGAAAAAACGTTCGAAATGCTTAAGTCCATTCAGGGATTCATGAAACACGAAATAAAAAGAGCGACAGCAACCCTGGACTACGCTTTTCCTCTGGGGGAACTTACATGTATTGGTAAAGGCACTTAAATTTTGTGATAAAGTCAATTTACACCACTTGCAAAAAAACCTAAAACAAAACTTACAAAGAATAAAATACCCGAAAGTATTTGCCTTTTCATAGTCGAACCTGGCTGTGAAGAACGCAAAATAAATGCAAGCGTAGTTGGAATTCTGCGCATTACTAGACAATTTTGTGAATTTACGCAAATGTATTCTGATAGCGAGGTGACCAGAAACTTTATTAAAACGTTCATGTGTTCATTTTAGATTTCTGGCGTGAGATCTGCATTTACCGCATAACAGAACGATGTCCTCGTCTTCGGCGGTGGTGTCAACGCCGTAATCTCTTGCTTGCACCATCGGGCGGTCGCCAAGCAGAAGGCTCATTTTGTGAAACCACTTCCACATTGACGACTCCCCGCCACTTTTGCATAGGAGCAGGCGTTCCTGCAAATGCCAAAAGAGTCATTAGAAATTAAAGCGCCTGAAAACTTTTCGAATCAAAGCGAACAGGGGGGTACTTACAGCCGTGAAGCGTTTCTTCAAGTTCTTCCAACAGGTCCTTATTTGCTCCCACGTCCACGTCAGGCCCTGTTCCTTCAAACATCTTTCCAGGTCCATGAATATGTCCTTATTTTTTTGCCGCTTGGTATCGAGCAAATCACTCAGTTTTTTCTCGTTGCCTAAAGCTAGCAACGTGGTTATTTCATCATCTGTCCACATGGTGCGTGGAGCCCGCGAGGATGTCATCGTGCCTAGCGCGCGCGTACCGGCCGACAGAGAAGGAGCAACGTCGGAGTGATGGGGACAGGGGAAGCGGAGACCGCGACGGGCGGGAGAGGTCACGAGCCGTCAACTCAGCGCGACCGGTTATTCATGCCCTTTATGAGCGCGGCGAGTTCGGTGAACCTACCCCCTGTCTCCGGGTCGACGGGACTCTCCGCCCCGACGCGTCCGCTTATACACGGGGAGAGCGAGTCCAGAAAACCCGCTTATTTCGACTCAACGCACCCTCGTCGGGTCAATGTAAATGGGCCTAATGTAATCATTCTGTTTGTTCAATCTGATCATGCTTTTTTGCCTTGTTGCATGTAATGATTCCCACCAAATTAGCACAAAAACGTGTCCCGCAAAAGGCAGTCAACTTGACCGGGAGCATTACTTCTCTGCATGTCGAGATGTTCTTCAAAACACCGTGATGACTGACTCATGTTTGAATATCCAGACAAGTTAAATGTAATATACCAGGTATATTAGTGGTATTTTGGCTCGGGGCACTCTTGCGAAAAGAGACCATAGAGGGGAAAAACATGCACCCTGAATCATATGAGTTATGGAGGAGCCAGCACAGCGCTTTTCGGTCAAAAGGGGAGTTAAAAAAGAGAGCGTCAAAGCAACTTCCTGAAGAAATGAGCACCCGCCGCAACGTTTATTTCTGGCCCGGCAAAATCCTAAACAAGTGTTCAGTGGCACTATGAATCGAACCCAGTACCTCCTAGATTGTAGTTGAACGTTGAAACCGCTCGTTCACTGCTGGAATGCTTGAGATGAGAGCTAGCAAACGCAGAATTTGCCGTATTACCAATGCATCTTCAATCCTTAGGGACACGCCAAATGCAAATTATCTAGTGAAACTTTGTCAAAAAAGAAAAAAATAATTAAAATGGCTTCGTCCAAGGTTTCTAGAAGGTGGCAACCACCAAGTGTGGCTGTATAATCTTGCCCAATTTCTCTTGTACATTAGTGTCATGATGTTGGGATAGCCGGCTCTAACGTAGGCTACTTTTCCATAAGTTGCCAAATCTCAGTAAAATATAAAAATATAATGACTAGCTCATGACAAAGCTAATCAACTATTCTGAACTCACTTTCTTTGCGTCACTTTCACTAAATTATTGCACAGCTTGTTTTCATAATCGAGTTCAAGGAAGATTTCAGTCATTAACTCCCAACTCTCCTAATTAGCATTGATTTTCACATCTAAAGACACTCACACTTTATCTTGCTTTCTGTGTGGTTGCCGCTCCGACAAAACGCGTACTCCACTTTTTTATGCCTCAAAGCATCCGATGCAGCTTTGCGGAAGCTTTCCCTGACGTCTGCTGGGGCAGAAAATTATCTTTATTATCTGTTCCTTCAATTCCAGGCCTTCGCGGAGACGAAACGAGTCTCCCTGTCTCTTTTTAGGGGTGAAAGTCCTTAAAACGGCACCCGTTTATCCCTCGTCGTAGTCGTAGTACGTAAGTAGTCTTACACTTTGCCCTGCAAAGTGGTGCCGGTGGGCGATTTCTCCTGTGCGTTGTTGAACAATAAAAATTCGCGGCATGCGCGTTAACTAAGAGCCCAATTCTCCAGTCTTTCATTCCCAATTAGCAGTCACTGGCATGTACATTGAGCACTATCTGACAAGAAAGGGTTGCTATGTTATACTCACTGGGCGTAACCTCCTTGGTTTTAGAAAGGTTTAGCGAGCGTTGGCCACAGTGCCATGAATAGAGTGAACTATTATATACCATGAACTTGAGGTGGTTAATGGTGGGAAGAAGACACGAAGGAAAAGCGGAATTCTCCTGTCTCTCATTCCCTATTAGCAACTAAAGGCGTATGCAGCACTATCTGATAAGAAAGGGTTTCTACGTTATACTCGCTGGGCGTAACTTCCTTCGTTTTAGAAAGGTTTAGCGAGCGTGGGGCCACAGTGCCATGAATACAGCGAACTAGTATATATACCATGAACTTGAGGTAGTTAAATGTGGGAAGTAGACACGAAGCGGAAGCCGTAAGAAAGTGTGCATTTGCCACCTCTTATTTAGCCCTTGGAATGTCCACTGGATGGCGGTGCTTCTATATGCGGTATATATGATGAAAAGATGCGGGATGGTGGTATTTAGTGTGCTGACTAAATGGACAAACGGACACACAGACAGATACATGGACGGGCGCACAGATGGCTGCATGGCCGGATGGACGTATGGACGGACGCAGGAGCGGACGCACGGATGGACGTGCGGACGGGTGGGCAGATGGACGCATGAACGGTCACACAGACGGACGAATGAACAGATGGAAGCAAGAAGGAATGGACGTACGAATGCTTCGCCCTACTCTCCATCATTCACCCCGTGCATATGCTGCCATTTTTTTCTCCTTCTTGCGCGTGTGGTAACATCTCTTGACTTGAAGACGCATATACACGTCACTTGCTTTGTTTGCTGACTCAAACACACGCCACTACGTCACACGCCACTACGTCTACGGCGGCAGAACTTGCGGCTTTGCGTGGCGCCCTAGAGTACATCGAATCTCAGAGGCCGAGTAAATGGGCTGTGTTTTCAGACTCGAAACCGGCCCTACAGAGCATGCAGTAAGTCCTTCGAATAGGTTGCCATGAACAGTTAACTTACGAAGTTGTGAAGCTTCTTCACCATGTCACAGAAACAGGCCACGAGGTCAAGTTTCAGTGGCTTTCTGGCCATTGTGGGATCAGTGGCAATGATTCTGCAGACAACGCCGCTCGCACATCGCACCGAGAAGAGCGCATTCTTCCGATTCTCTTGTCAAGGACTGACGCTGCAAAGCAACTTCGTCACCTGGCACGTAGTCTGTGTCTGCAGGAGTGGGACACCCCAAGCATAAGACATACGAGACTCTACCAAATAACCCTCGACTTGAACTTCGACCTCCATCCGGAGTTCGTCGACGTGAAGCTTCACTTGTTTGTCGCCTTTGGTTGGGAGTTGCCTTCACAAAAGCATATAGAACCCTCATCGGATTGACCGACAATGCGGAATGCGACGTCTGCTGCGCCAAAGAAGACATGGACCATCTGATATGCCATAGCCCTCGATTTGCTTCCGAAAGTCAGAAGCTTTCGGACGCATTGCGACAATTGGACGATCGGCCACGCGCTATGCAAATGCTGCTAGAACACCGTCCTCGCCTTTCGTCGGCTGAGAAAGTAGTCAAAGCTGTCTTGAGCTTTTTGAGGACTACAGGCCTACGTGACAACCTTTAACTTTTGTGTAGTGCCACCGCTGGATACGCGCCAGCCGATAGACTGACAATCCTTTTTTCTCTCTCTTTCTCTTCTCTTTCCCCTCTCTCTCATCTTTATGTCCCCTTCCCATTCCCCCAGCGAAGGGTAGCAAACCGGGCATGTGCCTGGTTAACCTCCCTGCCTTCTCTCTTGTCGTTCATCCCCCCCCCCAAACATCACTGTACAAAATAACTGCACCGTGATTTGTGAAAAGTATTAGTCTGAAACACTTCCCAACGAGTATCCCTCGTTTCACATAGACACATATCTAGACGTGGGTGTAAGGATTTTGTTGCATTCTGGCTTTATCAAAATGCTGCGGTGCATGGAACCATGAAAATTGCGCTCACAATTTCAATCGGTTACTGCTGTTCTATACTTATGCAGAATCCGTCTGCAGACAGAAAAGCCGCTCCTGTTATTTGTAATAACATTATTGCAAGAAAGTCAACCGTTTACATCTAGCTCCAATACACCTTTACGTAAACCACTATACCGCGCTCAATTACCAAGGATTAGTTTAGTTGCAGCACACTTTCACTAAAATATATGGTAACTGGTCGCGCTCAACAGGGGAAAACAATTGGGGCACATTTTCAAACAAAGCATGCATCGATTTTTGGCGTGGTTTTATTGATGGGGACCACCTGAAGTGTTCACTTGTACCTGGCGAGATAGTGCATCAATTATTGATTAAGGTCATCAAGCATTTTTTTTCACGTATGGTCATTCATCAAACGCGAGTGCTTGGCGTTGCACAGCACACCCAGATGCCAATACAACGCGGCACCACGTAAGCACTGTGGCAGACGCCTGCGGAACTGAAATTGAGATGCTGCTTTTCAGTGGCTTTCATTGTATACTCTCGATGCTAGACGCTTTGCTTGCTACCTTGATATAATCGGCACACACTTCTTTATCTCCTTGTCGTTTCATCGGCTATCGTGTGTCCTCTTCGCCCTCTTAGGTGCCGAATAAGTTAACTTCGTACCCACGCTAATGTAATTCCTTTAGATAAGAGAACTCTTGGTTGAGAAAATGCGTAGCCACAAGAAACCTTTGTGAATACGGCCCGAGAAGTCTTCCTCAAAAACATGGTGAAAACAGCCTTGTTGTATTGGATATTACTATATTTCTTTCGCTTTAACATGCTTGGAAAGCATTTGCGTTTTAGTTCTGCGTGGCACTTGTAACACTCAGAAGTACAGTGGCGAGCACTCATAGGTTGAACACGCGAGCGCTTGGCCGACGGCACTATCAGCGCCACGTAACAGACATCGTTGGAAACATTGCACATGCGCAGCATGTGCTTTGCGAAACATTCTTTCCACCGCGCGCATCACGCCATCGATAGGCTTGTTCGCCGTCTGCTAGTCGCATTTTTTATTGGCTGAGCTGATACCTTCTGCGTTTCAAAGTCCATCTGGATTGAATATTGGCGCGTGAAGGAAAAAAGTGAGTGTAAGAGAGATAAGTAATAAACTTTTTATTCAAGAAAATTGCGCTTTTGCAATTCAAGGTAAACAAGACCATGAGAACAAATATAAAAACATGAGCAAATCTAATAACAAGTCATCTGGCTACTTACAACAACGACTGCAGCTATTCTGGATGACGGTAACGAGTCGAGAAGTGATCGAACATATTCCCGATCGGCTTTCAGACTTTCCCACTTGTTGCTGACTTGCGCCCACAACTGGTCCGAACTCGCCGAATAAAGGGGCATCCTTGCCAAAGAAGCTTTCAGACAGCCCCACAAGTTTTCTATCACATTCAGGTCCGCTCCTTTCGGAGGCCATTCTAGTAGCTACGTGTGCTGCTCCACCTGGAACTCCTTGACAGCCCGCGCCGTGTGTAATGGTGACCGGTCCTGGTGGAGCAGGTAATCACCGTCTGGGAATAAACTGCTCGCACATGGCAACAGCACGTTGTTCAAAGTGGTGCAGTATTGCTCAGATGATAAGAGTCCTCGTATACGTTGCAGGGGCCCTAAACCATATCTTGAAACAGCACCCCACACGCTAACACTCGATCTTCCACTCGCAGAAACACTTTGCACGTTGTCTAGGTCGTTCCTGCGTGGCATTTCGACGTTAACTAAAACAATTGCTTTTCAAAGCAGGAAGTTTGCCTCACCGTCTGCCTAGAAGTCTTCAAACACGCAATCTTTGGTCTTTTAGCGTTGAAAACGTTGAGTCATCCGAAAAGATGACGTGACCCCACTCATCTGATGTCCATGCTTCGTGCCACTCAGTGAACTGCCGTCGTGCGTCCTTGTGTGCCGCTTATAGTAGTGGCTTCTGCGCTACGACGCGACTGCGAAGGCCCGCAGTACGCAGGCGATGTCAAACAGTAGTGTCCGAAACGTCTAAATCCAAGTCTTCGCGTATTGCTGGGGCTGGCAAGAGAGGGTTACGAACAGCAGCTGCAACTATGAGGGCGTCTTCATCGTCTATGGTAGCTTTAGGGCAGGGCACGCGGGGTGCATCCTAAATGCGACCTTCATACTTATAGGTCTGATTTACCTGTTAACAGTCTTCAGAGGTCTAATAACTAAAACGCCAATATACCACTGGGATTAACCTTCTAGGGAAAGATCAACAATTGAGCGCCGTTCATCATCAGAAACCCTAGCCTCAAAACGATATGGCCACAGAATTAACGACTGCAAAAGATGTTTGGTTGTTTTATTTAGGGCATTGCATGCACAACAATTTTGAAGGGAACGAATAGACATGCCCCATAGATATACAGGTTTTTTGTCTTGTTCTGTTCAAGCACAGATGTTTAAAGAAATCTTAAAATGCAGGTTGCATGGGCTTAGAAAACAAAAATGCGGCTAGCAGACGACGAACAAGTGCATTCATGGCACCATGCGTGCGGTGTAACAATTATTTCGCGGAAGGCGTGATGCGCATGCGCAATGTTTCCAGTGAGAACCGTAATGGGGCGCTGACGGTGCCATCAGCCGCGCGCTTGGGTGTTCTCTCTAACAGTGCTCACCGCTGTACATCAAGCCCTTAGTAGACGAAGAAAGTGCTTAACAGCGCAAACAACGGGAGGAGATAAAAGAGACGAGAACAGAGCGCTGAACTAACAACCAAAGTTTATTGCAATCCAACTGCAATATAAAGAAAAACAGAATCTGCGCATAGCCATGCAACATCAACAAAATCGGACATACATGTGCCGAACGGCCTACCTTATCAAGAGCCAATCATATCGGAGGACCCTAGATAACGAAATTCACAGCCGTGAAGAAAAATCGAAGGTACGCTAACACAGGAAGCACCAAATTGTTGAATGTGGAAGTAGCTAACGTGAATGTGAATGTAGAAGGCTTCGCTAATCTCGCGCTTGCGCTGATTTTCATATCGCCCCAAAATCACGCACTTGTCGAAAACTGGCCGGCAGCCACACTTTTTACAATCATCCGCCAAGTGGCAGGGAACGGAGCCTTTTAGAGAGTAAGCGTGCTCCCTCAAGCGATTATTAATGCATCGGCCTGTTTTGCCAATGTAACAGAGCCCGCATGTAAATGATGTCTTGTGTACAATCGCTAAAACACATTCAACATAGCGCGTAGCGTGTTTCTGAGCGCATGCTTCTTTCTTAGGTCCTTCAATATTAACTCTGCGACATAGCCCAGCAAGCTTCTCACGCGCGCAGAACACAACTCGTACACCTATTTTGCCAGCGACCTTTTATAACCTATGGGAAACCTCGTGTGCGTAGGGAATAACAGCCGCGCTGGAATGTGGTTTGTTGAGTAGGCTGTTGCTTTGTCCCTGATCAAGCACTCTTAGTGACGTAAGGAGAGTCTCGGTGATGGAAGTTATCAGGGGATTAAGAAAACCTGCTTGTTGAAGGTGATTAAATTGGTTTGAAAAACTACATTCTTCCTGGTGGAACAAGAACAGGGAAGGCGCTTACTCGTTTCGGGCACTCAGTCCGGAGGTAATCACTGACGGTCTGATATGACTGGCTCTTGATAGGTAAGCCGTTCGGCACATGTATGTCCAATTTCGCTGATGTTGCGAGGTTATGCGCAGATTCTGTTTTCCCATATAATGCAGTTGGATTGCAATGAACTTTGGTTGTTAGTTCAGCGCTCTGTTCTCGTCTTTTCTATCCCCTCCTGTCGTTTGCGCTGTTAAGCACTTTCTTCGTCTACCATGCAGCACTAACCAGCCTAATCAAGCACCTTTTTAACGATCAAGCCCATAAGAAGCATCATAATTTTTTTTTCAAAATTTAGCAAACGTGATACCACTGCATAGTTCACGCGTGAAAATATTCTTTTCTATATTGGCCGGACTTATGCTTGTGCAAACCACCATAATTATATGGAGAACGCCATAGTGTTGAGTTACCGACTGATTTCGACCAACTGGAGTTCTTTATTGTGCACCCAAACATAAGCACGTTGTCTGTCTCGGTAGAACAGCGGTTATGGTGTCCAGCTGCTAACCTGAAGATCGCCAGTTCAGTCCCTGCCATAGTGGTCGCATTTTTATGGATGGTAAAGGATATACGTTCATTCACTGTGTGATGTCAGTGCACATATTAAAGAAGACCAGGTGATCAAAATTTACTGAGCTCTCTACTATGGCGTCTCTCATAGTCACACAGTGGCTTCGGATGTAAAAGCTCATATATTATTAATACCCATGGGCATCCGGGAGTTGTTTGCTTTACACCGCCATAGAAATCTGCACACCTTGTACGGGATCAGAACCGTTTATCGCAACAAATAATGCCACAACAAACGGCTTTGATACCATGGCTGGTAACAACACAAACAAAAAAATGAGCAGCGAAGTTGCACCAGAGCGTTTGTTTCCCAGGCTGCATTACAATATACATTAAAATTGTCATATTTCCACATGTCCGAGAAAGAAGCCTATTTCCTTTGTCAGTTAAGCTGAAATTCTCAATCACATGCATTTTCTATTACACATTCGATGACCAAACGTTAGGACGCCGTGAGGTAGACATGCTTTGTGTATTTTCTATCCACAGTGTTCTGCTTGAGCTCGAGAAACACAATACAAGAGTCACCTGTACTGAAATTCATACACAGTAAGTGATTACTAACACTCTCGCGTATCTTTGTGGAAATACTATTCCAAAGCCAAAGCAATGCTAATGACCGCCACATTGGCAGCTTCATAGATGTCGCACAACGACTGCAGGTCAGCACACTAGACCGATACCATGATGTAAAAGTACCAGAGCACAGTTGCATCGTGGTATCCGTCTATTATGGTATTCGTAGTTTCAGTATGTTCAACATGCTACATTATTAGAGAACTCGTAGTGTAGGTCATTTTCTTGTCTGTAATTCGCGAGGTGTCGTGATAATTCACCTACTCAAGTAATCGAACGGCCACGACGTCCGGAGCCACTGAAATCACTGAAGAAATAACGCCGGTCTGGTGTGAGACATCCTTCTCTTGTTTCTTCGCACGACCCATGCTGTAACGCTGTAACCGACGCACTAACCACAGATAATATTATTGGTCTTATTGCATTGGTGTTAAGAATGCCCACACCATTGCTTGATGAAGAAGATAAAAGGATGACGGTATTGTTGCTGGTGAAAGTCCGAAACTGAAATCCGCTGCAGTTCTTGCAGGCTTCATTGAGTTTATTTATTATTAGAACAAGTACCACAGAGAAGTTTGAAGTACGTAATTGATCAAATTAAAATCTGTTATCACAGTTTTTCTGGCATTGTTTACTGTTATTTTCCTGCTCTACCACTGCAGTAGAGCAGGAAAATTGGTCTGTTCAAGCATCACTCGTACACTGGCATTGTGGAACGAAGTGTAGCTGTTCCGCTCATGCCTAACATGCTACGAAAATGAATATAATACGTGTTTCCCAAACTTAAAAAAGGCTCCTGCTGTTACAATCATGTTTAGGTGTTCTGGGTTGCATGCAACGATAAGAGCCAGGATGGAAGCCCTGGTGAAGGGGATCCGTGATGGATAATTTTTTTAGTGCAGAACCTCTGTGAATACCGGTGTGCTCATAACAGTTCCGGACATGCGCAAAGTTACTAGAATCCGTCTAATTGACGGGCATGGTTAGAAAATTCCCTGAAGTTGGTCACTCTGCTATTCGCTAAAAACATGTGTGTGTGTGTGTGTGTGTGTGTGTTGTGTATGTGTGTGTGTGTGTGTGTGTGTATGTGTGTGTGTGTGTGTGTGTGTGTGTGTGTGTGTGTGTGAGTGTATATATGTGTGTGTGTGTTTGTGTTAGTGCTCTCATGAGCAGCGGCGGACCACGGCCAGACGCTGTGCTCACGTTATTTCGCCTTAGTAAGGCAGGCATGCTGGCAGGAAAACGTGGCGCAGGCAGCGCCACCATGGGGTGCCTATTTACATAGGAAAGTCACAAATAAAGCTAAAATTCTATGGCCTAACCTAAGCTGCCTGCAGTGCGTAAAAATAATTGCATTTCAGACACGTTTTCTTTTAAGCAAATTGTGTCTAACTGCGACAATCTTTGTGTTGAACCACGCCGCTGTTGAGTAACACTTGAGCAGTTCTTGCTTGTGAACTTTCAGCATCAAGGTAGAATCAACTTCCACTTTTTGTACGAAAAAAAGCATGCTCGTATTCGCAGTTGTGGTGATACATCTCCTCATTTTAACCACAAAGCGAATTATTGTTTCTAGTGATAGATATTCACTTTTACAGCCTTTATTAAGTTATTTTTTTTTGCCTGTTCTGCATGCTTCTGCAGAAAACTCACAAAAATAGCAACATTTTATATTAGCCATGTGGTTGACGCTGGTCTTTGATGAGCAAGAGCTGCCCCGTGCTCAACAAGTTTTTGTCACAGTAAAACTCATGACGCAGTTTGAACGCAACGCACCACCATTCAGCTCACCTTTCATGTTCCTGTTGGTGCTTCAAATGGAAGCAATCCACTACGCACTAAAACAAGAAAAAAGAAATGGTTCGGATTACTTTTATCAGACAGTTTTCTTAACATTAAAAAAATAAAGTGTGATGTATACGCAAAAAATATTGCGATTAGTTATTTCACAGCGATAAATACGAACAATGTGGCACAAATTATCCAATATTACACCTTAATCATAACAATACAGGGCTAAACGAGCTCCTTGTAATCTGGCGGCAGAAGCGAGTTCATGTCCGAGAGAAGAGAGCGCAAAATGCATCTAAAGCTCCGACGGTGCAAGCGGGATCGAAAGAGTCTCACTAAACAGTTTTGTGGACTCAATGTCCGCTATGCTGACGGGTGTATGATTCACCATCTGGCGACCGTTTTGTGGATGTGCTTAGAACATGCATTGCTCTAATAACACGCAATGCTAGACATGTCATTGAACTTGGCGTGTACCATTGTACACACCAAGACTGAAAGGAATATACAAAGGATAAATTCCAGAATATGGTGGTTTTACATCTTGGTAACTTCCATGAAGGCCACAATTTCAAACCAGTGAGTACAATACTGAACCCACGAGAGCAGACTCATGCGTGGAAGGGAAGGGAAGAGATCGGCAGTTTCTATAAAAAATAAGGGGCTTATTCAAGGACAAACAATGATAGCCCGGAACAACATGAAGGGGTCTTTTTACAAGAAATTGATTCTCAACCCATAACACGTTGAAGATTGTTTTTTTTTGTTTTCAAAAACAAGGCAATATACTTTTTCCCAGGCACCATTTTTCCACACAATTACCTGGGAAGATGCGTCTATCTCATGCGTCTTTACGCTATAGAACATGTCAAGGCAATCACATGCACTAGCAAATATACCTTTAACAAGGCAGTGGAACACTTTTTGAGCTTTGTTAGAAAAAGCTGGAGATCTGGAGGCGAGGGCCCCCAAAAATACGTGAGCCATATAATATAGGGCACAGAGTTGAGTGGGAAAAAAACATTCTCACAGAAAGCTAACAATTGCTCTCTTCTCACGAAAAGTGGTGCTACACACTCAAGACATACTTCCTAACGAGTCCGAGAATTGCCAATAAATGGTTTGAGCATGGCGCACTCGGGAGATACTGCGGCCACCATAAGAGGCCGCAACCTTTCTGCGCGTCCATGCGCGATCGCACTGAAAAAAGCGCAAGTGACACAATTTAGTCGCCCATGCCATCTCTTTCTGCTTAGGTGGCAGCGCTTTGGTCGAAACGATGGAACGGAAAAAGCAATCGCAGTGTGAGACATACTTTTGTAATTCCGCACGCACTGCATGGATTCGAAACTTTTTTCGGTAGTCAACTGATGAGGCAGTGGGCTCTTTAACTAAAATCATTCAGTGGCTACTTGAATGTGTGTTGCTACACCACTTTGAAAACACTATGTTTAACCATTTATAGAGCAAGGTTTAAAAGTGTTATATACAGCGTTAATGGCTTTTGCATTGAAATCATCATGAGTCAATACCACAAAAATGCCCTCCTTTTCAGCGGGTAAGATACAGTGATGGTTAACCTTTTAAAATGAAGCTACTGGTTGTGCAGATGGTGCTGGTTGTGCAAAGCTACCTTTGTTATAGGCGGTTAATCAAGTTCAAAGCTAGGACACCAGCCGACAAACAGGCTACGTGTAAGTGAAAAGTTCTGCTAAGCGCTACTCTTCTTCTCAGCGGCAAACTTTGGCCCCAACCTGTAGGCGTGCTGTACATCCTGAAAGAGACTATCCTTCCAAAGGTAATGGACATTTCTTTGTTACACTGGGCGTGTCGGGAAGGTTTTGTTGAAGTTCCTTGAGCTAGCACTGTCACAAGATTCAGTCGTGTGGTCAGTAAGCCTTGAAAACTCTTTCGAGTCGACTGATCACCATGAACAGACCACCAGTAGTCTTGTGCACCGAGATGTATTCAGCGCAGATGGGCCACATGAACCCATTCAGACTTTTGAATCTTGCATACCTGAATTTCGTGGTTCACAAGAGACAAAAAGACAATAAATTATTCTTCAATGGCCTCTGACAAAATGTTGTTCTGAATGTAGAGCAAAAGACACCAAATTTTCGAACAGCAGTAGTGATGAACACGATCATTGCCGTTGGCTCGCAAAGAGCGTGTAGAAAGGGGCTCAATATTGTAAAGTTGAAGCGTTGTAACGTATTGTTTTTGATATGTTGGTATGTCATACTGAAGCGTTAGAGTGCAGAAAAAGATAAGCAGACCGAAATAGACGTGACACAGACAGGCGCTAACATGAAACAATGTATATTTAGAAAACTTTGAACCCCATAAAGTCAACATTGCTTAACACCTGAGATTGTTGCACGCACTTTCCAAATTTCACCAATAGTTACGTATATAGGCTAAATACTTACAGTAGAGGGCAATCGAGTGTTTTGGAGATACACTTATCTGTCAGCCTATCAATGAAGTCAGCCTCAAATATTTAGCGGGTTAGCTGACCATTGCTGGCGCTAACTTTGAAACACACCAAAACAAAAAATTGGGCATGTTCTTACTATTAACTACATAACTGGCAACGACACCTAAATTTGTGCAATGCATAAAGTCGGTATTGAAAAAAAACACTCATTTTTGGGGTTTTTTACGTTTTGCTTCACGTTGTTATTCTCAAATAGTTTGTCTTCTAGGCAGCGTCAGGTTAGGCTTCAACACAAGGCATAAGCGAGTTTATTTGTCAACTCTTGACACCCTTAAGGTATGTCACCACCTTTGAAAACGCTATTTTTTTAAAACTCATTTTTTATTCTTATATTCTGAGAATCCCCAATTATTCAAAAATATTTTGCCGAAAGAATTATGTTTCTATCTTATTTAGTTCCGAAGTTATAGCCAATTTTCGAACATGTGGTGAACGGTTGCGAAACCGAAACTAGTGTTTTGTGCTAACAGAAACTGATAAGTTAGCCAACATAAGCGGCAAATGTTGTAATTTTTCTGGTATGTATTGGTTTGATAACTATAAACTTGTTTAAAGACAACTTAGAACTCTTTGTTTTCTCAAACGTTGCATTAAATATCCGTAAGGGGGACGCGTGAAGCTACGAGAGTCTCTGTTGTTTACTTTGCGCGCACTTCATGCTGCCGCTGTTAATTCTGTGTAGTTCGTATTTTTTACACGTGATATCTTTAGTAGCAGTAGTACAAATATAGGCTGAACGTTTTTGTAAGCAGGTATGGCGAAGTTCAGGGTAAAAAAAACTCCCAAGCATTTCCCCGAGAGTGAACATGGTTAAGTGCGAATACACGGGGTGATGCTATGAGGGGTATTTATTAATTCGCACTATTATATTTATTAATCACACTATGGTGCCTTTATGGTGTAATGGTTCCCGGGAATCGCAATTTTATCACATGGGGGAGTTTACGTTAACTGACTGGCGAACGCCAACGGATTTTAACTTTACTCCCCGTCACGACCCGCTCTCGACGGAAGACTGAGAGAGAAGGCGGGCGCGGGAGAGAGAGCGGAGGAGGGAGCGAAGGGGGGGGGGGTATAAGGCGCGTTACTGACACTGATATCAGCGTCGCGTCCGTGGCTTATTCGGTAGAGCATCGCGCTGCGGCCCGCCAAGTCCTCTTTCTTTTAAAGATAGAGAGAAGACGGCGGACGCCGCCGACGCCGGTAGATGGTTTGGGGTCGCTCTTAAAGTGTATTCACACTTAAAAGACGGCTGAAACGAACGTTCATTGGCAATCGACACACTGTGAATGCTCCGACCGTCGGCCATGTGGACGGGGATGTATCGGCGAGTGCTGCGAAGCTTGCGAACTTGGACGACAACTGTGAAGTGCCGATGCCAGAACCTTTACTGCAGAATAATAGGATTATTGACATGGAGATCCTTTCACCTGTTTTTGCAATGCTCGCCTGCCCGGAATGCAAGAACACCTCGCTGAGCCTGGAGGAGTGCTCCCAGCATGGAATATCCTTCTCATATGCTGTTGTGTGTGGTGCATGCGCATATGTACACTCATTTGAATCATCAAAGAAGACAGGAAGTTCTATTGAGGACAACCTGCGTCTGGTATACGCAATGCGTCAGCTGGGCAAGGGGTATTCTGGAGCTGTGACACTGGCGAAAGTCATGAACATGCCGCCGCCAACTTGGCATTCTGCCTACCAAAAGATATCTGCAAAGCTTTGTAAAGCTGCGGAGATTGTTGCATCTAAATCAATGATGAATGCCGCTACTGAAGTGCGTTGTGTTGTGCGAAGTACTGAATGTGGTGTGTCAGGTGACGGTACGTGGCAAAGGCGAGGGCATTTCTCATTGAATGGCTGCGTGTCTTTGATATCGATTGATACAGGGAAAATTATTGATGTAGAAGGCATGCCAAGCAAATGCAGGGCATGTCATTCGAAAAGCAAGTTGACCGCCACAAGTGCTGAATTTCTGGAGTGGAAGGCAAACCACACTCAGTGCCAAGCCAACTATACCGGTAGTGCTGGTGGTATGGAGGCAGTAGGGCTCTACCGTATGTTTGAGCGTGCAGAAAGAAGTCGTGGTTTGAAATATGTAGACTTCTATGGAGATGGCGACTCCAAGAGCCATGCGGCCATAAAGGACATATATGGGCCAAGTAGTGTGCGCAAACTTGAGTGTATCGGGCACGTGCAGAAGCGTGTAGGATGCCGCCTACGAAAGCTCAAAAAGACTGTTCGCGGACTTGGAGGAAAAGGAAAATTAACAGATGTTCTAATTGACAGGCGGCAGAACTATTATGGTATTGCCATCAGAACAAATGTGGGAGACTTGCAGGCAATGAAGCAAGCCACATTAGCGAGCCTGTTCCATTGCAGTTCCACAGATGACACTCCAAGGCATGGTCTGTGTTCTCTTGGCCCTGAGAGTTGGTGCGGTTTTAACCGACGGAACGCACTGGGAAGTGGATACTACAAGCACAAGGGAGGCCTATCTAATGAGGTACTTAACAAAGTGAAGCCTGTGTACGCTGACCTTTGCACGGATGAGCTTTTGAAGAAGTGCCTGCATGGGAAAACCTAAAACGCCAACGAGTGCTTTAACGGTATGATTTGGCAACGGGTTCCCAAAGACGTTCACGTGAGCCTGCCCATCCTACTTTTTGGTTTATACGATGCTGTGTGCCACTTCAATGATGGTAACAGAAGTGTACTGGCTATATTGAAAGAAGCAGGCATCGAACCTGGCCACTACACTATCGTAGCATGCTACACTAGGGACCAGCACCGTGTAAGAAAGGCCCCGCGTCAGTCGACTGGCGAAGCAAAACAACACCGGAAGAAAAGACGGGCAGCAACAAAAGCTAAAAAAGACCTCATGGCATTTAAGGAGGGCCCTACCTATTTGCCTAGTGGATTTTAACTGTGTAGGGCGCCATCATCCTGTTGTACAAGCATTGAAAAACTTTAAACTCGTTTTGCTCAAGATTTGATTTTTTGCACTTTTTTGTTGCGCCAGCAGTTGTAACTTCATGACCAATAAATCTTTTTCAATGAAACTTTGTATGTTCGTTCCTTTATTACTGAAGTGTGCAACGAACTAGGATCAATAAAAACGATTGGTAAGTTTTATGTAAAAATGCTTTAGTTGAAGCATTGCAGGGAAAAAACACCGTTCTTTTGTTTTCCTTGGTATTTTTACTGTACCTTAATTCCCAATTATCAAATGGCAAAGATCCTACTTAATTGCACAGTACCATAAGTTGGCTACCTTTGTGCAAAAAACTTTATAATTCTGGCGCTCTGTTCTAAAGTTATGACTGTTCGCGTAAAGGCCAAGTTTGGGCAATGTTTTGTCAATAACAAATCCAATTCTGATTTTTTTCACCCTTTTCTGCATATGAACATCATTTAAAAAGATCCTTTATACGCCCATTTTAAAATAATATCGTAAAGGTCAAAATTTAAAGAAATTTACAAAAAGGTGGTGACATACCCTCATATTTAGGTATTAGCTTGTAATGCTGCACTATTTTCACAGTGGCCCAGCAATGACAAAACAACAGAGAAGGACATTTCAGTGTTTGTCAGCAGGTCTTTAGCACAATTACTCTTCCTTTATGAGTAGCTTACTTCACTTCAGGGTTCTAATTCTGCGTTGCTCACTTACGGTAACAAAACATGGAACATGATTAATTGATATGTGGAGTTTAACCTCCCAAAGTCACCACATGCGTACAACAGAATCAACGAGCTGAAAAATTCTGATGTTGTTAAAAGGGGAACATAAAGGCTTAGCTTGAATGCTCGTGATCAGCACTTCGACGAGGCCTCGTCGCCGCAACAACATAAAATCAACATTTTCAAAGGCACTGAGCTTACGTAGAATGCGTGGGCAATCAGGAATTGCACAAGTGCGTGTAATTGCCCCTCGGGCGCTTCGGCGTACTCAGAGTCAGCGCTGAGGGTGAGCGCATGCAATCATCTTTGTGCACGCTTCTTAAATAGAGCGAGCACGGAAGGCTGCTGTCTTTGCTTCTTTTGCATAAAGGCAGTGCTTTTCCTTGCGGGATTGATTGCTAAAACAGGAGCGGCTATGCTACTTATAGCAAAGGTGCCTTTCCTAACAAAGAACGAAACTTCGGGGAAAACTGCGTTCAAAACTGTGTGGACAAAATTCATCAAAGGTCTCATAATGTGCACTTTCTTTTTCCACGCTGCACATATATATTATTTTGAAATAATTATTAGGTTGCCTTCGGTAAAATTAAATACTTGCCAACATACGCATTCAGATGATCATACGCATTCAAATGGTACGCATTCATATGTGATTTTACAAAAAAATCACTCAAAAAGAATACTAAAGAAATGCTCACAAGGAGAATAAAAAAGCAAAAAACTGGCACACCCTTACACTACTGTAGGCATATTGCAGATTTTGTGACTATTAATAACTTTCGTATAATCTTGCATGTACATTAAAAATATATACCTGGCGTACTGATGGGGAAAAGCGGACAAGGTAAAAATGCATAGACTAATAACTGTGTCATTATTGCAATCACTCGAAGCTGAAGCAATGTACACACAAAATGGCGCACACATACTTCTTCAACTTGGCACAAATTGGTGAGATTGCTGTCACTTGCATATCTTGTCAGCACGGTCATTTCTGCTTGCTTCCTTTCAATTGAACACTTGTCGCAGTAAGCAAAAACGGTTTTGAGTGCCTGAAAAATAATAGGCAATATAAGGAAGTGAGGCCATCGAACAAACGAAACTTTCTGTTGTAGAGGTTAAGGACGTCGATAAACTTTTCCCTTCACTATCCTTTTTATATAATGCACCAATATGCTTCAATAGTTTCTTGTTCCTTACATATCAAATATTTTCAAAGTATGATGCTCTCCTGCAGCCTGTACTGTGCAATCTGGTGGGGCCACTTGTCTTTCTTCGCTATGTGCGCCCACGTGTCGGGTACTAGATGCGACACTCTATTCATCGCTTATACTACCTCTAAGCACACATTTGATAACAAATAGATACGCTTTTTGTAAACTGAAACCTTTGCATTTATAATTTGTCAGAATAGTGCCGACTCGATTGTGTAAATGTACATTCAACAAAGGTTGACAATTTTTTTACACTGTGACGTAGTCCAATGCAAAGAAATATTAGCAGTAGTGGCTTCTCTTCTTGCGTTTGTTTGGTGCGGCTGTCTATGCAGTTTTTTCCCGCACATCTTGACTTGGTTTTTGTGTTTGTGGCTGAGTTTTCAAGTTCTGTGTTGCTACTGAGTGCACGAAACTTTTGGAAGTACCTGAAACTACCGGGTCCGCAACTCACATAGAGGTAACAATCCACATGAATCGATATTATCTTATGAGAACAAGAACTAATTAGCCTTTATTAGGGTAAAAACAACCATAACAGAGACAGACTCTACCAGCGAACATATAGATTTTGATATGCAAGAAATATTTCGGTACTCAATATTACTCAATGAGTTATTTCATTTCTAGAAAAAATGTGTTCAATGTATGGTTGCATCGGCACATAAAAGTCATGAATTTTTATAAAGGCACCCAGTGCGGTGGCAAGACGCACTCTTTAAAATAAATATTCTATGTCAATGTCAACATTACCCTACCTTATCTCACATGCCTTTTTGATTACACAATTGCTTACTCTATGCTTAACCATAGCCAGATAGTGAAGATAAATCAGCAGAGCATAATACATCAGTGTATGACATGCAGACATGTGGCGGTGACGTTGTCAGTGAATTTAATGGCTTGAAGATCAGCTTCGAGGATTGACTAAAAAAGACAACTAAAAATGATTGATTTATAGTCGAAAATAACAAAGGGTAGACTCAATGTAAGAGCATCAGTAGGATACTCACAAGCAAGCATACTGCTGGCAGTCTGAGTCACATGGTAAATGAAAGCGTAAAGTGAAACCTCATGGAGGGTGGAACCAAGTATTCGGTCATGGTGGTGGAAAGAAAACTGGGTGTGAGTAACAATAACGAAAGCCTAAAGGCAAATATAACAATGAATATAACAATGATGAAGTTGTAAAGGTTATAATTTACGTCTTAATTGTTCAAATGGAAACAGTTCAGTGTTCCAAGCGCAGGCAAATGTAGTTACACGCACAGTTATGAATTCAAATTAATTAAAGACGAGAAATACACGTGCGTAAGCAAAGCAACCAAATGACAGAGCATTTTTCAAAATAATGCGAAGATATACACTTCGGTGTAAGTTATAGCGCTAGCCTGCATGAAGCCTTGAGTTTCAGGAACATTGGAAATGTGAGAGGTAAGTAGGACTTCAATTGAAATAATGAAAAGACGCTTAAAGAAGTAGTGGCAAAAAGTGGGCAAACAGCAAGAAAAATTACGTAACCTTTAAAACTTTGCCTTTAGTAGTTGAGCGCAATAGTGAACTCCTGTTCTTAGTGCGTACAAAACACTTAGTGCATGAAACTTTTTTGAATTTGCTGTACACCCACTACATGGTCTTAAGGGAATAATCGCAGTAGCGTATGAGCCTTTTATAGTGGGGTATCGGGTTTCTACTACGGAACCATTAGGATAATACCATAATATGACGCAAGCTGGCAAAGAACGCCTGTCCCAGGGATTATTTCTGCAATATTTTATGTTGCGTTGTGAAGCATGAATAGACGACATGTGTGTTTGTGAAGCAGAAAGCTATTTTCACTGCCTTTGCGAGCAGAGGAAGTTCTTTTTACTGTTTTCGCAAGCAGAGGCATGATCATGTGATAGAACATGCACTTTCCACGCAAACTGCCAGGGTTTGATTCCGACTTAGACCCAAACAACTTTGGTTCGGTCCCCACTCTGCTCCGAGATTTTTGCTTATCATTTTGTTAATAATATTTGCATCGTTCTTGATTTTGCGGTCACACATAACATGATAATTCATTGCTCACAACTAAACACACCGACACCGTTGTGGACACCGACACCGATGCCTGAATTTCTGCGAAATGAACTCTTTAAACAATCGCGTTCAAAACCAATAAAAAAACGTTTATTGAGCGAGTAATTTAGCGTGCTTGGAAAGTTGCTGGACCATTTGCGCGCAGTTTCTGCCGGCACTCGAACTCCCGGGCCTGTTTTGTGGCCGGACTGCACAGTGAGCCGTGCGAATGCGAGCTCCCTCACGTTTCCATTGTCGGTGCTCTTCTAGAACAACCTCTGTGACGAACGCATTGCAAAACGCATTTAACCGCTCATTAGACTCCTTCATGACCGTGATCATGTAACGCATAATGTGCGGCATGTAAAACAAGTACTGAGGTAAACCTAAGGTCAACGTGTGTCTGATTTCATCAAAAAAGAAGAACATGTAACGAATAATTGCGAAAGACTACGGTGCCACTTTGGTTTGAACCTACTGTTAAACACTGGGCCACACGTTTTAGCTTTCGCTGGTTAACCATGGGCACGGAGTGCTTGGGCAATAGTTTTTTTTTTGTTTCTGCCAGCCATATACTGCTTTCGTTCTAATACCATTGATACGTGTATGAAACTGTCACCCTGACAAAGCTGAATTGGCACCCAAATGAAGAAGACGACAACGTGGTTGTAGTGGGTTGGGCTCTCGAGCTTCTCCCGTTGGCCTGCATGACTGTGCGCTCTTTAAGCCGTTAGCAAGACCAGCTCTCGGTGAATAAATCTTCCCCGTAACATCTTTTGGTGGAAGGTGCGGGTTCTTCACACAACCCGGCTCTGGAACTCCGCAGTGGACGCCAGCATTCTCCAGCCGCGATGCCTGAAACTGGCACTCAGGCCTCGCCATCCGCGCCGGCCCCATCACCTGTGATTCCCCCCCATCTTCTCGACCCTAGCACGTTTTCCGGGACGGACAGCACGGACGTCGAAGAATGGCTCGCATTATTCGAGCGCGTCAGCAAGCACTACAGGTGGGACGAAACGCTTATGCTGGCAAATATTCTGTTCTACCTAAGGGGTACGGCACGCGCCTGGTATGAGACGCATGAAGAAGAATTAACCAGCTGGGACACATGCAAGCAAAAGCTTCGCGATTTGTTCGGTCAGTCAGTTGCTCGTCAGATGGCAGCCAGGCAGGACCTCGCGTCGCGTGTTCAATCATCGACGGAGTCGTACGTCACGTACATCCAAGACGTACTGGCACTGTGCCGGAAGACGGAAAAAAACAGGTCCGAGGCGGACAAGATCAGCAACGTGTTGAAAGGCATTGCTGATGATGCTTTCAACATACTAATGTGCAAGAACTGCACCACTGTCGACTCCATCATATCCGAATGCCGACGATTTGAACAAGCAAAAAGCAGGCGAATCACCCACCGCATCGTGAGACTACCAAACACTGCTGCGACTTTGTCTTGCGAGGATTCTGCAGCGCCCCGTTCACTTGCGCCTCCTGCCAATATCGCAAGGATTGTTCACCAGGAGCTGGAAGCCATGGCACCCGCTTCCTATCAGCCCCCTGCGCAAGACCACTGGGCAACAGTCTCGCTCATTCAAGCCGTCGTACGCCAGGAGTTTACTAACCTGGGCGTCCAGGTTCCCCAGCCGCAGCCCATGAGCACTCCTGTCCACAACGCTGACCACCACTCTGCCCCACTTGTCGCTGCGGCAGCTTCGACTTCTCGGTTTCCACCACGCTACCGAAATCCATCTGAGTGGCGTACGCACGATGATCGACCCATCTGTTTTTCTTGCTATCGAGTTGGGCACATCTCCCGCCATTGTCGCAACAGGGGATATTTCCGGCCAAGCTTTCGTAATGTCGACCGCCGTCAGGACCGTGGACACTATTCGCAACCCGGTTTTTCGGATGACCATATTCAGGACTCTTCCGCTCGCCGTTCATTTCCACGCTCCGAACTGTCCTACGCTGATGTCGTCGCCCAAAGAAACTGGTCAAGCTGCTCGCCGTCACCTCAGGGTCGGCCGTCACGCTCCCCTCAACGCCGCCGCTCTCCGTCACCGGCTTATTCTGGCCATTCCCCGGGAAACTGACGAGTGCAGCTCCTGGAGGTGGCGCTGCGTTGACGACTCGGAACGAAAACCCTCAACCGGCTACAATTTCAAGACGCAATTTACTTCGGGTGTTCGTTGATGGCCACGCCGTTACTGCTCTAATTGACACTGGTGCCCAAGTATCTGTTATGAGTTCTACACTTCGATTTCGCCTGAAAAAAGTTCTCACACCAGCTATGTTCTCTACTGTTCGAGTTGCTAACGGAAGTTGAACATCGGTACTTGGTATGTGCACTGCCCGCGTTACTGTTGCTGGCCACCACACTTCCGTTCTCTTCGCAGTCCTCGATGCTTGCCCACATGACGTCATCCTTGGAATTGACTTCTTAACCACCCATTCCGCCCTCATCGATTGTTCTACCGGTATCTTACGGCTCGAATTGCCTTTGCGCTCCGATTTCACTCCTCCAAGTCGCACTCGGCTACGATCCGTGGAGTCTCTACGGCTACCGCCCCAGGCTGCTATGTACCTCCTCTGTCGCCCTTCCCGTCCGTTCCTGATGGAGACTATCTGGTAGCTCCCCTCATTGATTTGACCCTTACGCACCACATCGCACTACCACATACTATAGTGATTGTTGCTAACAACACGGTGCTACTTCCAGTTCTGAACTTCTCTACGTCGACCCAAGTTCTTCCCCAAGGCATCACTTTAGCTGATCTTTCGACCCTTGATGAATGTTCGATTTGTTCTTTTACACCTGACACTAAGACCATGGCGAAACCTGTCATGACGTCGCAAAATAAGGCGTTCCTCTACAAAATGATATCCAGCGACCTCTTACCTTCCCAAATGGCAGCGCTCCGGGGTGTTCTGTTTTCTTACCTGGATATCTTTGACGTCGACGACCGTCCCCTGGGCCGCACAAGTGCCATAACCAACCGCATCGACACCGGCGACGCCCGTCCACTCCACAAACGCCCTTACCACGTGTCACATGCTGAGCGCCAAGTTATACAGACGGAGGTCGAGAAAATGTTGAGTAAAGACGTCATTGAGCCTTCATCGAGTCCTTGGGCCTCCCCTGTGGTCTTAGTTAAAAAGAAGGACAACACCTGGCGCTTTTGCGTCGCCTATCGCCACCTGAATCGGATCACCAAGAAGGACGTTTATTCTTTACCCCGAATCGATGATGCGCTCGACTGCCTCCACGCCGCCAACTATTTCTCGACCATTGACCTTCGATCCGGATACTGGCAAATTTCGGTCGACGACCGCGACCGCGAGAAGACAGCATTCATCACACCCGATGGCCTTTACCAATTCAAGGTCATGCCTTTTGGGTTGTGCAATGCCCCGGCTACGTTTGAACGTATGATGGACTCTCTTCTTCGCGGTTTCAAATGGTCGACCTGCCTTTGCTATCTGGATGATGTAATAGTTTTCTCGCCCTCCTTCGAAAGCCAACTGCCTCGTCTCTCGGCAATTCTTGACGTTTTTCGTTGCGCTGGTCTCCAACTGAATTCGTCGAAATGTTCATTTGGACGTCGGCAGATTAAACTACTCGGCCACCTTGTTGACGCCACTGGTGTTCAACCCGACCCTGACAAAGTCCGTGCAGTCTGAGAATTCCCGGTTCCGCATTCCACACAAGAAGTTCGCAGTTTTATTGGGCTCTGCTCATACTTCCGCCGCTTTGTCTTCAACTTCGCGGATATTGCTAGGCCCCTCACGGATCTCCTCAAAAAGAATGTGGCCTCCTCTTGGGGAAGGGACCAAGAACATTCCTTCGCGTCGCTAATTACCGCCCTCACCTCACCACCTGTGTTGGCTCATTTTGATCCAACGGCTCGAACAGAGCTTCGCACCGATGCAAGCGGCCATGGCATTGGTGCTATACTCGCTCAGATACAGAATGGCACCAACCGTGTGATAGCCTACGCTAGCCGCCTTTTGTCGCAAGCGGAACAAAATTATTCTATAACTGAGCGGGAATGCTTAGCCCTCGTTTGGGCTATCGCGAAATTCCGTCCGTACTTATACGGACGTCCGTTCGCAGTCATCACGGACCATCATGCGCTTTGCTGGCTGTCGACGCTTAAGGACCCTACAGGAAGACTCGGCCGATGGGCTCTTCGATTACAGGAGTACGCGTTCTCGGTTGTTTACAAATCTGGAAAGCTGCACAGCGATGCTGACTGCTTATCCCGGCACCCCGCTGATCCACCTAGCTCCACTGATTTAGAATCCGATGCCTGCGTTTTAGTCATCACTGACTTTTTGAACGTGGCTGACGAACAGCGCCGAGATCCATCGTTGCTCACCATCATTGACCTCCTTCAATCACGTTATGCTGACCCATCTCTTAGCAGATACCTGCTTCAAGACGACATTTTGTACCGCCGCAACTTACACCCCGACGGCGCGGAACTTTTACTCGTCGTACCGCATCACCTGCGAAAGGATGTTCTGCGACAATTCCACGACGCTCCAACTGCTGGACATCTAGGAGTCTCCAGAACTTACGACCGCATTTGACGACGAGTATTCTGGAAGGGTCTGTACCGCTCTGTTCGCCGTTACGTCACATCTTGTGACCTCTGCCGCGCCGAAAGAAGCCTACGACTCCCCCTTCCGGTCTTCTTCAACCTATTGAAGTTCTAGCCGAGCCATTTTATCGAGTGGGGTTGGACTTGCTAGGTCCCTTTCCTACTTCTACAACTGGAAATAAATGGATTGCAGTGGCCACTGACTATGCCACTCGGTATGCAATCACTCGAGCGCTAGCAACCAGCTGCGCAACCGACGTTGCCGAGTTCCTGCTGTACGACATTATTCTCCAGCATGGCGCTCCGACTCACCTGCTCACAGACCGTGGTCGCTACTTTCTATCTCGTGTGGTTGATGACCTACTCCGATCTTGTGCTACCCGTCACAACTTCACCACATCTTACCACCCTCAGACTAACGACCTTACGGAGCGCCTAAACCGCACATTGACGGACATGCTTTCCATGTACGTATCTACCGACCACACTGATTGGGACATAGCTCTTCCGTTCGTAACCTTCGCCTATAACTCGTCGCGTCATGAAACAGCGGGCTACTCCCCTTTTTATCTACTCTTCGGACGTCATCCCTTACTGCCCTTCGACAAACTGCTTTCATCAGACCACCCATTCTCCACTTCGTACACTCAGGATGCGATCACCCGGGCCCTCACGGCACGCGCGGTAGCGCGCGCTCGGTTATCGTCGTCGCAGACAGCACAGAAGTCCCTTTACGACCGTCGACATAGAGATGCCGTTTTCTCTGCGGGATCTCTTGTTCTCTTGTGGCTCCCATCTCGACGTGTTGGACTCTGCGAGAAACTACTATCGCGATACGCCGGGCCCTACCGAGTCATTCGTCAGGTCACACCTGTGACCTACGAGAGTTCCGCTACCACAAACTCATCAGCTGCTGCACCCAGAACGGAAGTAGTCCACGTTTCTCGTCTCAAGCCCTACAACGCCGACTCGCTCATTTAACAGGCACCGAGACACAGGTGACACAGGTAACAGGCCTTATGGGCCGGGGTGATGATACGTGTATAAAACTGTCACCCCGACACAGCTGAATTGGCACCCAAATGAAGAAGACGACAATGTGGTTGTAGTGGGTTGGACTCTCGAGCTTCTCCCGTTGGCCTGCATGACTGTGCGCTCTTTAAGCCGTTAGCAAGACCAGCTCTCGGTGAATAAATCTTCCTCGTAACAATATTATACAAAGACTTAAGCTTAGTAGAATGCACAACGTGGCCCATATCTGTGATCAATGCTGTTCCGTCCATACATTGCTGTTATCGCAAATACTTGCACGCTTCCTCAAGGATTCGCCCGAAATGACTGAAAGTGAAGCCATTACTTTTTTTTATTGTGCTCAGTCGATGGCGTGCGATTGCCGGCCTAAAAGTTGTCTACACCTACCAAGGTTGTGTACTGTATTTTGTATAGCAGGCATTGCAAGTTGTGTGCCCCTTACTGGTCTCCAAAATCTGTCCCCCAACTCCAAGTGAACATTAATTACGTGAGATGGTGTTATCATTGGACATGGCATTGTAACGACATTACGACCCCATAAGGTAACATTTTAATATGATGATGATTGTTGAAAGAGTGAAGCTCCTTAAGGCATAGGTCGCCCGTCACCTTTATATATGCGTGTGTATATCCACGTTCCAGCATATCCACGGAGTGAGGTTGATGAGTGGGGCGATGCGTCGGAGTGTTTTAGCGGCAAACCTCTAATCATACACTGGCTGTGGCAGTCTCTCGTATGTCTGATTGACGGACGCACGCACGGACGAACGCAGGGATGCACACAAGGATGCACGGACGCACAGACGAACGTAGAGATGGACGCAAACGTTGACGGACGGACGAATAAACGGACGGACTCACAGACATGTGGACGCACGAATGAATTCACAGACGGACTCATGGACGGGCAAAAGCAAGAACAAACAAACAGACGAAAGCACTGACGAACTGATGGGCGATTCGCCCCACTTATCATTATTCACTCCGTGGATATGCTGCACCAGTTGCGTTCACAGTGATGGTTCATTTTCGAGTTTGGTGAGGCATTTAGGTTTTTGCTTTATAACCGCGACCAACGGCTGTCGCCAAATTTGAAGGCCCCCCATGAAAACGAGCAGAGAGGCGACCATGAAGAGGAGATGACTATCTATCAGAAATAAGAGCAATGCTGGCTCAGCGATTTGTTTGACGTAACAACATTTGTCTCTTCCCGGTGCTGGGAACATGTCAATAAGGGAAGTTCCAAATTTATTAAAAAAAACGTAACTTTCAGATCAACTGATGAATTCGTCACTCCTATATGTCAACTGGGTTTCCTACATTTTCAGTGATCGATGGCCCGAAGAGCGCAGATTAGCCTACGTCTCATCGGAAAAAGTGCGTTACAGCTGGTCGCCAGCCGCCAAATTCCTGAAATAGAAATTGCTTACTATCCTACACTTGCAGCGAAATTCCAGCAGGAGTTTCTGCCCCGCCGCGGTGGTCTAGTGGCTAAGGTACTCGGCGGCTGACCCGCAGGTCGCGGGATCAAATCCCGGCTGCGGCGGCTGCATTTCTGATGGAGGCGGAAATGTTGTGGGCCCGTGTGCTCTGATTTGGGCTAAAGTTAATGAACCCAAGGTGGTCGAAATTTCCGGAGTGCTCCACTATGGTGTCTCTCATATGTTGGTTTTGGGACGTTAAACCCCACATATTAATACCAATCAATCAGCAGGAATATCTCTCAGTAATAGAAGGCTCCTTATCAATAGATAGATAGATAAAAAGTCAAAGGACATTTGGTTTGCAATGAAATACTTCGTAATTAAAGAAATAACCTTCCATAGGTTTTGGAAGAATCTCCTTTTTATGGTGTACTCAAATGTTATACTTCGGAATGGCAAATTCTAAATTTACATAAAACTATTGGCACTACAAGCACAATTATTTATTTATTTATTTATTTAGTATACCTCAGGGGCCCCAGTCGGGGTATTACATGAGAGATGGGCATAATTAGCAACATATTAACGATTCAATCACGGTCTTGAGTACCTGTGGGTCGGAGTGGTGCATGGCGAAGGCAGGCAAGTTGTTCCAGTCCCGGGCGGTTGCAACAAAAAAGGAGCGGAGGTGGGCAGTAGTTTGTGCTGGCGGTGGATAAACGGCTCGGGGATGGTTTGTACGGCTGGATAATCGATGAGCAGGCAAGATGGCTGGAACGTTGAAAGGAGCGTGATAAAATTTGTGAAAAAGACAGATCCGATATATATGACGACGTGATTCTAGGTTATTGAGGTAGCCACGAGTTTTAAGTTCGAAAACGCTGGAATGATAAGAGTACACGGAGTAGATGAACCGGGCTGCATGATTTTGTACAGATTCGAGAAGGTTAGATAGATTAGATTGATGAGGGTCCCAAACCGAGCATGCGTACTCCAATTTAGGGCGAACAAATGTGGTGTAAGCTAACAACCTCACTGATGAGGGAGCAAGTTTTAAATTCCTACGAAGAAAACCCAGCGCACGATTAGCGGAGGATGCTACGTTGTTAACGTGAGTGGACCAGGTGAGGTTGCTTGAGAATGTTACGCCGAGGTATTTATAGGATTCTGCTGTTAAGATTGTAGAGCCCGAAATGGTGTAAGTCGCTTGCTGATAATATTGCCTACGGTGAAATGATATTAGCGATGTCTTATTTACGTTCAAAGACATTAGCCAGTCGTTACACCAGGATTCAATAAGGTTAAGGTGGTTTTGAAGTATAGCAATATCGGTAGTGTTTTTTATTGGACGGTCACTACGCAATCATCTGCAAACAGGCGAATATTTGATGAAATGTTAGCTGGGAGGTTATTTATATAAATTAAGAAAAGTAGGGGTCCGAGTACTGTGCCCTGTGGGACGCCAGAGATTACGGGAAGATGGTTAGATGAATGGTTGTTAGCGTATACAGATTGTTGCCGATTAGTCAGAAAACTACAAATCCAGTTGAAAATCGGTGTATTAATGTTTAAGCAAGAAAGATTGAGTAGTATCCGCTGATGTGGAACTTTGTGAAATGCTTTTTCAAAGTCTAGAAAGAGGGCATCGGTGGGTATATTTAGGTCAACGCTAGAACTGATGTCACTGTAGAATGAAGCAAGTTGTGTGTGGCAGGATAATCCTGAGCGAAACCCATGTTGACTATGATGAAAGAAGTTGTGGTGGTTTAAGAACTTGACGGTGTTAGAGTAGATCACATGTTCCATTAGTTTAGAGCAAATTCTAGTGAGCGAGATGGGACGATAGCTGCTAGGCTGGGATGGAGGGCCCTTTTTAGGGACTGAAACAATCTTACCCACTTTCCAGTCTTCCGGCACCACTCCTGAAGACAGTTATTGCTGAAAAATATGGCATAATATCACACTGACAATGGGTTGTGTGTTTTTTAACATTTTAGCGTTGATGCCATCGGCGCCACAAGAAGATGTAAGCTTTAATGGGTCGATTAATTTAGCAGTGCCCTGTTGAGAAAACGTGATGTCCGGCATCATGTCGTAATCAAGAGGATGGAATGAAGGTAAGTTGCCGTTAGGTTAGATAGTGAACATAAAAGAGAAAACATGATTAAGTTGTTCGGCGGCTTCATCGTCGGTGATCGGAAGGTTATGTTTATCAAACAGTGCCAGTGGTTGGGAATTTTGAAAGTTGATAACGCTCCAAAATTTCTTCGGGTTATTGGTCAGCATGGCCGGCAAAGTATGTGAGTAAAAAGAACGTTTTTCTTTCATAGCATGCGTGCTGAATGCTTTTTCCGCACCGTAGTAGTTGTTCCATGCAGAAATGTTATTAGATTGTTTTGCTGATCTAAAAAGTCTTTTCTTTTTATGATTGAGTCGTTTTAGTGTAGCCGTGAACCATGGGGACGTCTTTTTTCGGTGACGGTAATGGTGGGCACGTATTTTATGAACAGGTCATGGATTTTATTTTTGAAGAGCAACCAATTAGTCTCGACAGAGCGCTGCGAAAAATCGGCTAGCAGGCAAGTAGCGAATTCTGCAAATTCATTGTTTAGGTCGGAATAGTTTCCTTTGTTATACAATGTTATCGTTTTTGTTATTTTAGACGAGCGTGTTAGTTGGCAGAGGTAGGTACCATAAATCACTGAATGGTCACTTAAGCCAGGCAAAAACGTCATCTTGGAAACCTTGTCAGGCTCGGAAGTGAGGATAAGATCTAGAGTGTTGGAGGAGGTAGAATTTTGACGTGAGGGTTCAGTGACGAGTTGCGTTAGTCCAAATGTTAGGCATGAGTTGATGAAATCGCTTTCAGGACCGTGTTTGGCGGCTGTGCTTGCCAGATTATTTCACAAAATTGCTGGAATATTAAAATCACCGAAGAGAAGTATCGGATAATGACGAAAAGGTTTAGTTACAGAGTGAATAGCCACGTGGAAATTCGGTACCAAAAAGAGGGTCAAGACCGGGAGGGCGGTAACAAACTCGAATTATCGTGGGGGGATAAGAAGCGTTGCAGAGAATGAACGTGATTTCTAAGCATGAGGACACACGAATTTCTGTACATTGAAGGCTTTTATGACTGCCTGTGAGCACTCCACCTCCACGTTTGTTAGTGCGGTCACGTCGAAAAATGTTGAAGTCCAGGAAATATGTAGCAGCTCTGAGTGTGCTATTGAAGGGTTAAGCCATGTTTCGGTTATTGCGAACAAATCTGACTCTGAAAAGCTAATTAGATTTTGTAAACCATCAACTTTCGGAATAATGCTTCTAATGTTAGTATAAAGAAATGAGAATGATTTCCTGGTTAGAATAGTAAGGCTGGGTTGGAATAGTACGGCACATGCGCTATATAATGTTTTAAATACTCCTTTTTTAATAAAATCATACCCGTTACAAATTGCTTTTTTTATCAAAGAGGGAGAGAGGGGGAGAGAGAAGACTCATGCACGTTCTGTACTGCGTCCACTTCAACAACCGTTGGCGTTGCAACAATATTGCAATGTGATAGCGAGTGTCAAGAGTGCGGAACGATAACTGGTATATACTAAATATTTTATTACGCTAACTTCTACCTACAACGTGAAGAGAAAAAAAGTTCACAGCTTATCCACGGATTGAATGATGATGAGTGGAGCTACGCATCCGTAAATTCGCCAATGCTTTCATTTGTACGTTCGTCCATACGTGTGAACGTTCGTGCGTCCGTCCGTGCATTCGTCCATGCGTTCATCTGTGCGTCAGTTCTTCCGTCAGTCTCTCCGTGTGTCTGTCTGTCCGTCTGGTTGTCTGTCTGTCAGTCCATGCGTCCGTTCGTTCATCTAGTGAACAGGTCAAGTACCGCCATCTCGCTTCTTCGAGGGGCGAAGCTCCTTACAGCGTGGGTATGTACATCCTTTGAGGCATGTAGTTGTAGTATATCAAGTAGCCACTTCTAGTTTACTTCTTGCACTGTTCATTAGATGGCGTTAGTGGATGCGAGACGTTGTAAAACTCGATGGTGGTACTTGGAGTGTTCATTAGATGGTGGTACTTGTAGCTGATGAATAGATGCCAGATGGTATAAAAGTAGATGGTGGTACCTGTAGTTGATAATCAAAGATGCGAGATGATATAACAGAAATGAAGTCGCATATCACGGTGTCATCGGCAGAAGGCAATCATTCTATTCAGCGCGGCGACGCACTTAAGGGGGAGCGTTGTAATAAAATTTGTTTACTGTTTGCGCGCCATGAAACTCGGCGACACTGGCACCAAAATCCTGCCGTACGAGAGTGGGAGGCCCAAGCTGCACGACATACACACAAGGCGTTTCTTACGTCTTTAAATGATGATTCACTGAGGCGAATTACGCGGAAAATGCACAGTTTACCGATGATTCTCTCCGGAGTATCGCCCACTCATCATAATTCACCCCGTGAATATGCTGTGATTTTTTATGATATATTCATAATATACTACTACCGCAATTTAGTAACTTAACGAGAGCATTATCGCCCACGAGTATGGTTGCGGTGGTGACACCGGCTTTGTTGAACTCATAGGAACATTCCTACGAAAAAGCTTCCTCATAGGGTCTTGGGGATATTTCTCTGGTAGAAAATCGCGAATGGCTTTCCGCGGTGCCAGATAGTCCGGTGGGGAGCTGCACTGTGGAAGCCTAAAAGAACGTCGCGGTAGTTTCCTGTGTCTGTTTACATTAGTTTAGGTCATTATTCCTTAGGTTTACAGCAGTCCTCGTGGTGAAACTCGGTGGATTGATTGATAAATATGTGGTGTTTAACGTCCCGAAACCACCATATGAATATGAGAGATGCCGTAGTGGAGGGCTCTGGAGATTTCGACCACCTGGGGTTCTTTAACGTGCACCCAAATCGGAGCACATGAGCCCACAACATTTCCGCCTCCATCGGAAATGCAGCCGCCGCAGCAAGGATTTGATTCTGCGACCTGCGGGTCAGCAGCCGAGTACGTTAGCCACTGGACCATCGTGGCGGTGTGAAACTCGGTAGAGGCCACCTCACTTGGATTTACCTATTTTAATTTGTTCCAAATGATTTTCGTCGTCAACGGAGACGTTTGTGTGGTCCTTTCTGGTCACCGGGCGGGCTCTCGGGATGTTGCCAGGGGAGCCGGGAGAGAGTCGAACAGTGGGACGCCGCGAAAGCAGGTTGCAGCGACTGCTGCGCAGGGTTGTCTCAGTTATGTGGCGTACAAGAGTGTGCAACGTCAAATAGAAGTGCTTTAGCCAAATATATCAGTTAGGAGAAGGTCTACGGACATGCTGTGTGTACGCGTTGATCCTCTCTCCGGCGGCGACCAAGTAGCGACTTGAACACTACGCTACATAGTGGCGGAGGCTGCGCGGTAGCAAAGAACCCCCGTACGGTGTTTCCCACCTTGAAGAACCAGAATGGAGTGGACGACGTGTCGAAAATGGCTCACCTTACAACTTCAGCAACCTTGAGACCCTTAATCGGGCCCCCAATGTTCAAATGTACACCTGAGGAATCAGTATTGGAGTGGATGACCTGCTAGATACATACATCTTCACTCAACTCATGGGACGACGATACAAAGATGAAATTTGTTTCTATGATTTTGGAGGGAGACGCGAAAAGTGTTACACTACGAAAATTATGACTGGCGCTCCTAATACGTGGGAAGAGTGAACTACGCTGCTCAAGTCTAGCTTTATTGGACGCACAGATAACCCGCTTGAGACAGGGAATCGAGTGCAACTACCGTCTGAGAGACCGGAGAAGTAATAGCACGACGTAATGCAGCTCATCACCCGCGTAGACCCAGTCATGAAAGAGGAAGACCGCGTACGTAATGTCTTGCGTGCACTCCGTGCCAAAGCTTTAGAGAAAATAGTTCTGGCGAACCCGACAAGTTAAGGTGAGTTTTTACGAATTCTACAGCGGATAAACTATGCCACGTTGATGGCCCGTGCTCATTTGACTCCTTTGAACAGCTACCTCGCAACCAACTTTATACAGCGGTGGTCGGTCGGCATTTCTGGGGAATAAATCGCGACACAGCCGTCTTTGGTGAGCGCCCCCGTTCGCGAGCAGTGCCAGGACGCCATGCAAACATGCATTTCGGGCACCTAACATCCCACGCGACGCTGCGAGCAATCTGCATTTGAAGATTATCACCTAGTCGATTAAGACATTTGCCAATAGGCTTAAAACTGCAGGGAAAGAGGTGTGCCGGCCGCCTAACCAGTGGCCTCCTAGAACATCCCGGGGCGACTTTGCCCCCCCCCCCCCCCCGCTGTGCTACTACTGCCATCGACACGGGCACATCGCGCCACAGTGTCACAGGCAGTATGAGGACCAGCAGCGGCAGAGAAGGGACGAACAAAGCGGCAATGGTGAGTGGCATATTTACTCGGGAAACGAGAATGACCTGGAATAGGGAGCCAGCATGGCCGTTCGGTCTGGACATTGGCGGAACACCGATTAATCTACCTATCGGTCAAGGCCAATGGAAGAAGTGACAAACTAATCGTCGCCAATTGCTCTTGTGTAAATGTTGTATTTCTTGATTTCGCGCAAAAGATCCCATCAGTTCGAAAACTGAGAGAGCATAGAATTTTGATTTAAAAAAATTGGAGCAAATATGGTTTTGCCCTTAGGGGAAGTGGAAATACTTTACGAATTCGGCGCTGCACAAATAAGTCCGAAATTTCTAATTGTCAAGGAATGCCCTTACGAGCTGCTGGGTTGGCTTCCACTTTGCCGAGAAGCTCGGTTAGTTATCATTTCTTTTTTGTAAAGAAATCGCAGATTGGGGGAGAAGCGTTTGATCTTCAAATAGGGCTGAAGAATGTCGCACACAGTTCTGTCCCTGCGAGAAGCCCAAAAGGAGATACACCTAGAGCTATGAACTGAGGTTGTTGTGCCTGCTGAGATTCCCTTAGACGGTGTCCACATTGTCGAGCCAAATGAGAGTTGGAGAAACAGGTTGAGTGTGGTATGAACTGTGACGAATTTGTTGAGTGGTGTCGGCATTGTCCGCTTGGCTAACCCTACTATGTCGCAAGTAACGTTGCATTTGGCACAAAGCTTGGCTAGGCTACGTTTACTTATGATGCGCAGCTCGGCGTCACCACACCCGACTGCACAGCAAGTAGCAGTGACTTCGAAGTGGACGTTGGAGACCACTTGCAACCTTCCGAAAGAGATTAGCTGCTTTTACTTGTGAATAAGTTCCGCCATTTGTTCGCGGGAGAGCAGAACCCCATATCAATAACTGTCGTCGCGGAATGTTTCATTAACACAGGTGATTCGGCTCTCATTCATTAAGATCTCTACCTTCAATCCATCTTTGTAAGGCGTGTTATTAGGTGGCAGGTTGATGATATACTCCGTGACGGAGTGATCAGAGTCCAACAGTCCGTGGTCGTGCCCTGTGGTACTAGTAAAGAAGCCAAATGACAGCTAGCACTTTTGTGTGGATTTCAGAAGAGTCAATGCTGTCACGAAAAAAGACGTGCACCCTTTGCCGAGAATCGACAAGATTCTTGATGTGCTACAGGGATCCCGTTCGTTCGCGACATTAGAATTGACATCAGGCCCCTGGGAAATCTGAATTCGAGAAGAGGATAAACCCAAAATAGCATTCACATGTGGGCAAGAACACATCAATTTCAATGTTGTCTTTTTCTGCCTGTGTAACGCCCCCGTAACATTCCAGAGAATAGGTAACAAGGCTCGCAGTAGTCTCCTCTGGAGAGTCTATCTGGCGTATTCGTACGACATAGTGATTTTTTTCAAAAGCAAGGTAGCCCATTTGAAGAATTTGAAAGGTGTGTTTTTGGTTTCGGACACGGCTAACTTACGACTGAATTCCGAGAAGTGCGGCTTCGCCCAACTCGAGATTCAGTATCTCGGCCACATTCTTACAGGTGAAAGCATCTGGCCGGATTCCGACAAAGTGGCAGCGATTGAAAAGCTTACCGAACCGTGAAACAAAAAGACATACAGACAAAAGACATACAGACCACACTAGTCTTGCTTTGCTTATGAAAGTCTGGAATCCGGATGGTCCTCTCACGCAGTGCTCCTGGCTGCTGTATGAATTGGGCATAACGCTGAGACACCACCTAGGCCGGAAGAACGGAAATGCCCATACGCATTTCCGCCTTCTTCATGATGCCGCTCCAGCACGCGACAAAAATTATTTATTGTTGCTGGCTCTGGATCTGGTGGGTGTTGGAGAACGGCATAGGGCATATCCGTTGATGAGAAAGATTATCCAGCACATCGAGCGGCCGAATGCGTCCGTTGTAAGGAACACTAAAAGAACACACAGAGCTTTCGATTGGTCGATGCTGTTCTGTATCGCAAGGCGAAAGGGTTTCAAAAAGACCGCGCCAGACTCGCTGTCCCTAAGTGACCAAATATTCTGAAGCACTGCCATGATGACACCACGGTAGCCACTTCAGTGTCAGGCGCACATGAAAAAAAGTAAGCTGCTGGTATTTCTTGCTAAAGATGTTCACATAAGTGAGCAAGTATGTCCTCTGCTGCCCAGACTGCCAGAAGAGGAAGCCACTACCAAGCAAAACTATCGAATTTTTCCGACCTATACCTACAGCAGGGTGGCCATTTGAACAAATCGGGATGAATTTTCTGGGACCCTTCGTGCAAAGTACACAAGATCACTGCTACGAGGTTATGTTGACTGACTACGACAAAAAGTGGGTAGAGGAAGTCACCAGCCCCGCTGCAACGGCGCCTGAGGCAACCCAAGCTTTTGTCGAGCAAGTGGTTCTATGACATCGAGCTCCAGGGAAGATAACCACGACCAGGGAAGCATTTTGTTAGTACCTTCATTGAAGATATATTCCTCGTAACGGGCAGCAACCACGACACAACCACCGCCTACCATCCGCAGACAAATGGCCTGTGCAGAAGGTTCAACCATACGCTTGTAGACATGTGCAGTGTGTATATGTCTCTACCAATCACCGGGATTGGGATGGATTACTTCCTTATGCTGCCTTTGGTTAAAACCCTTTACAACAAGAGACAACCACTTTCACCCGGTTTTTTTTGTTGCATGACCACGAACCGATTTTCCCCATTGACGTGAGCCCCCAACCTACAACCTGGCATTGAGGACGCTTTAGACGCATATGCAGTGGCGCACAGGCTTCGCTAAGCTTGGGAGCTCATGTATCAGCGCAAAAAGGGACCAGCAAACAAAAAACAAGAGAGCATACGATACCCGACGACAAGGCGCTGTGTTTCGACCGATGAATTTGTCTACTTGTGGACGCCCTCACGAGCGAGAAGCAAAACAACAAAGCTCCTTCACCGCTACCACGGACCAGTTCGCCTCTTTTCACAAGTCGCGGAGAACAACTGGGAGGTCGCAGACTTCAGTGGACGGAACAGTGACATTGTGAACGCAATGTGTTTGAAACTGTATACCGCAGGGTGGTGCAGCAGTTGCGCCCGCGAATGACCCTGGTCAAAGTGAACATTGGACTAGTGACACCGAGGTCTACTTCGATACCCGGGCACATTATTGGGACCAGTCGGCCGACATCAAACCGAAAAGACTTTGCACCTGTGACAGTAACACCGAGGTTTACTATAGAGCCAGTGATGTTGAGTTAGTGCGATGTAGGACTCCTTTTGAACTTCGTGTGTCTCAGTGTGTGCTCTCGTACGGAGATGTGTGTGTCAGAGCTCCAGTTAGCAGTTTATCTTTTCCCCGTTTCACTAATTTAAACGAACTTTCCTTTTCAGCATGCACGTTTATCCACTTTGTATTAGTTATTCAGTTTCTTGCAGATGTAAAATGTTTTGTACACTTAATAGGTCGCATGTTGCCTTTTGCACTTGTTATAACTATGTGTCTTTTAATTTATGTGTTTTATGTTAGAGGAACGCAAAATGTCAGCGTTTTTGAGAGAGCGTGAACAAATTATGCCCTTGTGTGTGGCTTTTTAGTTACCTAATCAAGTTAACTCTTACTTCATATTGGGGAGGTGTCGCGTAAACGTTGATGTAGCTATTCTTTTTTACTTTTTGGCTGGTTCCTATGTCTCTGGGTCGTCCAAGAGTAGGGTTGTGGTGGTCGCACTGGATTTGTTGTTATCGTAGGAAGCTTTCTACGAGGAAGCGTCCTCAATGGGGGCTTCTGTGAAGGGATGTTTTTCAGGTAGAGGTTCGCTAATGGCTTTTCGCGGCTCTAGATAGTCTGCGGGGGATCTGTATTGTGGCCGCTTAACAGACGTTGCGGTTGTTTCCTGTGTGTGTTTACTTTATTTAAGGTCAATATTCTATAGGTTGACAGCAGTCCTCGTGGTGAAACTCGGTGGACGCCCCCGCGCTTAGATTAACCTGCACTCTAAGGCAAAAGGGCGTTAAAATAATGTATGGTTCATCCTTTTGGCGACTAATGGGGCTGCCACAACCTATAATCCTTTTAGGAACTAACGGCACTGGGTGTAACAGGTAGTCCCCTCAGACAAGCTCAAGGAACTAACAAATATTCCTAACATTTACACCTTAGCAGGTAACCGTTAGTCCCAAATCACCTCAAAGACTATCATTCAGTCCTCCCATTTAGAAATGATCCGGCAACTGTTAGTCCCCACTTTTACATTTTACTGGGCAACCGGGAGTCCTCACAGTTGCACCTCGCTGGGCGAACGGTTGGTCCACTCAAATACTCTGATAGGACCAACGTTTCATCCCCAGTTGAAATATTGTTTTACTAATTATCCTCCGCAAGGCCTAATACTTTTCGGCTTGTTTTTATGCGCAGTGAGAAACTAATGACGCGAAAAAGAACACGCAAAAAATTATTTAGCCACATGTGCGCCACTACTTTCGCAGTCATCGCAACAACGAAAGACATAAGTGAGACATTCAAATCTTTTATTTTTCTCTATACACATCAAGGTTCTCCATATCTTAAGAGAATTCGTAGTGAAACCTACCACTGTAGCCTCATTGTCACATCTTGTACCTTTGTGAAGATCCTCCCATAGAAGCGATAGATATCAGGCATTGCAGACGCCAGCGCACATAGCCTTCTACATGTTGTGTGCCCACGGTTGTACAATAGGATAGTAAAAAATAGTCGCGCGTGACAGAAGATGAGGATGCACGCATATGAAAACATGCGTAAATATGGCACACAAATAACTTTCCTGTACATCTCTTACAGTCCTTCTGAAGCTGGTCCGACGAAAGCAATAGATGACAGGCATTGCAGGCGCCAGCACACACAGCCACAGCCTTCTGCACGGTATGTGCCCATAGCTGCACAATAAGATTTTAAAAAATAGTTATTCACACGTGACAGAGGATGAATATGCATGGGTATGACAAATACGCGTAAGGTGAGGAAAAACATACGCGCATAACAGGGCATGTTAATATTTAACGTGATGTCACACATTGTCAAAGACGCATTTAGATCCCCGTAGCGCAACAGCTTAAGTGCGGCAGCCGCATTCATATCTCCAAGGCGCCGCGAACCGCCGTGCCGCCAGTGAGGCAGCGAATTCTAAGCGAGCGCCGCCGTTCAGCTTGAGCAAGCAAACGCTAGACCAAACACAGCGTTACAAGCGGAGCGTCTGCCGTCAGCCAACCTTAAAGAAGAGAGCGACCGTATGCTGGGCCACCGCCATGAACAACGCTGAAATGTTTTGGAGCGAGTGCCTAAAAGATTGACTGTAATGCGGCTCTTTTCCACAAACTCGAGCGAGCGCAGCAAGCAAACACGAGTCCACCGCCATGGCAGCCGTTAACGGTCGGCACCGAGCTGCTGGCGACCGATTTCTGGAGAAGCCAATTGTGATGGTGACCAATTTTCATAGACTCAGTTCCGACGCTAGCGGAAGCCCCGCCTGCCCATGCCGGAGCACCTACAAACCACGACATACAACCAAGCTCGTTACGTGCAACCGCAACGTGTTTTGAACGAGTCCAAAACAGCGACAAGGTCTCTGCCCAAATATTGTTAGCCCGGAGCTTATCACGGCGGCGAAGATAGGGGGCACTCCATGGGTGGGTGTCCGGGTGGCAGAAGGCAATGGCGGCCAATTTTCGAGTGGTCAAAAAGCATAGGCGAACTACTGACGCTGAAGCCGAAATTCGCGGTGCATTTCGTGCGTGAGATGTACAAAACGACTGAGCCCGTTGCCGCAAGAGCGATACGTATCGTACACCCGTCAAGTACGGCAGAATAGAGAATGATCACGTATACTTGTGAAACAATCCAGTGCTGATTTCTGCACTGTGTCAGACTGAAGTAATGTATGCGACAGGCCTGCTGGCTTCTCGGCCGCCATCTTGGCCGTGATTTCCAACCGGTGGTGTCGTGAGTTGCTCGTCACCATCTTGACTTATCCAGAGATATAAAGCACGGCTTGGCGACTTGTCGAAACCGGCTCCAGAATTCATGGGTGCGGTGAAACGTAAAAGCAGCAGCGCACGCTCATTCAAGCGTACCCACCAAAACGGCGTCGTAAATTCTAGATCGTCGAGCTCTCCGAGCGCGACGCAACGCGTACCGTCACCAGCGAAATCGGGGAAGAGAATGAGCCAAAGAGAGGAGGACGGCTACTTTTCTCAACAGTGGTGTGCACGTGGCACGCGTCCCTAAGCGGTTACTCCTCATTAGTCTATCAGTTTATCGCGTGCGCCTATAGGGCTTCGTTACTTCTTTTTCGAGTAATTTTGCCTTAGAGTGTGTTTCAATATTTTCGACCCGCTTTTTGTCGTCAACAGAGATGTTTGTGTGGTCCCTTCTTGCTTAGCCTCCGGCGGGCTCTCGGGATGTCGCCTGGGGAACCGGGAGAGAGTCGCACAGTGGATGCCACGAGAGCAGGCTGCAGCGACTGCTGCGCAGAGTTGTCTCAGTTATGCAGCGTACAAGTATGTACAACTTCAAACAAAAGTGCTGTAGCCAACTAAATCAGTTATGAGAAAGCCTATGGAGATGCTGTGTGTAAGTAACATGCAGCGCATAGCCACTGGTATGTGGCTATGCGCCATATGCTACGCACTACGAGAATGGGGGACGCACAAGCCGCGCTATAAGAAGCTTCGCCCCTAAAAAACAATACTTGCTGTGAGCGCCCTTCTCATTCGTTGTTAACCTCAACGTGTGCGCAACACGTCAGCTTTTATACATGCCTGGCCGTACATTCATGCGATATGGCTGATGCTTGCATTTTAATGGGATTATCGCATCCTGTCCGCAGTCTATTGAAAATAATAACGATTGTTGCGATGCCTCTTCAGGCGGCTTGGTAGGAGTACTAACAGCCCACGCACATGAAATTCATAAAACAAGTCTGTGGTAAAATTTACCGCGAACACTCTTTAAAGAGCAGAAAACCAGTTCTGTAACCAATTTAGACTGCTTCATGAGTGGCTCTACCATGGCGGGTTTTATTTTTCTAAAAAGCGCCTCCATAACTTTAAGCAGATTTTTTATATCTGAGAAGTCTCCAAAAAAAAAAACATCCTCCCTTCCTCCCCAGCCGCTTTCCTTTCAAACTGTTGGTTGCGCTCAACGACCTGCCTTCAAAATCAGCAGTACTGGGGGAAACTCCGCCCCCACCTTGACATATTGGATTGTTCTTGCAGATAATAGGGAAAAGAATTTCGTCTTTTGAACAATCATCGTCACGAGCAGCGCCTTTATGGCTTTGTGATCCAAGCTCGTCGGGAACTTTCAAATTCAGTTGCCGGTACCTCTTGGCGCCTTGACTAACCTTTTCTTTTTTATTTTGCGGCTAATAACCATTGGGTCAGGCGTCGAGTAATGACGGCACCACTGTTCTCTGGATTTTGATCTCTACTAGTCACTGTGCTTCTAGGGCCATACTTTTTAAAAAATTTCAAGGCTCAGATATCTTGGCTTATGTAAATGGCTACCATAGCTGCTCATCAAAACTCAACAAGAAAAAAACTGCTGCTTTCAGTCTTATTGAACCCTGTTTCTCAAAAACGTCTGCTATACCACTCTTATATAACAGCTGGAACGGGATGTCGAAGGAATTTCGGTGATATTATTTGGAATCATTCGAGACAGCAATTTTCAGGAGCGCCACAAAGGGTCGTTGAGTTGCTGGCCGGCAAGTCGAGAAGGATACCTGAACTCCGGTGCTCGTTCAATTGATGCAGCTATGTGTCGTGACAACAGGCATTTGTGAAATCGCTGAAATGTTAACATTAGTATGAGAAACGTGGTGACATTCGACTTTTCTTCGGCGCATGAATGCTGCTCTTCTGGCTTAATTGTTGCGCACAAGTGCTTCCGAGAGCTGGTAGGTTATTGTATGGTTTGATCCATTTGCGTCCAGCCCCAAAGTATTTCACAGCGCCACAGTAGGCAACAGAATCCTAAGTAACTTCTGCAGACCTCAGCATCAAATTCTTAGGTCGATTTTCAGTCGAGGATTGAGGTGCAATCTTGCTTTCTGTTTTCCCTATTTATCCACCACTCCATTTTATATAGTATATTGTCGCAACCCAGACACTCGTATAGTTGACTTAACTATTTCTTTTTAGAGGCGAAGCTCCTTGAGGCGGCACCCGTTTGTCCATAGTCGTAATACGTAACATGATTTACGCTTTGACATGCAAGGTGGTGCCGATGAAAGATTCCTCCTGTGCGTTGTTTAACAAAAAAAATATTTGCAGCGTACGCGTTCACTAAAAGCCGAGTTCTCCTGTCTCTCATTCCCAAATAGCAGCCATTGGCATGTACAGAGCTCTATCCGACAAGAAAAGGTTGCTACGTTAATACCACGAAATCGAGGTGGTTAAAGGTGGGAAGTAGAGATGAAGCGCAAGCCGTAAGAAGGTGTACGTGTGCCATACCTCGTTTAGTCCTCGGAATGTCCGCTGGATGGCGGTGCTTCTATATGCGGAATATATGATGAAAAGATTCCGAGATGATGGTACGTGTATTGTTGACTAGATGGACGAATGGGCACACAGACAGATGCATGCACGGACGGGTGGACACATGGACGGACGCAGGGGCGGATACACAGATGAACGCAGGGACGGACAGAAGCAAGAACGAATGGACGGACGGATGCTTCCCCCACTCTCTATGATTCACCCCGTTGATATGCTGCCCCTTTTTGTTAATTCACCAAAGCAATTTACGTTTAGGACACTATCAAGCGTCTGCAAGCATATACCTACACTTACCATAGGAGCCACTTATGAGGACCACCAATCTTGTTCGAGGTTAATGAGGAGCACCAGCACTTGTTTACAGGCAGCGAAGTCATTTACTCGTTATATCAGCTGTAAAAATAGACACAGAGACCACATCGTTACAAGAGCCGTCTGTACTATACTTACTTTGTCGCTCTCTTCGCACTTGCCTAGTGCGTGTTCTCGCAATAGCGGCACTACCTTCTTTACACTCTGATATACTGTGGCATTGCATTGCGATCAAGCTGCAGAAGTGTTTCTGGTGGACCAAATTGACTGCACCTCCGTGGTGGGTCTTAACCAACTTGCAACTAGATTTCAAGATTGGTCACAAGTGCTTCCGGTGAGTGATTCGGCGTGTCACGCAGTGACCGTCTCGCGCTTAGGAGATATCTATGTCGCCCTGGGTGTGCCGATGTAGTCTTTATGAATCTTTTTGTAACCCTCTAAAATACATGTTTAACACAGAATGAATATGAGCGGTTGCATTTAGGTTGCTGTAGTCATTCTTTAAGGTTCTGGAATCTTTGTGCCAAAAAACGATGTTTGTTGGCTCTATACCAAGTCTGTACTCGTGGACACAATCATGGCACGAACCACCGCCGACAGAGGTGAAGTTTTCAGACGAAACGTCATTCCTTCGGCCGAGCTTATCACTGCATTTAGGAAAGACAACAGACAATGCCTGTAGAACAGTCCGGCTGTTCTTATTCACAATCATCTTCTTTCTCGTCTTCCCAGTAGCCCTTAGTGCGCACCTGTGTCTCAGTGTAGCGGTCATCCTTGCACTCAGCCATAACTGCGACCACCATGCCGAGTTACCAGATTGTTTCAGTGGGCTACACTGGCCTAGTCTTCGTGGTCGTTTTTTTCTACCCAATGATGTGCTGGGCAGAAGTCACGAAGATTCAGGCGGCTGAGATTGGCAGCCTCATTGTGGCCGAAGGTTTTAGCCACGCTGCGAAATCGCAAGGACTGCCGAAATCAACCATTAGGCATGGCCTTGACTAAGCCAGGCTTGTCATTTATGCTTACGCCAGGACTTGTATAGCTGCACTGCAAACATTCAGGTGGACTGCACAGGCTCTGTTGGGGAGGTCACTGCAAGTGCGGTATATGCTGTGAATGATCACCTGTATCATAAGGGTATAACAGGTGGTCCTAGTATGTAGAGCGTTCGCATCGGTTTCACGTCATCATTACGACTATTCCATAACAGTTTTCAAGAAAGGGCAGCGCCTCTTGGTTGTAAAATCACTGTAAATTCTGAGCGGAGACTTCTGCGCCATTCTTTGTGCGTCGAGGGACTATGAGGTGTCCCACTAACATCTGTGGTATAACAGGGGCAAGTTCGTGTCTTGGCTTACGAGGCATATTATGCTCATGTGCCATTTCCGATGTCATACTGAAGCTCAAACTGGTAGCTTTTGACAATTTGCGTTGGGCTGTTCAGCCATCTCAGTCAAAAGTTATACAATCAGGTGCGAATGGAAGCTGTTCATTGCGTCTTCCATGACATCCTTAGGCACTATAGCCACCTAGGAATGTTCTGGGAGACGGCACTTGGCAAGAGGCAAACGTCAGCAGATTCGCCCAATGACAGCAATGATGACCGCGAATGATGGGGGTCTTCAATCTCGTGGCTAGCACTTCCTTTTGTCGCAGAGTATGTCGATGCCTCCAGGCACTCTAGCGCTGATCATCTTGGAGGTCGACTTACCGGCTGCTGTGGCTTCGAGTTGGCCTTGGTCTCTGTCCACGATGGTTGATTTATTGATTGATATGTGGGGTTTAACGTCCTAAAACCACTATATGATTATGAGAGACGCCGTAGTGGAGGGCTCCGGAAATTTAGACCACCTGGGGTTCTTTAACGTGCACCCAAATCTGAGTACACGGGCCTACTACATTTCCGCCTCTATCGGAAATGCAGCAGCCGCAGCCGGGATTCGAACCCGCGCCCTGCGGGTCAGCAGCCGAGTACCTTAGCCACTAGACCACCACGGCGGGGCTCTGTCCAGGATGGTACCTTGCCAGACATCGACGGGGAGTCTGAGATCTCTAGGGAACAGTACACCTCGTGACTACTGTCAACGACTCCCGCAGCGTGGTCTGCGAAGATTTCCACAGATATACAGGAAATAGCTGTGCCAAATCGACGACAGCGCCTCATGAAGTCAGTCAGGAAGGCAGGGCAGGTTAGTAGCCACCCAAAGTACACTGCCGAGGTGGTGTGCCTCACCGCTCTCATCTAACGTCGAGCTTGGATTGAGGGAAACAGCGGGCTCAATACGTAGGTGTACCTGAAACACTATTCAGGCCCAGATTGTGTTTCACCTTCTCACTTGTGCGAGGCATATGCAGAAACACGAAGCCAGTCAGTGGCCAACAGTCATTTTCAATTAATTGCCCAGGCATAACTGGTGTTGAGAGCGTGTATGCATTTGGTCCACAGGGCAGCATCGTCCGGAAACTTCGGTAGTCTAGTAGTTTGAATGCAACCACAGATGGTTATGTATAGCGCAATGATCTAGGGTTTCCCATAACGAAGCGGTCTAGCTCGTAGGCAAGCAAAGCGGTCACTCGCATCACGTCCATGGGTAGGTCAAATGGGGAGCCGCAAAAACCGGAGGCTATGGCTGCGTAGAATTCAGGGGCTGGTGTACTCGCACCGTTGGCTGAAATGACGCAGTTTGAAGGCGGCAAGTTCTGAAGTTATCAAGATAAGCACACGTTTCGCGCATGATTCTCACAGCATCGTCGAGTGAGCCACCTGGAATAAAAGACCACTGTTGGCAGATGCGTAATGTTTTCGCTGCAGCGATCAGCGCAGCTGTGTCATGAAGCACTGGAGCATGATGATAGCACAGTCGAGTTGCGGAGCATGCCTGGACGTCTTTTATGGACGCTGCTTGTTGCGGTGGTAGGCAAACGGGCGACAAGGAGGCTTGGACGCCATCCTTGCCTAACGGCATTTCCTTTGGCTTCTGGCTTGCGGTCACCATGCTCCAGAAAAAAAGGGTGGCTTTCCCAGACTGGTGGCTCTACAAAGCCGCAGACGGTCAAGCACAGGCGTTTCCTGCTTTAAGGCTTCGTTTCTGGAGACTTCACCCCTGTCCCGAGGCAAAAAAAAGGGCGAGACAATGTCTGTAATCCAGACCAGCTGTTCTTCGTTCAGGCGTTGCATCAAGATTCAAAATGGCATGTTTGTTGTTGTCATTTTGTTCACATATTATGTGAAAATAGCCAATATTCGCTCTCTCTGCCTGAAGCACATCGATGGAACTCGCACTCTCGGCCAATAGCTGCCGTGAAATCTACAGAAGAGGCGCTCATTGGTGTCAGAGCTAACGGCGGATAGATCTTGTTGTGGTGGCGAAAAGTCTATCTAGTTATGAAAATTCATTCGGAAGTGATGTCTTTTGTGGTGCAAGAGTATGGTGTCAGAGATTCGTGGCTCGATGAGAGACAGACTGCGGGTCTGCGACTACAGGAGCTCCGACATAGTGGCTGTGCTGGTCGCTCTAAAGCAACTTTGACAAAAGTTCTCAAGGTAAGAATCAGATATATTTACCATGAAGCGTACCTTGCTGCCTGTTTTCGTGTTCCCCGCAGGTCGTTTTAACTAGAGGACATCAGAGGGCACAGCTCCACAGTCAAAATTATGCAATGATGTGCATCGTTAGGGCAACATATTTGCGAGGCCCATCATAAGAAGGGGTCTCTGTAGACCGTCAGAAGGATCAGGGCAGTGGATTAGAGGTGGGAGCCAGTGCTCCAAAATTCTGCAATGACCTTGGTCCAGGATTGCTGCCACACACATTCAAACCTATGTCAAGAGTTTTAAGGTTCTCTATAGCCAGGCATCACTTCTGTAGTTTTGTCCATGCTTTGCGAGCACGGTGTAATCATCCACCGTGCTGGCGAGCAACGAAAGCACCGATTGTAGGCAGCCATTTGCAGTGTTTTCCAGTAAGTCACAAATTGACGGTGCTTTGCGGGCAGCCAGCTATGGTTATACAGCCACGGAAACTCCGGAGAATGTCCACGTCAATAAGCCCAGTTAATCTGAGATTTTCAGTAGGGAATGCCGGAGCTTGCGACGGTTCTCGGGTGGCTTGACTTCAAGTTATTGCAACGCTACCGCAGGCAACATGGCATCGAGTGCGCACAATGTTGGCGCGGTGGCAGGTAACAGCTTGAAGCAAGAAGCTATCAAGATGTTAGCCGTGACTGGAGTCGAGATAGTGTGATCCAGATCCGTGGTGCTGTTAGATAATTAAATTAGAGAGACCTGGCTGACATCTACGAAGACTACTCCAATCCGGCCATCATGATGGTAGAATGCGTGACCAAGGAGGCGTGGACATTGTCCCTTGGAAACCGAGCTTTGGTCTAAATTACGCTTGCGGGATTGATTGCAATAAAAGCTCAAACGACGTTTCTAGGTAAGCGGAATGTTTGTGATGTATTTTTAACTTTCACTGTGGTGTCAACGAAGCAATGCTCAGCCACTAAGAAGGCGCGGACGCCATCAACCAATGGTGATTGAAGCACCCATGGGTAGCCACGTACTGAAAAGGCATGCTATGCCTCCCTAGGACAAAAGAAGCCAAGCGCATCATTTGTCCTATGTATCACGTCACTGGACAAGTTCCCTTGAACTACAAAAGGCATGGATGCCATCCGCTAGAGGTAGCATCCACACTTACCACTGCGGTCACCTCACAGGCTCCATAAGCGAGAAAGCGTGACGGCGTTTATCTAGAAGACGCGTTACCTCGGGCTTGCAGCTGAGGTTTACCGAAGCCTTTCAACGACTGCGCCATTGTAAAAGAAAGAATGACAGTGCCTGCACTCCTGCTACGGGCCAGCTGTTCCATTCCGACTTCGTCAATTTCTTCCCAAGGCTTACGTAGCGCACGTCCTGGTAATAGCGAGTCCATTTCTTTACACTACGAAGCTAGCTAAGTACGTCTGCTCTTCAACACTTCTAAGCCGAAATATGTGCGCAAACACTTTGTACGTGCAAAAAAGGCGCTGTTATTTACTGCTATGAAGCTGCCATGGTTAACAGGGGCTAGGGTGGTGTTTATAATGATCTTTCGCAACTTTTTTCATGAGTGATAAACTTTCCAGCCCCACTAGCTTAGTGAATAAACAGGCGTGGTATGCCAAGCGGCGCTTTTCACATTCTGGAACGAATGGCAGGGCAGCTTCCGCTAGCGCAGGAAGCTTCCGACAACTTTTTAAACACCGACTTCTCGGCGCCTGTTTAGGACAGTTGAAATAAGCCACACATCCTTCAAAGCACAGAAGCCAAAAATAACTATTCACCATATCGTTTTGTTGAGCACTAACAGAGTATCACAGGAATAAGCCATTCGATTAACCAACTTCATTTCCACGTGGATAAATAAACCGCTTTATATCCCGCATAATATTAACACCTAACCAATATCCGAAAAAACAGAAGTGAAAGTGACAACTGTGTAAAACAATGACCTATTATGGAAAACAAATCGCAAACTACAACATCTATTGTAATGAACTTTTTATATTATTCGTTATATTAGTCTATCTTGCGAAATCTTCACAGTATGTTTTCTTTTGTGCAAGCTATAGGTGAAAAATGAAGAACAAATATATATCACACTTTCTATAATAACAAAGTTTTATTAATATGGTTCACGCTGTACCGTGACACTGGTGGACCAAAACGATGATAAGGGGATTTGGCAGACACGAGGTAGTGGAGCTCTGGCTGATTGAAGATAAAGAAGGCGATCTTGCTGTTTGGCTGCTCAGAGTCCCTGTGTCAACGTTTATCTGCCTTTGGTTCACGCTGTACCGTGACAATATTATCCATTTAAAAATTATATCTCGTTAAATCTTCACAGCCTCTTTTAGTTAGGGCAAAGAATCCATTGCCAGAAAGTGGTTTCTGATAGACCCGCCTCAGCTCGTTTAAAGATTAGTGTAACTTTTAGACTGCATAAATTGCTATTCTGCTGCTGGTCAATCTTGAATTTACAACTGAATAGAGATATAATAAAAGAGGTCATTAAAAACTTGGTTATATCATGCCCAGAATGGACAGTTTTTTTTCCTATAGATTAAACTGTTAGCGGATCACTCACCTCGTAAACAAGGAAAGTCATTGTTTCATGTGTCAATGTCATGCAAAGTTTGATCTCCCTACATCTGTTTTGTGATTTAAACAAAACGCAAAAGTAGAGAACAATAAAAACACCTTACAATTAGCTCTGCTGGCGTGTATACAAGTATTGGTGGTAACTCAGTGTCATTATTAATAAGAATGTGTGGTTCATTCACACAAGGTAAATCTATTAGGTATCGAGACAACTGTGCCTCAGATCTAGATGGCGATAGCTCCAAACGTGTTTGTTGAGTATATGTGAATGCTTTTATTTTGTAAAGGCGTACTCATTTTTTAGTATATTACAATATGAATGCGTGAATTAAGCTGTTTTTGCTTGATTTTCGCCCACTGTTTTTTTCTACGTCCTTTTTTGTTTTCTAGTAGCCCGCAAAAAATAACTATAATAATTGAATTGACCCTTAACATGCTTTTTTTTTTCTAAGAATAGTTCAAGCGCAAAGAACGCTTGGGGCAAAGGATGTTAGAATCAAGGCTTGATGGCGTCTCAAGCCGCCATCATGACGGTACTGCCTTTCATCGTCACGGTTCCTTATAGACGAGTGTGCACCGCTTAAATTTGGTCAATTGTTCTACTGGTCACTTGTCTATACTTGGCGAACTGAACATTTCTGAGAGAAATGTTGTGTTTGACCACACTTCTTTACGTGTAAATCACCCGCCTGCGTCTCTTCTCTCTTGTGATCGTCTCGTAAGCGTCGTGTAGTAAGAAATTGGCATGGTAGGCTAGGGGATCTGAGGAGTATGACTGTCCTGTCACGGCATAAGAACCCTGATAATCTTGTGGCATACGTCATCAAACCCTTTCTTTCAGACGTGTGTGGCAGATTGCCACAGCAGTTGCGCCACGATAGATGGGCAGTTTCTGCCCCAGATTGGTGACGAAAGACCTAAGCAACCTAATTGTGAATGAGTTCAGAGAAAGTGAAATGAGCAAAATTGACCGGACGAATGTGAAGAAAGAAAATAACCTCAGCAAGAATCGAACTCAAACGTTTCTCCTATGATTCAGCTATTCAACAGTAGACCGATGCCAAGTAATCAGGGCACTTTGAAAAACGACGGTAGACAAGCGTAAAGTTGTCGCAATCCTGATTACGGTTGCAGTGCTTGCGTTCTCATTTCATACCAAGGCAATAAACATTACTTATGTACACATAAGACACAAACGTCATGCCCAGTTAACTTAAATTGCGGGTCGAATGTAATACAGACATCTGTAGCACTTTATCAAATGTATATTCATTTTCTTATGATTTCGCAAACTATAATCCTGCATTGCTCGGCCACAGAGGACTGGACAAAATAAAGTCAAACTTGATACTCATAACGTTGCGCCGCAAAGTGCACTATGTTTCGATAATAGGCAGCTATAGAAAAATATAATGCATACTCTAACGTGGGTTATGCCCGTCCATGAACTAGACCGTGTAGTCCCCAGTACACACCGGTGTAGTAGACTTTCTTGGTAGGCGCATGATGTGCATGCCACTACAACAATTGACGTTCGTTCATCACATAACGCTTGCTTCAAAGCCGAAAAAAATGCCCCATAGACTTTTACTTTCTGACTGCGTCTAAGTAATATGATTCTCCTGACTCCTAGTATCTGCTGAATTCATTTCTTTTGGAAAAAATAAACAATTATTTTGCGTCCGGCGCATAGTTTTTGTTAGCACATAGCTTACGCTACGCGGTGCCAGAAGCAAGCAGTTAGAAGTCGGTGGGCTCTGTACGTGACTGAAGGCGCGCTACGGAAAGAATCGGCACACTTTGCACTACTGATAGCCCTACAATAACGGCGATGACTTTTTGAATTAATGAAAAGCGAAGAGGCCAAGGCGGATTGCGTTTATACTATAGCTGAGTGCTTTGAGAGGGTTTGCCAGCTACAACCCCCCTCCATTTTTTTTTGTTGACTTCGTTCTGGAGGAGAAATTTGCGGTTTCTTGACGTTGTGAAAAGGCTGTTCGGTTCCCCAATACCGAACAGTTTTAGACCTCTCGTGTTGACTGATGCATTTTATTTGCCACTTATACTTCATTTACTCGCCCACTTAGGCATGCAAAACCACTTTTCGCCATCTCTCGTTCTGAAGTGTTTAAAGAGAATTGCGGAAATTTCGTCAGGGGCATGCAAGTGAACGTATACTTCAGTGAAGATCTACACAAATTCCTAAACGTTGAAATTGAGCGGACTTCGGCAACACGTCTGACAGTTATTCTTGCTGAGATGGCGACGCGCCATCCGGAAGCCAGCCGCAATTCTTGTGCAAAAAAGTACGTCCACGTCGGTGTGTGTATATCTGTCATCACACTGAACTCTGCGCCTGATCGATCTCCCACTCTAGTTCAGTCAACGTTGACCAAGAGAGCTACGTGCTTTTCCTTGGAATGGGCTGATCAGCGGCAGTCTTTTATAGCGTGATGTCTAGGCTACTTGCCGGTATAGTAACCAGTTTGCAAAGAAAACTCGGAAGAACCAGGAATCACGTCTCGTTAGAATTACTCGATATTTGTACCCTGTGAGGATCGCTTCCAGTACTGAAGAACATAACGAGGACAGTAGGGTGCTGCTTGTTCACAGAACACTCTCTTGAAAACAATCTGAGTAGGAGCCTGAGTCAATATCTAGTCGAATTCTTTGTAAACAAGATGAGTACTTCCATCCACAAGAAATACGTGCAGAAACGTGTTCGCTGTCTCATTGAGCTCAAGCAAGTTGAATAGCTTTTATTGTTCAAAGGTTGTGCCCGGGGGTAGGTTGTCACAGATCCACCGTTCGAAAGACATCCTCCGAGGTCTTCATATTCTTCTAAGTTGCATTTATGATAGTGCTTGGCTGGCGGCATTTTTTTCCTTTTGCTCGAATGGAGTACATCTTGGTTGTAAAACAACACGGTAGTTTGAACGCTGTACTGCAGATGCATCAATTTAGGAAGAATTGCTTGTTTTTCATATTGCATACCGTTGATTCTTCATTTATTTCCAAAAGTTATTTTCTAGTAATTTAATTTGAATTATTCGCTGGGTGCACGCAGAACTATATCCGAATAAACCTAAACCATTCTATGTGTTCAAATGTATTGTTTACGCTTAGTACAAACAGCATTTCAGCAGTTTATCTGTAGGTAACTATCGCTCGTACGCGGTCTATCTCACTAGTGCTCGTCATAAAAAGGTGACGTGGCTTGATTTAGCTCAGTTGGCATCAAAATCACGGTGTGCACTATTAAGGCGAAAGCATCTGTTTTCTGATGCTCATGTCTGTTCATCCGTCTATCCATCCACACCCGATCATGGCGACTGTTGGCTGCCGGATTGTGTGAACGTACGATGGTTACATCAGTTGATCTTCGAACCAGACTCCACAGTGCTCGCGCTTTGCTTGTGTTCCCTCTTTATGATCGGCATGTCCAATGATGCAAGAAAAGGAGATGTGCACACTGCCTTCTAATACGACCAACCCTCGCGCTTCACCAGTTGCCGTTTCAACACAGACGCGATTTTCTTTCCCTACTAAACTGGGGTCTTCATAATATAGAAACTGCAGCTGTCTACGCATGACATGCAGCTAATGCCAAGACGCCAAGTTTATTGCAAAATTCACAACAGAAAAAAGAAAAGAGGCAAAAGTAACCGAGAAGCTGGGATAGGTTATCTGAAGTTGCTGCCGAGTCCCAGAGCAGTTTCTCGCTTTTTCTGCTTGTTGGCGCGCACAGAAGTTTTATATCGACTGTAATGGTCAATAGGTACGCGCTTATTTAATCGAATAAGGTGTATACGTTCTATCGCAAGTGACCTCTAATGCTAGTGCAGTGGCCGCGTCAGTGTGTAGTGATTGGCATTTGTAAATTGATAGCTGGAAGTACATAGCCAACTGCTAAAGACCCCATTGCAAGTGCGCGACAGTACCTCAACATGTTCTTTTGTGAACGCGTATTGAACGACAAGCCTGTGTTTTCGCTTAGGAGTCAGCGAAGTGCTGACCATTGCACCTGGCGGCTTTGAGTGGTGGCCTGTGGGCGCAGCAGCTGAAAGTGCGTCGCATCAATGCTCATCGCTTCCTGTGTGGACCCCATACGCAAAAAGTGGTTCATTTAGGTTAACAAATGAAGAGGCTCTACTGTACAGTCATTCTTACTCCTCTGAATAGCATATCATTGAACCCAGAAGTGCCGTTGACATGTATTACGTACTCAGCCAGTAAGCTAGGCTTACATTCGCAGTAACTCGTACTCATACGAGTCATGTTTGGTTGGACTTATCTCGCCACAGGTGACTCGCGATGTTTTAGGCTTTAGCATCACGCAAACCTCTCATTGTCACAGTAAAGTGTAGCCTAGGTAAGAAAAAGTGTAAGGATTGCCATGGATGCGTTTGAGGTGTGATTTCGTCGACCGGCGTGGATTTTTTGGCGTACTATAACACGCCGCGGCTCCGCATGTCGGATCAGATGCCCGATCGTAACGTTCGTAGATTATTTCTCGGTCAGCACTGCTAAAATATTGTCACTACTGTGTTTGTAAGCACCTAGCTACAACTCCTAGACTTGGGCATAAGTAGCTTTGCCCCATTTAGGTGACACGACAAAAGGCTAGCTGATAATTAGCATTGAATAGTAGAAGTGGCTATGGGCCCTTTTCAAGCTGCCTCTTTCAGGGAGCAGCTTTTACCTGCATCTTTCACACATCATATTTACTGATGCGATGCAAACTACACTATTGTTAGTATTTTATTGTGGATTATATTATAGTTATGTAATTATTTTGAAACCGGCGCGAAATGTCCTGTGGTTTTGTAAAAATAGGTCCTCGTGCTAAGAGTACGTATTGATCGCCAGATGCTTACAGATGCTAGATATATATTTGATCTTCAAGTACGAGTAATGAAGATATGGCACAACCCGCACTAGAAGGAGGCTAGACATCATTAATACAAATAACGGTTGCTGTATGCATCGTGGTCCATAGCGCGAGAGATATATTTTCAATGCTAGCGTAGGGTTTCCTGAAAATAATAGGAGGGGACTCTGGCGTTGTGATCGTTCAGAAATCACGGAAATTAAAGCTATAACAAGGGTTTGCCTAGTCTTCATGCATGCGGGCGTTGAATCGCACTTGTGGCTTCGTTAAGTGCTGTGTTTCGGTTTTGTTTCGAATGAAAGAACAGACTGTCTTGAACTTCGTGATTCTAAAACGTGAAGCTGGCGAAGCGCGCCTGCCGAACACTTGCCGATTGTCATGTCGTGACAAAGCAGCTTAAATCCACGCGAAGCTAGAAGGAACGTAAAAAACCAAAACTAGGCAAAATCTTGTACTACTGATAATTCCCATGCTCGCTGAAGTGCCATGCGTTGCAGCTCCGTTTGATACTAGCGCCCGGGTTCCTCTAGTGTATCTTTAGAGAACACTATGGGTGTTGGTTTTTGCAGTGTAGTGTGTGGCTGTATTGTGTGTGCCAATGTCAGACCTGTGTATGCGACGTAATCTTCAAGCAATTTATGCTGCAGTTCCAATGTATAAAATGCTCGAATATACTTTTTTAATGAAAAGTTTGTCCTAGCAGCAGAAGTGACTGTCTTATTGGAGGGAGTTTATGTACTATAGCTCGACCAGACTTTTAAAACACTGTGAGAGAAGACGTGACTACCACAGGGAGTGTATGACCTCTATTTCAGAAGCTTGACTGTACTCTTCACTCTCGTTCAGCAAGAGTACCGGCACTCTGTCAAGAGAGTACGCCTACTCTGTGCAGCAGAGTGCCCAGCACTCCTGAAAAGAGAGTGACATATGGGAGAAGCCTTTACTCTCGCGACAAAATTGTCAGCACTCTCTTTTTTTGCAACTGCTTTATTTTCATCTCATCTTACAATAATGCATATATGGATATCTGAACCAATAGCCTGGGAAGGCTGTCAGGGTACATTAGCAATGTGACGCCATTATTATGGCACTGGGCCCCGACGTGTCGCCATGTCGCATTATCAGGGTATCTATAATATTGTGACTAGGTCATACGTGGCATCACCGGCAAGGCAGTACAAAACCACGTCAAACGTAGAAAGAATTCGCAGGGTGGCAGGCCAGGGTGAATACACTCAGTAGGAAAAACTATGGCCTTCGCCTTCAAGTCGTTTTAGGTGCACGCATCCGCGATTCTGTCAATTTTCTGTCTTTATGACATGGGAAGCGTTCTTTGAATTGCAGCATCGCGATGCACCTTCAAAGTCCAGCGACAGCACAAAGTGGGAGGCCGTTATTCTATTTCGTAAACTCTTCTGGCATCGTGAAAGTTGCACAAGCGAGAATTTGAATATGGTTTGTGTGTGTGTATATTGCCACGTTCCATTTCCAAAGTTTTTATTATCGTCCGAAAACACCGCACGATTCTCAGCGCAAACCGCGCCTGCAGTTTTCTAGAAGGTTCCGGACTGTAGTAGATCATTTCGATAAGATCACGCCCACTGTGCGAACGGTACAGATTGTTCTGGAAGCTACGCCACCGCCAGCGATAACGCTAGAACATTCGACGGCAAGAGTATAAATGCCGACGCGCTTCACCGCTTGTCAGTTGTTGATCGAAGGCCGACGCTCCGTTCGCCGCTATCAGTCCGAGACTGCTATCTGTGCGAGACTGCTGCTGTAATTGGACTTTCAGTTTACCGGGCACAGGTTCGCCCAAATAAACAGTTCAATCCTAACACGAAGTCTCCTGTCTTCGGCCACGTCACGACCCCGTGACATCTGGTGGAGGTGCTGGGTAAACTGAAAGTCCAATTACAGCAGCAGTCAAGGGCTACCACCGGAGTACGGGATTCTAGAAGACAAGGCGCGGAAGACCAAGGCCATGACCGCGACTGCAGCGACAATGACAACCGCCGCATCTCTGCCCACGATGGTCATGCATCAACCCAGGGAACCACCAATTTTCCATGGGTCATCGTTCGAAGACCCGGAGTCCTGGTTAGAAACATACGACCGTGTGGCCGCCCTCAACCACTGGGACAACGAAGAAAAGCTCCGGCGTGTGTACTTCTACCTGGAAGACACCGCAAGGACCTGGCTAGAGAATCGTGAGTCCACGCTCCGAACGTGGGATGTCTTCTGCGGCGCATTTCTGCAAACGTTCGCGAGCGTCGCTCGCAAAGAAAGGGCCGCTGCTCAACTAGAGACCCGGGTTCAGCTACCGAATGAGAAGGTTGGAATCTTCATAGAGGAGATGACCCGCCTATTTCGTCACGCTGACCCAGACATGCCTGAGGAAAAGAAAGTTCGTTTCCTCATGCGAGGGGTCAAACAGGAGCTCTTCGCGGGACTAATGAGGAATCCACCAAACACCGTCCAAGAATTTGTATCCGAGGCGACCACCATCGAAAAAACCCTTGACATGCGCACCAGACAGTATAATCGTCGCCTGACTCCAGAATGCGCTGCTGCTCAAACCAGTGACTCGGAAAACCTGCGTGAAACGATCCGAGCGATCGTGCGGGAAGAGCTGCGCAAACTGTTGCCTTCGGCGCAACCTCAAGTGGATTCGATTGCCGACATTGTGCGAGAAGAAGTTCGGCAATCACTTCGAATTCCCCATACACCGCTGCCCGAGCCAGAAACAATGAGCTACGCCGCTGCAGTGCGCCACAACGCCCCTCCCCGTCCACGCCAAAACGCCGCCCCGTCGCACTTTCGTCGCCAGACACCACCGCCGCCACCACCCCCACCGACAACCTACCGTTCACCAGCGGGCCAGCGCAGTGCGCCGAGGAAAACCGACGTTTGGCGCACCCCTGACCACCGCCCACTGTGCTACCACTGCGGCGAGGCCGGGCACACTTACCGCCGTTGCCAGTACCGACAGATGGGACTGCGTGGCTTCGCCATCGATGCACCGCGTCCGCAGCCAGGAGAACGACCACGTGACATCGCCGACTACCTGACAGGAACTCGGTGGACACCACGAAGCCCTTCGCGTTCGCCGTCGCCCAGCCGCCGCACGTCACCGCACCACCGACAATACTCTGGCCCAACGCGGGGCCGGTCTCCTAGCCCGTATCCGGGAAACTAAGGGCAGCAACCGGTGGAGGTGCGGTTGCTGTGTGACGAACTACCGAAGATCCTCCGACGACGACGACGCCGCGACGAAGCTTTCCGAACACAACGCCAACCAGGCAAAGCCCTGACGGCGAAAGCTCACTTACTGAAGGTGGCCTGACGACGCAACATGGAAGCAGCGGAACAAGCCGACGCAGCCGTGACCCGACGCCACGCCCTAACTGTAATGCGAGACGGCGAATTAGCGACCTCGACGTTCTTATCGACGGCCACAGTGTGACCGCTCTCGTCGATACTGGAGCCGACTATTCTGTCATCAGTGGGTCGTTCGCCGCGAAGTTAAAGAAAGTTAGGACAGCTTGGAAAGGCCCTGAAATCCGCACAGCCGGAGGTCATCTCGTAACGCCTGCAGGAATCTGCACAGCGAGAGTCACCATTAACGGCCGTATTTATCCTACAGACTTCGTAGTCCTACAGCGTTGCTCGAGAGATGTCATCCTTGGCATGGACTTCTTATGCCTCCATGGTGCTGTCATCAACCTAAAAACAAAGTCGATAACGTTATCCACAGAAGAAGCACTACCGCCGCGCACGCCGTCAGGACACCATGCCTTGAATGTGCTGGAAGAACAAGTCACTATTCCGCCTCGCTCAAGCGTCATTATTTCAGTCGGCGCTCCTAAATCACCTGACTTGGAAGGCGTCGTTGAAGGCAGTCAGCATCTGTTGGTCACCCGAAATATTTGCGTCGCAAGAGGAATCGCAGAGCTGCGTGGAGGCAAAGCAACGGTTTTGCTCACGAATTTCAGCAATGAGTACAAACATGTGAACAAAGGAACAACGGTCGCATACATCGAAGAAATTGTCGAAGCCACCAGTGCTTTCGCCCTCGCCGATTCTGCGGAACCTGCTCAGAGGCACCAAGCCCCTCCCATATCTTTCGACGTCAATCCCAGACTTCCGAACGATAAGCAAGAACAGCTCAAGGCCCTGCTCCTGCAATACGAAGATTGCTTTTCATCGTCATCGAAAATTCGGCAGACCCCAATCACGAAACATCGCATTATAACCGAAGAAAATGCCAGACCACTCCGTCAGAGTCCGTACAGGGTTTCGACGCGAGAACGTGAGGCCATGAAGAGACAAGTTGATGAAATGCTGCGGGATGACATTATCCAGCCGTCCAAAAGTCCATGGGCATCCCCCGTGGTGTTAGTGAAGAAAAAGGATGGGACCCTACGTTTCTGCGTCGATTATCGCCGCCTGAACAAAATCACGAAAAAGGACGTGTATCCCCTCCCACGAATAGACGACGCACTTGATCGGCTCCATAACGCCAAGTACTTTTCGTCAATGGACCTTAAGACTGGCTATTGGCAAATCGAAGTCGACGAAAGAGACCGAGAGAAGACGGCGTTCATAACACCGGACGGCCTCTTCGAGTTTAAGGTGATGCCCTTCGGCCTTTGCTCAGCGCCTGCAACGTTTCAACGCGTTATGGATACAGTACTGGCAGGATTGAAGTGGCAGACTTGCCTTGTGTACTTGGACGACGTCGTCGTGTTTTCCTCGAGTTTCGACGAGCATCTTCGGCGCCTTGAAGCTGTACTTCAAGCCATCAAGACTTCCGGACTCACACTGAAGCCACAAAAGTGCAGATTTGCGTATGAGGAGCTCTTGTTTCTGGGGCACGTTATCAGCAAGTCTGGAGTTCGTCCCGATCCACGGAAAACAGCCGCCATCGCCGACTTCCCGCCGCCCACTGACAAGAAAGCCGTGCGCCGATTTCTGGGCCTGTGTGCCTATTATAGGCGGTTCGTGAAAAACTTCGCCCGCATCGCCGATCCTCTCACTAACCTTACCAAGGCCGACGTGGAGTTTAAGTGGGGAACGCCGCAGGAACACGCTTTCCAGGAGCTTAAACATCGCCTCCAGACGCCTCCGTTACTTGCTCATTTCGACGAATTCGCCGAGACAGAAATACATACTGACGCAAGCAGCGTAGGTCTTGGCGCCGTTCTTGTGCAGAGGGCTGACGGACTTGAAAGGGTTATTAGTTACGCCAGCCGATCGCTATCCAAAGCAGAAGCAAATTATTCCACAACAGAAAAGGAGTGCCTCGCCATCATCTGGGCTACCTCGAAATTTCGCCCCTACCTCTACGGCAGGCCCTTCAAAGTTGTGAGCGACCACCACGCATTGTGTTGGCTAGCCACCTTGAAGGACCCCTCAGGTCGCCTCGCACGATGGAGCCTGAGACTTCAAGAATATGACATTACTGTCATTTACAAGTCCGGCAAAAAACACTCCGACGCCGACTGTCTCTCTCGTGCGCCTGTCGACCAACCGCTACCCGACGACCCGGATGACGACTACTTCTTAGGAACGATAACTACCGACGACTTCGCTGAACGACAGAGGGCCGACCCGGAACTTAAGGCCCTAATAGAATACCTCGAAGGCAGGACCGCCGAAGTCCCGAAGATATTCAAGCGCGCACTTGCGTCGTTCTTTCTACGAAACGGTCTTCTACAAAAGAAAAACTTTTCACCGCTTCGAGCTAAGTACCTTCTTGTGGTGCCTTCAGCTCTGCGACCAGAACTCCTGCAGGCCCTTCACGACGATCCGACGGCAGGGCACCTCGGTGTTTCTCGCACGCTCGCGAGGATACAAGAAAGGTACTACTGGCCACGTCTTACCACCGACGTCACTCATTATGTGAGAACATGCCGGGACTGTCAGCGACGCAAGACACCGCCGACAAGGCCAGCGGGACTTCTGCAGCCAATTGATCCACCTTGCCGACCTTTCCAGCAGATTGGTATGGACCTACTGGGGCCATTCCCGACGTCGGCTTTCGGAAACAAGTGGATCGTGGTAGCTACCGACTACCTCACCCGCTACGTCGAAACAAAAGCCCTGCCAAAAGGCAGTGCATCCGAAGTAGCTAAATTCTTCGTCGAAAATATCGTCCTACGTCACGGCGCCCCAGAGGTCCTTATCACCGACAGAGGATCGGCATTCACTGCCGACTTAACTCAAGCAATCTTGGCATACAGCCAAACAAACCACCGCCGGACGACAGCGTACCACCCACAGACCAACGGCCTCACCGAGCGGCTTAACAAGACGATCGCCGACATGCTGTCAATGTACGTCGATGTCGAACACAAGACGTGGGACGCCATTCTTCCGTATGTGACCTTCGCATACAACACGGCAGTGCAGGAGACGACGCAGATATCGCCATACAAATTGGTCTACGGAAGGAGCCCGACAACGACGCTCGATGCCATGTTACCCAACGTCACCGACGAAGAAAACCTCGATGTGAGCGAGTACCTTCAACGCGCCGAAGAAGCCCGACAACTTGCGCGTCTCCGTATCAAGAATCAACAGACGACCGACAGCCACCGTTACAACCTTCGACGACGCTTCGTGGAATACCAGCCCGGTGAACGTGTTTGGGTGTGGACGCCGATACGCCGACGTGGACTAAGTGAAAAGCTTCTGCGACGGTACTTCGGACCGTACAGGGTGGTTCGACGGCTCGGCCCACTTGATTACGAGGTTGTCCCCGACGGCATCACGAACTCTCAACGACGCCGATCGCGACCTGAAGTCGTCCATGTCGCGCGCCTCAAGCCGTTTCATGCGCGTTAACAAACTTAACTAGTGTTTTTTTGTATTATTGTTGTATCGTAATTTATTCATTGTACTTTCTTGCATTATTATTGTACTTTCATCTTTAGTTAAAGCATCGGGACGATGCCTTTTTTCAGAGGGGGGCAATGCCACGTTCCATTTCCAAAGTTTTTATTATCGTCCGAAAACACCGCACGATTCTCAGCGCAAACCGCGCCTGCAGTTTTCTAGAAGGTTCCGGACTGTAGTAGATCATTTCGATAAGATCACGCCCACTGTGCGAACGGTACAGATTGTTCTGGAAGCTACGCCACCGCCAGCGATAACGCTAGAACATTCGACGGCAAGAGTATAAATGCCGACGCGCTTCACCGCTTGTCAGTTGTTGATCGAAGGCCGACGCTCCGTTCGCCGCTATCAGTCCGAGACTGCTATCTGTGCGAGACTGCTGCTGTAATTGGACTTTCAGTTTACCGGGCACAGGTTCGCCCAAATAAACAGTTCAATCCTAACACGAAGTCTCCTGTCTTCGGCCACGTCACGACCCCGTGACAATATATATCTGTGGTGTGCCCCTCAACGTCAGTGCCTGGTTTTTCTACGCGGAAAATTAACGATTATCTATCTATCGTTTCATTTATTATCAGCATGCTATCTGCCAGACAAGGCGAAAAAAAACGGCATGTAATATGAAAAGCTGTCGCTGCTGCCATCACTATTTCAATGAAGTTTTTCAGCTTTTAAGGTTCATGCATTGTCGCTTAATCTACCTGCTCACTGCGTCAGGCATCGCTCAGCGCCCCTTCGGTGCATAAGTTTTTTTACTGATTTCATCCCTGGTGTAACTTTTTGCTGTCTTTACTCCCTTAGGAGGTATTATCATATTTTTATTCAATGTCTATTCTCGCACCAAACGTGACAGTAGCACAAGGAATAATACCTTCTGGTTAACCTCCCTGCTTTCCTACACACTTCCTCTTTTCTTTAATTATTTTCCAGCTGTGCATTGGGTGCCTATTTGTGCTTCTTTGTACTTGTTTTTCACCTAGTGCAACCGCAGACTTCCTGAAGAAGCGCGTGGAAGTCCGCTTCTGAAGGCAACCTTTTACTTCTGTCAAGTGCTCTCCTGCTCATTGATGTCGCTGCATATTTTCGTTTTTGAGCACTCATTGCAGTTTCGTAGAATGGCATGTTAAAAACTATTGTTAGTGGACATAGCACGCATGTTAGTTCAAAACATAAACGACAACGGGCAAAATGTTGCAAAATCAATATTTTTTCTATTGGATGCATTTCCTTACTTTGGACTTCAGGTACAGCGTTTCTGCATAAGGATAAATTAAGGGTTCGTTTTCGTTGTAAGGCACAATATTGAAAACTACAGGCAATGATGCTAAAAAAGTTGATTTGATGTTAGTAAAAGTATTTGTATTGTATATATTAAGAAGAAAAAGGTGACGAAAAATCGGGCACTGAACCTGCCACTTTTCAATTAACGTGTACAGTGCTCTACCCCTGAGGCACGGTGGCGGTGATCTCTTCGTCCAGTTTGCACGGTGCATGTGTGCGTAAACCGAGGTAGCATTAGTCAGCGATGCTGGTTGCCAATGAAGCGAGTTTGGAACACTCTCTTTCACTGTTGCCATCACGTAGCATGTGATCGTATTACGAAAAGACAACTGACCAGTAATTCCTAGCATACTACATCCAGACATGAAGTCTGCCAAAAATAGACCATCGCTATGAACTAACGATTCGTTCTTTTTTTGAGATAGAATTATTAGTAAGAATTATCAGATAGGGATATCAAAAGAAATTTTAGCGGACGTTATTACAATCGATTGTATTTTGTATGTGAAGAAAGACGCGGTCGGTGCATCTGACGCATTATTTGAAGGCAGCAAGGCGGGTCAGTAGCTAAAGTCTTCTTGGCGCGGTCATTTTCGCTTATGGAATCGCGTGTAGAGATAAGAGCTAGCCATTTCTAGCTGAAATTGAGAATTTATCCTGTATCACAGATGACGTGCAGCGCTATAACGTTTGGCCGATGAGTTTTCGGTAGCCGTATACACCGGTCTTTTATAATCATGCTTTAAAGTGTTGTAAGGCACGTGTATTTAAAACGCGTTACAGAATACTTCAATTATTATTACGTAACAGGTCAAGCTATTTCAGCAAAAATACAGCTCGATAAAGAGGTGTTATTGGTTTGTAGTGCCACTTCAACCGACAAAATGTGCGGCCTATTTTGAGCGACGCGCATCTGTATTTGCCAGTATGTTTCACCAGCCAGGCCTTTGATAAGAGAAAATCCGCTTTACATTTGTGTGCTCACGAGTGGCTGTCAGCATGTTATCTAAATATGTAGATACTGCAGGCTTGAAACTTCATATAACGAAGGGGTGTTAGTGCTCACGTTATTTCAATAACTAGGAAAAATTTTAAATTGAGGATATATATCCATAGCTTATAGGATTACCAAGTCTTATCAATATATCGGCATGAATTTATAATATATCTGCAATATATTTATAGTGTTCGGAAGCGCGTATGAATCAGCATGGTTTCATACAATAAACATTTGGAAATTGGTGCGCATGCTTTTCAGTGCTTGATTTCACTTCATCCACCTATTTTTTGCGTCGTAACTATTTTTCTCTAGTAATGATTCAATAATTTTTGCAATGAGCCCCAACCCTCCTTCCGAAAGTTTGATAGAAGGCAGTTTTAAACTTAACCAAAAGGAGTCACGAAATTAGCTTTGTTTCTTAATGGTCGATGCTTTCAGTCATTCTGTATACTCCTGAAAATCGGCCACGGGTCTCACTTGGACCCAGATGCACGTTGTAGCCCTGGTAGTAAAAATTATGATATTCTCTTTCACTGCAGCATACTATCTAAAGCTGGCTACACACTGTCTATACAATGAATTTAACGTGTTTTCACAAGGCAGCTGCTCTGCCAGACAAGGCAGCATCAACTATGCAAGAGCGTGATTTCAACTCGCTCTTACGTCTGAAGCGCACAAAGAATTCCGATGACAGCGTCTGATTTGTGGATCCTCCGAACCCAAGTTTGAAGTGGCAACGCGGCGCTATTTTTGTTTATTCGCATTAGGTATAGCTACATATTTACTGGTATTACAAGGCATGTGGTAGTGAGTTTCTTCGTGGTTCCTTAAGATCGTAGGCCACGTACGCATAGATCGGCAAACTGACGCATACATCGATTCACGCTGACGCACTCATACTAATATGGGGCATTGAGTCTGGGGCTTTGAGTCTTGGTTCTTGAGTCTGGTTAATTCCTGAGGCCTGGCAAGTTCGGTGCAAGAATAGTTCAGTGCACGGCAGTGCGAGGGAGTCTGGTTGACGTGAGCCTGAGTCTAAGCGATCTCCATGCGCCAAATATATTTCCTGAAAGTGTCTATCAGAATGTCACTCTTTATAGACAACCTCTGAGTCTGTCTACTTGTCTTGAGTACTACTCTCAGCCATGCAGAGACTTAGACTTATACTCCAGTCTATTCACACATATTCTGGCGCACTCGTATTAGTGCACCACCTCAATATTGATTACTCCGCCGTGGTGATGTAGTGTCTAAGGTAGTCGGATGCTGACCCGCGCGTCGCAGGATGGAATGACGGCGGTGGTGGCTGAATGGAGGTGAAAATTCTGTACGCCCGTGTGTTCAGATGTGCATGCATGTTAAAGAACCCCGGCTGATTAAAGTTCCCGGAGCCCTCAACTACCGCGCCTCTCATAATCACGTGGCGGTTTTGGGACGTTAAACCCCATATATCAATATCCCCAGTATTTGATGGTCAGAAGCGTGAAATAGGGCAGAGGGGAAGGCGCCATGACTTTTTCCTGCAATATTCACGGGGAGTTCTTGTAAAATTATTTTAATCTCCGGGCTTTGCAGCCAATGTCTTCGAAAAAAGTATTCCGCCGGCCGTACTGTAGGAGCTCTAGTCTCATACAGGGCCATTTGCGTTGCTAGTCTCGTACCACTTCCGTCCTGCCAGGTGAAAGCACCATATCGCTGGCAGAGGGCCTTTTCATGCATAGCGTGGTGTTTTCAGCGCAGCGTAAGAAACATTTGGGTCTCCATAATTATGTACATATGTATCTTCTAGTACGGAAACACACCACCTACTACTTACATATTATTGTTTTGCCTCAGATATGCGTACTAGTTGCTTTTTCATTAACGAAGTTCACAAGTATAAACGCAGCCACCAAGTTAAAGTGGCTGGACGTTTAAGAAGTCTTTAGACTTTTGCCAGGTGGCTGAATCGTGTGACATACAAACAGAAAGACAGAGACACTAATATTTTTTGCGTTCAGGTATACGAAAAAAGATATTTTAAGGACTACGGTTTTTAGAACACCTGATAAAAGAAGCGTATTTTAAAAAATATTATACCATCTTCAATTAAAGGGAACCATGTGGGGATACGAGGTAGCGCTGTTGTTTAATTATGTTTTTAATTTGTATGTTTTCGTGTATGTTTTATTCGTGTGTGGAGTTAGGTAAATATTATAAACCGCTTCTGTCGCCTGCCTCCAATTCCTTTAATGGGCGGCGGACACGTGCATTTCCACGTGTGCGCCGCCCATGGAACACCTAGCGCTGCTAGGAGAGTTCAACGGTGCAAACGCATGCAACATTACGAGTGCGAAGCCTTGGCGGAGAGATAAACGGCAGAGGAGAAACAAAGTAGAGGCAGCGATCGGTTACTTTTTCCACCGAACCTGCTTCAGCTCACGCGAGAAGAGGGCTCTCGGTGACCTGCCCCCTCCACCCCACCCCATTCACACATGCGCCCACTCTCCCATCGCGTGAGCCTGAGTACAAAGGGAGAGCTGACGCGTGCGCAGCAGTGGTGGCCACACCACGCTTCGAACCGAACTCCTTCATAAGCTGCTTCACATCTAAAATATTCTGTCAATATTGAATCCGCTGGATGACTCGTATATGAAGGTGCGAGATCAAAAAGCTTATCTTAGAGCTTTCATTATTCAAGACAATGGCGCTGAAGAACATTGACAACAAGATTTAAAAAGCTAATTAGATGTCACCACGCTCCTCTGACTTCAAGCCGTCACCCCGGGAACCACCGTTATCAACAAAAGGTGTGAAAGGACAGGGCTTAATTTCCTTCCCCCGTCTTTTCGAAAGAAAGCAGGCGGATTCTAAATAACAATTATTCATTCATTCGTTACGCTAACTGACCATGGGTCGACTTTGAGAGACTCACTGAAGCTCAGATCAAGTTGTTAGTACTAGTCCGAGTGAGTTCGGCTGAATAAAAGGTCAATGAGATACGTTCCAAGTCAGTCCAGTCAAAAAAAACACTATTGAGCCTGAGTATTATTGCGTCCAGCTAAGGAAAGGTTTGCCTACTATTTTTCGTACTGAGCTGTCACAAAATACACAATACTTCAGTGAATCTGATTAGGGATAACCTTTTTGTGGACCTCCTTATGTGTACGTCTCATCAGACAGAATAAAACATGTTCAAAAAGGTCTCCCCTGGAAGTGCGAGCATTTGGCCAAACACATATGCTTTTATGAAATTCTTTCGTGCAAGCGACTCTGCTGAAGTGCCTTATGCATTTTCAAAAGGTTGACAGGTTGCCGTCATGTCACCCTAATGTTACTGGCATTGTCCATAATTACCAGTAATTTCTGGCGCAAAATATTAATTGGTTGCTTCAACTGTTGAGGTGTGTACCTACACCTCATACTGTCGTCAGTTGTGCTCATTGACAGGTCCTACAGCTGCATGTTGCCTACAGATGAGTGGATATGGCTTTCCATTATTTCTTCAGTTTGAAGGAATAAATGACTGCTATTCCAGACAGACAGACAGACAGACAGACAGACAGACAGAAAGACAGACAGACAGGCAGACAGACAGACAGACAGACAGACAGACAGACAGACAGACAGACAGACAGACAGAGAGACCATAAATCCTGGAGAGTTACTCTTAGGACCACCTCACAGGGACATCATTGTGACCACTGGCCACACCCACGCAAAATACAATGCCGTGATGCTCCACCTATTCTAGGCTATCTGGATTGCTTGGGCTTGCTTTCAATGTGTGTGCTTCTGATTGCTTCCTCCCATTCAACTTCACTGCAGCGGAGATTGTTAGGTGACGCGAAACATCACCCAAGCAAGTCAGACACAGAACGAAATATTTCACTGTAGTCGAACAACCAGGGGGAACGTCCGAGCTTGTATTACATATGTAGTTGGACGACGGAAGGGACCCCGCCTGAAACATTCATAGAGTACCTGACTGAATCCTGGGGAGCTACGGGCGAAAAGTAGCGCTATTTCAACACCTGTTTATTACAGTATAAAAAAATCACTGAACTATTGTAATGGCATTCACTTTACTGCGCTCGCTTAGCATGGTGTTCATGAAACGACGCCGGAAAGTGAATGAATTAGAATGAGAACACCTAAAACATTTTTTACCACGCCGTAAATATTTTTGGGGAGAGGGGGTGGAGGAAGTTACATAACATCACGTGCCATGCCTAATATTTGACACCGGGCGCTAACAAAAGACGATAGCTATAACGCAGTGACGACTTGAAAAACCACATTTTGGACCTCATGAATTACCCGAAAGTTTTTTCGAACGAAATACCAAGGAAATTTTCTTACCTATCGTTTATCTTGGCGCTTATTGGCAGAGCTATAGTGATAAATTTTAAACGGGGTTTTCGATGAACAATCAGCTCAGGTTGCGAATGTGCCAAACATTGTTCACGACTAATTCCAAATACTCCATACAGAACGTGTTGATGGGGATAACTTTTATGTTTTTATATCACTTCACGACTTTTCATTGAAACGAACCTCAAAGCTACATAAACACATATATCGGTAGGTTTTTTGTGCAGGCGGACCAGTTAGGCGCATTGTAGAGTAAATTAGGCTTACTGATAGGTACAGTATAATAAATAACGAATGGGAGCATACGCGATTTACGGATGGCCAACTTGATTGGACTCTAGGTGACCTTCGCCAGTGTAGACGATGGTGGTGCATGACAGTAACCGGCACTCTCAATCTGTAGCTATTTTTAATGACAGGAAAGTTTTCATCTTCCTCACGGGCCAATGCAGGAGAGGACGCAGCACTTGCATCGTTTCCTTTTTATGCTTTGCATAGAAGTACACGGTATCGATCATCAGAGTTTGCGGTTAAAGCAAGAAGAATTGAAGCTTTGTATTTAAAAAGGGCACACAAGGTGGTTGGGCAGGCACACATGTGTGAAACGACTGCAAACCTATTCACATAATTGTCTGGAAGAATAAAGGCAACGGCTAGGACTGTTTAAACTATCGTAAAGCTTTTGTTGATTTTTTGTTTGTTTTGTAACGACAGAACGGTGTAATAGCAGCTCGGGTATATTAGCCGATGCTGTTCCAAACCCGAATCTGCAGCCTTGAAAACTGGAAGGAAATGAGCAAACAGTTTAAGAGAGCAGTTCATCAAATGTTGAATCTGTACGTGAAAGCCTGCGCGAAACCTGGCAAATGTAGGAAAGAGGAGTTCAGGCTTCGCATAGAAGGTTTCCAATTTCCGCCGATGCATGTTCTGGGAATGGCTTTAATTAAAGCGGGCTCCCTGGAGGCGAGCCAAGGGTTTAAAATTGAACGCTAACTATATGCAGAACGTCACGCAAATTGGTGTTAACCACCAGAAACGGTTCAATCGAACAATAGCACGGCGTATAAATTAAGGAAAGATAGCGTGGGTGGTAGAGTACGAAAGGTGGCCATAACAGCTGTAACGTTTGCAGTGCTCGCCCTCTTTCTACGTCGGGGCTTTCTGATAACATTGCCCGATTGCTGTTATCTTGCTGTTTTCTTTTCTTTCGTGCCAACCTGCGATTGGCTGCGTAGCGCTTAAAAACGCGCCGCAAGGTGAATAAACTGGGATTGTCTTCCTGGCACTGCTTGAGTCGTCTCTTTCCTGGGCCGGCTGTCGTCCAGCCGCCGAATACGTAACAGCTGGTGGCAGCGGTGGCGGCGGTATGGAGCGCACGTCGAAGGCGGCCTTGGCGTCCGGTTTGGTGAGAGCACGGCTTGCTTGACTTCATTGGGAGCATTAGCAGCATTTACTTGGTAGTCGAGGTTCTTTTGTATTTGTTGTTGACTTTGCTAAATAGTAGTACATATCAGGGTAGCACTTGTTAACTGCAGTCATGATCCTCACGTCGTTAACGAAACCCAACCTAGTGCTGCTAGCTGAAGAGCTCGGTATCCCTGTACAGAAGTCTATGCGGAAGCCTGCAATTATCGAAGCGATATCCAAATGCGGAGCAAACGACGACGAAGTCGAGGAGTGTTGGAGGGCAGTCTCGGAAAAGCTCAAAGAACGAGAAGTAGAACTGAAGTTAAAAGAGATGCAACTGCATAACCTTGAACGCAATGACAGTTTCGATATGCGAGGATACATGCAACCTTTCAAGGCTGGCAGTGACATCACTTTGTATCTCGTCAACTTTGAGAGGACGTGTACAAGAGCTGCACTTGCAAAAGAGACTTGGTCGCAACGCCTGTTGACATTACTTCCAAATGAGGCAGCCGATGTAATCGCGAGAATGCCAGATGAAGATGCTCATGATTACGAAAAAGTGAAACTTCATTTGAGGCGAAGGTACAGCTTGTCAACAGAAGCCTTGAGGATGAAGTTCCGTAACACGAGGCGTGGCCAAGGGGAGTCATTTTCAGAATTCGCCTACAAATCCATGAGCTTGTTAGAGGAATGGCTTAAGAGTGCCAACGCATACGAGGACAAGCAACGTCTGATTGAACTGTTTGCGCTCGAGCAGTTTTATGCGTCCATTCCGGACCAAATGCGGCTGTGGATTCAGGACAAGCCAAACGTAGAGACTTTGCAAACGGCAGCCAGCTTGGCGGACGAGTACCGTTCCCGTAGAATGGAAAGTTCGGAAGAACAAAGAAAGAAGCCGTCAGGAGCGTTCAAGAAATTTCAGAAAGGAACGAAAGAAACTAACCAAGGGAAACCAGGCGACAGTGTTCCAGCCCAAGGGCATGCAGCCAACGCGAGTGAACCGAAAAGTTCCAAGTTCGAAGAAAAACAACCGCTGGTCTGCTATAAATGCCAACAACCGGGTCACATCGCAGTCGGTTGCCGACAGCCAGCAGTTTCCGTCAATTTGCTAACCGAAGAGAGCGATTTACTCTTGCCCTACACATATGACATGAAGGTGAACGGCATCAGTTGCAACGTTCTGCGCGACACAGGAGCAACATTTGATATCGTCCACCCGTCATTTGTTAAGCCCGAGAACTTAACAGGTTCATGTGTATGGGTACGCCAGGCACTAGAGCCAGACATGAAGTGTTTGCCGGTAGCCAGAGTCGAAATGAAGGGCGCCTTCGGCACATTCGAAACTGATGCTGCGGTTTCCGATAAACTTCCTCAGAAAATTCCCTACATTTTTTCTAACCGATCAATGAGGGACTTCCAAAATGCAGGACTGGAACTTAATGCTAACCCTGTAATGGTCGTCACGAGGTCCCAAACAAGAGCTCAAGCTACCAGCGCTACCCGTAACACGGAAATTACAGACCAGAGTGAACCGACACAAGCTACTGCACCAAGCGAAACTGTTCCTGTCGACGCCAATTGTGTCGCGCCAGCCTTTGATAGCAGCACTCCCGTCGGTAATGCGCTCCCAGGTGAAGCGATAAACCCAGTCAGTGAAAATTTTCAGCTTCTAGCAAAGTTAGACAAAAGCGCTCTCAAAATGGAGCAGGCAAACGACGAGTCGCTGAAGACGTGCTGGGAAAAATCAAAACGGAAACAAAAAGGAGCCGTGTCGCTCATAGTCAAAGAAGGCATTTTGTACAGAATATTCAAAAACAAGAAAGGCAGAACCTTTGAACAGCTTGTCGTTCCCAAAAAGTATCGAGTCGCACTTTTGGGTTTGGTTCACAGCGATAGCTGGGCTGGCCATTTAGGTATCAACAAGACCAAGAGCAGGTTATTGAACGACTACTACTGGCCGATGTGCTTCAAAGAATCGGAGAACTGGGTACGTTCCTGCAACGTTTGCCAAAGGACGGGGCGGCCAAACGAAAAACTCAAAGCACCTTTGGTCCAAGTGCCTTTGATTGGCGAACCCTTTCGCAGATTAGTTGTCGACATTGTAGGTCCATTACCAGTAACAGCAGCGGGCAACAAATACTTGCTAACACTCATTTGCCCTGCTACGAAGTTCCCGGAAGCAGTGGTATTACCCGAATTAAGCTCCACTGCAGTTGTAAACGCGCTACTCGGCGTCTTTGCAAGAATTGGATTTCCTAGTGAAATCCAATGCGACCAAGGTTCTGTGTTCACAAGCGCGCTCACCACGACGTTCTTGAAGAAATGCGGCATATCCGTTCACCACAGCTCAGTCTACCATCCGCAAAGTAATTCAGTCGAGAAACTTCACTCTGTAATGAAGCGCATTCTGCGTGCACTCTGTTTCGAGAAAGGCGCCGACTGGGACGAAGCTGTTCCCGCGATGCTCTTTGCTCTGCGCTCCGTCACTCACGAAGCGACTGGGTTCACGCCGGCGGAACTTGTTTACGGTCGAGCGCTTCGCTCCCCGCTAACGTTGTTGAAAGAAAAGTGGGAAGACAAGTTCGTAGACAAATCAGTTGTCGAGTACGTGCTGACCTTGTTGAAGCGCCTACGTGAATCGCAAGAACTGGCGCAGATAAACATGGCAGAAGCGCAGCAACGCTCAAAGGTGTACTACGACAGATCCGCACGCACACGAACCTTCAAGGAAGGCGATAAAGTGCTGATTCTGCGGTCGTCAAAGGCAAATAAACTGGAAGTAGCATGGGATGGGCCGGTCACGATTAAACAAAAGCTCTCCGACACCAATTACTTGGTAACGACGCCCGGTAAACGCAATGATGTGACGATATATCACTGCAATCTAATGAAGCCTTTTATCGAACGCAGTGAGACGTTGAGCATTGTCCTTAACGAGCCTGAAGAGATCAACGTTCCTCTACCCCAAGTGCCAAGCCCCTGCTCTTCCCCATCAACAGAAGAGATAGTCCAATCTGTCACTAAACAAGCTTCTCTAACTGACAAGCAAAGAAAGGAGTTAGAACTGCTTGTGCGCAACTTCAGAGACTTGTTTAGTCCCACTCCCGGCAGGACAAATCTCGTGGAGCACGACATTGAGTTAACATCCAACCAACCTTTCCGAACCAGGATGCACAGGTTTTCCCCCCGTCACGAAAAGATCCTGAACGATTGTGTTCAAAACATGTTGACACTGGGTCTAATCGTGCCAGGAGAAAGCGAATATGTGTCACCTATGTTTATTGTAGAAAGTCCAGGCAAGGAACCGCGACCCTGCATCGATTATCGAAAATTGAATGCGATAACAAAAACAAAGATGTTTCCCATTCCAAACGTTGAGGGCTTGATCGAGAAAGTGTCCGCGGCACGGTACGTTTCTACGTTAGATTTGGTACGCGGTTTCTGGCAAGTGCCACTAACGGAAAACGCCAGTAAGCTCGCCACTTTCATGACACCGACAGGCACATATCGCCCTCTTGTGCTCACTTTTGGCCTCAAGAATGCACCCTTCGCATTTTCAAGGTTAATGCATGAAGTGCTCAAAGGAGCCGAGTCGTTCGCTGTTCCGTACCTTGACGACATAGCTGTTTTTTCGAGCACCTGGCAACAGCATTTGGAACATCTGCAGCAGGTATTCCTTCGAATACACGAGGCAGGCTTGACTCTCAAACTCGCCAAATGTCGTCTTGCGAGCTCTGAAGTCCACTACTTGGGGCATGTTGTTGGCCAAGGGAAGCGACGTCCTTCCGAAATAAAAGTTGAAGCAATCACTAGCTTTCCTTTGCCGAAAACAAAGACTAACTTGCGTTCCTTTTTGGGTTTAGCCGACTACTACAGAAGCTACATTCCCAACTTCGCAAATATCGCTAGTCCTCTCACAGACGCACTGCGCAAAACTGAGCCAACTATTGTAAGTTGGAATAAGGCTCGTAAAGATGCTTTTGCTGAGATCAAAAAGATTCTTGTCAGCAAACCGGTCCTCGCGGCACCAGATTACTCTCTCCCCTTCTTAGTTCAGTGTGACGCCAGTGACCGCGGAATGGGCGTTGTTCTAAGTCAAGTGAACAAAAAGGGCGAGGAACATCCTCTTGTCTACGCCAGTCGAAAACTAACATCACGCGAGCAAGCCTACAGTACAACTGAAAAAGAATGTGCTTGCTTGGTCTGGGCTCTCGAAAAGCTGTCGTGTTACCTCAAAGGCTCCTCATTTGTTTTTGAAACTGATCACTCACCTTTAGTGTGGTTAAATCAAATGTCGAACAAAAACAGCCGCTTGATGCGTTGGAGTCTAGCACTTCAGCAATTTGATTTCTCAGTGCGGCACAAGAAAGGCAAACACCATGCTAATGCGGACTGCCTTAGCCGAACCTATTAAGTGTTTCTTGTTTCTTTTGTGTGCATGCAACTTGGCGCAAGTATATATTTTTTTTTTTCCTTATCGTGTTCGGCTTTCACGTTATCTGCTCCCAGTGAAATCAACTGTCGGGCTTTTCTAAGCTTGGGCGCCAGGTTGCTTTTGACGTGGTTTCTGCGTTTCTACCGCTCGTCCACTCAGCCATTTCAGATCCTGTCGTACCAGATGGCGAAATCAACCCTGCTCCAGGCGCCTGCAGCCAACTCCCGTGCTGCAGCCAATCGACACTCGGCGAGTGGTGCCCGTTCTGAACATTGCCTGTTCTCGACATTGCCTCCTCTTGGCCTTTAATGCCAACCTTCGCGGGCGTGTTCCAGCCAGACGACGCGCAATGCCATTTCCATTTCCTTCTGCGGTGGCTACTTCAACGACCAGTGCCACCATGCACCTCAGGGTCTTCGCCCACGCCGTGCACAAAGACAATATGACCGTGCGAAACGTGTCAGTGCTGTGCTTGGAGACCTGCCCACGTGTTGGCTACCTGTTACCACCTCCAGCCGTTCATGAAGCGTCATCCTCTTGAACGCCTTCCGCTAGGGGTAGCTTTGGCCGAGTTGTAACGTTTGCAGTGCTCGCCCTCTTTCTACGTCGGGGCTTTCTGATAACATTGCCCGATTGCTGTTATCTTGCTGTTTTCTTTTCTTTCGTGCCAACCTGCGATTGGCTGCGTAGCGCTTAAAAACGCGCCGCAAGGTGAATAAACTGGGATTGTCTTCCTGGCACTGCTTGAGTCGTCTCTTTCCTGGGCCGGCTGTCGTCCAGCCGCCGAATACGTAACACAGCGCATCTCATTATTCTCGGGACATCCGTATTGCCGCCACGAATGATCATAATGAACTGACGCAATGCGACATCTTGCGGCGGTTGCAACTCGTTGTCATACTAATTATATTTATTTATAAAATTTTTTTTATTTTATAACTATTTATTTATTTATTCATTTATTTATTTATCAGCTGTACAAAAAAATGGCAGCCACTCGGGAAGTGCATCACTATTACCTCGAGCCTCTCAACACCCCATCAACATGCCGATCTTTCTATGAATCGTCAAAGTGGGAGTAATGAATTTAAAAAAAACTCACAAAAAACACAGAAGTTATTTATTAAGGACAACCACAACTATAAAACGTTGTGTCATATTTCAGTTTGTGAGCTGTGAATGCAAAATAGCGGCAGCTTTTAGTCGTAGGATTTGCCATGTTCTCTTTGACTTGCATGTTCTATTGCATCATTGGGCAGCAGCTTAGAGGACATTTGCTTTCGCATTGATATATATTTGCTCTTGTGATGTAGACTGATGATTTAATGGATAGGAAGCACATGTCTTACACTTCAGAATCATAATTACGACCCAACCCATTCATCGTGAAACTCCTACGTCGCAACGGACCACTAAGAAAAAGGCCTCCACAGTCTTAATCACCAGAGAAGCGTTCGGCTAATGAACAATACTTACTCGTGCGCTTTTGCACAGCTCAGTGTCTGAAAGCTGAGAATGTTTACAAGCGCGTCGCTGTGCTGCGAAATGGCAAATTATGAAACAACGCCTTTGTTTCCACTGTGTTTGTGACGTAGACGCACTTCGCGATTCACTGACCTTAACGCGTGCGTGCACCAAGCGGCTTTTAGTTTATTACACCGTGCCTCTTAGCGTATGGTGCTGCCGATGAACACGTGATTGCCAACGTCTTCGTGTGACGCCATCCCTATTTTCTCGTGCGCTTGCCTCCGCAGCTTTGCCTCCACCGCCTTGCGCGTATCATACTTTTTATCGGCAAACCGTGATTCATCCACCGGCTGCGTCCTTCCGTAGTCTGTCTGTCTGTGTGACGCTCGGATGAACGGATGCATGAACGAACGCGGGGATGGATGCATGGACGAACGGACGGATGCAGGGACAAATCCAGAATCGACCGGACGCACAGATGGACGCTCGAGAGGATGGACACATGAGAGGACGGACGGAAGCACTGACAGATGCACAAATGGAGGAATGCATGAACGAACACCGGGATTGGCGCACGGACGAATGCATAGATGGACGCTCAGATGGACGAACAGATAGACGCATTGGAGCATGTATCAACGGACGGATGGACGCGTAGAAAAACGAAGGGACGAGCGCACGGACAGACGGATGAATGAACTCCTATATGGACGCACGAAAGGACGGACGGGTGGATCCACGGATGGACGGATGGGTGGATGCATGAACGGATGCATGAACGGACAGGCGCCCGGACGAACAAACTAACGCACAGACGGAGGGTTGGACGCATGGATTAACGGAAGCAAGAATGAAGGAATGGCCGGAAGCACGAACGGAATGACGGACTCTTCATCCACTCATCACCATTCACTTCATGGATGTGCCGTTATTTTAATATTTATCATACTAAAAGTAATTTCCTGTAGTATCTTACAATTCGCATTTGTCAGCGTATATGCGTTTCGTTTTATGTACAAGTACCGCTTTTTACGACCGGTTCAAAAACAAATAACAGGTGGCCACATACGATTACGACCGGACGCTCAGCCAGCACCACAAGAAGATTCTCTCCTACAATCAAGATTGATCTTGAAGAGTATGATCTTTTATCAAGAAGAGTTCTTTATTTGTTTATTTATTATTTTCTATTGCATTTCTCTACATGCAGTTGGGTGACTTGCAGCCCACACAATGAAACAAAGCGATGTTATCTCCTGAATCAAAGCGTACAGGGTACTCAGTTTCTATCTTTGACTATTCTTATTGCAATGTCACTGTTGTTTCAGTTATAATGACACTATCGGTCTGTTTTCGTCGTTGCCATCCAAATAGATAACTTCGCCACACGCATCGTTTGCTCTGCCCATTGGTAAATGGAGCACATGAGCGCAGATGACGAACGCGGCTGAACAGGCATAAAATGACCTCGCCATTTTCGTCACTCAGAGGGCGCACGTGGTAACATTACCGCGAGATAGACCATTGTAATTGAATTCCACTCAAAAATATGCTACGCCCTGCCCATCTTCTTTCGAGCGAAGAAGCATAGACACAGGATAGGGGCGCTGCGTGACTCGAGCAGCAATTATGAATTTTGAACAAAAGGCCGTGGCTTCGAACACTGGCATGTTCTCTATCTCGACAACATTCAGCCGAAGGGTTCGTATGCCCTTTTAAATGCTATTTTAGGGTGGACGACGGAAAGGCAGTTATAGCAGAGGAAAAGTATGGAATATCATAGTAGAGATGAGCTGAAGGTTGAAGTAGGCGGTTAGACAGAGTGGAGGTTTCTTCAGTTCTACACCACGTCGGCGTTCGCCTGGCGCCACATCCATTCGTATTGTATTGCTGAAGCTTACTTTTAGCCATGTTGTACATCGTCCTTTTCTCTATTAGGTCAGATAAAACCACTCAATTGTAGATATTTGGGTAAATTCCCGCCTAAAAATGGCATTCGACCACAAAAAGTTACCTAGCAACCTATCTTGGTTGAAATTTATAATTTGTTACACGCTCAATATTCGCTACACTCTTGCAGCGAAACGGACGTTCCTTGTATTCATCTACACTTACTCCTATAGAGACAGTATTTCACCCAGATGGCGTTGTGCAGAAAAGTTTTGTCAATCAGTCTATGCACTCCAAGAAATAAAGGCCTGTTAACTGGCGCTTTATAGGGCTTTTGAACGTTTGCCTAGTGTTTGCTATATGGTAACAAAATAAGCTCTCAAAATGACTGCCATTGTTGCTAAATATATTCGCATTCACAAACCTACAGTGCTCACTGATATCCCAATGGGTGAACTTTCTCTGGAAAACGTTTTACTACATTAGCCGTATTTATCTTTAGCGTAGCATCAGCGTCTGTATTCGAGTAAAATAACTTGAATACAAAAGCGCTCCAAGGTGGTATATGTTTACTGGTCGATATGTGGGGTTTAACGTCCCAAAACCACCATATGATTATTAGAGACGCCGTAGAGAAGGGCTCCGGAAATTTCGACCACTTGGGATTTCTCAATGTGCACTCAAATGTGAGCACAAATGCCTATAGCAATTTCGCCTCTAACGAAAATGCAGCCGGAAGGCTGCGAAAATTTCTATCCCCTTGGGTTCCTTAACGTGCACCGAATACTGAGCGCATAGGCCTTCAACATTTGCACCTCCATCTTCAATGCAGCCGCCGCATACGTGATTTGATCCGGCAACCTGCGGGTGAGCAGCCAAGTACCTTACTCACTACATCATGGCGCTGGGGCAGCAGATGTTTACTAAAAAAAATTATGAAAGAAACAAGTCGTGAGCTTCAGATTATGCTGAAGGGCAGGTGCCAGAAAATGTATTACTTGCCCCGTGAGTACACATCTTCAATCGAAAGAGTGAAGACAGCTGAGACGAACTTGTCTCAAAGCAGTTTCATTGCTCTTAAATAATTTTTGCTGAACTAATGCTTTAGGTTTTGATTAAGCCATACGGTCGTCGTTTTGTCTGAAAAAGAATAAAGTAGCACTGAGATGGTATTACACACATTCGTTCACAGCGCAATAAGGCACGTTCTATCAAACACTGTAAAGTGTGCAGGTTTTTTTTTAAACATAGATGTTATATAGCTTGGCTATGGGATTTAACAGCTCAAGAAAGAGAAGAAGCAGGAGAACCTGTTTTGATGTCTCGGCAGAGGGATTAACTAACTGCAAACGGCATTCTTTAGAGACGTCTCTACACACCAAAAAGTACTTCTTTTAAAGCGCCCTCGTGATAATAACCTTTTCCTTAGCTTCTATTTTCCAGCCCGGCTAAACTTCATTGGGCCCCGCAATTCTGAAACACTTCAATCCTGCTTGCACGAGGAAGCGCTGAAACTGTTAGAAAAATTGCTGTGACATTGTCCACGTGATGTGGGTGTACTAACGAACTACCAAACTCACCCCTCTATCAAACCCTTATTGGGAGGACTCGGAGGCAACCCTGCTCGGCTGCTCTGACCTCACGACCCAAGGTGTCTTAGTTGAGTGTTTCTGGAACGTGGCCGACCACTGTGGATTCCCATAAAAGCGTACTCATTTGTTTTTGTACGGGGCGGCTCCTTAACGATCACTCCCCGCCGTCCATGTGCATAACTTACATAATGTAATACTTTTCATCGTCATCATAAATGTTCAAGTGACGTCGCCAGTTGGTATGAATAAGTGATGGCAGGAAATTGGCTCGAAGCCAGTCGTCTTTGAAAAGGCGGCTGGAGGAGCACCTGAGTTGTATTTTCAAAAGCGAAATCAACATTTTTAGAAAGTACACAAGTTTTTTGAATAAATTATGAAAGAAATAATATTGGGCGTAATAACATGCTATAAAAAAGAATAAGAAAAGAAGAGGCCGCAAAAATAAAAGGAAAAGCAGGTCACCGATGGGAAAGCTAAAGTGTAACATTTTTAAGCAACCGTACAAAAGCACACGCAAAACATACGAAGAGAAAAACATACGAAGCGGCCAAGACGACCACCTTTTGAAACATCTCCTATCTAACTTCTCTCTCCACTTAAACTACGACGAGCGAGTACATCTTCGAATACACTTGTAGTGTAATAGGAGCCCAAATATCTTAATACGTTGTTTCATAGGGTACAATAGGCTTCCTTATCAACTATGTCTTACCTGTGTGTATATTAATATAGAGATGGCATTTATCGGATCAAAGAGCATTATAGACTGCCTATGATCCGAAGGGGAGAAAGAGGATATACCAAAAAAGCAGAAAGCCAGGTGCTTGAGTTCCACGGCTAAAATCTGGGACCGATAACTATCGGTTTCATGAGCCTGCATCCACTACCTTCATCTTTGTCGACTTTTCACGTCTTGCTTAGCTTACGAAACTTGTGCGCCGGTTACTCTTGTGTGGGTTGGATTAACTATAATAAGAAAGAAAAGTGCATATAGAAAAAGACCAGAAAATAATAAAAAATGATAGAAAAAAACAGGTGCTCTTTTGTTTGGTTTGGGAACACTTTATTCTGATCGTTACTATCGCGGCAACAATCAGCACGCTCCTTGTGCCTACCCCGCCCTCAGCAGGCGGGAGCTTTTTCCGGCTGAACTCTCAACATAAAAAATGGTAACCAGAGTGTACCAGGAGCAGCCGTGTTACACCAGCGTAAAGTTACACCAGCGTTTTGTAGAGTTACGTGAGATCGAATCTAGATGAGTTGACTACCACTCTCACTTCGTATAACACACCAATTGCTCGCCTGCACAGAAACTCGTCTACATTGCTTTGAGTCGAGCCACCACACTAGACGGACGGTTCCTAAGAAACGCAGAACAGGACTTACCTTTAGCTATGGTATAGAAAATTCAGATCGTTCGTTGCCGGACGAATTTCGCCGATGGGAATTTCATCGACTTGAGACAGTTAACGCCAAGTGCTTCGCCCTCCTTCAGTCATCGCCCACAATGACAATTGGCAGAATGAACATACGCTTGTTGCCCGTGCACGCTGTCGATATCTCGCACAATGATATAATGTGCGAGGCACCTCTACAGTGCTTTAAAGAAACGTGGACGGACATTGCTGTCGAACTGTAAGTGCATCATCCTCGCATAACGGCAAAAGCGCCGTGCTGCTGGTGTCGCCGTTGATGAACGCTACGACAAGATATATAACGCTTCAACCGCGCAGCGTTCAATAACAACTCTACTCGATCCTTCAGGTGACTTGTGGGGGGACGCATGTGTCGTCAGAACATCACACGGCGTCATCATCGCACCATTATACACCTCGCTGGGCACCACGTGAAGCGGTATCATTAGGTACTTGCTCCACAGCTTCAGTGTGGTGTGCAAAGAGAACATGCCGGTGATCGCCTCAGAAGACTTAAACATCAAGGTACTTTGGCGTGAAAATGAGTGTCTTGTGGCGTTTCTCAGTGTCAAACTTGAACTTTACCTTTTGTCTGGTGTCAAACAGCTAACTACACGCTACAACACCTTATAGATATTGTGTACGAAAAGAGCGTTGCATCATGAATGCACAGTGTGCCAAGGGCAACCTATTTTAGTGATTACAGGGTGGTGGTGATTGTCATCGAGTGAACTGTGTTTCATTCATTTTCACCAGTGTTTTGATCACATACTATAATTGCTGCCTTTAATTCATACACGTCAATAAATAGGTAATTTATTTCGCCACGTGGGTATTGCATTACTATCAATGCGAGAACAAACGAGGGAGGACCTCACCACGCATAGATGCACTATACTCATAACAAACTGCCACCAGCAGCGACACACGACTTATAGCCCTTAGTACCAGCATGCGCTGCCTACGGGAGGCGCTTCTGATCAACTTCCTCTCTACGCACGAGCCTTGTTACTTAGCAAGCGCTAAGTAACCAAGCTGATCACTACAAATATTTGTATACCAAAATTAGTGTTGCTCCTAAAATGCTAGCCTTGCTTCGTAAAACATTCAAATTTGTAGCTATCGTATTCTTCGCTTTGTATTCTTGGCAAAACTGGGGCTTTTATAATGAGTGCACACCCAGGCAACGTAGAGGATGCGGAAGTGCTTGATCAGGTACGATGCAGTGACCATAGATTGATAATGTCTCAACTTTGTCAATACTTGAGCAAGGAAGGGCTGAAAATTTATTTATTTATTAATTTATTTTCAATTACGGCAGCCCCGTTATGGGGCTATCGCAGGAGTGGGTACACAGCAAGAAATAATAAAAAGGTGCAAAACAAAACAGCTGAATACACAAGTACATTGGCAGATCGTAGAAATACAAAAATTTTACAAACAGTTATACAAACAATGAAAGGTTTACAGCACACCGTCTTTTAATGCCTTCAAAAATTCATCTTTCTGCAAAGACCGAATGTGACCTGGTATGAGGTTCCACATTTCAATACTTCGAGGAAAAAAGGTGTATTTGAAGAAATCAGTACGAGGATGAAAACGCAGATACAATAAGTGCGCGGCTGTTTCTGGTGGATGATGGTGTGGCAGGTGTTATGTAGTTGTTGTGTGGTGAATATTGCGGTGAAATAAATAAAGAGTGAAAAAGTTTCAGAGACTCGATGTCTCCTCTTTTAGAAAGTGATGATAGACCAAGCTGCACTAGCTGGCATGATGGTGAAAAATTACAATCATAGCGTCTGTAAATGAATCGAATAGCTTTTTTCTGGATGGATTCAACGCGTTTTATGTCAGTGATTTTATAAGGGTACCATACAGTGGCTCCATACTCAAGGATCGGTCGTACGAGGGTTTTGTATGTAAGCAGTTTTGTTTCCCTTGGGGCTAAACGTAGTGAGCGGTTAAGGTATCCAAGTTTCTTCAAAGCCTTGTTGCATGTTGTATCGATGTGACTAGATCAAGATAAGTTAGTAGTGAAAAGGAGACCAAGGTACTTATATTGTGAGACCCGCTGCACTACATAGTTATTAAAAGAATAATCAAACACAGATGGGGTTTTCTGTCTACTGAAACACATAGCAGCTGTCTTTTGAAAGTTAATGCTCATCTGACAATTTTGGCACCACCTGCAAAAGTTTAAGAACGATGTATGGAGTGTATGATGATCATCAGGTGAATTTATTACGTGATATAAAACGCAGTCGTCAGCGTAAAGACGAATTTTAGTGGAAACTGTGTCGGGTAGGTCATTTATATATAACAGAAAAAGTAATGGCCCTAGCACGGATCCCTGGGGCACTCCGGAAGATACACGTGCTTTAGATGAATGGAAGGTGTTAAATAATACGTATTGGCTACGACTTGAAAGGAAACTTTTAATCCATTAAACAAGCGATTGGTTTTTTTTAGTAAGAGATTGAGTTTATATAGAAGTTTTGAATGGATGACAGTATCGAAGGCTTTAGAAAAGTCTATGAATAATGCGTCCACCTGAAGACCTAAGTCAAGAGCTATAGATATGTCATGAGTGAATTCTGTCAGCTGAGTTATGGTGCTGAATCCTCGCCGGAAACCATGTTGTGCATTGGAAAGAAAATTGTTAGTTTCGAGAAAATTGATGATGTGTTTGAAGACAATATGTTCCAGTAGTTTGCATGAGTGAGAGGTTAATGATATAGGCCTGTAATTTAATACAGATTGCCTACTACCTGATTTGTGGAGTGGAAGGACTTGGGCAATTTTCCACGATGATGGAACAGTTGATGTTGATAATGATTTGTTGAAAATTACTGACAGGTACTGGCTTGTCCATAGAGAATAGCGATGAAGAAAAATAATATTAACATTGTCTGGGCTAGACGACATTTTTTAATCAACGTTTAATATCAAATTTAAAACACCTTCTGTAGACACAGAGACATCATCAATAGAAACAAGCGAGGCATGAAGTGAAGTGCAAGAAGAAATTTCGTGATTATGTAGAGCAAAGACAGACGTCAAGTACTCGTTAAATGCATTGGCAATGACCTGCGGCTGGCTAGTAGGAAATTCATTAAGGACAGATGTACTCGTAGAGCATTCCTTTGGCGAGATTGAGTTCCAAAATTTTCAGGGATTATTCTTAACCATATTAGGCAACGTAAACGAGTAAAAGAAGTCTTTAGCAGGATTTATTTTCCTACGAAGTTCCTCCTTTACTGTATTGAATCCGGCTCTACGCAGGGCATTGCCATTATGACTTACATGCCCTAGTCTTGATACTCGACGCTTTAAATGCAGTATTCCTCTCGTTATTCATGGAAGTTTAGTATTTTTCTTTTTAGTTTTTAGTAGTACATGCGTTTCAATACATTCTATAACAAGGTTTTCAAAATAAGACACCAAACTGTTCACATCACCAGTATAGATAAGTTCTTTAAAAATGTCAAACTCGCTGCTTAAGGTGTCAACAATAGACACATCGTCAGCCAGGCTATAATCGCAAAAAGTTGTATATTCATAGCGGCGTTTCGGAACTGTGCAATTAAGAGAGATTAGTATACCTTTATGATCAGAAATACCAATAATGACCTGAGCTGTAAACCCCCTTGTATACAGTAAAGCACTGAGAAAAACGCAGTCCAGTATAACAATGTCCCTTGTGGCATCAGTGACAACTTCTTTAAGACCTAAGTTTAGTGAAAAATTAATCGCCTTTCTACAAATTGATGAATCGGTCCCTAAAGTGGAGAGCGATGGCCATGAAATGCCAGGCACATTAAAGTCTCCCATGAAAATTAGGTTACCTGAAGAAAAGCGTTTTTGTTGTATAAAACTACTGAGTACTGTGAACTGATCTAGTGATGAACCTGGGCGACGATAAAATACACCGACAACTATAGGAGAGTTCGCGATATGAATCTTGCACCAGACGGTTTCAATATCTGCAAGTGACTTTAATGCAGAAAAACTTAAATCAGACCTCAAGAAGATGGCAACGCCACCACCTCGGCAAAGCAATCGATCAGTACGAAAAACATTGAACCCTGGTGGAGTAATTTAAGAATCCTATATGTCGCCATGAAGCCATGTTTCTGTGACGCAAATAATGTGAGGACAATAGGTAGCAAGCAAGTGTACAAAATCAGGAAATTTATTAGTGAGACTTCTGGCATTTATATTGAGAATACACACCTAGACAAAATGATACGCAAGAGGCGAATCAGTGAGTTAGCACTAAGATAGAATGTACATGAATTCGGAATCTTGCTTCAGGACAGATATTTGGCTCTTATCAAGTAAACTGGCCTTAGCGTGGACGGAATAATTATAATCTGACGAGTATCACTACGAAATGTACAGCGAAAGTTGCAGGTACGGTAGTTAGACAGACCACTAGAAAGCTATCTCAGGAGATGTGGAACCTTATTAAGAAACATCAAAGCATGAAAGCCACAAAAACAATAGAAGAAATATATTTGGCAGAGCTTTCAAGTTCGAATAAATATTGTAAGGTATCTTATGCGTTAGGTATAAAATGGAGAGAATTGAACACGCTCCAAAGAACGAAGGAAGCACCGAGAAGGCGAAAAGAAAAATTGGGACAGGGCAAAACTACGTGTAGGCATTAAGGGACAAGGAAGGCAAAGTAACTACCATTGTAGGCAGGCTAGTCTAAGTAGCGGAGGAGTTTTACAAAGACCTGTAAAACTCCTCCTGTAAAACTCTGGACACCCACAACCTTATTGTAGGAACTAGCAGTGTCCTAAATGACGTCCCACCAGTAATGACAGAAGATATCAGAAAAGCCTTGTAGAGAATACAAATGGCAAAACTCCTGGTGAGGATCCGATAACAATCTACTGAAAGATGGAAGACAGATTGTGTTAAAAAAACTAGCCACCCTGTTTACGAAGTGTCTCCTGACGGGAGGGTTTTAGAATCTAGGAAGAATGCTAACATAATCCTAATTAATGAGAAAGGGGACGAAAAGAACTTGAAGAATTACAAGACCATCATCTTGCTCTCCGTCGTCTACAAGTTATTTACAAAGGTAATTGCTAAAAGAATTGAGACAACAATATAGTTTAATGAACCACAACATCAAGCAGAATTTTGTGCGGGTGACCCAGCAATCTCCCACATTCATAGTACTATTCAGGTGATAAAGAAGTGCTCAGAAATGCGAACCGCGTGTAACTGGTACAGATGTACCAGTGACACTTGGTCCGCGTAGCACACGAACGCTGTGACACGTAGTGAGCGTTTCAGGAGAAGTGCACGCACGGATCGAGTGGAATAAAAAGCGTGTCGCATGTCCGCAGGGGTGCTCTCTCTCTCTGTGGCTTTTTACAGCCGGTCGTGTCTTGTGTTGAGGTGATTCTCGACGGCTAGTGTTCTTGACACCTGTCAATATGTAAATAAATTTGTGTGTTTTTGTGTGAGCAAGCAGCCTCGCAAGAGTTTCGCCTGCTCTGGCACCTGGATGATGGCTGGTGCCCCGTTCCTCGGTCACATGATCATCGAACAACTATACGTACCCTTCATAAATTGCGAGAAGCCATTTGATTCAGTGGATATATCAGCAGTCATCCTGAGAATGAGGAATCAGGCCGTCAACGAAGCATATACAAAGATCCTGGGAAAGGTCTACAGTGGATCAACTGCTGCCATTGTCGTTCATAAAAAAGTGAAAGCACGCCAATCAGAAAAGTGTTAGGCAGGAAGAAACAAGCTCTCCGTTTCTTTGTAACACATTTTTACTGGAGACTTTCAGGGACCTGGACTGGGAACTTTTAAGGATATGATGTAATGAATATTACCTTACTAGCTTACACTTTCCTATAAACATCACATTGCTGAGTAACTAATGGGAATAATTGCAATTCACGATTACTGAATAAGACGAAGAGAACAGATAGGCGGGTCTTAAAATATAGCACATAAAACTAAATAGTGGACAACAACCTCGAGAGAGCACAGCACTTCGAGATAGGTAGTAGTGGAATTGAAGCTGTAAAGTAGTAGTTCTACTTAGGACAAGCGGTAACCGCGAAGCAAAACCACGACATGGAAGTAAATAGAATAAGATTGGAGTCGGGTACACTCGGCAAGTATTCTCATATCTTGATTGGTAGATTGTTACTATTGCTCAAGAGGAAGCTTTATAGCAGCTTCATCTTTCCTGTACTTCGTTAGGAATTTCGCTGTGTCGCGACGGTAGCAATGGCGAAGAGCGGCGAGCAGTCGAGCGGACTTTGCTGAAGCCTTTGCGCGAAGGCGAAGCAGGGAGGCAATTCGTTTTGAAAATAGCAACAAGAAGGAGCGTTTACTGTAGCAGGTTGTCGTTTGTACAGAGCCGGCCAGCTCGACAACGTCGGCTGGGGCAAATCCTCCAAAGATCGGGCCAGCACGACCTTAAATAACGTTTTGGTCTTTTCTGCGAGACCAGTTCCCTGGAACGGCACAGTGGCTCGGCCGAGGAGACGCAGCCATACCCGGAACTGCAAGATGGTTCGGCGGAGGAAGCGACGTTATCCCTAGAACTTCTGCATAGAAGGCGGCGCTGGGAGGGGGGAGACAGTTCGTCAGAACAGCGCTCGATCTCGTGAGACGTGCACCCGAACGAGGAAAATGTCTGTCGCATAACAGCACCCCCGCCGCCAGACAATGCATCCGGAAATTCGAGCCGTCAGCGCGGCTCGGAAGAAGGGATGCTGCTGGACCGTCGGTAGCCGTTCCGCTCTCTCCGCCCGTTGAGACTTTCATGGGCCTGCAAAAGTTCACTGGAACGACGGAGTCGAACACAAAGCCGAACCACTCTGGCCAAAGCAAGCACCCTCCAAATGCTGATAAAATCGCCAGACCAGCAGAAACCAAATGTTTCCTCGAGATTACGCTGACCTAATAAATAGCATCACGAGCAACGAATCTCGGAAGGAATATACAATGCCGACACTCCTTTACAGTGCATGACACTGCTAAACCAAACAGAATTATTTTTTCGTGAGCAATTTTTGATTGTGACCCGGCCAGATTAGGGACGATCCAAGCTGCCGAGGTTAACTCAATTTGGCCCCGAATCTACAATTTAGAATACTAAGAACTCCCGAATCACACACATTTGCGTCGCCTGCAAGCATAAGATTGTCAAACTTGACAAAGTTTGTCCTCCTACAAGCTCTCACTTCAATGGGCTCAGCCAATTATCATCAAAACAAGAGAAAACATGCTTGAAAAGTAAGAAACTAAGGACTAAAATCAAACCCACGTGCGTTATACAAAACAAAGTAAAAGATAACCTACACTGACGCGCATAATACACGTAATGCCAAACGCAGATGGTATTTTAAACATGGGCTTTTACGCAACGTTCTCTGTTAAAATAAAACACTAACCTAAGGAAAGTAGAACTTACAAAAAATCTAGACTCCTTCCTTGCTCACGACAAAACTAAAGAAAGTTATTCCCAAAACTAAACACAAAAATACACTCTTGCTATTAGCAAGGCGGCACTCTCTCAGGCGAACTCTGGGGAGTCGCGCACTCCACAGCTTTCGAGGGTTGCGGTCTAGACAAAAGGACGACGAACCAACTTGTTCGTTGAACATAGTAGCTTCGACTTTTGACGTACAGCCACTTAACTCGAAGAAAAGGGCATCTGCAGTGCGTCGTTTACCCCTCCGGTTCAACCAATGACCCTCTCGTCACGGTGGGGAATGACAGCCTTTGTTACAGCTTAGGCGTACGCGATGCTTCTCCATGTGATTGCCTCTACGCGGCAGCGAAAAATATGGGACCGGGCGATGATCTCGCCGTCCGAATTTCACTGAAACTTGGTTTTTCTTGACGAACTTCCCGCCTGATCTCAATCTCAGTGATGGTCTGAGATTCAAACATTTCCCACATAGCGTTTTTGCGATCTTACGCCTATTACTAAACCCGGCGCCTCGAATGAAGACGTCACAGCATTTAACGGCGGCTTTAGCGCGCTTGGCATCAGTCGTTTTTACCGCGCTACGCTTATGCCGGGGCCTCTTTCTGTCGTCTCCCAATACTGGCAGTCTCGGCACACTTACCCACACGTGTGCTGCCTTCTTTGTGTGGAGTTGAAGCTCCCGATTGGTTAGCTAGCGTTTCCTCGGGCCCTTTGCTAGTTGTCTCTGGCTGTGACAGACCGGGAGTCCCGATGACTGAAGCTAACAAGCGCGCTTACAGAGCTTTCGATCGGTGGGCGTCTATAGCTGTCGTGGAAAGCCCTTTTTCTCTGGCCTTCGAAGTCGGCTTCGTGCGCTCTTTCACGAGCTTTATTCTGTTGCGCTTTATATCGCGCATGTTGCCCAAGCTTTTGTCGACACGCGTCAATCTCTAGCGCCTTGCGATGCGACTTACCGTCAAGCTCTTTTCGACGCGATTCATCTTGACCATGTGCGCTGCGAAGCGGATACGTCTCCAGCGCTTTACAGTGCACCTACGCGTCCTTAGCTATGCGATGTGCCTCGGCTCTTAACTCCTCGCGATGCACCTCAGCGTCTGGCTCTCTCCGACGCACTATGGTGTCTTGCACCTTGTGACGGGCCTCAACGTCAGATGCCTGGTGACTTTCCTCATCCTGAAGCGCTGCGCGACGGGCCCCCATCGCTTTACTGCTCGCGTCGTCCTCCAGCGCTCTACGACGCGCCTCGTTCTCTCGCTCTTTTCGGCAGGCGTCTACCTTTAGCACCTTACCACATGCTTCAGCGCTGTTACTATCGCTCTGACTTCCAGCAGGACTTGAAATGAAAAAAAATATTTAATCAAAACATATCTAGCCTGACTAAAATCTCTTGCTTCCTCGGAGGGTAAACAATTCAATACATGCGCGATCTTGCGCGGCAACAACGCGGCGAGCTTCTCCACCAAAAGTTCGCGGCTAACACCCACTATACTGCAAACAACTTCAAAATCATCATGAAAATGCGCGATGTTTTCGCCTGTCTGAAAGTTGTGGAGCTGCTGTTTCGCTCGCTCTCCCTTAAGTGCTTGAATTTTAAAATCAAGCTCTCTCATTTTGAGAGCATGCTCTGTCCTTTTTCGTCTCTCCTCGGCCTTCCATTGTTCGTGGCTTCTAGCTTCTCGCTCTTCGGCCTTTTGTTTGCCTCACAAATGAGCTCCCAAAACTCGTCAGCTTCCTCGGCCGTCACATTCTCTGCCTGCATCACCTCGAGAATCGCTTCCTTTGTTTTAGCCGACCCGGCGGAAATACCAATGGCTCCACAAATTTCAAGGAGGTCCTGCCCCACGTACTGCTCCATCGCGATCTCGTCCCTCGTGATGCTTTACTGCTGATATTCACCGTACTCTAAATCTAAACACGTGGTTTAAAGTAGGTGAATATGAAAATATAACCACCAAAACAAAACAAAACAAATCAAACACTCTCCTAACATCTGCCTGTCCTAGAGAGGTCTGGCGAAATGAACAGTAAACGTTGGGTACTCACCCAACCTGAGAAGCCGACGATGGTCCAACTCGTGGCTGCCGTCGAACAGTGTCAGGCCTTCAGGTATCCGGTCCAACTTGCCAATGTTGAGATCTGGGGTTGCTTGTCCCAGCTTGCCGAACGATGAGAACAAGGTAGCGTATGCCAGCGTATCCAAACGCTGATATTAGGTCGGTCGTGCTCGAGCTTCCAAGGTTCTGATCCGGTGTGCCAAACGTAGGATATCGTATCCCGAAGCTGCCAACCACTGTTAGGAATTTTGCTGTGTCGTGACGGTAGCGATGGCGAAGAGCGGCGAGCAGTCGAGCAGACTTCGCTGAAGCCTTTGCCCGAAGGCGAAGCAGGAAGGCAACCCGTTTTGAAAACAGCAACAAGAAGGAGCGTTTACTGCAGCAGGTTGTCGTTTGTAGAAAGCAGGCCAGCACGACAACGTCGGCTGGGGCAAATTCTCCAAAATTGGGGCTGCCACGACTTTAAATAACGTTTCGGTCTTTTCTGCGAGACCAGTTACTTGGAACGGCACAGTGGCTCGGCTGAGGAGACGCAGCCATACCCGGAACTGCAAGGTGGTTCGGCGGAGGAAGCGACGTTATCCCTGGAACTGCATGGCTCTTCTGCACGGAAGGCGGTGCTGGGAGGGGGGAGACAGTTCGTCGGAACAGCGCTCGATCTCGTGAGACGTGCTCCCGAACGAGAAAATGTCTGTGGCATAATAACTTTCTTATCGAATAAAAAATTGAATGATTAGAAAAAAGTTTCAATTTAATTTGGGGATACGCACCGAGAAGTGGAATGGAAATTGATAGGTGCAACCCTAAAAGACAAGAGCCGAGAGAAGTGCGTCAGGAAGCCAGTGGGTGTTAATGATACCATAATCGAAATTGCAAAGAACTAGCAATGCGCTGGGCACGTATTGCGAAAGCAATAAATCTGCTGGTCATTTGGGATCACAGATTAGATTTCAAGAGAAGGCGAGTGAATCGTGAGAGGGGGGACAGAACTTTAGGTCGTCAGACGAGATAAGGAGGTTGGTGGGTATAATGTGGAAGTAGCTTGTAAAGGACCGAGTTGAGCCCCAACGCAGTGGCCCAGTGGCTAAGGTACTCGGCTGCTGACCCGCAGGTTGTGCAATTGAATCCCGACTGCGGCGGCTGCATTTCCGATGGAGGCGGAAATGTTGTAGGCCCATGTGCTCCAATATGGGTGCACGTTAAAGAACTCCAGGGGGTCGAAATTTCTGGAGCCCTTCACTACGGCGTCTCTGATAATCATAAAAATTTTGGGACGTTAAACCCCCATATCTATCAGGACCAAGTTGACTGGTGGAACAAGGTAGAAGCCTTTGTTCTACAGTGGGCGTAGTTAGGCTGATGATGATAATATGCAGCTAATCAGTGTTCAATGCCTACTTCGTGGTAAAGCGTTCGGTCACGCTTGAGTGTCAATGCTTCATCAATGTTTATCTGTAGGGATAGTCAACAGATGTTGGAAATGTTCATGTTGGTGCTTTCTCTGTTCTTGGACACTTGAATCTTTGTTCTACAAGATGTCAAGATGCCGATTTTCTAAGAATAGAGAAAATGTTAACGGCTTTTAAGGACACTTTCGTAAGGACAATAAGAAGTAGCTTACAAAGAGCCGCGTTCAACACTTCTCCCGGTGGAGAACCAGCCCTCGCGAAATGCCTATGTGTACACCCATCTTGTCTTAGGACTAACGTTAAAGCTAATGTGAAGTAGCTCCTAATCCACTGAACGACGCATCGTACAAGTTAAGCTTCTTCGAGAGCATAGAGGTTAGCTTTATGGTTACCATTATTATACGTGCATTTCACGTCGGAGAACAGTGCTACTGGAAGCCGCTTGGTAGGGCTCTGTCGTTGAATGGTGCTCCCTACTTCAGTGACGTGGTCGACTGAAGACCATGGTCGTCTAAGTCCAGCTATAAGTAATATTTGTACTATAGCTAGCAACATAGTTTATGCATCCCGCCCAAAACACACTTTATTGAATATTACAGCACAATCGCATATTAAGGTGCTGATGGAGCCTCCTAAGTACCTATCTATGTCAGCGTGGTTTAGGAATGATAAATTAGCATGAATATATACTAAGAAAGTATCCACACCGTACAGCAGCTAGAAGTATCGTTGGAAAATTGTCCGAGAGGGCTGTCTACACACCTTGTGCACACATTTGAAGGTCTACAGAACGTGCGTTATTTCTTTTGATCGGTGTATACTGGTTGTGCCAACGGCCCTGTTGCACAATGTACCAACTATACCACAAGCTGCTCTATGGTGTGCATACCTTCAGTAGTCCCGTCAAACAAACTTACATTGTAAAGCGAACTGAATAATTGAGCTCTCTTTAACTTGGCATAGCCTTGACCTAAAAGCAAGAAGACTTTCGAAACCTAACAAGCCAGTGACACAAATCTTGCATCTTGCCACTTCCTACGACGAGTGTCGGCTTCAAGGGTTACAATGTGCTTTGTGGGTAAGTGGCAACAAACGAAATGCAAGGTGCGTTCTGAGGACCTGTTTAGGATAATTTAAAAAAAAGATATTTTGAAAGATTTTTCATCACTGAGCGCTTACTCTTTATATAAATTACTACAAACAGATGAATTTTTGTTCGACCTCTTTAGTATAAAAATGCGAATAAACAGAGCACAACTAGCACAGTTTTTTTCCATTTCAATTTTTGAACGCAATTTTGCAAATAAAAAGTTTGATACCAGAGGACAGTTTTCTGAAAACAACAATAACAATGAGACTACTTAGAGAGAGATCAAGTTCACATAAAAAATAACGACCTCTGAGAAGTTTGGTAGTTTTTTTCAAGAAAAACGTATTTTGCAGGTAAACACCGAAATTTCAAAATGGTGAATTAACCCAACTCAAAAAAATCTCAGAGGTAGCTCAGCTGTCGTTTAAAAGCTGTACGCATAAAATTATGTTTTGTACACTTTTGTAGGCACAGTTTAGCAAGGACAAGTGAAGTTTGAGGCGGGGCCATCTTCTTGAAAATGTTTCGCGCAATAATATTTTCTCGGTACTCCGTGAGGCACACAATAAAGGTATAAATTTACCAGCAGAATAATTTACAGGTGAGCGTCACGTCAGAGTGAGACATTTAGCATGAAACGATTCAGCTATATATATATATATATATATATATATATATATATATATATATATATATATATATATATATATATATATATATATATATATATATATATATATATATATATATATATATATTAACGACGACAAATAAGACACAACCGCTTTCCTGCAGGCCGGCTGTTCTTATTGTGACCTTCGTCGTCCTCTTCAACCAGCTTACGTAACATGTGCCCTGGGAATAGTGGCATTATCTTTACGCTCTGCCATGCTGCGGCACTACATGTCAACCGAGCTGCAGAATTGTTTCTGGTGGGAGAAAATGACTGCACCTCGCTTGATGGCCAGTCCTAACCACAATGTAACTCGATTTAAAGATTAGTCAGATATGTCTCTGGTGGGTAACATCGAGTATGACGTAGTACACGTTGGATGCCTCATGGACACCCTAGCCAGCTTTGTGCGGCGACGCGGTCTTTATGCGTGTGTGCGTGCCGAGCCGGAAAATAGATGCGCAGCACAGAATACGAGTGGGCACGGAGAGACTGCTAGGCATGATGATGGTTCGACGTGGCTGCATCTTGCTTGCTGTCCTCGCACTCCATTGTTCTTTGATCATGGCGGCAAAAGATGATATTTCGTGGCTCCTTACCATGCCTATATGCGTGAATACAATCTTTGCTGAGACACACTCTGACGTCGTCGCAGTATTCAGACGGAACGTGGTTGCTTTGCTCCGAACGATTCGTGCTGATTTCTGTGGTGACAGCAGATTTCTTGTGATCTGTGCGCTGTTCAGGTGCTACGCCGGCAGTCAGAATGTCGCGCTTGCATTTCTCAGCAACTTGGCAGGCCATGTCAAAATGGCCAATGATGTCTCTATGTTCCTAGATGACATTGATGGAGCTCGCACTCTCTACTACACGCAGTAAAATCTGGTTGGAGTGGCTGAAGGTATATTTGGTTATCGTAATTCACTCAGAAATTCGATTTTTGGTGTGGTACTGTTGCAGGGGTTTGGAGCTTCAAGTCAGGTTGCGAAGACAAGCTGCGGGTCGGTGACTCCGAGAGCTTCCACTTGGCTGTAGTGTTGATCACTAGCAAGACAGTTCTTGAGATGGTTCTCCATGCGCATTCAGATATCGGCACCACGGTAACTTCATTTTCGCATGGTTTCGTGTTCACTTCGGGTCGTTTTATGAAGAGGTCATCAGATGTATTGCAGAGAACAGCTGCACAGTCGAAGCTATTCTCAGGAGTGCCATCCTCGGTAGTGGCAAGGTTGGAATGGGCGGTGGCAGTGAGGTCATAGTCAGTCTGTTCAAACGAACCGAAGAGCTCGGTGCTCCAGTCTGCCCAAAACTGCTGCTATACGCCTTCATACCGGTGCCTCGCCAAAACAGCACCCGGGAGACGATATATGACCATGCGCCACTTCTGCTATTCAATCCACGCAATGCCAGCTCTGAGAGCATTGACGATAGCGACCCAGTCGTTGGCGTTCTCCTGAAAGTCATCAAAGTGTGGGAGTTTTAAGGCAGCCAGGGATGGTGGTATGGCTGGCAAAACTGCGGGGCATGTCTACGGGAGCCAGCCGACTTGATTGGAAAGCTCTGTGAGGGTGTACCAGAGCTTTATTTCGGCTCGCGGGTGAGCTTCCTCCATGGTCTTGTGAGGCGGCTGCAGCCAATGCCTCATCGATGGCGTGTAGTCCTGGCAAGGCTGCAGTAAAAAGCACTGAGGTCGACGCTGTGGAGGCGTCGAGCGCGATGTGGAGTTGCACTATGGTTCGGGGAAGCTCGACAGGGCTTTCAGGCGGACCGTACGCGGAGCCAGTGGTGACGTCAGAAGATAAGAAGTACTGCTTCAGTAGCATACTGACTACTGCGGTATCCTTGTCCGGCAAGCTTGGAGGGCACCCTTGAACGGCTGAGGTGCCGATGCAGTAATGAGTGAGACGTTGTCACAGTGAGAATCGTGAACGGCATTCCCGGGCAACGGTAGGTCATGCCCTGTCTTGGTGAAGCCGGTTAAGCCTGCTCAGGAGCCACCGAGAATTCCTGAACACCGTCCTTGAGTGGTGACATAGGTGCTCCTGGCTACAGGATGATCGCCAGCTCCATGATTGCGGTGCAGTTAGCGGAGTTCGTTAGAAGGCAAGCGCACAGCAATGAAGACTCATCGGGATGCACTTACGGTTCGTACGTCATAGACTAGGCCAATGTAATAATCTATGCAATGTTTCCTTTTATTGACGGTACCCATAACTATAATGTTAACTTCGCAGAAAGGACTATTTTTTGTGAACTCTTGTTTTCGTCTCCCATCCTTGCTTGCAGAGAAATCGCGCTTCAGCGTGTTTTTCAATACGATGTATAGTAAGTGAACATAACGCGATATTGAAGTGTTTGTTCTAGTGTTAGGGGCGAAGCTCCTTAGGGCGTGGGCTGTGCGTCCCCTGTAGCCTGTATGTAGCCACCTCTAGTTTAGTTCTTGCAGTGTTCACTAGATGGCGGTACCATCTCCTGTATGTAGCCACCTCTCGTTTAGTTCTTGTAGTGTTTACTAGATGGTGGTACTTGTAGCTGATGATGAAAAGATGCAAGATGTTCTAAACTAGAAAGCGGTACTTGTAGTTGATGAAAGACGCGAGATCTTATAAAATAGGAATGATGTCACATATGGCGCGTGTCATTGGTTGAAGGTAATTTATCGATTTAGTGCGGCGACGTACGCTAGGGGGAGCGATGTAATAAAATCGAGTGGGCAAAATGTACAGAGGATTCATGGTTTACCAGGTTTACCTCTTGAGCTTCGCCCACTCATCATCATTCACTTCGTGGATATGGCGGAATTTTTTTTTCATCCACTGCTCTCATTAAAAAATAGATTTAGGTTACGATGAACAAACACAACTTCAAAAATCCGCAGTACACAATGACGAGAAATAAAAAAACTCATTTTTTTGTATTTATTTCGTTTCGTTTTTCGTTCCATCAAAGTGCTCCTTTTTTCTCACCCTATAGCCCCTGTGATACAATGTAGAAGCTTGCGCAGTACACAGATTCGCTCATTAGTTGAACTATTGTATGAGTTAGTGTACCGAGAAACTTCATCTACAGCAACAATCATGGACGCGCGTGTAATCACAGGCTTTATCTTTATGTGTAGTGCTGTCTGGTCACTTGCGCACTATTTAGGTTGCAGGTAGTTGTATTTATTGTGCTATGAGCATGACCTCAGAAAGCGGAAACATGCTTCAGCGAAAATCCATACATCCCTCTCCTGCATTTTCCTTGAAACAAATACGTAGAGCATGCCATAATAAAATGGAATCCTTGCATAGCCCGTCACTTTCTTCAACTGACCGATTACGGTATTTTGTGCGCGGGAACTCTTTCAACGGTTAGCACTTTTTTTTAGCCGAAAATAAAATTAGACGCATCCAAGGCAGTGATTTCCCAAAAAATTTACCATGCAGAATAGCGGCACAGTTTTATCAATACTCAAACACAGAACGTCCGGCTTTTCAATCGATAACTCATCAGCCTTGCTGCTATTTACTGTCTGCGTCAAATGAAACCCGAAGACCATCAAGCCTTCGCGACGGTATAGAGCACGCCGTCCAGTTATCACGATTGGCAGGCGCGCACATCCCGTTCAGTTGTTCTGCGTACATGTGCGTGGCTGTCATGCCATGATAATAAGTGTCATGTCTCCGTCTGTATTGATAAGTAAACGGCACGCACTATACCATCGGGAAGGCTTGCGGCTGTTCGAGTTTTCTTCGACACGAAAGTGCAAGCTGCTAAAAACAAATCGGCTGAAAATCATCAAGTGGGCAAAAATCTCTTGCGCCTGCAAGTGATGTGATGGGTATTAGATGATATTCCAGAGCCTCAGCATCATGTAGCCAGCATGATAATTAAGGTGCGTGGAAATATTCACACCTCCTTTTCAAGTAAAAGGACAGCAGGAGTTATCTTTGCCAGGAGAAGCAATCAAAAGCAGGCCCTGATGACTTCGAGAGGCAGTTTTATATTACCTGCCACAGCCACTCAGTTTTTGCATGAAGTTCGTTGATGTGATCAGAAAAGCTTAGTCCCAAAAAGAAAAAAAAGAGAAAAAATTGAAGAGGGGGTCTTGGCTGTTCAACCGGCATGATATGGCATCACACAGCAAGGGCTTCTCGATAATAAATGACAAACAGGAAAAGTAGGGCTGCTTTTTTTTAATTATTGTTTACTTAAAAATAAATGAGAACAGAACATCCCAAATAAAGTTCCTCACAACTACACTGGCTGCTAATGAGCGCTCCTTTTCTGCATTGCTGAGTAAGCCTGATTACTATATTTGAAGTAGCAGCGTGTGCAGGAACGCTTTGCGTGCTTCTTAGACCGTGCCTACCAATGCAAACACAAAAAATGGGCAATGAACTCAAGAAATGTGTATCATGCCTCAGCATGCGACGTTTCTTAAGGGGCTCAAATGATCTGTGAAATAGTATGAATCTCTGTTAACGTACCGCAGCACCATATGAGAGCGCAGCGCTAGAATATCTGAATCAGCGTTCACATTGACGGCGTGTAGAAAATTTATAACCATATCATTGCTTTAGGTGTGGCTTCATGCCGGTGTCTTGAAAGCGAGTGACTAAGCTCATTCTTTTTAATATTTACTTAAATATAACAACTACAGACTCCAGATACTCTTAACAAATTCATAATGAAAGTACTGGTATTTAATTTTCATGAGTGAAGCAATGATGTAGGCTCCTAAGCAGATGCTCTAAAATGCCTCATGTCCAATTAAAAGGACTACGCTATTGTGAGACTAAATTTGCTGTGGTGGCTGCTAGCGGGTCACGTGATATTCTGCTAGGCACAATCACGAGGATTTGATTCCTGGTCATAAAGTTCTAGTGGACAAATTGAAAGAGACAGTGTGTTTGTTATTACACTTAGATACATAATAAATAGCCACACGGGGTTAACAATAGAGGTCACTCCCAAATAAAGTGCGTCTTTTCGTTCTATTGGCATCCTGGTACAGAAAACAGCGTAACTAGGTTGTGCGCACACTACCTCATGAAGCTAAACATAATGACATTCACATGATGTACCTATGCATCGACGCTAACATTTTCTAATACGTCACTGCTCGAACAAAAGGGGAACTTATAAGAAGGCCTTAAGTGGTCTAAAAGTTGTTTTTCTTTCAGTTACTGCAAACTCTAATTGATGTAGCCTTTATGTTGTTAACACCATGATGCAGTTCTTAGCATGTAGGGTCAAATATGGGGACATCGAAGCACTTTTGAGTGGCGTAGGCGAAAGTATTGATATCAAATTCAACCCTTCGGAGCAGTCGTGCAAGGCTCCCGCGTAAAATAATGTTACCATGTCTTTCAGGGCGAGAGATTGATGGAGCTGCCAAGGGCAGCAGGTGAATGCAGTAGCTATGGTCAGATGGAGGCTATAGAGAGTGTGATGTGCTCAGTGGGCTTTTTGGATAGCCGACCTGTGCAGCAAACTTTACAATATCATGCTACCTAGAAATAATTTAGCATTGCCAAGCCCGGCATTGAAAAAGCCGCGTCCTGACTATTTTGTGGAAATAGCATCGAGACATTTAGCCGAGTGCACGACCTTGCTACCCAGAAACGATAGCTTCGCCCTTGGCAAAATACTCGGCTTTGAGAGGAGAGGCGCGGAGCTTGGCGCTGGCACATTGTGCACTTCGGAATCACATTGTTGATAAGAAAATAAATTCCGTTAGAAATAATGCCGAAATAAAATGTGAACGCAATGCTTGCACTGTTTCACTGAGGCCACACAATTCCAAAAAGAGAAAGAGGTTGAACTGCCGTAACGGGGATGCCCTCTCCCTTCACTGCTGCAGAGGTAGACATGTGGCTAGAAAGTCAGCCTTCCTTGCGTGAGGGACTGGGTTCTACATGATTCTCAGTGGCGTAAGGTATCAACCCGTTTTCGAAAGAAAAAGATGAATTATGGCGTGCCGCTTGCTGTTATGGGTTGTCATACGTCGAAAAGATGGCCTAACTATTCTAATTTCTTTTTTATTCTCCATCCTCTCCTAACAATAGTAAAGCGCATCCTTCAGAGGTTGAACACATAGGTGCCTTACTATACCAGACTGTTATTTCTATCTACTCCCCTCTAAACACATTGTGCCCGGGAGCATCAGCATGTGTGGGCCACTGAATGAAGGTGAGAATGCTTAAGGCCCATGTGCTCAGATTGATGTGAACATTAAGGAACACCGAGTGGTGGAAATTTCTGGAGCGCCCCACTACGGCATCTTTTTTTCAAACAAATGGTGGTTTGCGCGGATTAAAGCTCAAAAATTAAAATAATATTCACCTCTGTGATCCGGGGTAGCACGCACATGATGAGCGCACGTGTAGTACTCTAACGCACCGTTACTTTTTGGATCTACAAGCTATATGTTGATTTCGCTTCAAAAGTGAGAATATTAGTGGTGCACGAACGTGACGGGTTCTTATTCAGAGACTCGTGAGAGATTTAAATGCCAGTAATGTGCTACACTTAACCAATCTCAAGGCTTTTCTTCAAATCTATCCTAAGCACTTCTTTGTTTTTTTTATTTCTAGGTACTTGTGATGCTAAAGAATCAAGCAGGGGAACAGTTAAACGTTGAGTCATTTTCGATAGTTTGTAGGGCAAAATAGAAAAGAAATAGGACACAAATGTCAATAAACAAATTATTATGAATGGGCATTGAGCAAGTGAGCACATCCCGACGTAACATGACAGCAGCGATCACTGCCGTTGGCCATTCATGATGTGCTGATCGGAAAAACATCGCAGCTTTAAAACATGCATGATCGTACCTTAGCGTCAGTTGCAGACTCAACTACATTGCACCTGTCATGAGTAAGTTTTCATCAGAAAGCTCTTAAACGCTGGAAAAGGCTCCACTACATAATGACGCTGCGAAAATGCGTTGCACCTATAGTAATTACGCACATCAAACATTCAACAGTGAAGCTGTCCTGGTATAACATAAAATTTTGTCATTACCTGAAATATCGCTCAGTGTAGTGTTATTCACGTGACTATTTTTGTTAACTGTCTTTCTCCACACGTCAGTCATATGAGTTGTCAGGCGTCTTGTGTTTGACTCCTTGCAGGCAATGAAAAGTGGTCCGACGTGGATCACACGGCGAAGGCAGCGAATAGTGTCGCATTTCGGCGGCACTGTGCATCACCAATGTACAAGTAAACAGCAGCTCACCCAACGGTCGTGTTTGCCCATTGACAGGAGATAGTGTTCAACTTTTTGACACTATACAACATCGTGTGAGTACAAAGTGTTTACGCGGAAACCAGCCGCAGTGGCTAGCAAACAAGCATACAAGTATAACAAGAAGCATTCTTGCATGCCCTTATGATGGAGGTGCAATATTGTAAGGTAAAGAAAAGTACAAGCTGAGTGCCCTAAAAACGGCGTAGAGAAGAGCAAACTTCACTAGTCCTTGGGGGGCGGAATGTTTGAATTGCGATAACAGTAAGCGGCCCACTAAAGTGCCATTTTCTTTCAAACTGAGCATTTTCTTGGCACTAAGCAAACACCATAACATTTCGATAATGATATTGCCGAAATCCGTAACCATAACGAAAACACTGTTATCGTGGTTTAGTGTTCATTACAGTGCGTGTACGAGGCCTTGATTAGGTTTCTGTTGTTTACCTTACCGTTTATCAGTCATACATGGGCAATCGTCTGAAACAACGACCGCAAAACACTGCTGCACCATTAACAGATTTTTTTTTGAAAACGATGATGCGCACTCAGCGACTGCATCTCGCCAGAACGTGACCACAATTTCGAAGTAATTACTCACACAGAGGACACAAAAACCACTTTAATAGTGCCTTGTTTCTCGTTTGTTAAAACCGCGTCAGGTCCACTTGCTTTGTGCTAATCCTCGCATTGTACTATAGGGCCAATTTAGAGAATTCTTTGAAGATTGGTTATCAAGTGATGGTTTCTTAATTCGATTCCTCAATACTGCCGCTTATAACACAAGGCGTACGCTCTGAGTATAGAAGGACTGACAACGTAGTATGTGTTTCACATCTCAGTAAAATGTGTTTCACACCTCAGTGACCAATAAATCAGTCATGCGGTCTACCATTGATAGGCAGTAGCATTCCATCTTGAGGTGCCAGACTTTTTCCACACACTTCAACTTCTCCCAGCGTTTCTAGAGTAAGCTTCGGCTAGAAGTTAGGTCAGCAGCTCAATTTTTGCAAAATTGTTTTGAAGCAGCGTCTAGGTGCAATTTTTTGCACAATGTTTGAAGCGTGACTTCACTTTTCACGTTTCTCTGCGTACCCGCTTGGAACCGCCCTCAACACCCAAACCAAAAAAAAAAAAAGCTATAGGGTCTGAAAGATAAAGTTGGAGTCGCTTCTTTTTATTACTTCCTGTCAGATGTCTGTGAATTTCGCACGTTTATATACATTACGTTATTACGTTATTGTATTATATACAATACATTATATACGTTATTGTTCAGAAAACTGAACAATAACGCACAATTAGGCACATGGTGGTCACAAGTGTCAGGACATCAATCATATGCTTTGCTTATCAGATGATCGTGGGTGCGATTCAGCGGTACCACATCACATGCACAATAACTCTGTTAAGCAATGCATAATTTAATTTTTCTTCCATTTGTAAGTTGAAACGAAGCTATGTCAGCTTAGGTGAGTCTATACCGATCCACAATAACCAAAAACCAAGGTCACCCAATTTATTTGTTGCACTTGCACTCAAGCGAGGTTTAGGGCCACTTCACCTGACTACCTCGTTGCATGACAGCTTAACTGGGCATCCAAAATAGAAAGAAAAATTATGATACGGGAACGCATAGCATAAAATGCGCACTTTGTGCATCTGAAAACCTTTCCGAGAGAGTCAGAGAAATTGGTAAGCGGAAATCGATGCAAAGGATTCATCTGCCTGGTGCACAAAAAAAATAAAGGAAAACAGAGAATTGGTAGCTTCCTCGAAAGCCTCTTTTCGCTTGAATACTGTTAGGGTGAAAGAAAGAAGTTCATGATGACGACCAGACGAAAAAAAAAAAGAAATTACGGGGAACGGTGAAAAACGACTAGGAGAAAAATGACAATTGGTTTCTACGTGCAGAAAACTCGTAAAATTTGCTTCTTCGTCAGACGAGCTTGTGCTGTGACACAGCCTAAGCACACATTGCATGAGGTATGGCTTTTTTCAGTTGATTGCAACGTAATGGGCGTGCAGCGACCGTTTTTACGGCAAGTCGTTTCACTCCATTCTGCAAAGCGAGTTCAACCACAGGGCCATCAATCTCGTCTCTTTTGCTAAAAAGGAAAGAAGAGCTTGAAGAAAATAACACATAAGCGACCGCACTTTATCTACTTGAGAGTAGCGAAGACAGTTGCCGTTACTGTTAATAATTCGGCACAAGGAATTGGTGTTCACTCTTATCATGCCGCACTCAATTTTTGAAGTGTGCTCTTATCGTCGGCATGCTTTGGGCACTTAACGAGTCCTCGTGTATACCCATTCAACGAGATCGTATATGTTTTCCATGATTCCTGTTGCGCATAAAAATAATATAGAATTATGTAAAAATTTTACCCCGCATTTTGGAAATTTTGGTGTATTCTCTAAATTATTGTGAATCCTTGAACGAGCGAAAATTTTGGCTAATCCCTCGTACCTTCGGAATCAGAGTTGTGCAAAACATGCAGGGGTTAGGTGAGCATGTTGTTATTTTTGTTATTCAGCGAGACGTTAAAAAATGACGCTAGATAATATATAAAAATGTTGCACGTGCTCGCATATGTTGAACTGTTGCAGATTTGTATATAACCAGTTATTTGCATTTGCGCAAAAATTCAACGGAAACTTGAGCATTGAATACACCAGAGGCAATGAGCTGATATAAAGAGCTGATGCTCGCGAGATTTGTAGCCCTGCACGCTCCTACATAAATAAACTTCATCGGATGGCGCCTGCCTACAACAGACCCTAACCCGACGTAGCGGCTGTAGCATAGCAATCAACATGTTATGTTTTTTTATGAAATACGATAGCCCAGCACTTCAACCACAATTGACGTTTCACGAACAATATTCTCGATTTAAAAAGTGGTTCTGAGTCCCGATTTATCTCTGTGATAGAATGCTTGATTGCTATGCAGTATTCTGGGGTTCAATTCCTGCTGGGACCGTGACATTTATTCTTTGCGTTCGTCAGGTGAACGCTGCTGATGTCAGCTTTTTCTTAGCGCTCACTCGTTCAAACTACCTGTGTGTGTTCTTGTCGTTCCTCGGTTGATACTAAGTGCCAATCATCTGCGGCACATACCCGCATACCAGTGGCACATACCAGCCCGCGGATATGTGCCACTGTTTGGCGAAAGGTCTTTAGCGTCCCGCCAAAATATTATTGACGCAACCGCGGGACTCTGGCAACTTCTGCGGCACCGACGATGTTGGCGTTGACGACTGGATTCTGAAGATCGAGCGGTTTGCAGCGGTCAACTGGTGGACCTTATGATGATGCTCGCCAACGTTGGCTTCTACCTCTGCGGAACAGAAGGCACGTGGTTCGAGGCTGATGACACTGACATAACCAGCTGGGATGCTTGGACACCGAAGCTTCATGGTATATGTGGTAAAGCTATCGAGCACCAGAGGGCCACTTCTAAATAAGCAGCTCCACAAAATGTGGCAAAAGTATTGACTTCTTTAGCGTAGAAAAATAGTCCAGCAATCGAGATGGCAGCCCTTGTGTATTTTTTTTAACACCGAACATGTCGTCATCCTCTTCTTCGCACCACTCCGCACTGAGATAGCCGCAACCCCACAACAATATGCATGACATAACGAGTGAGTCGAATATATTAAACCACCTCAGCCAGTCATACCAATTTTTGTTCACGCCAAGTTAAGGGGGTTATCACGTGAACACCCAGATATAAACAGCTAGATAGATAGATAGATAGATAGATAGATAGATAGATAGATAGATAGATAGATAGATAGATAGATAGATAGATAGATAGATAGATAGATAGATAGATAGATAGATAGATAGATAGATAGATAGATAGATAGAAGGGCGCCGAAAGTCCTTGCATTACGCACATAAATTATTCGTGATAAAAATACTCTTGCAGAATCGATTCGAAAAGGTGATGATGCATAACACAAGTGACTTTCAATAAGCATTCCATTGCGGTATGTTGGTTAATGATGTCAAAGTGTAAAAACTAGCGTATGAACACAGCATTATCGCGACCGCAGCAATTCGTGACTAAAGTCAATAAAATATAGACCAAGAAGTCCCTCTAGAATGAGTATAAAGTTTTCATTTCTTTTTCATATACTCGTGTTTCCTCAGGCTCCTTAGACTCAGCTCTTGAAGCATTCATCACTTTTTGTGCATGTTTCTCTTTTAAAATGGTTCAGGCGATATAAATAGACTTGAAAACTGTAATGGAGCTTGTATACGTGTTTCTTCTGATGTCGAATGAAGTGGCACACACAAGTGATTGATTGATATGTGGGGCTGAACGTCCCGAAACCAACATATGGCACACAAAAGCATAAAGAAAGAAATTTGTTAACTGTACATTTAACGAGAGTATTTACCGGAAATTTAGGACAGTGCGATTAAGAAAGAGGGCACACAATTGTCACGCGAATGTATGATGGCTTCCGCAGGCTGATTGCAACGCGATACGTTTACTTTCTTCGTGAGTATTCGTGATAACTTCTCTTAACGAGAGCTGCTCTGTTTGAAGTTGTCGTCATAGCCACGGCAGTCAGCTCGCCTCGTTGCCCTCGTGGACTGTCGGGGAAGCCGTGATGGCGAGATAAGTCATGCTCCCGGTACTTTTGAACTCCTAGCTGATGATGAGTGGTTGAATGACACTTTATAAGTTGAAGTAGCGTCAACCCGAATTCATGGCTCTAACAGAGGTCAGTGTCGAGTCGCTCATTCGTAGGCCGTCAATGTTAGTGAGTGCGCCACAACATCTTACGTCTTCAGTTGTTACGTAACAGTACTGGGGACCGGCCGAAGCCGTTACCTTGACCAGTCCCCGTTTTTTTTGAGATAATGAGGCTGCTTATAACGATGTGTATTTTTCGGTGACAAAATTGCAGAACTTGAAGCCTAACCATCTTCACTGTGTCACTTTTAATTCTGCAAGTCACAGCATTCCACAGAATGAATCGAAATCAAGCCACCATTCTTCATCTTGCTGACTCTACCGATACCATTCTGCACGAGTATTTGTCATCCAATCAGTTAGGGCGATGCCAATACGCGAAGAAAATATCACTGCGCCGCATGTAAGATATGGAACCGCCATACCCTTCACTCTGAGATGAAGCTCTCTTAACCTAACATCATTTATTAACATTGCAATAGGTCATCTGATAGTATTCTATGGAGTTGGCACTTAGAGCTATATGAGGACCATTTATGTTTTAATAATTACTTTTACAAAAACTTTAGTCCGTCCACGAAGGCATTATTAGATGCAAGTATTATTTTAAGAATTGAATGATTTATCTTTGAATATCTCAAGCTGGCTGTGGGTGATCTTTTGAATGATTTTCATCTTATACCTGATCTTATGTTCCTGTGTGTTATGCAAAACCACATGTTTATGTAGCATTCTTCTTTATAAGTGTGAAAGCTATAACTTTTTCGGGTGTGTATGTAGAGAATACTGCTATACTGATGAGGAGGAATACTTAAGCAAACCTAAATTCAAGAACTGAATAAAAAGACACCAACACGGCAATGCAATACATCCCGTTATTGGCTTTGTGTGTTTGTCGTTGTACTTTAGAGTATCTGCCTTTCGCCATTCGAGATCCACCCCGTGACTCACCGTAACAATTCTTGCAGTCTATGCGACTTAATGTGGTAAATATACGAATAAAAAACCACGTAGAAGTTGTGCGTTAAATATTTTAACTCTTGCAGAAAAGCTGCTAAGGCAATTCATTGAACTTCATCCCTTCCTCTTGTTACGCCCACTGCTGGATCCTTCAGTTTATTTTATGACCACAGAATTCATTCTACTTTTTACAAGCACAAATTTGCTTAATTTTTTCAGTTGGTATCTATGTTTCGATATTGTTACTTGAACTCTTCATTAGCCCCCTAATAACTCATGCATGCTATTGAGTTCCATCCAGCGAAACATCTTTTAAAAACAGAAAAGTTAACAAAAAAGCAAAATAATTTTGGGGAGCACTTCAACAAGAGATGGTCCTTCTAATCGCCGATCGTGACACGTTTGAGGTCGTTCACATTGGCGAAAGCCCAATTCGTAAAAAATGCGAATTGGGCAACGTCTGCGAAGACAAAAAAGTGAAAAACACCGCAATACGGTAATATTAGGAGCACCATGAGCCTGAGACAAAGATATTGTGAAATACAAAGGCGGTCTTGCGACATAAACGTCAGACCTTGTACAACCGCCGGAGGACCCAGTCTCTTTCAACCCAGCTTGCGCAGTGCAAATGTGCAGGATTGACTCGATCAATTCGAAAGCGTGACAGCGCATAACAAGTGGTGGGAGAGATGCCATCACAAGGCAAATTTGTAGTTATTTTATTTCTCTCGAAGGAGACGGCACGGACGTGGTTCGTCAGCCAGGTTACCACGTTTGGCACGTAAACATATTTGGAGACTTTGGAAACGCTGCGGCAATGAACTGTCAAAATAGAAAACGCTGTAAGTGATATCTCTGTTTTTATATCCTATCAAGTATATGGTCAAAAAGGTAGCCCTCTAGCTTATTGCCACGCGGCCGTGGAAATGCAAAATACAATGTGAGCAGCCAAAAATTAAGAAAAAACACTTTATTTACCGAATTTATGCCAACAACAAAAAAGAAGTGACTCAACGAACGCTAAGATACCCTCTAACGCAATCTTCAGCGGAGGGTAACCTCTTCGTGCGTAATACTCGTTGTTTTATGCGCACGCCTGAGAAAAACTTTTCAGCGTTATCGCTGATGCTACTTTGAGTTCCAGCGAAATTTGCGAACGTGCGCACGCTCAGCACATTATATATATAACAATTGGGAAACATTCCATACATACCGGTGCGTCCTGGGTTGCTCTGCAGGATGGGCCGTGTTTGGGTAAACCTAAGGTCTTTTTTTACCTTTACTGACATGCACTTTTGAACGAGCTAACAGTTCCAAAACGTCGAAGTCATACCTCAGCGCATCCTGTAGGCTATTGGTCATGATGAAACGCAAGCCCACGTCAAAGAAGGTAGACAAAGTTTACCGGTGTGTTCAAGTGGGAGGCATATTTTTTTTTTTCCTTTTTAGTTTCAATAACTGCACAGGTGCACTCACTGAAAAAAAGTATTTTACTAACAAAGTTTTCCAGAAATAGTGGACGTTCAAGTTCTTTTTCAAGCCTTTAAGAGACCCCTGAGATAAAATTTGCAAAGTCAACATACTTGTGTTGCCTAAACATTCTTTTTGAGGGGGTTATGAGTGAGGAGTGTTACCTATAAGCTGTTTATTTTATTTCACGTTAAGAATGAGGGCTCCACTGAGTTATCAACACCAGTCGACATATTTTCCAGTTTGACGCAGACAGAGTCCCCATGTGACGTTCCACCATTAGGGCAGATATTGTCGACATCAAAAACAATTTGCGGAATGCGCACAATACCCCGAGTGGTATCTGGCGAGGGCTGTTTCTTGTCGCCCGTCACGATCGATTGTCTGTCTGCTCTCGAGGTGGTATCGGTTGCTTGTTGCAGAAATGATTCTCTCCTTTCTGAGGTGGACACGCTCGAAGCACTCATACCGCTTCATTTTTCCTCACTCACTGGCCCCGATTTTGAAACGGCGCGTGCAGCAGCACTGAAGCTTCACCGCAAGTATTGCTGTGCCTCAACTAATTACATTCTTGTTGCGATAGTTGGGTGTCATCTGCAGCGAATGCGATCAAGTTATTTTTCCTATAATATCTGTCCGTGTTGGACGCACTGCTGGTGCAGGCGATGGGGTAGTCACTCGCTCGGTAAGGTGGTGGAGCCCTCTGTTGCACCACACTGAGTAATTTTCATGTTTGTGACATCTTTTCGCAATGTTAAGTTCAACAGAAGTGGTAGCTGCCTAAATAACTGTAATATACATTGTTCGACACTTTATACGTTCATTTTGAACTACGTTTGAGCACCACAAACCTTGTTATGGCGACTACTGAGCGCTTTAGTGCGCGCGTAATTATGTAAAATGAGGCGTATACAGATGACGAGCCCAGTGAAGTTCTCCGTTTTTAAAATGGTTTAAGGTGCCTTTATTTCGCATTCACAATTATTGTCCTGTTTTTGAGCATAGAGAACGAAGCGATATTTTGTCGATTTTTTTCTGAGAAAAAATAATACCTATTGCAACGCATTACAATCTAAATATTCCTGAGGTTCTATAATCTATAAATAAATATCTTGGCGTGCACATCACAAGTAATTGGCCCCGTATCTGCATGTTGATGGGCAAATGTCGTTGAAAGATAATAGTCTTGCGTGTGGAGAGAGTGAACAAAACATCTATTTGATGTTCTGCGCAAGAAAATTGGTGAATGGTATTCTGCAGGCGCTGCGTTATAGTTCCTCGAGCGTGCAGCGGAGACGAACGAGCGCATCAAGTCACGTCACGCGTGAGGCATGAGCAACATTTAGCAGTTTTCTTAAAAAAAGAAGTGCGTGAGACTGAGACGGGTGTGCGTGCCCGTCTCAGAGCTGAACACAAGGCAGCGGGTAAGGGCCACCACCGTCTCGTCTTAGCAAAGCGTTCGAAACACTCGCCTCTTCGTGCAAGCCTTGCATGGTCAGCGCAGCGACATCAACGCTGCGGTCTTTAAAATTACTTAAGTATCCCTTGTTTAGTAAAAGACGCACATGCGGAATACATAAGTGTTAATATGATGCCCCAGACATGCGCAATAATTGATATTTATTGACAATTGCACAAGTATGAACGATACAGCTTGAGGAACGTTGGTGGGCACTGCGGATGCGCAGGCAGGCAGGCAGGTAGGCAGGCAGGCAGGCAGACAGGCAGGCAGGCAGGCCGAAATTTCGGCGTTGAAGGTCCCCAAGAAAGACTATCGTCTTTAATAACTTAAGTTGGAGAACTCAAGTGGAGTACGTCATCAAAAATGCTGATCACATGCTCGGCTACTTACAACTTAAATTTGCCTTAGCACCCTGTTCCTTCAAACTAATACTCTATAAGTATCTCGTGCGTTCTGAACTTTAGTATGCGTCTGCAACATGGTATCTCAGTCATGCTAACATTATCATTGCTCTTGAACTAGTGCAATAAAACTCTGCTAGAGTCACCCTTTCTAGCTATAACAACACTGCAACCATAACCTCCATAAAAAAGAACGTAATTTCTTGTATTTAATCACCCTAAAAAATCACCCGTCTTTCGCTATTCCTTAAAATATTCTACCATTCAACACCAAATATTGACCTCATACTCCAACTTCATACATTTTCAGCCATGTTGATCATCGTAATAAGGTAAAGGAATTGCACAATTTCACACTAAGTCTTTCAGTTGTTCACTCTCTGTACGTCTCCAGTTTGAAATGACATTCCATATAGTGTTGCAACTATCACTTACCGCATATATATTCACGATAATTTAGCCAACATTGCATAACCAGGAAAGTCTGTCACCACTACTTATTGTTCCTGTTTTTACTTGACTTTCTTTTTTGTAAGCACTACTATTTTTGTATATTGTGGAAAAATATTTTCTTACCTGAATTCACTGTACTGTTTTATTTTATGTTTCATGCATTTATGCACTTACATCCAGAATATCATTTCGCCTTGAACTTATAACAAATATATATTAAACTATAGAAATATTTAGCCAAAGACCTATTTCTATGATCAATACGAGACACAATATTTTCATCAGTCAGGCGGTATGAACTCACGTTCTCAATGGCTGTTTTCACCATTGAAAGAGGAAAGCTGAATGCGTTCAGTGAAGATACGATTCTGACTCGAGCAGCAAAAATTTTCCCTATTTTGTGTTCGTAGACAAACCTCAATTATGCTGATGGTGTTTGAACTGAACAGAATTTTCTTTTTTTTATTCGACTTGTATCTGTGCTTTTTCAGCTCAGTATAACGTCAATACCACAAAACATTTTCCGTAACTGACATCTAAACTCGAAGGTTCTAGGACAGCACGCGTGTGGGCGAGGCCTCATGCTTTTGGGGAGGAAATAGTTCTCTGATTTACCTGCACGAACGATACTTTTAATGAATACTTTACGCACGAAGGATAACTTACATTTAAAGGCCACATATTATAAATTTCTTGATTGTGCGCTGGAGAGTTACGTGGCGTGCATCGAGTATTCAGGCCACTACAGGCGATCGAGAATCCGTTGTGTGTGCAGCACAGGGTGTTGCTATGACTTCTATTCGCTCTTGGATTCTTCTCTCAGAGAAAGCCTTATATGTTCGGGCGGAGAAATCGCTGCACCAGATTGCCATTTACTTGAAGACATCCGATTGATAACCGCATGGAAGACAATACCTGAATAACAGTTCACATCAGGTGTGGTAAAAATACAAGCTTCCCGCAGTTCATCCGCTGTATCGAGTATGGGCGCATGCAATGGAGACACGTGATCTATGTACCGTAGGCGATTGAGCGTGGAAGGTACTTTGTTCGCCAAACGAAAAGACTGGTTTTAAATCGCTTGCGCTGGCTCCTCCAATCTTAATTTATTAAAGTAGCTAATCAAGTAGCTTCCTTAGTCTAAGAAGAGTTGTTTCACTGGCTAGAGACATGATGCTTCGCCAAATTGAGCATTAGCGTAAGTACCGTAGAACAAAGTACATTTTACCATCACTATTTTTGATAATCTTTTTTTTTTGAAGACCCGCCACCGTATTCTAGTGGCTAAGACACTCGGCTGCAGATCTGAAGGGTGAGGGATGGAATCCTGGCCGTGGCGGCCGGATTGTTATGGACACAAATGTTCTTGAGGATCATGCGCTTAGACTTAGGAGCCCGTTAAAGAACCCTGGTTGGTAAAAAATTTTAGAGCTCTCTGATACGGCGTCTATACTGGTTTCAAAAAAACAAATCTTAATAAATATTATTATATTACTCTTTCTACATAACAGACGTCTCCCAGCATTTAATGTAGCGGATAAAGGTTTGCGTTCACTGAAGTGGGTGTAGATAAATCGTACTCGCAGCACCTATCTCCGGTTCTGCAAAACTATGCCTATGTAAGTGTTTCACGAAGTCATAACACCAGTGAAAAGAAATATTATTGAGCGGAACGGGATGTGCTCGCGCATAAATGGTGGGAATGTCGTGCTTGTTTTTATGTTTTGCTTGTTTACGTCACCCACAAATCACAGTGATTGGCGTCGATGTGCGGCTAATGCAGAGCGCTAGAATGGCATGGCGTCTTTGGTAAGTGCGATGGAGGAGAAATGCACAGCACCTACCAGCAAGCCATTGACTAACTTGGCAGCACGCATACCATCAACTTCATCAGAGGCACTGAATATATCGGTGTAAGCTGCAGACATTTTTGTAAGGAAGTACGCAACCACTCCCGCCTCTATCTTGTTGTCTCTGCGAGTGTGGCAACAGTACTGGTAGTATATCACTTCGAGGGGCTGCTTCAGATTCATCTGGGTTCGAGGAAGAGAAGTCCAGTGGCATGCCTCATAATGGCATCGAGACGCATTTTCATGGCATGTGTAGGTACGGCGCAAATATTGAGCACGGAAACCAATAAAATGTGTGTCTGCTCAATTATGGCGTAACAATTAGCAGTAAATGTTTCGAGTTTGATAACCGGCAACCAAATAAACTCAGGACAAGCGTTCCTTCCTAATTGGGTTTCCCTTGGCAAAATCTGAAGACGTTGTGCTCAGATACTTGTCTTCTTTTTAAGTGGCCTAATTTACGCGCTGCTACTTCGTTTTCATTTGGCACTCGAACTTCCTGTACGTGGTAGTGGAGCTTGCCCATTTCCTGGGGTACGCACTTGTTCACGCCGGGATCCCATTGATAGCGGCGGCATTGGCAACGCCACCTAATGCAGGAATGTGCACCCAAAAGCTGCGTTGCAGAGTCGGAGAATATGAACAGACAAAAACCGACCTATCTTTCCCACTTTTCCATACTGGCACTAAAATGAAAAAAGAAAAAAAAAACAGTTGGGGGCCCTTATACTTCGTCTTTAGGAGTTGAATGCGATAGCGAAATACGGCCCCTAATGCTTCTTCAACCGCTAAGTGCATACTTGTCAATAAATCTTGTCATGTTAGGTACATACCTTTCGCGCGGGCGCGCGTATGATACATACAGGTTTTTTATCTATAAAGCAAGAGTTGCATGGCCTCCGAGATACACGCCGCACGCTCACTATCTCAGAGGTCATAAAGAATCTCACAATGCCTCACAGACGGCAGCACATAATCGTGCGTTTGCTGTTTGCTTGATCAATGCTTCTAGAAAAGCATGATATGTTTTTCGCTAGATGGACATAGTTGTCCATTTTTAGAGCTGCTTGAATGTTTATGTGTGTTTCTAGCGGCGATGGCTGCACTATCCCGGCCTTTTTCGACTTAGCTTGATGGCCTCCCGAATGCGCCTACAAATCACCGAATGGGCTTGTTTTCTTTGTGACACCTGTAAAACAAAATGCGCTTAGGGGACTCCTTTAACTACATGGCATTTATGTAGTGTTTTTTCCCGAACAAGCTGGAAATACCATCGTGGCTTTGTGGCAGGTCACCCGCTTACCACGCGAACTGCCCGGGTTTGATCTTCAATGGGACCAAAAATTTTATTATGTATTTATTAGCTTCTTTCTCAATATTTCGCTCATATACAATTTCTCGCTAACAACCAACAGCGCTGACGCTGACGGCAAAATTTCTGCGACATGAGATATTTAACGCTATTGCAACGAAAAAAAGTGTCCTACTAAAAACGGGGCCACTCACATTTAAAGTGCCAATACAATTTAGGTGCAAATAAAAAAACGACGAATGCTCCCGGGGCAATAGGCGTATCTCGCGCTAATTAAAACGCAAAAAATTATTTTTTTGCCTTCGTCGAAATAGCGCGGGCTGTCTTAGCAGCAAGCGAAAATACTACAAGTAACCATCGCCATACAGCCCAAATCTAACTGCATAAAGGAAAGGTGCTCACCTTCTTTTGGCATGGTAAATGTGGCCAAAATCACTGCGGGGTTGCCTCTATCCGCGTTTCCAAGGCTTCTCGCGCCAGGATTATGGATGGCAAGGTTTTTTCGGCTAAGTGCCTGCACTGCCGCCATAACTGCATTAACTATATCGTATGTGCATCGGCCTGCCCTGCGCTTGCGGCTATATCTCACATCATTTTACACCTTTATGCCATGTGTGCCATAAGAGAAGCAAAAAGACTTATTTTGCTGTTAACGCTTTTTTGCTTTCAATAACGCAGTTCCAAGAAAATATTCGGTTATCTCATGTAAAATGGTTGGATTGATTATACACACAATTTCAATATGTAGTTACTAATTTATTATTGTATGTTCGACGCACCATTTACATTCAGGAACAAGCACCAGATAAAAAAATAGGAGTCAAGTCATCGCCATACCGATCACTACAACAGAAAAGTGAACCAAGTTTTCACAAGGAAATAGCTTATTATTTATTACACAATGATATTTGACAGCTTGAGCAAGATTTATTGGTGTTTGGCAGCTCTATCATCGTTTGACATCGATGCACCCACGAGGGTGTCTTGCCCCATATATCTATACGCCCGTATACAGAATGAAGTGCCTTTTGTGCGAAGATCACATCTACAAGCATGAAATGAACAATGGTACACAATACACGCTGATTATTAACGTCATCGACTAGCAATAATTGCAAGATTTACTTGAATATCCGCAACAGCGCACAGTACGCAGCATGCCAGCAATCTCTTATGGCAGGCTGCGTCTTGGCTCGGCAGAGCATTGTTTTACTTGCAGGATGACGCTGTATTAGCGCAGCATACCGAAGGACACTGCCAAAGTATGTAGTGTAAGTTGGCTAAACCACCACACTTAGTAAAAGAGTTAAATAAATATACCTTCGGATAAAGATTTCAGAGGATGAGGGGGTAAGGTAGGTTTTCGCTTGAAGTAATCTCAAGGTCAGCGCCTCGCTATATTTAGCTTTGCATGTGGAGGTGTAAAGTTTCTCCTATCCATAGCGAAATGCTCAGTTACCGAATTTGTAGGTCGACCTCAAAATGTCCACGGAAGAATTGGCCATAGCGCTAGCCTTACTCAGCAGAAGTCACAACTGAATTATTAGCGAGTCCAAACCGGCAATTCGAAACTACACAAGGGTGCGGATCTATAGTGAAGCGGCAAGAATCCTAAATAGCAAGGCAGAGGACTTCAATAGCGGATGCGATACTCCTAGGTACTTGAAATAGTTTCCGGCGCACATGGGCGAAGATGAAGAGGATCCCAAGACCCCCCCATGCCTCAATGACTATGCCCACCTTGCCACGCGCGAACTTATCATCCACGTCTGGGAACACTCATCCCATGACCTCAGGGGGACCGATATTCAGTTTGATGATGAGAATCAGCTTCTCACTTTCCACGAAATATTGGCTCACTACAAAAAAAAACATAGGGAGATTCATCCACAACCACACCATAAAATGTATTGGTCGAAAGAAGAAGACTGGAGGCGTTTACAAACGATAACATTTCGAAACCCAGTGCACCTAAACCGCATATACTCCAGGCGATCTCCCGACGCTGGCTGTATCCTATTAAGCACGAATGCGCAGTCGTAGAGCCCATTCTTCGGAAATTCCGCAACACTGCACGGCTTTTCGATCACCAAAACCCGCACCCCCTTGAGACACGTTGGCTTGATGCTCTGGCTAGCTCAGAATTCGAAGACCAAGATTTGGTCATCCAAAAGTTCCGGCAAGCGGCGGAAAGGCTAAACCTTACCGCGACCACTCGGGTGGACTAAGCCTGGCCGCTAACCTACCACTTTTAAATATATTTTTATTTAGTCCAGATAGCTATAATGCCCTGGAGTGGGCCATCTGACTGAGATTGGTAACCGCTCAAATGAGCAACATGGGCGAATGGATTTTCGTGCATGTTGCTCATATGAGCGGCAACCATGCAAGGGCATGCATTGTAAGTGACTTCTCACCGGGTATGTTTTGACCTCTTTGCAGTGCGCACCAACAATGTTGTTGCGAAGGACCACTCTCGAATGAAAAATTATGCCTGAATAATGGTCATCTAAGAGAGCCGAGATAATGACAACCTAAAGGCGCTTTACGGGTAGCCGCTTTGTGGTTAATTGCCACCAACGTAAATCGGTCCCTATGATCACCATATTGTGCCACGTCCACGAAACAGGCACCCTCGTCGGGTTTTGCAGCTTGGAGAAGGGACTGAACACGCGCTCTACTCCTTCCGACATCTTGTAAATGATGCACGTTCCGCACGGAAGGCGAGGCAATTATATTTTCCTTCTCATATCTCGTCAGCCCTTAGTGCAGAGCCTCAACATAAGCTTGTGAGGTAGCCATGCGAGTGAGAAATTTTCTCAGCCGTTTTTTTTAACCAGAGATCCTAATTACCTGTGTTCTTTCTTGCACTTCAGGGATTATTTCTAATATATTATAAATTTCCAACAGCTGGAGGAGATCTGTGTGGGCCATGAGAATATCCAATCTTGGTGCTTTACGAGGCATGGGAATCATTATCACCTTGGCCAACTTCTATTCTTTCTGGACACCGCTTAGCTTCCTTCAAAATGCTAATATTCTCATCAGTAATATATTCGACAGAGTCTTCTTCCAAGTTCTGAAGCGCTTATTTGAATATCCTATCCGTACCCGGTTCCGATCGGCTATTCAGTTTGTGCAAGGCAGGCGGCACAATGCTAATGCTAAAAGCTTGATCCAAATGGTGAAAAGCTGTTCCTATAAGCCCTGGATAGGCTTGCATGTTGGAATCGGCTACTATTGGTAGATACTTCTTCGCAAGTTGCCTTAATATCTTCGCTCCCGAGGAGTACTCTTGAGCAAGATCGAGTATTGTAGGAGGACCCCCTATGAATGAATTGTGTGCCCGACTCATGCAGTCGATGGTTTAAAAGACTTTATTCACGCCTTCTTCGCATTTGTCTTTCGACTTGGGTGCATATGTCTTCCCACTGTTGCCTCGTCAAGCATTGGCAATGCCCTTCTATTTGCGTATTTAACGACACGCGCCTTTTCCAAAGCTTATGATAAAGCCACTGGCCCTTCTATCTTGCAATACTGACTGCGTTGCGTGCTGTAAATGCGCAAGCCCACTGTCCATGTTTTCTGTCTGTACCTCTGTCTGAATAGTTTTGACAGCCACCCTAACATCCTACAGCAGCCTCTTCGTTCAATGATCGAGAGACTCCGGATTTTCCCCCCGTTCTGCTCGAGCCCAGCATGACTACAGAAACTTATCTCAATCCACGTAAGCCAACATTATTTTATATTTTGCGTCCATCTGTAATTTGGTGACTGTAATGCAGTGATCCCTTTGTAAATCCGTCAGAATGTTTTCCCAACCGATCGAGCTCGGAACTACGTCCGGAGTGGAGTCCCTAGTGGTGGAGAGCTCGCTTGCGCATTCACTCTCAGCAACAACACGATGCTCATAGGCACAACCTTCGGCACAGAGAAGTCACCTACCACCCCGGAGAAAAACTATGGCTCTGGAGTCCCGTACGCAACGCGGCCGCTCTGAGAAGCTCTTGCGTCATTATTGCGGCCCTTACCAGGCTCTTCGGCGCCTCGGTGATGCATACTACGAAGTTATCGCAGAGCCCAGCGTGCAGTCCTCCCGTCGTGGTGCCCAGCCGAACATCGTCCACGTCGCTAGGATTAAGCCGTATTACTCACGCTGAAGACTTGCTCTTGCCTTCAAACATTTGAAAGCATCGAGGGGATGCTTTTCGAAAGGGGGGAGTAATGACACGAGCATGTAGTGGGCTTCTGGCTGTTGCGTGGCTAGAGCCATCATTACTTGTGCGTGCCGGAGGATTTTGTGGGCAGAAAAGACAACGACGAACTCGCCCTGCTCGATCGAAGCTGTTGCGCTGTTTGCTACACTGTTACTTGGACTGATTTTAATACCGTGACAATATAAGCGCTTTGTTTCCTTCTGTGTGCCTTTTGCATTGCCACTGCCTGGATGCTACTGCAGCTGGTCACGGCGACTGTCAGCGAGTTTGATTTGCTGGCGCTTGTGTGGTACGTGTGCGCGAGAGCAGACAAAACTCTGCACACTGTGCGTCACAGCCTTTCGTGGTCACGTGACGAAGCCACCTATGCATCGACGTCACTGCCCAACTCGGCACTGCCAAACCGAAACTGAAAATGGTTCACATAAGTATAGCGATATTACACTATATAGCAGAAATGAACGGATCTTGGTTCGTGTATCATGCTTCCCAGGGCTGAAGGAAACGCTTAAAGCAAAGAGCAAGCCTGCCACAATTTGGTGACACCACCCCTGTAACCCCGATACTACTTCGGCGAGGTGGGTGGATGCCTTGCGTAGCTGCAGCTTAGCCGACCAGAAATGGGCCGTCCTGCAAGCCCGTGATGCGGCTGTTAAGATAGGCCTCTCAGTGTCAACGTGGGAGCCGTGAGCACGTTCACATGCTTCTTACAGGAAATAATTGGATGTTGTTTCATTTTTCCAGCGAGGCGGGCATGCCGACGCATAATGTCGTTGCGACACCCTTTTTCCTTTACTTCTTGAAGCAGCCGCAGTCACTCAATTTCAAGTTTGCCGCTTTTCTCCAGGCACCTTTGTCTTCCCTAAAAGACATAGTACCTAAGAACCAAATAAACCTAACCCCCCCGCCCTAAATCAGTCGAACTTCTCATTAAGGGTAACAACTTCTTGGCCTACACTTGAGCCATAGACTGAAGCGCAAAAACGATCTCAGACATTGATGTGCTAGTGTGATTCGCGTGGGCCGTTTCACCTGAAAAGGTCTCTAAAGCATGTATGCGGCTGGCTGTAACACAGCTTCAAGTGAAGCCAAGGGCCAGGCTGCTCAGGTTCAGCGACTTCTAATCGTAGAAACCACAATCACCGCTTCTAATATGGGGGCTGTTTCAGCTCTTTGTGGGATTGACAAAAACTGTCTTCATCACTGACGGCACGTGCAGAACACTAGGTTGACTGGTGCTATTTCATTTCGCACGTCGAGAAAATTGCAAATGAGAAAAAAAGAAAATCTAGAAATAAATAAAGAGAGAAGCTTGACAGAAGGCGGCGAAAAAAGATGCACAAGTCAATCTGATTTCGCAAGGTGTCGGCAAGTTTGTGCTAGCTGCGCTCTTTACATACGTTGCTTTTTAATTCATTTAACTAGTTTTACTTTTATTTCAAATAATACATGCATAAAATTGTGGACCAGAAGACTTGTACCTAAAAATGACATTTCTTGTGCTCCATAGAAAATTGAGAAAAATATACCTTTCATTGCTTATTCTCGTAAACTGTGAGCATCCTGTCTTTACTGGGTTCTGGCAGAATGCCTTTGGCAGACTAATTTAGGTCAATAAAACACACTATGATGAAAACTGGTCTCACCATTATTATTATCTGGGGTTGAACGTTCTAAAATCACCATATATGATTATACTACCGGTGTCACACGAGCACTTTTAATCGCGATCAGCGTCGATCCGGATTAACCACCATCCAGATTAGGTGACGCTACACAATCACGCTTAAGTACGATCACGCGGCATCGGGATCAAGACTATTGCTGTCCGCTCATCGCAATCTGCCAAGAGATCGCGATTTTGCTCTCACCTGCACCCCTTGACCGAGCTTGTTGAAAGCACAATAAACCAGAAAAGCCAACATAGTTCGATAAAACAATTACAACAGCTGGATTTTAAAAAAAGCAAAATATAAGCTGTTCAAAATAGAAAACTATCTGAAATATAGCGTATTTTATCATTCGTATTGACCGCATGTAATTACGGGAGAAGCATTCAAGTAGTTGACCATTGCCTTCCGCGCTTAGTTCAACTCTCGCATGGTTGGAGCTGGTGAGCAAGCACCTTGAAGAAAACTGAGTTTGAGTGTCGCAAGCCCTTCGACTACATCACAACGTACGCGCAGTTCGTGGTCGAATTAAGCGACCTTTACGGTAAATGACAGCTTGCAGGAGTGTCTGGGAGAATTCAGGCACGAGAATTGAAGCTCTGGCGCGTACAACGAGATTGGCACTTCACTGCGACTGGACGGCTACGAGTGGGGCCATCTTAAGTATAAGCGAAGTTCAAGAATCTAACACAGCAATACAGTTAATTTCGGAGAAATCCCTATCGAGTGATGGATTTGTAAAATTACTCTTGTAGTGACACACAAAGTTTTCGACCTTCGAGTGGTTACTGAGCGAATAACAATTGTGATAAAGTGCTTCATAGAAATATCGTACGCCGAGTTTTGTGAGTGCCATCTTTCACGGAACGCAACTTCCATCTGGTGTTTTTATCTCATCCAAGCTTTAACAGGATTACCTTGGACCATGTAGCAGCGTTCATAATAAGGTGATCGTCAACGAGAAAACTGATCTGGAATTCCCTGATCGCGATAAAATGTGCCCGTGTGACACCATCATAAAGAATGCCGTAGCGGAGGACTCCGGACATTTAGACTGTCTCGTGATCCCCTAGTACACAAGCCTCTACGAATCACTTCCATCAAAATGCGAACGCTATGACTAAGATCAAACCTGTGACCTTCGATTCAGCAGCTTAGCACGGTATTCGCAAGAAAAGCGCACCTAAAGCTAATCAGGTATTTTACTGCAGCACAATAAAAATAATTGAGACAACGTTTTTTATCAAACTTGTAACTTGCTTCGCTCCACGCCCCCAGGCCTACTCAAGGGCGAAAAAAAAAACACAGAAGCTGTTGAGCTAAACCAAGACGCCCGTATGAAATTGACAGGTAATTACCGCACATGCTTTTCGGCTAAAGCTTCTGGCGATGTTGAAATGAGTTCCGTTCAGTGTCACGTCAGATGAATACGCTTGAATGCAGCGAGAGCTCTTCGGACAGCTGCGGTGATACGTCGCCTAGTGAGGAAGAGACTATGAACATGGTTCGTTACAGAGAACTACATTGGCGCTGCTTGGGTGATGTCTTAGACATGCAAGAGCCTTCTATCAGGCCAAATGATACAGTAATTCCTCTTATGCAAGGAATAAAAGATCATAAAAGAGGTTGAATTCGGTATGATTATGTCATACATCAATAACCAGGCCTGGGCGAAAAGCACAGCACAATCCCCCCAAAAGTTGGAAGAGCTGCATTTCTGGAACACATTCTATATTTTCTTGGAGCTACTAATACAAGTAAACTTACAAGGTAACATCCATGTGCCATATAATATAATTCTTGTAAATGTAGGTAGGTATCCGCAACAACTATTATTCATAACACTGTGGAGATGGTAGTTACAGGCTACACAGTTGTAAATGGTGCGCACTTGCTTGATGCTGTTGGTGACAACGCTGACAAGTTAAGGCTGAGCGCTCTGTACAGGATTGGAAGCTATGAAGGACCCACTAGTAACGTGATTCAAATCGTCTGATGACCGGTCATTATTGCCCTCTTCTGCCATGACATATATATTGCATATATTAAAATGCCAGAAGTAAATAATTAAATAACATACTGAGGTCCCGAGGAAATTATTCATAGAGAGTTCATGGGCTTGCTTGGCGACTAATGCAAGTTTACTTGCGAGGTACCTATTAAGCTCTAAATTATTTATTTTTGAATGTATGCAATCATCTCATATCATAATATTTATAAATGCCCCGCCGCAGTGGTCTGGTTGCTACGGTACGCGGCTGCTGATCCACAGGTCGCGGCATCAAATCGCAGCTGCTGTAAATAAGTTCACGATGCATCCTAACCAACTGGCTCACCTTACCGTCTTACTGCAATATATTTCTAGTACACACGGCTCTTTTCTTTGTGTTAACTCGAACTTGCATGAACCGGCTTGCCTGGCAGCCATGATTGCCGTGTGCGTGTGCAGAGCCAGAGTTGCCTCCTGGCACGTAAGACAAGGGGTTTGCCCGGCCGAGGTGCAGTTGTTGTGCGGTTGGCTGAAGCCTTCGGATGGACATTCGCGAATGATCTGCAATTTCTCAAGTCTGAATGTTGACGACAAGTTAGGATGCTTAAGGACCTACTTCGTATTGCATGTTCGAGTCGTCTGGATCACTACTTGGGTGGACGCCAGTACAAACAGTGGTGCAACACGGCCAAAATCCCCAGCAAGTTTCTCTGGCGCATTATACGTCCGACGCTTCCGGTGAAGATGAAAGGAAACCTAGTAAAGGGTCATGTGCTTAACCTTAGTGCAACGCTTATACCTAAGGAACACAAGAAGGTGCTGGGACTTGACCCGAAGTACGGCTTCGAGCCTCGCCGGAATCCCTTTGAAGTTGTAGCCACAGCGAGGGTGGTCTCAAGGTGTGCCAAGTAGGATGAATGTTCAAGGTGTTTTTCAAACTGTGTTGATTTCATTACCATAACGGGAAAGGCAGGGGGGGGGGGCGGACTCGCTAAGGCCACTAGTTGAATTTTTTTGTGTGAAAACAAACTGCATGTACTAGTAGCCGACAAAGAAGGATACTTTGCCATTGTGAATTCTGAAGCGTATTCACAGAAGAGCAAGGCAGCAATTAAGAAATATTTCAGGCCTGTCAGTGTCAAGGCCCCAGAAGTAAAACACCAAGCGCTTTCTATGTTAGAAGAAATGAATCTGCAAGGTTTGGCAGCTAGCGTAAAGAGGGCGAAAAACCTGGAGTTTGATGTTTTCTTTACGGTGAAATCACCCACGGAAAACATGCCTTTCCTGGCTATAGTCTCGAAAAAAGGTAGCTGGCAGTTACATGTTTCACGTCTTGTACAAATGAACCTAGCATGCCTGAATATTTTTGACCCTTTCCGCATACCGAATTCCGATCATGTATGCGAGTACATCTAAAATAACTCGATGAGCTCACGCAGCGCCTCCAGCGTCGACGTGGAAAATTCATATTATTTCCTTCCACATTGCCAAGTTACGAAATGCGTAAATGCCTGTGTTGTGTTTCATAACAATGAAAAATCTTTCATCGATGGTTGTGGTATTTCTTTAGAATCATTTCTTTAACTTTTGTCGTTTTACCTGGAAAGTACTTTTGTGTCGTGGCGGGTGGATCTTCATGTACAAAAGTCGGATGTATACATGGGATCGTGCGTGGCCCCTATCATAAGTGACATTGTTTTAGGCTACATTGACAAGCAGCTGAAAAGTCACCTTAGTAAGTGCTGCAGTGCCGTTTTTTGTTATGTCGACGATTTTGTAATTTACTCCCACAATGACATTCACAATGAGGACATTGATCACATTCTCAAGTTGTTCCGTCATCATGGTATAGGTGTCGCTTTCGCTCAAGAATTCTGTAAAAAGTATGAGCTACATTTTCTGGACCTAAAGCTAAGCCTTCGTAAAAATCACGTGTGTTGAAAATATGACCCACGATTAATGAATCCTATCTTGAACTACAAGTTTGGCCATTATAAAATAAGGAAGAGAGCGATTGCACAGACATTCTTAAGTGCGTCGCTCAGGAAATCCTGCGTGCGCGCGTCGAATACTGCTTTTAATAACCAGATAAAGCGCTTAGTAGATGCTGGGTATCCTGACAAGTTGATTTTGTCTGTATATGAGCCGATGATTCGGAGCGTTAAGCTCGGAAAACACAAAAGAGCTCAAGCAAAATGTGATGAAAAAAGATAAAGAGCAGTGTTTTCTTATGTACACCAATTGGCGCATGGGCTGAAAAACGTAGGTTCAAGGTATGGCGTCGATGTTGTTTTTTCCGCCCAACATGGGGTAGGTGAAATTTGCCCGATGGTTGATAATGCGCTGAGGAACAAATAAATCAAAGGGAGATGCACTGTGAATCATAAGAACAAAGACGTCGCATGCGTAAGAAAAGCTGCGTATTTAACTCCATTATTGTTTGGTGGGGAGTGCGTTGGACAAAGGAAACGAGGTGTGAATGTTCGTTTAAGGGAGCATGAGTTATCTCTTCAAGGGGTCGCGCCGCTTCATCTACCGGAACATTGCAGGTCACGCGCTTGTCGTCCTATTTTTGAGAGAACCACCATCATCGTCAAGCATCCTAACCAACCAACCAGAGAAATCGCTGAGGCATCTCATACAAAGATTAGGGGTAGCAGGTGCATTATTGAACCATCCGTCACACTGCATAAGAAGGCTATGAGTTATTTACGCCAATCTTGATTATTCCTATTTGTGTGAAAACGCTACTTCGGTGCACCTTTTGTTCTGCGATTGTCGTGATGTAGGCTACCAGTACCTATTTATATACATTTCAGTCACTTTTTTCTAATAGACAACACCTGTGAGTCAGCGCCATCTTGTCTTTTGCTTTGCTCCTTCCCTGTCCTCTGTTTTCTGGTGTTGCGCTATAAATAAATTCACGGAGGAAGTTCTTTTCGATGTTCACACAAGCAGAGGCGTGGCCGTTTGTAGAATATCTACTTGCAACGTAAACAATGCGGATTCAATCCCCACCTTGACCCAAACAGTTTTGTTCAAAATGTTCTCAATTTTCGATCAAGCGTAGGATAATTTTTTGCTCTCAAGCAACCACACCGGTGACAGTGTCGAAATTTCCGCGAAACAAGTTCTTTCTATTATAATAAACGACATGCCGAGGTCTCCGACAGCGTGTAAATATTTTTGATCCATAATTTAGCCTGCACTAATAAAACATGAACAACTAAAACTAGCGTAACTTCTTTATAAATGCAGTGTGAATCAGCGAACTAGGGTAATGTGTTTTGTACAAACTTTTAGAACGCATACACGCACGCAGTTTTGGGAAAATATTTTCACTGTACAATTGTATCTGTGATATCATTCCAGAAGTATTCAGTGGGCTGGTGCTTTCATGACATGAATAAGAGGAGAAAGAAGCTGTTGACAGCAATGACGAGGAATGTGAAAAAAAGGGTGGGGTTGCTTGGCATAACGTGTTGTGAGGCATTGCACGTTTCTGCAGCCTATTCGATAGCTCGGTTGAACAACGTAAGATAAGCGGGCCATGTTAGTGAAAAAAAAGGAAAAAAAGCCTGGGCATCCACTCAAAAGAATATTTTAAAAATTGAAACTGTCTGTTCCGCTTATTACACTAGCCGTATTTGATACGATGATAGAAGAGAGTACATTTTTTCCCGGTCTTTTTAGTTCTGCTGGCATGAGCGTGAGTGTGGTGACATATTTTTGATGGGAGGGGGGGAAGATGGGACTTTTTTCAAACAGATAAAACTGTCAAAATCTTCGTCTTCGGGTCCCTTTCTCTCGTAGAAAAAAAACACTTCTTTTGATCTCTCTCTGAAGAAGAGGCATCGAATATGGGACTCAGGTTTGATCTCGTCCCTGCCACTTTGTTGGCCTTTGAACGAAGCAGTGTAAAAGAGAATTACTTGAATCTTGGTTCACCCTGGAGGACAACTCTACGTGCATCACCTTCCTTGACTTTGGGGCATCTGCACGTATGTGTATGTTAAGTAAACTGATAGTCCGCCCCTAATTCTGTCAGTACATTGCGAAAGTGAGGTTGGGTTCGGCGGCGTATTGTTTGCATTTTTATTGCTTATATATTTTGTTACGAAGTAGCGAACTCCCCTGGGAAAAGGGGGCTGCTGCCGGCACGAAGCAGTGAACTTTTTTTTGTGATTGAGGCTGTTCGTTTTGAGGCAATACATGCTCCTGCAATGGCTACTTTGAAAAAAATATTCAGTAGAACAAACATCAAAACAAAGTGTGCAGTGAAAATTAAAATAAAGCAACGCCAACTTGATTCGAAAACAATGAAGTTATCTGGAGAGATATTCCGGATGTTGTCTTCAAGAGTACCGCAATTCGCACTTTTTAGAGAAAAGACACTCTTGAATGATTAAAAAAATGAGCTACCAACCTGACACAATGTATTATTTACCAGTTGCCGAAGGCATCATTATAATCAAAAGTGCATAAAAGCTCTGGTGAAACCACTTTGCACACAAACTTTGTTTTTAAATGAATGCTAATTCTTTATATACTTTACAACTTTGAGTAAAAGACTATTAGTTGGTGAGCAATATCAAAGGTTCTTATGCATCTCTCCTCTGTTTCAATGGCTTATTGTCTAGGCTAACGATTTATTGCCATGACAATGATTTATTTTCTTAGCGTCCTTGGCTAAAAAATTTCCATAAGCACGAAAGGTAGTCGGACGCGTTGTGTAACGCTGCTAATCAGCAGAAACAAAAAGTAGACGCAGTTGCTAAGAGTGACGGTGTATAAAGGTATTAAGTTGTATGATGGAATCAACGAGAAAAGTCCTTTCGGGACGCGTTTACCGTTCTTTCCACAGTGCAGGAACTCGGACGCACCACACTACCGACATACACACACCGTGTGTTACTCTCTGTCCCCTACTCGTTACCTTACACGAAAGATCACTGTACGCCAACACTACACAACAACGTCAGCTGTTGCAGCACTCTCTGTTTTTGACACCATGTTCACTAAACCATTTTACGCAAAGTATTACGCTTTGCGCCTAGTTTCGCGTCTGTGTGCGTTCACTGCTGTCGGCTCGAGGATCTTGCAGTGAGCGTAATTGTCGGAAGCGAGGTAGAGCTCCAAAGGCTCGCAGGGAAGTGCATAGACCCCAGGGAAGGAGTGTGTTGGGCGATATTTTCCTTCTTCTCTCGAGAACAGTGTCGTGCCTTATTATACTGCTGAAGATGCCGCCGGGGAAAGTCAGATTTACGCAAACTCTTTAATGGTCACTGCTCGGTGCTCTGGCCAGCACACCCTCAGTTGCCTTTCTCCATGTCTATGTCACAAGGCTGAATAGTACAAACGTGATAAGGGCACTGTATACCTAAAAAATCCTGCAGTTCCACTTCTTTGGTATATTATCAACGGCTTCAATTGACATTTTCCTGCCTTTAATACATACGTTACATCACGTATACATCTCATATACGTGCATTTACAAGTACCATCGTGTAATTAACGATGTGCTTTAAAGAAATGTTTTAAAGTTGGCAATGTTCATCCAAACATCCTGCAACAAGCGTAACACTGCCAACACAGCGTTCAACTCAAAATCGCAAAGCTGGCTCACTCATGACGAACACGGTCATTTGCGCAATGTTTTTCAGTGCATGTGGCTAACGGGTTCATTAAAGGTTGCGCCATCAGTGTATGTGAAAAAACACTTGCTTCACGCCAATGAACGTACTGCTGGTCCTTCACATCAACTGCATCTGGCTAATTTTATAGAGTTGATTTTATAAGTGTTCCCCATCCCTGGTTGTTGCTGTCTAAATGATGAACTTTTGAACATAAATTATACGAAGTTCTTTGATCTCACAGGCTATAAATTCCGCCCCTACCTTCCAAAAGTATATACCTCATGCAGTTGAAAGTTTTTTGGGAAGCGCGCAACAAAACATTGTTCATAAACATAAAAACAACGAAATTCTCTATAGACTAGAACACACTGAGCTGGATGCGTGCTGCAATGTTTAAATAGACTCGTGTCCTCACTTGCAAGTGTGGTGAAGCAGCACCTTGAACGGCCACATGAGCACACCGTAAGTCAAACGCGAAACTTTCCACCTGGACTCCAGCTGTGAGCTTTTTCGCGCTTCTCCTCTCCTAAACTTTTGTGCTGTTTTCGTGTGAAACGTCTAGAAGACCTTCCTCGACAATACGGAATGTCTGTAGCATGTGCAGAGCAGACTGTGGAAGCAACGTATTTAGGTACGTGCTATGGCCATGGAAAAAAATGTCGGACAGCGGAAAGCCTTGCTTTCGACTTAGTCGGACTGCGACACGCCCTTGTGTGCTGTGCGATGGCTGTGTAGGTAAAGAACGTGAGATGGCGAAAAATTCCAGAGCCCTCCACCATGCCGTCCTCGTAATCTTGTTGCTGTTTTTTGTTTGGGGACGTAAAACCACGCGACATGCCTTTACTGTGGCAAGGCAAAAGTAGGGCTGCAAGCCGGCAACACCCTAAAGCTAGAATCCCGCGCCGGCTTGCGCTCATGCGCGGCACGTGTTAATCTTTTGCCAGTCATGTCTGGCTATTGAAATACACAAGTGGGGTGAATATTTGAGGCAGATGAAAATTTTGTAGTGCTATGGTAACGCAGTGTGAACGAACAATGCCGCCTAGCGACAGTCAAGGCAGGTTGCCGTCCGACTTAGTCGAAACTACGCTTCCGCTGTTCACGTGTCTATGCATCAATACAGTACGCCATCGCAATTGTCCTACACGTGCGCAGGGCATTCATGCACGCTTGCATTGTCATATATATCATATCATTGGCATACTGCCTCCGAAAGCGTACAGCAATGATATGGTGTCGCATGCTACATGCAAGCTGCACGCAAATTCTTGATGTAAAGGAAACCAGCTGGCGTCACGCTTGAATAAACGCAGTAGGTGTACTTACCATAGCCGGTCACAGCCTAAAAATAAATGCAAGATCCGCCCACAGAGATCACCATCTCACACAGACAGAATTTTCATAATGTCCCACTATTTGGAATCGCTTATTTAGGCTACGTCCTGTCTTTTCGCGTACATGAGGCATTTAACTTGGGTGTACAGGAACGTGTTCATTTTCATGGTTTTCAGTCAAAAAATGTTACTTCTTGGCAAATTTAATCAATATTTTAGTGCACTGCTCAGCCAAACTTGACACTACAACAAGAAATCTTGAAATTTAGGTCATAATATGCATAGTGTTCACATTATCAGCGACAAAACGCTTATGGTTCGAACCGAAATCGCCAACAATTGCTTTGTTGCAGAGGAAAATGACACGTGCGCTGCAGTACTGAGAGTGGAGGGTGGATTTATTCATTCGTTGTAACCAGATATGCTACACGTTACTGGGGTAGGAGTTCTTCCTATTGATTGCAATTATGTACTGGTGGCAGATCTCGGCCTTTTAAATATTTTATTTATTTGGTAATACTGTCAACACTCATACAAGGCCATAACAGAGATGACATAAATAAAGCATGTACAATGTTGATAAAGTTTTCTAATACCTTGACAACTCACAATTAAAACTGGTATTCTCTTCATTAATGACTCAACATTCAAATAACAATTCAAGAACAATTAAAATTCACAGTCATTTTTTCAAAATATCGCTATGAACATTAAGTCGCTTACATTACTTAGCACTGCAAAAAAAATAATTCAGCAATCACGCAAATGCGCTTCTACAGCATTTTCGAAGTCAGTGACATCTTTTAAAATAATTTCGTTCGACAATTTGTTCCACAATTTTATGACATCTGAAAAAAAAGAATACCAAAATGTGTCAGTATTAGTACGGTATGGTTTTAAGACGCAATCGTGGTTAGTTCGGGATTTCTTTTGCCTAGGAATGTAAATATTTGAGCTTATCTATATTTGGTTTATCGTGCTTTATTTGGAACAATACTTTCAGCTTGTATTTATTTCAACGTAGTTCAGGAGTGTCTAGATTGCATTTCTGTTAAGATCAGTGTGACTGATTCCTTCCTTGGCAACGTTGAACAAGTAAAGCACGCCACTGGTCTCTGTATTTTTTCTAGTTTCTTCTTAAGAGTAACTTGATGGGGACTCCAAACAACGGATGAATATTCTGAAACAGTTCTAATGAAGCTGGTGTATGCAATATGTTTTACGTCACACGATGAATCTTGCAGCTCCTTCCTCAATAAATATAACTTTTGAGAGGCTTTCGTGCAAACGTTATCTATATGGTGATTCCATGTCAATTTATGCGCAATTGTTACCCCAAGGTACTTGAACTTGGTTGTATTTACCAACAAGCGTTCACCATTGATGTACACAAAGGAATGGGTTGTTTTCTTTTTGCTTATGTATGTAAATGTAGATTCAGAATAATAATTATGGCCATTTTAAATTTCCTACACCAGTTCTCTAGGTTTTGCAAAGAGTTTTGAATTTTGATTTAGTCGTCCAGTTTGGTAATCACTGTATAGATTAAGCAGTCATCTGCGCAAAGTTTCACATGAACGCCCTCTTCTGCCACACTACTGATATCATTGATGTAGAGGAGAAACAATAGTGGTCCCAACAGAGAGCCTTGGGGCACTCCCGAAAGTACCGCCAAGGGTTGTGATAAGTGACCATCTAGTTTCACTACCTGCGTACGATGTGTTAAATAAGCTTCAAGCCATTTCATAACGAGTTAATTTACTCCTGCATGACGTAATTTGACGATTACTTGGACATGAGATACAACATCAAACGCTTTCGCGAAATCCACACATATCACATCAACCTGTAGTCTTGTATCTATAGCAGACCTGTTGTCTTACCTGTTGTCTTACCTGTTGCCTTATATCTATGCTTTGCGGATGGAAATTTGTGCAATCTGAAAAAACCGCACCGACACGATTGCCGCCTCACGTTGACAATTTCAAAAAGAGTGGTGGGTAATATCCTCCTCGTGCGCTGAATGTTTTCTTATCCAAAGGCGGCACAGTAGGGCCCAGTCGACGTCTAGTAAGCTGAAGCCACGTGAACGGGTGCTGTCTTGTAATTCAAAGTCGTAAAGGCGCCGCTTGCCGTGGCGCCACAGATACATGCATTTGTAGTTCTAAACAAGATGTTTTTTGTGTACGAGAAAGACACTGATAGCCCATAGGTGCCTGGGTACGAGATATGGGTGCTCTAGTATATACATCTCTGGACTGCTGCAGCATGACGCAAATCCGGAAAAGTCAATAAATTGTGCTAAATATTATGTTTTTAGAATAACGTGCATTTACGATGTCTACGGACAATGCCATCGTTATTTTTGCATTAAACAATGACATCTGGTAATAATTACAGAGCCATTCTGACCGAATATGGCATTTGTTGTAAAGTTTCAATCGTACATTTCAGCATAAGGATAATGCTGCAGTACAGAGTCTGTTAAAGCATTGGCTTCTTGCTAAATAGCTTTGCAAGCGCCTTTTTCAAATGACACTTCTCTAATCTACCGAGCATGTTTCCGCATAATGCAAACTCACATGAGAACAAATACAAACACTAGAAATATTGGAAGGGACGTCGGCCGTTTATCATGAGAGAATGTGCGCCAAGTGTAAAACAAATTACTGGTAAACTCTGAACGCCACGCGAAAGGTAAAATAGACACTTTGGCGTGAGAAGCTGTGGCAGATGTTTCCCAGGAGACATCTGAAGCAAACGTGCTCTAGGGGGTAACATCCGTTCCCAAACCCCTCCAGTGCGAGTGAGTGATGACTGTGCAAACACTGGCTGCGCCCCACTCTATTAAGTGACCCGTGATGGGTCTGGCACCACGTCTTTCACAGTCCGCCAACTGAACAACACGTACATCACATCAAAATACACAAAGCCTAACGACCACTGACACTTTTTTCAGGGGGCAGATAATGCATTGCTGGTTTTACGTTCATTTTTATGGTATAATTTTTAGCGAAGACCAATCATAAAAGGTAGAAAAGTATGTGCAAACGTTTGGTATAAAGTGCGCTCTTAGGCTACATGCAGCAGTCTTCGTTGCATGGTGAAGTGAAACCTACTTATAGAATGTAGTCATGGTTATTGCTTTTGTAAGATAGCTTGTTAAGGTACAGAAAAGTTAATTTCAAAGCTCGCAACAAATTTTTAATTTTTTCTTTCGCGGCTAAGGATCTCAGTCACGACCAAGACATCCTAAGCGAAGATTGCCTTCACCGTTAAACTGCACACCTCTTACACAGTCGTCAAGTGGACGAGAATAAAAGTAGCTTTTTCTTTACTAGTGGTGAGCATCTGCGTCTGTAAAGATTGCGTAAATGACTGCCTAGAGGGTCACTAAATATACTGCGTTAAGTTGGTTCGTTTCTGAAGCAATGTAGCGGTTCCTGAGGCGGAAGAATGTGCACTGAAAAGTCGTTCTATATTGAATAAGTGCCGATAACCAAACTTTCTCATCATCTAGTTTTCTTCGCATTACTCTTTTTGTTTTGGATATTAACGCAAGAAAGAGACATCATTTACCTGACCCTTCCTTCTAACCGGAGGTTTAACCCAATTTAACTACACCTTCAATTAGTGTTTGCTTGGCAGACTTCACCTTACAAACAGAATAAACCTGCCATTTACAAGTATTGTTGGTGTCTTCAGAAATCTATTAGCTTACAATTATGAATTGTTGCTCCGTGATAGCATCGCCGAGCCACTACAACACAATCGATTTCGACTGGGGTGCGATCCCTCCAGTTTAGATCAGGAATGCTGAAACGTAGCAAATTGAAGGAGCTGGTGTGGCTACGACACAGTGCCTTCTGGAGACACTGGTACGTTTGGTATTGTTACAGTGAATTGTTTTGATCTGCGAGACTGCTGGTGCTGTGAGGTCATGCGTGTCGTACTGGAGTACCTTCCTTTTGCAGTTTCAGTAGGCAGTGTGCGTTCTAGATCTTGTTTATGGAACCATCTCGCCTTCATAAGGTCAGCTACAAAGATGACTGGGATTTGTGATCACGAGTTTGTTGATAGTTTGCTTTGCTCAAACCTAAAGGTAAAGAGAATGTTACCTGGAACAATTTATTTTTAAGAAAACGGTAACTACGAAGCGATATCGCCCAATCTCATTTCGTTTTTCCCCGAGTTCCAAGAGTGTTCTTCAGTCATGAATAATACCAGTCTCTGGAAACTTTTTAAAACCGAGCTTCCTAGCTTTGTTAGTAGTTACGTGCATTTCAAGATTATTTCAGAAAAATGGAGAGCTGATGAACCTTGGATTACCACAAGCCTAAGGAACTAAACACAGAAATCACATCTTCAAACGTTTCTACTCATAAAGAGCTGTTGATGTTAAAAGAAATCTCACCGACTTGAATTGACTGTTAAAAACATTTAAGAGAAAGAAGAAACACCTTTTGGTTCCCTGGAAAGAAAGCTGATTACTTATCCCAGGGAGATATGCAAATACACAAAATCGCATATGTTGATAACATCTGTTGACATTCCGGACATGAGTGACGGGTAAACAACCTTTCCGGAAGATGCAGGGAAGCTAACGTGCTTCAACCGATATTTTCAAACTGTTTTTTCCGAGGAATGTCATGGTGAAATGCCACATCCAACGCCCCGGTGATTTGTTCTTCTGAATAACATTCCTACCTCTGCTAGTGGTGCGTTTGCTCTGCTCGAACGACTTAAACAAAACTCTGCTCCAGGTCGGGATGCCATTTTTAATAGCGTATAGAAGAGGTGTGCAAGAGCTCTAGCGCCCTTTATAGCTGTCTGATTGTTGAAATCACTATAAGATTAGAAACTGCCATCTGAATGGAAGCTAGAAAATATAACGCCAATACCGAAATCCGAAAACAAAGTAATATTGGCAACTACTGGCCAATTTTTGTAATAAGCGTATGCTATCAAATTCTTGAGAACGATATATCAAGCGGTATTATAAAGCAGTTCAAAACTGCACAGTTTAGAATGATTTCTTGTGTGGTATGCCATGTATTACACAAAAGTCCAAATTTCGTAATGATATTTTAGGTACATATGATAAAGGTTATCAAATCCATTTGGCATTTTTACACAATCATAAAGCGTTTAACACCATTCGAAAATTTTCTTTTGTGAAATAAATTATCTTGCTTAGGTCTGCCTGCATCGCTCTTGGTTGGTTGAGAGGTTATCTTCCTTCTAGCAAACAGTTCGTTTGAGTAAATGTGTCCTCTTCTCTATACATCTCCGTAACTTCCCGGGTGTCACAATACTTAGGGTTGAGTCCTTCACTCTTTTTGGTCTATGCTAATGATTGTCAGAGTGCTTACATCGAACGTGACGCTGTACGCAGATGATAGTGTTATTTGTGAATCAATACGCAGTATGAAATATATATTTTTAACTTGATATCGACACTGTGGCAGGATGGTGTGAGAAATATAACTTGCGTTTGAATGTAAAAAAATGTTGTTTCCCTATCTTTACAAAAAACGCCAACATTTTCATTGATTCTACAGCTTGTCAGGAGTAAAACTTGACTGTGCTGAACACTTTGGATACCTTGGTGCAAACGTTTGTGCAAGTTACTTTAAAATAAGCATATAGCTTACATAACTGGCAAAGGCTAAGCGTGTTCAACTTCATTTAATGCAATTTCAAGTCTGTCCCAAAAAGGCTGACACGAGCTTTGTATATTGCTAATCTCTGACCAATCAATAAATATGCCTGTAGAGTGTGGGATCCTCATGGTCAAAATCTAGTCTATAGATGGAAACACATACAAAACCGTGCTGCAGGTTTGTCAGCGACAATTACTACTTAGCCATGGTATTACGTGCACTGAAATAAACCTAGGATAATTACCTCTTGAACAGCACGAAATATTCTTGCGATTTAGGCTTTTGCATTCAATATTTGGCGATGAAATCTGCACTACCAGGAATTTCATTATTATGAGCCCACACTACACGTTACTTAGAAATGATAAAAAAAAAGCCGCGAGATCAGCTGTCATATCGGTGTCCTTCCTGATTCTTTCTTTTCTTCTACTCTTCTTGATTATACTAAGTGGCATGCGTGCGTTGATCTTCCAGTTCATGCAATTTGTTCGTCAATACTAGATGTTTAAACTTTGTAAATGCACAGGCGCTGCTGCACAAATCTATGCAGTTTTTGACAACGCAAGTGTGCGCTTTTTTTTACTGTACAACTGTTTTCATCACCCCTACAATAATGCTTCTTGGGGTTTGTATTTTGCACCAATACATAACTAAAAAATACCCACTATTTGGCCGTATATATATATATAGAAATATATATATATATATATATATATATATATATATATATATATATATTCCCCTGTGAGCTGCGGATGCTCTCCTATATCCACCAATTATCGTGTGGTCTTCAGTCATTCTCATTGTGAGCAACCGAGAGGCTTGTCTCCTTTTCGGGTACCGTAATGGAAATTTCTATCACTTTCATGTCATACATCTGCACTCGTTTTATTGACAGGAATATATCTGATGTAGATAGCCAGCATAACAAATAGAACACCTCAATTTGGAAAGTAAAGCTATGTAATTTTAGGTAAATAGGGAAAGCATTCAAAAATTACGACCATTGCAAGATCACCCATTTATAAAAGTCAAGCAGAGTTTGCGCATGGCAGCAGACTTGGAGGCCGTGGGATTGAATTCCAGTCGTACAACGCACTCAAAGACCGTGTTCTTCATTTTAGGTGTGTGTTAAAAAAGACCAGATCGTAAATATTTCCACGTTCTTGCACTACGATATTTCTCATAATAATGTCGTGGTTTTGTAATGTTGAAACCCCACAAATTATTTTTCTCCGGCAAAATTTTGAGTAAGCATCAGCTATTGGAAAGCGGTACCTAAATATACGCTTTAAGCGCCATAAAGTGTGGTGGCTGTATGTGACGAAATAACCTAGAAAGCGCCAAAACGTTTCACTGAGGACATGCTATTCAGCCTTGGGCGGGCATTCTTATAAACCCCATAAACATATTTCCTGTAAGGATGACTGTTCTGTAGCATTATATACACTGGCCAAGTCACAGCGGTTTCCGTGCACGTCCAAGAGCTGTGCTTTCTGTACGTGCGCAAAGAGAAGCATTACTCCATGGGCCTGGGTGGTCTGCGCATTCTAGAGGAGCGTCATAGTGAAACATTTAGTGTGACCGAAACATTAGTTGATAACGCGGACGCGTCACTAACTGTTCTAAGAACCCACGTGTGTGTCGTAAATGGCAATCAAGAGTGATTAAACTCCCCTACTGATTACCGCCTTGCCTTCTGGGAAAAGTATATATAAAGCTTCCGTGCCTAAAGAGCGGACACTCCCGCAGGGTCTTGCGGCTGAGCCACTGCGCTGCTTTCACCGCCACGAGTGGCTAGTCAGACTGATAATGCCTTCAGTATACATTAAAGAAAAAAACTTTCCGGTCCTGGAATTGCCACCTGTATCTTCATGCTCAGAAAGTGCTGTCTTTATTACTTGGCTAATCACCCAAGCTACCTGAAACAGAACACACGTACATCTGAACAACATGAATGTGTACCCTTGGTGCAAAATAAATCCCGAACAACAACAACACTTCGTTGTCAGACTTCACTGATTTTTGTGGTATCACATTAAATTCCCTCAGCAGGACAATGTGTATAGCCGATAACTAGTGGTTCAGCGTAGGAAGAATGAACAGCAGGATGTTCAACGTGCTTCAGAGACCATGGAGAAAAGAGAAAAACTAAGCGAAAGCGCCAGTGAAACTCGCATCTTCGAGACAGAATTTGTAAGCAATCTGTTCGGATATGTGTACCACGAGTTGGGAAGGCTATGACACATCAAAGACTTCACGCCAGTAATTAGTGCCGTGCGGAAACGCTCAATTTAGCGGCAACCTCTTTGCTCAAGCTACTTATATACTGTCCTAGCCGAGCTAAGCCACTGCGATATTTTTTCTACTTTGTTTCGCGCGTATTTAAGGTTTTTCTTGTTATTAAACCAAACAAAACACATGTTGTTTTTTTATTATCATTTACAAAATTAATTTACTCACAAAACTCGAGCGGGGCAACACACACACGCACATTGACGTGCCTCTACGGAAAAGTCAATAATAATTGCTGATACAAACGAGATCTACAAGCGCATATCAATAATTATAGATTGTTTCAGACAGTAACCTTACCCAATTTCGGCAACTGTTCTGTTTTGACTACTAATTCGTGACTGCTCACCAGGCATGACCTCAAACACGCTTTTAAATGCCGAATCTTAAACTGCGTCTACTATTAGAGTAAGGAACTTTCGCAAGCGAGAGGATGTTTCGTTACTTTTAACAATTTATAGTTTAAAGTTTGTTTTTAATGTGTAAATAAATTATTTTAGTCATAATTTGCTTTTAAATTGGACAGAAACGCTGTCCATGGTTAAGCGAATGGACCTGCGAAGTGACGTGTCGCTTACCTTTTCTGTGAAAATTTCACCATCATTTTACATTTTTTCTCACTTTAGTTATGCATTTATTATAGCGAGAAAATAACTGGGCTTCGAAGGAAAAATATCCTTATTGGTACATCATTAATCCATTGGCGCTAACGAATTTCTCTTCATATCTTCAAAGCAATTGAGTAAGATATGACTATTTGTCTCTTTTTTAATTGCCAGTAAGGCATTCAGCCATTTGCTATACACCTGCAACCATTAATCTGGCACCAATATTCCTGTTCTTTTAAGGAAAGTATAAAAGCCAAATAACAGAGGTCTCATCAACACGGCACATATAGGCATGTTTGATGGCAAAGAATTAAGATGCTGTTCTTGTCAATATGCATTTAGGCTTCATTATGCCTCGAAAGGAACACAATTAGATTGTAAATATGAATGCCTCAATGATTACATACAGAAAATATTTTAAATATTTGAGATATTTGCAAACATTTAGCTTCTCAAAACGCAAAGTGGACAAAATATCAGTATTGGACGGGACATTCAGGTATCATAAGGGTCTTTCCGGTGTACGAACTACATTCATAGTATACAGGCGACTCCGAATCAACGAAGCAATGGAAAACAGCACATCTTAGCGAGTAATGAGAAATGGCCGGTGAGTGTGCATACAAACACCATCAGACAATGGAAGCAGGCTTTCGTTTAGTCATGACCACGCCCATGCGCAAACCAAGGGTTCCTTTTTTGAACCATTAGCTGTAATTTAGCACCGATCAATAAGTGTTACGGCGGATGGGCGGGCCGCAGAACGTCGGGCGTGTGCTGTGTAACGCTGCTCCTTTTGTTACTCGGGCTGTTTTCACTTTCGGCCGCATTGGTATAACACTGGAAGTCGATCGTTCTTGCACTTTTTGACACCGCCCTTTGCTAAACGTACGAAGCAACAATACTCACCTATAAATGGGCAGAAAGAACTGCCGTATGAAGGCTCGATAATTAGACATTCGGCGTTCTCAGCACATGATAAATATAACGCAGTTTATTCAGATCTTTCGTCCTCGATTGCGGGCTTTTGTCACTGGCGGGTTGTGGTAAAAAACAAAAGAACTCAAATGAGCGTGTCAGCATCATCACGCATGTTGTAGAATTGTCAATCTTCAAATGCACGGTTCACCCGAGCTTTAGGTCTGGTGAGCAAATGAATAATCGTCTACGCGCTAGCACATATCTTTATTAGCAACATATGAAAGCATCTCTCAAGATAAGACGCAGTATATCCTATTGTGAAACGCGTCTGAATAAGTGTACATTTTGGTTAAATGCTGCGCGGTACAGGGTTGCTGCCTGGTAAACAATGCATGGATGCAGTCCAGCAGTTGTTCTGTGCGAAGCTAGAAGCATCACCACTTTTCACGCAGGGCCCCTTAGTATTGGCGTTTTGAGCGTTCTTATCAAAATAGTGGTGTTTCCCTCCTGTCCGGTGTTTTTTTCCAGAATCTTAGAAAGTAATCTTCCGTCTGCTTTCGGCATTGCACTAAAGTGCTTGTGCAGCATACTCTGTTGAGCGTCATGGTGTTGTTCAAATTGTGTACGAATGATAGCATGAGAGAGCCTCTCTCGCAGAACTCAAGTCGTCGATGTTCTCTTCAAAGCCAACGGTAATGAGCGAAAAATTATCCAAATTATCCAAAACAGAGTGGCCAGAGTAGCTATCTATACTTGTGTACGGGTATCTACTTGTGTAAGGGTATGGACATTTTTAATGTACCAGCTCTGCCAGCCGGTGCACTGCACTGTTCGTCCTGGTTCCACGTATCCACGTACTTCAGTAGCCTGCCGTCACCCCCGTTCGGACATGGTCACCACTTTCTCTCCTTTAACGGTTCTTGGCGCATCCTCCCGGGAGATGCGGTCTGATCGGGCGGTGCTGAAATTGGCATCACGCAGTGATGTCTATCAAGCAGTGATGGCCAGGCAAATGCTGCCTGGTCGGCCTCTCTAGCTCCCAATGAGTCACCAATCGATCTTTTCATGCGGAGCGGTGTGAGCAGTATTCCAGTGGCACTGGTTCCCACTAACCGCGATTGCATTCGGACGAAAAATCCAAAAAGCACTCAGGGAGAGCTCCGGAAGGTGACTGAACACTACCAGTCGATCACTCAGGTGTGACAGTTCGGTCGCGGAGGTATTATTTGCTGTTCGCCGGACCAGGCCTTTGCAGCAGATATCCTCAAATGCACAACTTTCGCATCTCTACCGGTGAGTTGTTTCATATCTCCACATTTGCCATATGTCAAAGGTATAATCCGTGGCGTGGGCTTGAGCCTAACTCCCCCAGAGATTTTAGAATTGTTTCACATAGCACAAGCCGTATCAGTGTTCCGGTGCTCGCGTATCGTCGGGAAAAGGAACATCCCAACTAGGTCGGTGATAGTTACGTTTGCTGGCACCACCCGACTAACCGAAATGAAAGCGTGGCCACTCATATACCGGGCCGAATCGATAACCCTTCGTCCCCTGCAATGCGTTACAGAATAAAGGGGTGCAGATCGGCGGTGCGTTTTCAGATGTGTGCAAGGCAACATAACGCTAAAGAATGTACAGCACATGACAGGCGTTGTTGTCTGTGCAACAAGTCTCACGCAGCTGACAGCATTAACTGTCCTGCAAGGGCTCAGGAAATGCAAATATTGGAAATCGTTGAGAAAAACGAAGTTTTAGACGCGAAGCCCGAGCCATCATTGTAGAGCGGTCTCAAGGATATGCCAGTGCTACAAGTCGTCTCAATCACGTGATAGATTCCTCTATCCCACAATTAATAACATCAGCTATTCAAAGGTCAATGGCAAATGTTACGTAAAATCTTTTCCTAACGTTAATCAAATCAATGGCACAAATAGTGAACACACAGACGACACGAATTCCGCAGAGCGTTATACAACCGGGTATGACTTCTGTGCCATTCTCACCAGCTAAAGAGCTTAATGCACGTTTGATAGAAGCAGGTTCAGTGGTAACTACCCGGAAGGAAATAATACCTGTCGATGAAGAGGTGTGTTCCCCAAAACCAGGTGCGTCTAACATGAACCGTAAGCTAATAATTTCAGTCGAGCAAGACTTGGATTGGAGTTCTGATTCAACTTTCTATGAATTGCAAGTAGACTCAGATTCTAGAAACATGAAACGGCATGCGTCGCCTACAACACAGGGTTCTCCAGCAAATCACAAGGTCAAGAGTAAAAAAAATATCAGAATGAAAGCGCTTCAAAAGAGAACTTTCTGAAAGATAGTCTCTTGGAGAAGATAGTGCATATTGCAAGTATTGCATCAAAATAGGTGGAATAAATATATTACAGTGGAACTGCTGGTCAAATTTCCTTTCAACAACTGATTTATACTACCTTTGTAATCAATATGTTCCTGATGTATTTCTTTTGCAAGAAACTTTACTTTCACAAGGAAGCACTTTTTTATATAAAAATTTACCACATCGTAAGGTTAGGCCAGCCCACTATGTGTTGCGGCTTAGCCATATTTATTACATCAAACTTTGCTCATCGATGTGAAATCACAGATCGAGTAATGAGTTAAAACAGTGAAGTTTTAGCATTAGATATCTCTTTTCCAGGATGCCCCCCTTTTTCGTTAGTGAATGCTTCATTTCCAACTGGTGTTCAAGATACTTTTGTGCTTACTTCTGTAATTTTGTCATGTAGGAAACAAAAAGTATTGGCGGGTGACTTCAATTCTCACCATACATCGTGGGGTTTCAGCACCAATATGAGTGGGAAGCGTTTGTGGGATCTGGTATTGCAGTATAACCTAACATGCATTAACACACGAACACCCACTTTCGTTAGCAGTCAGTCTCGTTCCACAATTGACCTTACTTTCTACAGTCCTAACCTCACTATCTCTACATGGTCTACCCTGAACTTGCGTACAAGTAGTGACCCCTTGCCAATATATTTTGAGATTGTATGTCCGGTGACCTCTGTAACCAGCCACTCAAAAAATCGCGTAAATTTTAGCACATTTGAAAGATCACTACGGGGCACCTGGTCAAACTGAATAGTTGAAAGTGAACAGCAAACTGCCATAAATTTAAGTAACGTATTAAAAGAATTTTTAAATAACTCGAAAATCAACGTAACTATAAGGGGATCTAACAAAGGTCCTTCTAATCCTAGGTGGAATTCAGCTTCTGCACTCGATTACACGCTAAGAAGAGATGCGTGGCGTAAACTACTTTACAACCAATTCCCTAGAAAATGGAGAGGTTACAAATATGCGGCTGCTAATTTTAAGAGAACAGTTGCCGCTGCGAAAGACAGCTATGATAATCACCGCTCTGAGTTTCTGTCCAAACCTAGCAGCAGGAAATCCCTCTTTAATTTCCTCAGTACCAGAAAGCTTTTATCTTCATTCAACATAGAATCAGCGGTTTCTACTCCAATTGAATTGTCTTATTTTCTCGAAGATATGCAAAAGGACTTGAAAGTCGCTTTACGTCTGCCTTCTCACACCACTCGCGATCTCCTGAGAAAAGTGACGGTTTTGAGGAGATCACTGCTTCGGAGTGGGAAAAAGTAGTAAAAACTTGCCCAATACTGCGCCAGGTCCTGATGGTATAACTACTTCGACAACAGAATCATCCATAAAGTTCTACCGCAGGAACTTCAAACATTCGTTAACCACTCTATCAGAAACTCATGGATTCTACTTGATATCAGAAATCCTAACATAATTCGTTTATTCGGAAAACAAGATGCTGGGTTTATGTTAGATAACATCAGGCCCATAGCACTTTCGTTAATCTGGTAAAACTAATTTAAAGAATCTCAAACAATAGGATTGATAATTGGTTGAATAAAAACTTGGTCTTGAGCCCATACGAAAAGCGCTTCAGGCGTGGTTGCTGATTTTGGTGGGCCCATGTCGATTTGTAAAGAAGAATGCAGCTTACCCGTAGAAAGAAAAAAACATGCGACCTTAGTAACCCTGGACATTACAAAAGCTTATGACAGCGTGGAACATTCAAAACTAATAAATTCACTCAAGACACAGATCTACCAGAATACTTTGTAGCATGGGTAGATTCTTTCTTAAACGACAGGGAATCATACTGTTCTCAATCTGGTTTGTCGTCTTTAAGGCACAAACAAACTAGAGGTCTCCCACAAGGATCAGTGTTATCGCCACTATTATTATTTTACTATGCACCATTCCTGTACAGGTGGACGTGCAAGTGTACGTATATGCCATTGATATTGTGCTTTTTGCTACAGCTGCAGGTATACATTCACTTTATCGAAGTCTGCAGACGTATATGAGCGCCCTAGAAACGTGGTTTGAAAAAATAAACTTATCACTGAATGTCAAAAAAAGTGCGATGATACTTTTTCCTCTGAGTGTTCTGGTTCATATCGCTTTGCAATACAGGCAAGACGTTATCCCGCAGGTAGAATCTGTTAAGTATTTAGGAATCACTTTCACTGAAAAACTAAATTGGAGTCCACATATAGAAAACATGGCTGCCACACGAACACGTGTGCTGGGGCTTCTTTGTAGACTCAGCAACCAACGTTCAAGTTTACGCCATGATGTTCTCATCATGGTTTACTGCATGTATATTCGCCCGCCCCGCCACGGTGGTCTAGTGGCTAAGGTACTCGGCTGCTGACCCGCAGGTCGCGGGATCAAATCCCGGCTGTGGCGGCTGCATTTCCGATGGAGGCGGAAATGGTGTAGGCCCGTGTACTTAGATTTGGGTGCACGTTAAAGAACCCCAGGTGGTCGAAATTTCCGGAGCCCTCCACTACGGCATCTCTCATAATCTTATGGTAGTTTTGGGACGTTAAACCCCACAAATCAATCAATCAATCAATCAATCAATCAATCTATATTCGCCCGATATTAGAGTTTGCCTGCGCCTTGTCTTCTGGTGCACCTGCTTTCAAAATACTACCACTGGTTCTTTTAGAACGCGAATCATTACGATTATATCTTGGACTTCCAAAATTTGTATCAAGTACTATTTTATACAAAACAGCACGCCTGCCTTAACTTTCTACTCGGTTTAACATCATAACCGTGCGCACATTTCTAAAGAGATATGCATCACCATTGAGGAGATCGCAATATATATTTCTTAATCATTAGATGCAATTTTTCGGCCACCTGTGGCCAAGGTCCCAAAGTCAATTTGGCACAGACACATTAAAAACATTACTAGTGCAGCTTCGTGAAATACTAATCATAAGCAGATCTGTACCAACAAGTCGAATAGAATTTGATAACATATTTCCCAAGCATTTACCCCGCAACATATTCCCACGTTCCATTTCTCACGTTTCGTTATCGCTCCAAAACACTACACAATTGTCAGCGCCCAGGAGATACCTAAATTTCATTTTGGGGGACCATTTATCTAGGCGAGAAATGATTGATTGATATGTGGGGTTTAACGTCCCAAAACCACCATTTGATTATGAGAGACGCCGTAGTGGTGGGCTTCGAAAATTTCGACCACCTGGGGTTCTTTAACGTGCACCCCAAATCTGAGCACACGGGCCAACAGCATTTCCGCCTCCATCGGAAATGCAGCCGCCACAGCCGGGATTCGAACCTGCGACCTCCGGGTCAGCAGCCGAGTACCTTAGCCACTAAACCACCACGGCGGGGCATCTAGACTAGAAACGGCTGCAGTGATTGCAACTGACGCTTCAGTTTGTGAAAAAAAGGCAGGGGTTAGAGTTGCATTATTATCTTTAGATTGGTCTTTTTCAAGTTGCTTACCTGAATTCACTCCTATAAATCATGCTGAATTACTTGCCATTATATTTGCTCTACGGGGATTGCCTCTACTATTATCAGAAGCCGTCGTTCTTACATTACAGAATGCCTATCCTCCTGTTCCTCATTATCTACATCAAATTTCTCATTTTCTTTAGAAATTTTTTGTTCCCTCATTCCAAGACATATACATATTATTCGCTTGGTGTGGGTACCAGGACACAAAGGTATACCTCTAAATGAACAAGCGGATGCACTCGCACTTTTATCATGTAATGATCAGATAATGTCTATTTTGCCGACATTGTCGTTTGTCTCTGCAGCGCGTTTTGAGAAATTTGCCGTATCGGACAACTTCGCTAAGTCTGCGTTGTCAGTTTCTGAGTTTCCTCACTCAAATATTGTTGGAAGAATCGATGGTGTTCCTCTAGAAACACCGAGATCGCAGTTACCAAAATACGATGCCGAGTCCCCCCACTAAATTTTATCTACACAGGTCTGGTCTAATACAGTCACCTTTATGCCTTCATTGCAATGAGTGTGAATCTCTTGATCATTTCTTGCTAGCGTGCAGATTATTCACCAATCGGAGGAAAAGACTTCTCGATGCGACGACCGCTTTGAAGGTTGAGATTAAATTTATCCCTTCCGGTTCTTCTTTCCTTTGGGGCTACCATGCTGGGTTTTAGCAACAGGAGCGTTTGCGAAGCCGTTTGCAATTCCCTTCGGGAAACGAGAATTCAATGCTAAGTTAACTGTTAAAAATTATCAAAATCAAGCATATTCATTATTAATTTAACATTTCGAAATTATGAACGTTTTATAGCAAGGCACCGTTCGTTTCATGGCCGATCCTCATAATGGGTTGCGTCACGATAAAAGGTACAAACAAACAAACAAACGTAGCACTGAGTCACGCTACTGACATAAACATGCTCTATTTCGCCAATGTAGATAGTGACTTCTGGTTTTATCGGGAAAAATTTAGTTCGGATAAAACTCTAGCAGATGGCTTTTGTAGTTTGCAGTCTCACCAACTTGAAACTGTCACGGCCAATTGCTACGCCCTAAATAGGCAGACCAATGCATCGGTTTCCGTTATTCATGGTCACTCTTTTGCCGCGCATGTCATGATCCCGTTCTTCGGAATGTTTGTGGATTGCTTTCCTGAAACCTTGATGGATTGCAGACAACTCACCAAAGTCGTAGACCACAAGTACTGCTACGGCGCTGACAGTGACCAAAACAGAGCGGTCAGAGAGGCTATCTAGTTGTGTACGGGTATTCATCAGAATATCTGGTACATCAGATGAAGTTCGTGAATTGTGTTAACATCTTAAAATGTCTATTAAAACAATTGAGAAAAATAAGGTATACATATACAACCAGGCGTCACACAATGTGAACTGCGTAACGAGTGGGTCGTCGAATGCTCCAGCCCTCTACAAAAGCATCCGGCTTAATTTTTTATCGTCTTCAGCCACAGCATTGACAAAGTGCATCTCTTCCAAGCTTTGCGGCTGCTCAGGTTTTCACAGCATCATTATTTGCTGGAAAGCTCCCATAAACGCTGCGAGAAATCCGCGTAAACGCGTGGATGCCTCACTGTGTTGATTTATGTGAATTTGCGGGTTTCTTTAGGCAATACAACTGAATCTCAAGAGCGTGGTAATGCTATAAAAAAGACTGGAACCTCAATTATTTTATTAGGGGGGAAGCTGCTTAAAGTGGCATCCGTTCATCCTTCGTAGTAGTGTGTAACATGTCTTAAGTTTTGACGAGCATGCTGGTGGCGGTAGGAGATTTCTTCTGAGTGTTGTTGAGCAATAAAAAATTCGCAGCGTGCGCGTTAGCTAAAAGCCGAATTCTCCTGCCTCTCATTCTCCATTAGCAGCCATTAGCATTTACATTGAGAACTATCTGAGAAGAAAGGGTTGCTACGTTATACTCGCTATGCGTAACCTCCTTGGTTTTAGAAAGGTTTAGCGAGCGTTGGGCCGCAGTGCCAGGAATACAGAGAAATTGTATATACCATGAGCTCGAGGTGGTTAAAGTTAGGAAGTAGACACGAAGCGCAAGCCGTAAGAAAGTGTGCGTGTGCCACCTCTCGTTTAGTCCTTGGAATGTCCGCTGGATTGCGGTGCTTCTATATGTGGAATGTATGATGAAAAGATGCGAGATGGTGGTTTTTGGAGTGTTCACTAGATGGACGGACGGACACACAGACAGATGCGTGGATGAACGTATGAACGGACTCAGGGGCGGATGCATGGATGAACGCAGGGATGGACGCACGTATCCACGCACGGACGGGCGGATGGATGCACGGAAGGTCACACAGGCGGACGCATGGACGGACGGAAGCAAGAACGAATGGATGAACGGATGCTTCGCCCCACTCTCCATCATTCACCATGTGTATATGCTGCCATTTTTTTTTCACAAAGTTTGGACGACGAGTGAAACGTTGAATAACAAGTAGTTTTCTAAGAAGCCGTTGCCCTACAACTTTGCTTTAAGTGGTAGGCCTAACTAAACCAAATAAATGGTGCTTACAAGCACAAACAAATGCGGCTCCGGAAGGTATACAGGTCACGTGAATTTTTCATGTGCAATTATGCTATAAAAGATGTATCATTGATCGTGATTTTATCGACGGTCAGTATTTTGTGATATGCGAATTTGATCTTCTATGGAGGTTGCGAAAGTCATTTACACTTTCATGATGCGGAATGCGGAATTTCATTGTTGCTTTCATATGAACCAATGAATGTTTTTACTTCCTGCGTCCACTGACGCCTGCACTGTTTGGCACGTAGGTGAAGGGCTCAATCCAGGCATTGATTACTGCAGCAGTTTTGAAAAAGCAAAAACGCACTGCAGAATATCATTGAAACGAATAATTTGTCATATTTGTGGGTTGATTAAGACGAGTACATCTTTTGTTGCTGAGAAACGCATAGGTGGGGGAAAATACGCCTAAAGAAAACTGTTCGTTCGCATCGTATAACTATCACTTAAAGCGCACGAAAAACAGACAGGAAGAGAGGATAAGCGCTTTCTCGCAACTAAACTGTTTATTAGAAAGGGCAGAATTAATATACAGGCAATTGAAAAACACGACGCATGCGTGTGCAGGCGAAAACGTACATCTGTGGCACGTCGAGAACACTTTGTAAAAGAAGACATATTATCTCGGAAGATAATCTAGAAAAACAAACGCTTTATCGTGTAGCAGAACCGTAGGCTGGCTGACGCATTGTTCCCCTCTTTTTCTTATGTGAAAAGCTTCTGTCAACTCACGAGTTAATTTATTTTCAGACCGAAAAACCACTTCAGTATCCTTAAAAAGAGGATAACAACCGCACTCTCTGCAATGAGCCGCGAGATGCGATGCGCCTAAAGATATCAAAGAAAAATCGTGCTCTCTGAGACGAACATTGGCGCATCTTCCCGACTGACCGATATACACTTAACCACAGCTAAAAGAAGTCATGTAAACAATGCCCATTACGCAGTCCACGAACTTTTTGCTGTGTTTCATACGACAATGCGGAAACTCTCTGCGCATGCGTGAACAAATAGACTGCAGTTTGTCTTTGGCTGAGAAAAGCACATCGACTTTATATCTATTAGCTAGTTGCTTAAGTTTGTGTGAAGTCTTATGAAGATAAGGAATCACTGATATCCTCCTACATTTTCTACTCTCTTCACGACGCCCCGAGTGGTTCATTCAACTTTAAGTTTCTTAATCATGTTGTTACAAATGGATGTGATGACATCATTAGAATACCCTGCTTGTACTAGTTTCTTTACTTGACTATGAAAGCTCATTTTCGTTCTGTGTTGAGAGGACTTTTTTAGAGCAAAACCCAAACTCGTAATAACGATACCTCTCTTCACCAGCTCAGAGTGGCTCGACCTGTAATTGAGAATAGGCTTTACGGATCTAGCACAATAATACCAGCAAATATGCTGGGGTTTGAAGACCAAGTTAAGATCTAGATTGCAGTTGATTTAGACGCGGCAATTCAAAAGAAAAGTTCAGTTTCTTGCCTCTTTCTCTAAAAATTTTGAAAATATTCACAACATCTCACATAAAATCTGAGGATGTAGTGAACACAAGAAAATCGTCCACGTATCTGAATACGTGAACCGCGTGTCCTGAAAAATAATTTTAAAGTGCTACATCAATTTTTCCGAGAAAAATTTCGCTTAAACTCGGAGCTACTGAAGAGCCTATGCATATCCCTGATCTCTGGACAAAAAGATTGCCACTCCAAGCCACAAAAGTTGACTTCAGGTAGAAGCTGAGTAACTCTAGAAAACTGGATATAGAAGTTCCACACTTCAGGCTGAAAGACAATTCATCATTATCTTGCACAATGCAGCTTTGAACACTTGCCATCAGCTCATCTTGAGGTATCGACTAGTGCAAGTCCTCAATGTCTATGCTGAAAGCCCTATATTTGCTAGAACTATCGGTGCTCAGAAACTGAACCACCTCTTCGTAATTACTGACACGATGAGGATCCGGTATAGCAAGAGTTTCTAAACAGCGAACAACACTTTGCCACGTGTCTCTTTCGGACATAATCGCTCTGAAACGCATTTCTGGCTTGTGTGTTTTGACCGAAAAAATATATCAAGTTCAGATCGCTTAGTAGATTTCACCTTAGAAGCTAAGCGCTCAAAATTCATGTCAGAGAGGAAAGAACAAGCATTTTTCTTTACTTTTGAACTCTTGCAATTTGCAGGCACAAAGTTCTCGTCGAGTGCTTTCACGGCCCTCTCCGAAAAGGTTCTCTCATCCGTAACAACCAAGAAACCTTCCTTGTCAGCTACAAGAAGTGGTAGTTTGTTATCTGCCAAAAACTTACAAATTGGGCGAACTCTGTCCCTACACTGTGCGTTCGTCTCAGTCTTAACAATGGCACCCACACACCGAAATGCGCCTGGGTCGCTCCTCTTCCACCACTTGCCTGGAAATGAACTGTGCTAACACCAACTTGTCCACCCGCTTGAGTGACGGCTCGAAACGCAACTTCGGACCAAGACGGAAAACATCAAGGCGCTTGTCAGGAAGTGTTGTGGCGCTGAGGTTCAACACTTTTCCAGCTTGCGAAGGCGACTTCTTGCTCTTTGGAAGTAGTAGAAGAACTTGTCGCCAGAGATACCCGGCCGTGTCGTTGCCAGTGCGGCACCAGTGTCTGTAGAACGGTTGCCAGCTAGTACCATGAATAAAGCTTGCCGAGACCTTCAACCAGTCCTTGTATCTCCTTACTTGCCAGAGCAATTCGGACCGCAAAATTCGGCACATTCTTCTTGAATGCCTAACGGAGGATTTAAACCATACACACATGGCTTGAAGATCGGGAGGACAGGTTCCATAGCAAATGTGCCAAGATGCCACTCTTGCCTTGCAAATGCATATGGCAATCATTGAAGCCAGCGTGGCTGGGTCCGATACGTTGAGGTGTAGAAAAGAATTAGTGCCCTGGGTACTGGAAATTAATTGCAACAGAATCAAAAGTTGGGCTAGTTGGATATGCATGGTATAACTATCAGTTAAAGCGCCCGAAAAACAGACAGGAAGAGAGGACAAGCGCTCTCTCGCAACTAAACTGTTTATTAGAAAGGGCAGAATATATATACAGGCAATTGAAAAACACGACACATGCATGTGCAGGCAAAAAAGTACATCCATGGTACATCGAGAACATTTGGTAAAAGAAGACAGATTATCTCGGAACATAATCTAGAAAAACAAGCTCTTTATCGTGCAGCAAAACCGAAGGCTGGCTGACGCATTGTTCCCCTCTTTTTCTTATGTGAAAAGCTTCTGCAAACTCACGAGTATTTTTTGACCGAAAAACCACTTCAGTAACCTGAAAAAGAGGATAACAACCGCACTCTCTGCAATAAGCCGCGAGATGCGATGCACCTAAAGATATCAAAGAAAAATCGTGCTCTCTGAGACGAACATTGACGCATCTTCCCGACTGACGGATATACACTTAACCACAGCTAAAAGGAGTCATGTAAACAATGCCCATTGCGCAGTCCACGAACGTTTTGCTGTGTTTCATGCGACATTGCGGAAACTCTCTGCGCATGCGTGAACAAATAGACTGCAGTTTGTCTTTGGCTGAGAAAAGCACATCGACTTTATACCTATTAGCTAGTTGCTTAAGTTCATTTGAAGTCTTATGACTTCACATGTTCAGTACGACTTCACATGTTCATGTGAAGTCTTTTTCGTGCGCTTTAACTGATAGTTATACCATGCATATCCAACTAGCCCCACTTTCGATTATGTTCATTCGCAAACGCTTTGATCGGTGATGAGGTTGATAGAGATAGTCGCTGACTGAAACGTATTGAGGCGTTTTGAGAAGTCAGTGATAGCATTGTAGTCACCTTGTCCCCTATTAAACCTTGGATAAATAGAAGTACCGGTCTATTTCAGTTGGCGTTGATTCGTTCATTTAATTATTGAATCAGCCGCACGTACCATGTGTCGGCTGATATGAGTATTAGCATACAAATTTCACGATTCACTTTTTTCAAAGAAATGACAATTACAAATATTGATATTCCCACGCGCTTCCACTTCTCTGTTCTCGTGCTACTTCTACACATTTTATCAAAAGAACGTGAGTTTCGGCGTGTTGGTATTCCGTGCTAACACCTAAAGTGCAATGGAAGGGCACAAACACACGTCCCGCGTCCTCTTTGTACTTCTGGGTACTGTTCTTTCAGTGCGGTATAGGTGTTAATCTGTTACCTCTTCCTGGTTCAGGACACACCAAAATGCACGGAAAGTTTCAATATTGTTGTATGATGTGCTGTGCATGCGCACATTAGCAAATTTTCGTGAAAATAAGACTAGCGTCAGCACTAACGCAGAAAGAATTTCCCTGGCATGAACATAGGACGCCGCTTATTACCTACGATCAGACTACCGTGCATTGTACATTGCGTTCGACGCTACCGTCACACTAGGTGTCACTTCTTTTTTTTCTGCGTACAAGTTTGCCAAATAAAGTGTTTGAGTTTTGCTTGCTCGACATCATACTTTATTACCTCAAACGCGTGATTTTACAGGCATTATTATTTACTTTATACGTGATAGTATATAATGGTCAAACGTTAGCTTGCAGTGTTTTCTGTTTCCTCAAATCTTCGCCCTAGCGTTTGCGATGTCTGCGTAAGACTGTTCTATCATTTTTTTCTCAGGGGCTTGGTATAGCGCTCTGGTTTACAAACGCCGTTCATGCCATCTATTCAGTCAGGAAAAAACAAACAAGTCACCAGTTGACCTTGTCCTGCTATCTTCCTCACCACTTTTTATGCGACGTCACGCTTTCGAAATTATTGAATCAATCAGAACACTTGTACTCAGCGTAAGCTGAATGGAAAGAGGCTGCTTCGTGTGGCTTTTTGATGAGGCCTGACGTAGATGTCGCAAGCCCACCTTTGTATTTCGCACTTTTTTTGTCGCAGAGCCAAGGTCCCCTAAGGATCCTATGTTGATGCTACTTTTGGTTTCGTTGTCTGTACGCCTACCGGCGGCTGTCGTTACACACGTTGAACGACTCGTCTGTTCTCTGGCTAAAGGCTTTTGCCAATGCCGATGACCTCACATATGACACGATTTAGAAGGAGGCGGACCAGTGCTTTCAAAAGTGCCACAATTCTTAAAATTGTTTGTTGGCTTTTTGTTATTTTAAATAAACATGTGGTTGCCATGTAAGTAGTAAGTAACATAAGCGAACTCTTAAGGCGTTATAGGTGAGCCTACATTGCACAACCAAAACAAATTGACTCTTCCGCCAGTTCTTGCGGTCAATTAGTCGGTGGGTGTCAAATGGTGGATTGCTACCACTGAAAGATGCTCTCACGGGAATACAAATATAAGAAAAGGAAATGTTTTCAGTGTCATGTTCACCTTTTCACATTTGATAACTAAATCTAGGTTTGACGCGCTATTTCTCACCAAGACTACAAAGATATATATAAGAACAGCTACGGAAAAAATAATTATTACTAAAAAATCAGTGAACACGAATCCAATAAAGAATTTCTTTCGCACTAGCACATGACAGCATAAAATCAACCGTGAAATTAAAATCTGTAAAAGCGCTGTCAGCCAGATTCTTACGGTCAAAAAGCCACTCAATGATGAAAGCTATTCGCAATGAACATAGGCCTTGCAACCCAAGACGGCGGCGGGAGTAGGGTAAACTCCTTGAGCACGCATAGGAAATGTTAGGACGCATGGACGTACGCCCTGTATCACTTTCAGCGGATGATTTTTTGATCGTCAAATATCTATGTCGGACCAACGTACTTTACCAAACAATAGGAACTGCTAATTATTCACCTTCTCATTTTTACCGCAGTATGAAAGGCGTTGGTGTCAGCTGATTATTCATCAACGGTTCGTTGCATAGTCCTAGGTGTGTGTGCTACAGAAAACTGCGCGAACCACAATCGACGTATAAACTAAAAGAAACTCCGATGTAGCTGGTACCGAGCCTGTCTGACTGACGGATTCACCATAGTAGTAAGCTGCTATTGCAAGCAGTACGTCATTCGCGGCTGCACGAATGTTTAACGGGGGGATGGTTTGTATGCACATATTACGCCATCCTCATTACTTGCGCTGTCAGCAACATGCAGTTGCTCCTTCAATGAAACACATGCGTTTAGGTTCCCAATTGGCAGCGCTTGTGCCGCAGCCATACTCAGACCCTATATACGTGGGAAATTCAATGCACTCGTATGTTGCAGGATTCATCAGCGCGATGAAAGAAATATATCAAAAACAATACGCACATATTTGCTTTTTGAAACAGCGAAATTGCTAAAATTTGTCGAACAACAACCTCATTTGGAAGGTACCGGTGAAGTGCGGGAGACTCTAGCAGAGAAGCGTGAATTTCAGTCGTAACTGCTCGTTTCATCGCTCTAACCATTTCGCTTCGCTCTAGCTCGAGCATGTTGGTGGCATGCGGCGCTACATCATATGAACTCTAAGTAGACTATTCCAATGCGCAAAAACTGCTTTTATTTTCGCCTTGATGAAAGATATTACACAATAGGGTCAAAGTGAATTACAAGCGTGAAAAGAAAACAATAACGCACGAGGGGACGTTAAATGCTACTCATACAAATGCAACTCGCTTCTCGCAAATTATCACCTTGTAGTTCATCGTCGCTGTTACTCTTGGTGCGTCGACAACCTTCTACGTCGAGTTAAAAATCCTCGTCATCACGATAGTTTCTTGCAACATCACTGCCGACCGTGGTATATATATGCGGAATTCCTTCCAGCGAATGACTTCAGGGACACTAACAGCGCGTCACTCACCAAGTTTATCTGGCTGCGGAGGAAACTTCACTCTGAAACCTGTTTACAAGCAAATTGCTTGCAGTGTGCTGCCATCTATCAACAAACCCACACAAAAAAAGCAGCGTGACGTTGGCCATGTTTTCGACAGCAAATCGCTAGCCGGCGCGTCTCTCGGCGTGGAATGAATGTTGCAGGATTCGTGCACTACAAAAGCACTATGCTATACGCACGTAAAACAAGGGGAGTTTCAACTGCAAAGGTCAAATGAAGACATGTGACTATGTGGCTACAGAAAATCTCGCGAACCTGATTTGTGTGTACTTTGCGGGCTGCCACATTTTTAGCATCATGAAAACTTCCCGTCTCGCAACATTCTATCAGATTGAATATCTCACAGACGGCCTGGCTCATTTGCTGATCCACGAAACATGCATAGTGGTCAGTATTCTTCTCTTGCTACCGTTTTAACACAGCGGCTAGCTCAGCCAAAAAAGGAGCGTCTGCCTAGTGACTATTATCGAAATCACGCCCCCGAAATCCACTTGGTGGTGCGACAGTCTATGCGCATTGTGAATAATTATAAATAATAGAGCTAGGGAAGGTGGATTATAGCTTCAGGTCACAGAAAGCGCTACGACGAAAGTAGTGCTCATGAAATGTTACCTTCGTGTGACGACTGCGTGGAATTCAGTGTTTTTTTATTGAAATAGAAAATAAACGAAGGAGTTTTTGTCAACGTTACTTGGCGACGGCTACCCCTTTACACCTAATTCGTACAAATAAAATTATGGAAAAAAACAAAATAACATATATACATATATACTGTCCTACATGGTTGAGAGCAAAAGTTCTCCTACTTGGTCGAACAAATACGTAGACGACACACTCACTTTTAACTTTTGTCCACTCAGTATTCGTCGCAAATCTTCGTTTCTTTGAAGAACTGTTGCAGCATCTTCATTGTTTTGCCGTTTGTTAAGGATGGCCATGAAGCTAGTATTTTATTCAACCCAAATGGTCGCTCAGGGTCTAACCTATGCAGTTCTTGTTCTTGTCGCCTTCCGCGTGTGTAGTGTTTCGGACAGTCGAGCAAGATGTGACAAATATCCTCGTCGTTGTGGCCGCATGAACATGCTGACAATGTTGCGCGATGAATATGAAGTAGGAAGTGCTTTGTGTAAGCAGTTTCGAGTCGTAGGCGATGATTGGGTGTGTCGATACGTCTTGGGAGGTCACGGTGTAATTGGCATTCAAGATTAGGATCAACAAAATATAGGATCGATTCCTTTGTTTTGTCTGTGAACCAGGTAGACAGGCATAATTCACGTTTTGAGTTTCTTAAAATTCTTTTTGCATCATATTAAGATACCTGAATGAGGCACGTTTGCGTAGAATTATGAGCGCTTTTCGCCAACTCATCCGCCATTTTATTTCCCTCAATTGCGCAGTGACTAGGGACCCACTGAAATGCCACTCGATGATTTGACTTCGTACCTTCTGAGAGCTCTTTTAGTATAGCGTATACTATACGCACATGTCTATACGCACTATACGTACTATACGCACGTGTCTATACGCACTATACGTACTATACGCACGTGTCTTGAAGTGGCACTTTCCACACATGGTAGTGCTGCCAGAGAGTCTGTAATTACCACCCATTTTCTTGGTGCCGTTGACAGTTTAATAAAGCTTATGGCTAGCAAAATTGTTACGAGCTCCAACGTTGTTGAAGAAGAGAGGTGGCCCAACCGACATGCATATGCTTCGTGCAATTCCGGAATTATGAATGCTGATGTCGCTGTCTCTTTCTTGACGGAGCCGTCAGTGTACACGTGAGTGTATCCTTGGTACCTGTCAAACAGATGATGTGATGCCAACTGCTCAGCGGCAACGGTTGGAACTTCATGTTTGCGGTGAAGTCCTTCTATTGACGTTTCAATAGTTGGTAGCTCAAGCAGCATTGGAGGGTAGTTTTGGTCCAGTGGCCAATGTGTCGACACAGGAAGGCGGAATATGTACTGTTGGTACACATGGTGTATTTGCGCTTCAGCACGGTTCACGACGTTGGATATGAGCGGATGGGAAGGGTGTTGCGTGACGAGACGAAAGAGGTGGCGGCATGCCTCCACATTTTTAATTACTATAAAGTTGGGTTCTTTTGCCTCTTCCAGTGTCAAAGAACTTGATGTTGTCTGTGGAACCCCCAGACATATGCGTAAGCTTCGTGCCTGTAACAGCTGAAGTCGGTGTAGCGACATCTGAGAGATGTTGTGGAGAAATGGCGCAGAGTAGGCACTTTCCTGTCGGATTAGTGCACAATGGACGTGGAGGAGAGACGCTGATGTACCGCCCCGATTTGTTGCCGCGATGCGACGTATAACATTTATGGTGCTGTTCCCTTGATTTTTTAAATCAGCAATATGCTGACTCCATCTGAGTTGGCTTTCTAAGGTAGCGCCAAGGAAGCGGTGCTTTTGCGCGGTTTCAATTCTCTGGCCATCCACAAAAAGTTTCAAGTTTTTCGCTCTTTTTCTTGTGAATGGCAGAACTACAGATTTGGCGCGAGAAATCTGCATGCCTCGCTCTTTGAGGTAATCACTTATTGCGTCTAGACCTTGTTGAAGCCGATGTTCGATCACTTCCAGTGATTTGTGAGACGTCGATTTGCATATGTCGCCTGCATACATAGATATGTTCAAGGCTTCGGGCAGTACTTCTGGAAGACCTGCCATTGCAGCATTGAAAAGAAGCAGACTTAGAACGCTTCCTTGGGGTACAACTTTGCTTATGTTGAAGCGATGGCTGTCTCCGTGATTTCTTGAAATGTATATTTGTCTGTTATATAGGAAGTTGGCGATCCATTGAAGGTTACGATCGTGAACCCCTAGTGAGGTAAGCCCGTGCAGCGCAGAAAGGTGGCTCACAGAGTCGAACACCTTCTTAATATCTATGAACGCCGCAACAGCCATGTTACAACAGCTCATCTCATGTTCTACAAATGTAACGAAGTCGAGGATGCAGTCCATGGTGCATTGCCGTCATCTGAAGCCAGCCATCTGTTCTTTAAGTGAGTTGGTAGCTTCAATCCGCCACTGTAATCTGCAGTCAACCATTTTTTCTATTACCTAAGATACACAGCTAGTGAGGCTGACTGGTCAAAATGAGTCAAGCGAAAGCGGTGATTTACCAGGCTTCAGTACTGGGACGATTCTCGCGACCTTCCAACACATTGGAACGTACGCCTTCGTCCACATGTCGTTATATATCCGTGGAACTGGCATGCCGTTGGGTCCTAGATTTTTCAGAACACTGTGCGATACGTTGTCGGGACCAGTTGCCGTTCTTATGTGGGTTAGTGATAGAGCAGTACGCAACTCTAGTATAGAATACGTGTTATCCAGTTGAGCATGTGATAAAGTGTATGCATCTTGGATTTGCTGCTCTACAGAACTAGGTAGTGCAGTAGTGTTGTGAACCAATTGCCCAGTTCCAGTCAGCATTGTGCAAAATGTATCAGAAACATCCCGTTCGGATAATCCAAAAGATATGGCCAATGCTCTGAACGGGTTTCGCTGGGATACTGGATGACTTCTAAAAGTGATTGTTTGCCAGATTTTCGGAAGTGGAGTAAATGGGGTCAATGAGTTGAAGAAATAATGCCATTTTTTCGGACCTAATTTTTGCATGTGTCGGTTAGATTGGACGTGTGTGGCCTGACTCTTCCTATAATCTTCAAGCCTCCCAGTGCGGCGATAGCGACGTTCTGCTCGCCTTCTAATTGCTCGTAAGCGCTTATAGTCTGCATCTACACTGGAGTGGCCTGCTGGGACAGCTGTAAACCTTGTCGCACGGGAGTAACTGCTTTTAATGCAGGACATAAATGTATCCAATTCACTGACTCCCATCAAAAACGTCCAGTATGTTCACGAAATAGTTTCCAGTCAGTTAGCTTTGAAATCAATGTGGTCGTGTGCACTTGCATTCTTGGGTGTTGCATCAGAACTGGGTAATGATCAATCTCTCGTGTTTCGAGGTCTTTACACCAGTTCATATCTCGTGCAATGTCAGAAGAGGGTATAGCCAAATCTGGACAGCTGGCATAAATATTACCTCTCAAAAACGTTACTGATCCATCATTCAGTACAACAAGCCCACATCGATCAATTGCTTTTTCGAGTGTTCTCCCACGTGAATCGGTATGAGTACTGCCCCACGTGGTATTGTGCGCATTGAAATCTCCACAGATGAGGGCAGGTCCCTGGATTTTACCCCATAAATGAACCAGAAATGAATCGCAGATGCGCGTCGATGGTTGCAAATAAACAAAAATTACGGTGATGGTAAGTTTCTAGAATTGAATTTTGCACCCAACAAATTCTGGCACGTCCGAGTCCGATGAGTATAAAACAAAAGAGGCTATGTCGCGCCGTACGCATAACAGTGCCCAGCTTAAGCCTGGATTTCTTCTATGTGACATAGTTAGAAATCCTAAAGTCAGGGCCAACGTCTGTTTCATTTAGACACAGAACGGGGAAGCTATACTGAGCAACCAGCTTCCTAAAATCTGCGCTTTTGGACCTAAGGCCATTGGCATTCCACTGAAACACAGCTGTGTTGCGGAAACGGTTGGTCATTTGTAGAGCCATTTTGCTATACAACAATTTTTGTTTTACTGCTAGAGGTTCTAATGAAAGGACTGCGCTCACCTCTGGTAGGTTATTGGCCTGCAGAAATACACGCAGGATTGCCTTCAAAGCAAGGAAGAGCATCGACATAACCATATCCACATCACTTGTTTTCGGTGCACGTTGCTGTTGTGCCTTTGGCTTTGGTGAGGTGAAAGGTGTAGACGTTTGGTTATCCTGAGTTTCTGACGGTTTTGGTGTCCTGCTGTCGCTTCTCTGCCTTTGAACGCTTGGCGATCGTCCTCTACGGTTCGTTCTGGCTGTACTTTTGTTTTTCTGAGCTAAAACACGCTTGGCTACCGTCGCATACGACAGTGGTGATGTACTCTTTTGTGATTTTGAAGTCACAGGGAATGGATGCACAGTTTCAGGATTCAGACAAGGTGATCCCTTTTTTGGAGGTCTTTCAAGCAAAATTTCTTGTTGCTTTATCTGAGTAGCTGCCTGGTGTTTCGGACAACCAGCATATGACGCTACGTGGTCTCTATTGCAACTTGAACATTAGGGATGATTTCTCGATGAACATTCTTTGTAATCATGTGCTCCTGCACAGATTTTGCAGCGAAGTTGTCCGTGGCACAATTTGGCAACATGTCCATATCGTTGACAGTTGTAACATCGTGTAGCGGGCTGTAGGTACTCTTCCACTGGATGACTTTTGAAGCCTAAGAGAATACGAGGTGGCAGTGGCTTGTCGGGGTAGAACTCAAGAATTACATCATCATCATCATCAGCCTGACAACGTCCACTGCAGGACAAAGGCCTCTCTCATGTTCCGCCAGTTAATCCGGTCCTGTGCTTGCTGCTGCCAATTTATACCCGCAAACTTCTTAATCTCATCTGCCACCTAACCTTCTGTCTCCCCCTAACCCGCCTCCCTTCTCTGGGAATCCAGTTAGTTACCCTTAATGACCAGCGGTTATCCTGTCTACGCGCTACATGCCCGGTCCATGTCCATTTCCTCTTCTTTGTTTCAACTATGATATCCTTAGCCCCCGTTAGTCCCCTAATCCACTCTGCTCTCTTCTTGTCTCTTAAGGTTACACCTACCATTTTCAATTCCATTGCTCGCTGCGTCGTCCTCAATTTAAGCTGAACCCTCTTTGTAAGTCTCCAGGTTTCTGCTCCGTAGCTAAGGACTGGCAAGATACAGCTGTTATATACCTTCCTCTTGAGGAATAGTGGCAATCTACCTGTCATAATTTGAGAGTGCTTGCCGAATGTGCTCCACCCCATTCTTATTCTTTTAGTTACTTCAATCTCGTGGTTCGGCTCTGCGGTTATTGCCTGCCCTAAGTAGACCTAGTCTTTTACAACTTCAAGTGCACAGTTACCTATCTCCAAGCGCTGCTCCTTTCCGAGGATGTTGTACATTACTTTCGTTTTCTGCAGATTCATTTTAAGCCCCACCTTTCTGCTCTCCTTGTCTAACTCCGTAATCATGAGTTGCAATTCGTCTCCTGAGTTACTCAGCAATGCAATGTCATCGGCGAAAAGCGCAGGTTACTAAGGTATTCTTCATTAACTCTTATCCCTAACTGTTCCCATTCTAGGCTTCTGAAAACCTCTTGTAAGCACGCGGTAAATAGCATTGGGGAGATTGTGTCCCCCTGCCTTACACCCTTCTTGGTTGGTATTCTGTTGCTTTCTTTATGAAGCGCTATGGTAGCAGTTGATGCCCTGTAGATTTCTTCCAGAATGTTTATATATACTTAATCTACGCCCTGATTCCGCAGTGTCTGCATGATGGCTGATATTTCTACTGAATCAAACGCGTTCTCGTAATCTATGAAGGCTATGTATAGTGGTTGGTTATACTTTGAGCATTTCTCTATTACCTGATTGATAGTATAAATGTGGTCAATTGTTGAGTAGCCTGTTCGAAATCCTGCTTGTTCCTTTGGTTGATTGAATTCTAATGTTTTCTTTACTCTGTTAGCAATTACCTTTGTAAAAAGCTTGTATATTACAGAGAGCAAGCTGATCGGCCTGTAATTCTTCAAGTCCTTGTTATCTCCTTTCTTATGTATTAAGATTATGTTTGCGTTCTTTCGAGACTCTGGTACTCTTCCCGTCAGGAGACACCTCGTAAACAGGGTGGCTAGTTTTTCTAACACCATCTGTCCTCCCCCTTTCAGCAGATCAGATGTTACCTGATCCTCACCAGCAGCTTTGCCTCTTTGCATGCTCTCCAAAGCTTTTCTGACTTCTTCTGTCAATACTGGTGGGGTGTCATCTGGGTTACTGCTAGTTCTTATAGTATTAAGGTCGTGGTTCTCTCGGCTACTGTACAGATCTCTGTAAAATTCCTCCGCTGTTTTAACTATTTTATCCATATTGCTAGTTATTTTGCCCTGTTTGTCCCTTAGTGCATACATCCGACTTTTGCCTATCTCAAGTTTCCTTTTCACTGCCTTGACGCTTCCTCCGTTTTCCAGAGCGTCTTCAATTCTCTCTATGTTATACCTTCTTACATCGCATAGCTTACGTCTATTAATCAACTTCGAAAGCTCTACCAGTTCTATTTTTTCTGTTGTACTTGACACTTTCATGATTTGACGCTTCATAATTAGGTTCTTCGTTTACTGGGAAAGCTTGCCAGTGTCCTGTCTAACTACCCTGCCACCAACTACCACTGCACACTCCATAATGAAACTCGTCAGATTATCATTCATTGTATCTACGCTAAGGTTGGTTTCCTCACTAAGAGCCGAGTACCTCTTCTGCAGCGACACTCTGAATTCCTATACTTTCCCTCTCAGTGCTAGCTCATTTATTGGCTTCTTCCGTATCAGTTTCTGTCGTTCCTTCTTCAAGTCTAGGTGAATTCGAGACCGTACCATTCTATGGCCACTGCATCGTACCTTGCCAACCACTTCCACATCCTGCACGATGCCTGGGTGGGCACTCATTATAAAGTCTATTTCGTCCTTATTTTCGCCGCTAGGGCTCCACTTGCGGTTTTCTCGTTTTCGGTAGAAGGTATTCAAAATCCGTAAATAATTGCGTTCTGCGAATTCTAGTAGTAGCTCTCCTCTGGCGTTTCAAGTACCGATGCCGTAATCTCCTACTGCCTAGTCTCCAGCCTGCTTCTTTCCTATCTTTGCATTAATGTCGCCCATCACTATAGTATACTGTGTTTTTACCTTACTCATTGCCGATTCCAAGTCTTCATAGAAGCTTTCAACTGAAGCGTAATCATGGCTGGATGTAGGCGCGTAAGCCTGTACTACCTTCATCTTGTATTTTTTATTCAGTTTAATTACGATACCTACCACCCTTTCATTAATGCTATAGTATTCCTCTATGTTGCCAGCTATGTTTCTGTGAATTAGGAACCCCACTCCATGTGCACTTGCGGTTTTCTCGTTTTCGGTAGAAGGTATTCAAATCCGTAAATTATTGCGTTCAAGAATTACACTGCCGAGTAAATGTGGCTCTGCTGAACCATCTTCACGACGGAGCCATTTAGTCTGTCTCCTGATTGAGATTACACCGCTGTATCTTAAATATTCAAGGAGTTGATCTTCACTCTATTGCACTGGTACTTGTTTAATCTTTCCTAGGTTCCTCACGTACGACTGCGGTATATACGGTGCCACTTTAAGACCAGCAACATGTGTTAACTCAAGAAGTCTGGAGGATGCAGTAACTGTAGAGACACTTACGGAGAATTTGCCATCTCTGTTGACACGGAATGACTCCACTTTCTTTTTAGCAGCAGATACTACTTCACTGGCCAGTTTGTTCGGATTGACTTTCCAGAACGAGCCGCTAGGGTCTGTCAGCTTGAAAATTACGGGTATCCCCGCTGGTCAGGCTTTCTTGTACGTGACTATTGCGAAAGGCCTGTCTTCTGCTTCTACATCACCGTTCATTTCAATGGAGTCGATGATTGTCATCGCTGCAATCCTCTTGATTATCAGTTCGTGCCTTCTTCGAAGTAACACCTCGTCGTCGTCATTGGGTGTCGTCGAGGGGCCGTCGCAGTCCTCCTCGGGTCCACGAAACACGGTATTATCTTGCTGTTTGGAAGCATTCATCACTTCGTCTTCATCTGATGGGCGCCGAGAAGAATGACCGCCACCAGTAGCCGAAGCTTTCGGACGTCGTGGCAGCCTAACATAAGACTTCAGCGCCTTTGAGACGTGGCGCCTGGTGCACCGCTAAGGTGGTTGCCGAATCTTAGCAGTCAAATGCAGAAGACGAGGAAGAAAACTTACAAAATTGGCGAAAAAACAGCAGCGCTAGAAAACTCACGCCCAGTGATTTTTCGCTTCTTCTTTGTTCTCAGTGTTTGAACTAAGTGTTAATAAACGCTGTGAAGTTGAGGGACCTTCATCTGACAACGGATAGCCACAACTGTCACAATGGGTAGTCACAACAGTGACACTAGGCGCACTGACGTTTTCTGCGTGTTAAATATCCCCCTAACAGAACGGACGGCCTATAGACGTGCAGGCTGGTATCGGTTTAGTCAGCACATTACGGAATGGCGGCTTGATTTCGTTTGGATCTCCGGAGTGTTACCTCTTCAAGAATACAAATTTTAGCAGCGCATCTGTTTGGGCTTTTCTTTTCGCAGTTTTGTATGAGCACAAAATTATCATCATGAACGGCCGCCAAGGCACAGCTGTGGCTAGCGCCTACGACGCAATAAGTCAGCCGATGCGTGTTGTTGTTTTTCTATAAATAATGCCTAGAAAATGAGCCCCTGGCTTATTAGAACATTTGTAATCATAATTGCCCACGATAAAACTCTGCTACTTAAAAACACGCTAATACTCTAGGTGTACCACAGGAGTCGCTATTAGTTTGCGCCAATGGTACAGCGTCCCTCCTTTTTAAAGTCATTTAGACATTTTCTTTGTGTACGTGCTGTAAAAATACGAACAGAAATGAACAGGGCGGGAACAGCATTGCTGTCATATTACTCGTAGTTTACCACAATTCATGGCAATAAAATTCATCAGTCAGTTGTGGCTAGAGGCCGGGTTTATAAGCACTGAAAAACCGAGTTTTATGTGCCAAATCTATGTGGGCAAAACACTGTTTTAGGCTCCGAAAACATAAATTTAATCGAAATAAATTTCTACAAAGCTCACATTTTTGTATTATTACGTGTGGGATCTGTGTCTACGACAGGAAAGCAAACAGAAATGCTTGTGTTCATAGTGGTACAAAGGCGCCAATGCTTTAGCATAGCCACGCAATTGACTAGAAGACTGCATGCACTGGGCGTTCCCAAACTCATCTGCCAAAATTTGCAGTGTTAAACACCCGTGCAGAGATGAAATGTCAGACAGGTCTATTTGATCCTCATTTCATGGGCGCGTGACCAACATAGTAAAGGTGACGTATAAGACATGGAAATTTCCTGCTTACGTAAAACTATTGCGCGACACAGCGAGAATTATTCGAGGCGACATTTGTAATTTGTTCAATTTGTTGCCTGAATTGAAATATGAAGGTTGACAGAAACAATAAAGCATACGAACGGAATCTACACTCGTTGTTTTATTATTATTGTTTGGCTTTGTATTGAGGGAGATGCGAGACTAAGCTGTCTATAATTGTTGGCGTTGGTGTTTTTGCATTTTTTGCATCGTGCCATTGGCAGCATTAACAAGGCTAGACGTGTTTTTGGTGTATGCTCCCTTAGAGTAGTTCCAGCGGTGCGACGCTATGTATTGAAGTAGGATATATGATTCATGCCAGCCTTTCCAAACGTGTGCGCATAGAGTGATCCATCCCACAGAAACAGGCATTACAATGCAGAGAACAGCGAAAAGACACAACACCGCTTGTGTGCATGGCTTGGCGTTGGCATGCCATTCGTATGTAAGCTTTCGTGCGCATGACGTATTGATGCGTCTTCATCATGTGTTCTACCGGCTTCGAGTTGTTCCAATATTAAAAAGGCTAGCAAAGGGATTTGTCTTGCGAGGTCTACACCGGGCAAGTGGCAAACGTTTCAAGCTCACTTTCTGGCATCATGCCTTCGCTGCTTCTAATAAACCCATTTAAAATTCTAGTCGTGCGAAACAGTTCATTTGGCAATTTGCTAACTTGCATAGTCTTAGTAGTGTTTCTCATGTGGCCTAGTCAAGCACTGTTTAGGGAAGTAAATAACTTACTAGAGCGCCTTATCAATCGTTCCCGCACAAATAAAAGCGCTGAACTCGTATCGTGTTTACGACCTTTTTTAAGTCACCAGGCTAGTTCCTACATTTCTCTTGCGGTATCGACGTATCTGTGGCAACTTCAAAGTTATATCAGAAACCGGTGTGTAGTAAGATGAACCGAAATAGCTGGGAAGAGGCTTAGGCACAGGTGCAGAGCTAATAGAATTTCAATCTCGGAAGCTGCAGCATGGGTACTGGCTTTAATTGTTTGTAGTTTTCTTCTTCATTCTCTGCATTCAATCTTTTACTTTGACTGTTACGAAGCATAGGAACTGAATACTACGGTACTACACGGAACGTGACTCCCAACTATATAAATCGATGAATAATAAAGAATAAAGTTACAAGTATTCCAGTCTTGGAAGTCATGTTTGCCATCACACGTGCAGAGCATCTAGTTTGTTAACGTCAAGTACACTGTATCCTTGGTCCAATGAGTTAGCCGAAAGTGTGTACAATTCGGAGAACAAATATGCAAGAATACCACGGAAACAACCGAATACTTTTGGCTTTGTGTGCTTAAAAACAGATCAAGCTTATTGAAAGATCGCTGGCAGCCAGGTGAGCATCTGCAAGCAGGTGCGTGCGTTCCCTTTTCCTGTGACCTCACACGCCAGGCTTTAACATAGGTCAAGCAACAGGAGCACAAAAGACATGCCAACCAATATCTGGCCCTTCGTAGAATCACAGACGTCGCGCGCATCGAAGATATGTCACTGGATTGCAAAGTCAAGGCAAAGGCAATCACCGGTCCCCTCACCTAATACGTAGGAACCGACAACTGCAAGACTGCGTTGCCATCGCCAGCATTTACTGGCTGGGAAGGAGCTATTCAACACTGACGTCTGGGCCAGCGATGAATGTGGCAAGGACAACATTTCAGCCCAGGAACCTGAAGCCATCATTTCATCATCGTCACCAAGGAGCTTAACCATCCTGAGGGGAGCAATCGGAACAGTGCGGCAATCACGCCACCCGTCCACGACGGCAATCGCTTTCGACACGCAGAACTTTAAACAGACAAGTCGTACTAAAAAAAGTTAACACGAAAACTCATGAAGAAGGGGGATGTGTATTGTATTGTGATCAGCATGCACTTGTAATAGATAGCTCCGTCGAACGTCTGACGTGAGGACTGTTATTTTTTCGCCACTTAACCTTCTTGCTCAAAGTGCCTTTTAATACTCTCATTGAATCAACAGTGAACGTAATGCTTCTTTGAGGCTGGTGAGCGTCAAATTGTTTGACAATATTTGGAACACGTGCAGTCGAGTGCGATTTGATTGTTATCGTCCGAGCATTGATCAAGAATGACAACAGCACCACATCCCAGAATACCCTGTGGAGGAGAGGGTGTTGCCACACAAACTTCACTCACTTTTCTTGCTGCTCCTTAAGCTGTAATTATTTGCGTCTGTAGAAGCTGTTTAAACTAAGCAGTGCTAAACACCAACTTTAAAACATATTTCCCAGGAATTCCGAAATCACTCGCTCTTATGAGAGCCCGGAAAAATACAACTACTCACAATGAATTGAAGCCTTATACTAGAAACAAAGGGTGTAGAGTTCGTAGTAAGGCCGATTGTTGCTTGTAACAACTAACAAGAGAGAAAAGAATGTGCCCTCTTGATTTCCACTGTCCCCAAATGTGCCGCTAGGCCCCTGGACCATTAGGCATGTCGACGCTCGCACGATAACCTTCATATCACACGCGACTGCACCACCTAAATTACCATTTCTAATACTAACTTCGTCTACACATTTGCAGAGCAGAAACACTTAAGTGATAAACACCTCCAGAACTACAGTAATACAAAACACTTGATTTTGTTTTAACTAAAAACAAATAGGTTTGTTGTATTGACCGCCGGCGTCGTGAACTGCTGCAGTCTCGATAATAATATATCCGGAAGGAAATGTTTCCAGTTTTGCATCATTAGGCACTATCCCCACAACGGCTGTTTGTTGAAATGCGTATATCGGACGCATGAACGTCATTTTAAACCATTCAATGCTGAAATATTTCTTCGTCAGTTCCACCAACTCCTTTGAAGGTTGAATTCCTGAAAGTCTGATTTGTTTTCACGTATTTCTATCAGATTCTTAGAGATGACAGGAAATAACAGGTGATATACATACTGTTTAAGCAGAAATATAAGAAGAATAGCTGTGCGAATAAACATACTTAAGATAAGTACACATCGGCTAAAACTAATAGCAACGTGTGGAGAGTAAAATATTATTCCTTTTGCTTAATCATTTACACTAACGGCAATTTTTTTTCGCTTTGGTGAAGTAGAGGAATTGTGTTCATTTATGTTCTTCGCTTTTTATTTCTCTTTAACCAAAGAGGAGGAGACAGTGAAAGAGAGAAAGAAAGGCCAAGAATCAAATTGATCACTGTACGGATGAACTGGCATCGCGGGACCGCGTGAAACAAATTGCCGTAAAAAACGGTCACTGAATTTTCATTGCGTTGTGATCAACAGTAAAAAGCTCAACCACACGCCCAATGCGTATAAGCTTTGTGACAGCGCAAGCTCGTCTCACTGAGAAGCAATCTTTACGAGTTGGCTGCACGTAGACAAAAAAATGTGTCTCCCCCACCAGTCGTTCATCACCGTTACTCAAGTGACCTTTCTGTTTTTTTTTTATCTTCATCGTCAGCCTCATTCTCTTTTTCTCGTCAGTTCAGGGTATTTGACCGAAAACATGTTTTTATGCAAGCTACCAATCAGCATTATTGTTTTCGTGAATCGGGCAGGTCGACGCTTGACATCTATTTCAAATTACCATTTTCGCTGACTTCCTCAAAATGGTTTTCCAATGCACCAAGTGTAAATCTGAAGGCGTGCCTTCCCCGTATATTGTTTTGCGTGTTCTCGTAGAATTTACAAATAAGCTATCATGTGATGAGAAAGTTCCGGTTTTGCGATGCTGTCTCTCACATGAGAATTCTTGAAAGTTCGGTGTATTTGTGGAAATTAATTAAGGTCGCAGTGATTTCTTATTTGGTTATCGTGAATTCACACAAACACGCCTCTGTTGACATAGCTTGGTTTCAAATTAAAGTTTAAGTAAAATATTATTCTACATTGCTTCCCTAAGGTGCTTTGTATGCAGTTTCGTACCATTGTGTCGGCTCCCACCTTCATCTAATAAATCTCATATAAGCAAAGTACATAATTGATGTCTTACAAGTGTGTCCGTCATGTACATATTCACTCTTTCTGCTTCGTCAAACGTGTGAGGTTTACATGCACCTGACAAGAACTAATTAAAACAAGTGACTCCAGATTCTTCTCTCAGATGCTATGCGTTTGTTTGTTTCGTGTGTTGAATTGCGGTGTAAACTGAAGCAAAATAGTATGTGCAAACTGAAATCACGCTCTACAAATTATGTCAGAGATTCAGAGATAGTTTGTAAGTGTCGCTACAGACTTGCACCTTCTGTGTGAGTGCACCCATTTCGACGCGCAAAGACAAGAACTCACTGCAGCTCTGAATAGACTGGACGATCGGCCTTTGTCGGAACAAAGGATTTTGGGTTATTGGCCGAGCCCATCTTCAGCCCAGAAGGCTTTGAAAGCTTTGCTGCGCTTTTTGTGGACAGCTAGCCTCACAGACATACTTTACTGTCTTATACTCTTTGATGTTGCCTTTCCTCTGTGGCATTTTTTATGTAATTTCTCTCTCTCCTCGCGACATTTCTTTTTTAACGTCTTTCGTTTGCCTCACCCCTTTTCCCAGCACAGGGTAGCCAGCCATTCTAACAACTGGCTAACTTCCCTGTCTTTCCGCCTAAACTTTCTTCCTCAGTTTGCAGAAAAGGGGCTGCTGATCTACTTTGCAACCGAAGGTCACGCTTTAAACGATAACGTGTGAGGAAGAAAAATGGACAACAGAAGATATAACAGTACAGCCTATACATGGGTGCCCGAAGAAGCCGATTTAAACAGTCACTGATGTGCAAACACATTTATCATATTAATCCTAAATAGCACTTACGTCTATGCTTAGAGCGTATGGCTTCAATCATAAGGTACTCTGCTAGTGGGAGCTACAGTTTGCAACCACCGCTTTGCAGTGAAACTTCAGACATTTCTCTGAATCGGCCGTAGTGCAATGCGAGGAGTAACTGCAAAGAAGTGCAAGCTGAATGATTCTGGCGAACCAGAAACGAAGCACAAGCGCGAGTGATTACTTCGAAACAGCTGTGGCGTTTCGCGGGAGACATCTATTGAAGAAGCTTCATCATCCGGAAGTAAAAGAAAGGACTCTGTTCAACGCTGTTTTAACATCTCTCTGTTGGTGTATTTTTTTTCGTAAGAGGAGTGACAGCGTATGAGTAATACACAGTAACAACAGGAACAGACGCAGGGCTTTGAATACGCACTGTCTAGACTGCTAAACCATAGTCACAACGTTTGCATCGTGCCTAAGGCTTTTGAAATACCATTCCTGAAACCTCCTACATCTTTTTCATGAACAAATGTTTAGTCCGACAGAATATCGTGGTTTAGCGGTCCGCGTAGCCTTAGCGGAATTGAAACAACTCGCGTCTGAAGGACTCATCATGTAAGCACTCTCCAACGCTGCGTTTAGTGCGCTAAGCCAGATCCTTCCATTACCTGGCAATTGAGCGCCTTTATCGGCTGCATTCGCAAAAATACACCTTGATGTGCCTATTTTGCTGGCCGCTGCTTCTTGCGTGTTTTCTGTGGAAGCGTTTAAAAGACATGCTCGGACGATGCTGTATAGTAACGGAAAGGTGCCTGTGATCATGCCACCAGTGCCCAAACTCGGGCACCCATGTGCTTGTGTGTATGTGCTGGCATGATTAGGTGGGTCTTTCTTTGCACCACTGGTGCACCACACTCCAGAAATGCGACACGCTTCGCAGCCTTTAGTTGCACGGCACATCTCGAACACTCCGAATACTTGAAAGAGACACCTGGTGACCCATTTCAGCGAGAGTTTGGTAGAGGGACAGCAAACAATAACAGCGACTAGATTGTGAATAATTGATGCTTTTCAGAATTCTTCGTTAAATTCAGTCACAAACAAGACAAAGAGGTTTTTTGTAAAGTGATAGGCGAGCTTAGAAATGCCAGTGTCGATTTGATTATTGGAAAAGCAGCTGACAAAAGTGCTGTAGCAGTCGATTTCATCAAATATCAAGGAGATATCACATACAAAAAACTTTTGGCAGTGCGCCTTCTATGCCACATAACAAGAAACAACAACCTGGCAGTCAGCTGCATAACGTGTATGTTACTTAATCGAGTTGATCTGCGGAATATGTAGTGGCACTTAAGTGCTAGCTAGCCTTGGCGTCTTCCTCACACACTCGTCGCGCAGGATGGTCGTGGCAGTATTTGCAGGGCGAAAATTGAAGCACTGCTCAGGGAACTTTACTTCGAAATCAAAACTTTTACGTACACAAGCCACAAGCGCTGATGAGTTCTCTGATTTGACTACACATGCTGACAATTAAATAATGTTACGCGCAAAGGAAACTGAGACTTGTAGGTCACGAAGGTGAGCTCAAGAATGGCCAAAAGGTTGATTGCCACAGCGTCGCCGTCTGCTCTCTGGCTGCCGCTCGGGAAGCCAGCACGATCAATAGGTGCAAGATTTCTCTCTTCTCAAACGAAGTCCACCGGGCGAGTTAGGTGATTCGGCTTAGCGTGACAATCTCCAAGCGAGCAACAAAACAACCTTGGTTTTTAATGTGCTCACTTAATAATTAGCTGTGATGATGAGCTATCAAACTATCAGCCGAGAGGTGAGCTATTGTGTATGTGACCTCATTGAGCTTTTTAAAACCAACAAATCTCCGGCAAGAACTTCTGACATAGCTCGCACTTTCACAGCGGGGTCCCTAACCACACTAGTTCAATGGAACGATGAGTAACACGATGGTGGCAACTGTCGTATCGCAGTTTCATCCATCTTTTGACGCCAAAATCTGTAAACGAGAAATGCTACGCGCCTTTTCGGCAGGCCAGAGGATTTCGGTGATAGTGAAGTCACCGTGAGCAGAAAAACACAAAACTGTGTTAAAAGTGTGCCGCGGCGGAGGTGCTAGAACGAAGGACTACAGCCAGTGGTATCATGCTTAGCATTGTTGAACGCACACGTCATGAAAGGAAGTACGTCACCACAGTTCTTATGGTAGGATGAAACATACATAAAGAGCACGTTTAGAGTTCTTTGCTTGGTGTGCTCCGTGAGTTTGTTTTGTTTTCGGATGATATGGTGTCGAATGACGCAGGTGGAAGTCACACAAACGCAACAGCTTTTCTATGATATCCCCCGTAAATTATCGTCCACTGTCGCTGACAATCACGTGAGGTAGACCATGTCGGAGATTGACGTCCTGAAGGCGGAACGCTGAGACGTCACTGGTCGTTGTGGAAAGCAAGACTGCGGTCTCACTATAGCGATCAATTACACTCTTTGTATACCTATTAACGTTATGATCATTGTATGCTACTTATAATAGGTTTACAATTTCATAGTGCTAGGTCCAGAACGTTTTAAATGCGTGTGGCAATGCGTGGTGAGCTGCTGACCCATAATGATATAGATCATCAAGTCAGAGTTCAGCAACCTTCTTCAAACGGGGCTGCACTATGCGGCAGGGGCACAATGCCACCTGCTTCCCTTATGTCTCTGTTGTCAGTTCATATCTGGAGGCTGATGTAGCAGACTTGGCCTCAGGTGAGCATAGACAAAAATAAGAAAAGATTTCGTCCGTTTGGTATGTAAACTGACGTTAGTGAATTGCAACCTTGTGACAAGTGCTCTGAAAATAAATATGATTTTTATTAACGTTGTAATCATTACTGTGAATGCGCAGATTTTTTTTGAACGTGCAAATAACCCCGCTTTCTTTCTATCTCCCACCAAGATAATTATTTTTCACCACTATTTCAACTTCGGACCACTCAGTCATCTGCCTCAAAAGGTTGTTCAATGCTGGCCTAAGCAGTTTAGGGCATTCCAAGTGACACAGCAAGAAGATCACGTTGCTTTGTGACAAGCCATGAACAACTATTTTTAGATAAGTTGTTCTTCACTATAAGACACTTTTTAAGTATCATTTCTCTTGTTTTTTTTTATTTTATGCAGACCTTGTCAACTACTCATTTATACTGTAACACAAACATTGGAGGCAACACAGAGTTTCGAAAGTTGGGCCCCAAAAAAGCTCAAGTACTCAGTCATTTTGCGAGCTGCTTGGGCTCACATTCAAAATCCTAGGTCCAAACATCGAAAACTCTGAGAACCCCTAAGTTTTGAAAATTGCGCTGGTTGGTTCGTTGTATTTGAACATTTGTAGCGCATTGCGAGAGTGAAGAAACTGCTTCGCAGACCGACACAAGAGGAGAGAACCCCTGAAGCATCTTAGATTGTCAGTGACCTACCAGGGGGGGGGGGGGAGTGGCGAAGGCACTTGGCTACTGACGCGTAGGTCGTGGGATAGAGCCTGGCCATGGCGACCGCATTTTTCATGGAGGCAAAAGTACATGAGGTCTATATGCTTAGACTTAGCTCCACGTTAAAAAAACCCCAGTTGATCGAAATTTTTGAAGCCCTCCACTGCAATGTTTCTCATAATTATATGGCGGTTTTGAGGCGTTAAGCACCAAGAAATACTGTTATCTATATTCAGTGAAATGACACCCATGCAGTATGGGCTATGTAGGCGTAAGAACCACGTGTCGATCAGTTTTAGTTTCGCTAAGCGTGGCGCCCCGTGCGTTTGACCCAACAGCGCCGGCTTTGGACGCAATTGTCAAGCTGTGCTGATCCATCGAAAGGAAGGTCACCCTACTTAATGCGTCTTGGAAACCTAACGCCTTTTTTGTTCGTCAATTATCAAACTCTCTAGGAACTACTGGAATACCGTCTTCATTGTTATTTTGTTTGTGCAAGAGGAAAGTAGTTTGCATTATGAACTGTACCAGTTGCGCAAATTCGTTTGATGCCATAGTTGAATTTCACCACTCGTAGCGATGGAAGTGTGCAAAAGTTCGCAGAATAACGAGATGCAGAGTTAGGGCGTAATTTCTTGCAATACGACTTACCCCTCTTACCTCGACTAATACGCCGCACAATCGTCGACGAAATTGTTCCCACCAGGGAAAACGGAATTACATCCTTTCTGCATGCCATTAGCATTCAATTTAAAATTCTGGGTGCAACACTTGGCAGGCATCTTTAATTAAAGCCACTGGTAGAGCATGTGTTGGCGAATGCGAAATGTTCATAGTGTAGCCTGAACTTGCAGTTTCTCTTTTTTCATGGGTTTACACACAAATTTCTATATGGGTACAGCAGTCGATGGGTTCACTTTTTTGCGTTGCGCTTGCTTCCTTTAACTTTTTCACACTTTTGATCGGGTGGCACAATTGCATCTGCTAATACTTACGAGCAGCCAGCGCCAAATTCCCATTTTCGTCTTTTCGAGTGAAAGCCAAACGACCGCATGTTTTCTCTTTTAACGAATTACTCCTTATGGAGGTGTGTAAAAATTTACCTTCCATAAAAAAGTCGTTGTAGAGGCACTGGCAATTATTGCGCCAGAAAAACTGGCAATCACGCTTACAGTCATTTCAAAAAGTGTGTGCACTTTATGGCGTTACACACCTTTTTCTCCCTCTTTGGGCCTTAGCAAGAACGTATTACGATGGTGATTACTAAGACGGTAAAAAAATGTCGAAGCAAATGCTAAATACTCTTCTGCATTAGAATACGGGAAAATTGAAGTCACTCATATTATTAGGAGAACATCCATTTTTGTAGAAAATATAAGGGCAGTGGCGGTAAACAATATGAACCACCGTAACAAACACAAGTATAATTTCCGTGAGGTCCCATGCCGACATGCAGGCTTACGGCGTGGGTGGGCTCGTGAGTTGCGAGTCATTGCAGCCAATAAATATTGGTATGAATATCTACGATTTCAAGTGATTCTGAAATGCTCGCAACTACCACGAACGAACATAAAACACACAGGAAATACAAGAGATATATTCGAGGTATATTTAGAGATATAATCGAGATATATTTGCCCTGTGGTACGATATTCAATATTCATGGAAGAGGAAATAGAGAAATACTCTGATGTCAAATAGATAAATGAAACCTTGTGGGAGGACTTACAAGTCTGCAATGTCTTCATTATTGATAACACAAGTTGGCGCTAAGTAGGAAACTTCGTGAATATGGGTGAGCGATCCTTCGTCGTTGGCTGAAAAAAAACACAATGTGGTGTTCTTGCCGTTGCTTGAAAGAAACAGAAACGAAAAAATTTTCCCATGATTAAGAAACTTATCGTTATTTCTGTTCACACAAAAACAGACACTACACTTAGTTCTTATTTTCAATATGTTTTACAAGGTAAACGCTTTTCGACTTGTTTTACAAGGTAAGCACTTTTCAATATATCACATAGATATAGTTTACTACCCAAACTCAAAACACCTGCTTGCGTTTGCGAGAATGATTTTGACGGGAAATGTAGTTGTTGACAGGAATATTTGACAGGAAGATGACAAGTAGATTTTGACAGAAAATGCGCAAAAACTGAAGGATGGGCTGATGACTTACCTCATCAACAGGTATGTAGAGCATAGTGCCTATTGGTAATTATTATTCTCAGCAAACATTCTCTTTAAAGCTATTTACAGCCTCTCGATATCATCTTTTCAAAATATCGCGAAAGATTAGTTGCTTTTGTAGTGATGTAATAGCTTGCCGCCGCAGTGGCCTTGTGTTTAAAGTACTACGCTGCTGACCCGCAGATTGCGAGATCGAATCCTGGCTGCGGTAGCTGCATTTTTGATGAAGGCGAAAAAGCTGTAGACCCGTTGGCTCAGATTTGGGTGCACGTTAAATAACCCCAGGTTGTCGATATTTCCGGAGTCCTCCACTACGGCGTCTGCCATTATCATATGGTTGTTTTGGGGCGGTAAACCCCGCGAATGAATCAATCAACTTGTAGCACTTTAACTAAAAAAAGTGCCACAACGACGGAACTGAAGAGTCACACACCCGAAGGCTGATCTCACAACTGATATTAATTGGCGCAGTGCATGAAATATATAGCATAGTACGAGTATAGCCAACTGTTAAACAGTCCTGTGCACTTCTGCTTGGTTCTGTTAAGTGGCTGGAAATGCACATGCAGCGCAATAGAAGTAGTGAGAATGTGTAAAATAAACCGACAACAAATTGTTCCTTATTGTTCCTTATTTTTATTTATTCTTCCTTTCATTGATGTAAGCTGGTTTGCACTTGCTTGTCTTCCTCCTGAGGCAAAGCACATAAATTGTGTTCTGGCTGCCGCTCACAATCCCCGCTTCATTCTTAGTCCTCTATTCTCAGTCTGGATGCGGAAAATTGCCCACCTTTACAGTCGAGCTGTTATTATCACGACGGCATTTTCTTGCCGGCTGCCCATTGCCGCAAGATGATCCACACAAAGTATGCCTACATTCAAGGATTTTTTTCAGTTTTACGGAGCTTGCATACCGAAAATAAAATATGAGTATTGATCGTCGTATTCAGGAATAATATTGAAGTTTACCACGCGTGGCAGAAGGCCTCTGAAGCAAGAATAAAATTTCAAACTACGCTGGATTGAAAAGTGACTATAATTTTATTCTAATAATTTACAAATCATAAGTCAATACTCTCAAAACGTGAGAGTGGAAGACTTCGTGATTTGTGGCTCGAAAGCAGTGCGCGAACGTTTACAACTGTAACTATGGAAGAGTGAACACTTCAAAACACATTTTTCGTCAGCGCTAGAACGGTTGCTCTCCCAACCAATTTTTTTCAGTACATTTGGATAACCCTACGCTAAATTCACACCACAAGTTTCACATAAAATTCAATAAGAATGTAGTTCATGAAGTGTAAAGCAATGGGAAGAAAAAAAGATTGCTACACGAAAACAGGTTAGTTCAGCAAGACCTACGGTTAACAGCAGAAATAGGTTGCTTGACAGGGTAGTTTCGTATCAGAAGATCATCTTAAAGATGCGTTGTTGATTTGTCAATTGTGAGATTATATATAAATTAGACTCAACGTATTGCCAATCTTTTATGCTCTATTATTCTTTCTTCCTTACTTGCTCTGGTCAAATCTTCACCATGCCTAAAGTTCTCTGCATGGGCACTAAAATGAAATCCTGTCGTGGCCGAGTTCGAGTCACGACGTTTGCTTTTCGGTAAAGGAAGGGGCTGACCCCAAGCATACAATATGCCATAGTCTCTTGCGCTTACTACCACTTAAGCTTCCCTGGACGATCGGTTATTCTGCTTCCTCCTTATATAAAAAGAAGGCTGACCTGGTATTAGCAAAACGTAAAGTCAGGACACTTTCTTTGTGCAAACGCTAACATGCACGTGATCTCGAATACGACGGGAGTTTTCACTGTTTAATAGTTTACGTTATTAATAATACGACTGCTCAAAATATTGACAATATATACTAAAGACAGCTTTTATAATCCTAATAAAAGAGCTAAACTGCCTTTCTTTCAGCCCGTTGCAAAGACTATCCGACGTGGCTTCTATATCGTATTTGAGAGGCTACTTACGGCTGGGTGGCAGAAGTAGTGTTTCGTTTACTTGAAGATTTTCATCTATCCAAACTTTCCATACGCCGTATTTTGCAGTAGACTAAGTGTTTACTTTGTCAATTAGGCAAGGAAGGCTTATCATTATCTCATTATACCTGGCACATAAGATTAATCTGGCTTGGTGTATCAGTGTTTAGGAACTAGGCAGCGCACCCCATAGTGGCGGATACGATGCCAGCCGCAGCGTTTGCATTGCTAAGGAGGTGGAATCGTTGAGGCCCGTGTACTGTGTGATGTTCAGTTCACATTAAAGAACATCTGATGTTCTAAACTTTAGGAGCCCTCCACTACGTCGTCCCCCATAGTCATACTGTGGATCTGGGACCTAAAACGTCACGTTACAAATGTACTAACATGAGAGCCACCAAAGAGAAAATCTGCAGTGCAGTGCATAAGAGTTACCTTACCGTCACACTCAGCGTATCGCTTCGATTGGGAATTAAAGTGATAGCATTGACAGAACCTTGTGCAGTGTAAGTAAGCTTAAGTATGATTTTCTACTAGTCTGGTATCGCTGAAGCACTGTGCCTCAGGTTGGCGAAAAGCTTTCACCAGCGAAAGTCATCTATTATGAGACCAGTACAGGGGTGCGCTTCATTGAGCGCTGTTACGACCGGCCCTAGGGAACCAAGCAGGAGGAGTTTGGGGGAGAACCGGTTCTTGACCGACTGTGTCGTCCACCCCCACCTCCCCATTCAGGCTCCCCCTCTCGCCGGGAGAACTCCGGAATCAGTGGTGCGATCGTGACCATGTTTGGCAACATTTTAGGGCGCCGTGACCATATATGGACCTCGTGTTAGGTTGTGCCACTCCATGTGTTGTGAGGTGTGTTTCCCCCTCTCTCGTGGCCGAGGTGCTGGAGCCACCGTATTGGCTGACGATGCGGACAGTGCGCCCAGTGTCGGCAACGCGGCGCTATAAAATGCCGAAGACGTTTTGTATCTCTCACTCTTCTCTCTTTGGATCAGTTGATCACTTCTCCACATGTAAATAAATCTCTGTCGTTTGTTCGGGCGCTTCTTTCTCGCTGAATTGTTGGACGATGGATCCTGCGACAGGGCCAGCTACCGAAAACGAGACCGGCAGGACCCGGAGTCACATCAACTGGATGGCAGCGGCGGGATGCCAATAACTCCGAAAGCGACCACTGGACGGAGTGAGCCCGAAGTTCAACAACGGGACGACAGGAGAAGGATGACACGAGCTCATCGACTTCCAAAGGGAATCGAACGGCACTTCTGAGAGGCACGACGCCGGAGACATGACTGCGAACTGGGTGAGTGCCGGCTTTCTCTGTTAAATTTTACCAGGCATTTACTCTATGTGTTAAGTAAAAGCTGGTAGAGAGGGGCTTTCTTCGTCATTGGGTTAACAGGTAACTTGTGTCAGGCAGAAATTGTGTGATAGCTTGGTTAAGCTCTTTCTGTCAGTGGCGTCAAGGTTAACAGTGGCAGGGCAGGATTCTGTATAAGAGCTTTTTGAAGCTTTATTTGTAGACTAAGTTAACGGAAAACTTGAGGCAAGGCAGGAACCAAGAGCTGTCGTTGCCGTCAAGGTTAATTAGTTGCAGGATAGGAATCTTTGTGGAACAGAGACAGCGGTACTGGAGGCAGCCATGAATCTGAAATCCCTGCGAAAGTCCATGTTGTTGCTACTTGCAAGGGAGTTGAATCTGGAGGTGTCGGACTCTCAAAGAAAGCCAGAGCTGATAGAGGCGATTCTCGCATTGGGGGCGGAGGATGACGCGCTGTCAGAATGTGTCGAGGAGATTCAGGAGAGGCAAGCGGCAGAGGCCGAAAGAAAGGCGGCCGCGGCCGAGGCCGAAGGAAAGGCGGCCGAGGCCGAAAGGAAAGCGGCAGAAGCCGAAGCAGATAAAAGGCGAAAGCACGAGCTTGAAATGAAGCGCCTCGAGCTAGAGATTAGCCATAATAGTGGAGCAGGAGGCAGCGAGACATCCGGTACCGCAGAGCGGGTCACGTTCAAAATGACGGACCTAATGAGATCGTACAAGCTAGGGGAGGACATTGGGCTGTTTCTCGTCAACTTTGAGAGAACTTGTGAAAGGCAAGGTTTCAGCCAGGATACGTGCCCTCAACGCTTGTTGTCCCTACTTCCGGGGGAGGCCTCAGAAGTAATCGCGCGCCTCACGAAAGAGGAGGCTGACGAGTACAGTGAGGTAAAGTCGAGCCTTCTCAAGAAATACAGGTTGTCAGCGGAAGGTTTCAGACAAAAATTTCGCAATGCCGTAAAAGAGAACAATGATTCATACCCGGAGTTTGCTTACAAGTTAATGTCCAACATGGGGGAGTGGCTCAAAGAGGCAAAGGCGTATGGGAATCATGACAAGGTGCTCGAGTGTATCGGTCTGGAACAATTCTATCAAAGGTTACCAGAAAAGGGGAGGTTCTGGGTGCAGGATAGACCGGACGTGAACACCGTAACGAAAGCCGCAGAGCTCGCTGAAGAATTCGTTACGCGCCGCGCCCTCGGGGCAAACAGCGAGCCTAAAAGGGAAAAATTCCTACTACCGAATAAGGCACCGCTTAGAAAACAACCGACAAGTCTCGCACAAAAGGGTGAGGAAAACAATTAATCTAACCATGGGGCGTCGGCAGAGGCAAGCAAAAGGAAATTTGAGACGATAAAACCGGCTGCTTGTTTCAATTGCCACGAAACAGGGCACTTCGCGAAACACTGCCCGAAAGAAAAGGCGGCCTTTTTATCTATAAATGAAGCGGACGAGAACATGAAGTTGTTAGAGCCCTATATGTACGACCTTACCGTGAACGGCAAGCAGTGTCGGGTTCTTAGAGACTCCGCAGCCACTATGGACGTAGTTCATCCGTCTTTTGTTCAGTCCGGACAGTATTCAGGAGACTGTGCCTGGATTAGACAAGCCGTAGAAGCAAACAGTCAGTGCCTCCCCGTAGCTAAAGTTGTCCTAAAGGCGCATTTGGTACGTTGGAAACGGAAGCCGCGGTATCGCCATATATACCCCTCAGTATCCTTACTTATTTTCAAATAATTCAGATCAAATGCTGAAGGAGAAAGGCCTAACGTTGGGAGAAGGCATAGTGCAGGCACTGACTAGATCGAAGGCACGTGCGCTGGCTGCGAGAGCAACATTCACTGAGGCAAACAAGCCTCAAATCGACAACGGGCCTGGTTGCGAGTTGGACACCACGGTAACAAATCGACTTGTGCGAGAACAGGCTGCAGAAGCCGTAGTCGCGGAGGCAACCATTCCTAAAGGTGACGTTGTACCTCCTCCCGAATTGGAAGGGGTCAATTACGCCTCGTTGACCGAGCAAATAGAAAATGCCGTTGCTCCCAAGCCGATTCCTGGTAGTACAGAGGATAGCACAGAGGGTGACACATTCCAGGTACTAGGAACTACAAAAGAGTTGTGTGTCATGCCAACTTCGGATAATTTCAGTCGGCTGCTGCAGGTGAGCCCCGCTTCAATAATAACCGAACAAAAGGGGGACCCGACGCTTAAGCAATTCCAAGACAGTTCGAAAGAGGGAATCGCCAAACGAAATGTGAGGTTCCAAGAGAGGAGCGGCATACTCTATCGAAAATATCTAGATAGGCGAGGAGTAGAGTTTCACCAGGTTGTCGTACCTCAGGCGTATCGTCAGGATTTGCTTAGTTTGGTGCATGGAGGATCATGGTCAGGCCACTTAGGCGTAAAGAAGACGAAAAATTGTCTTTTACGGGAATACTACTGGCCTGGATGCTTTAAAGATGTAGAGAGGTTTGTAAAATCTTGCGATGTGTGTCAGCTAGTGGGTAAGCCGGGAGATAAGGCGAAATTTCCAATGAAGCTGGTACCCGTAATCACGGAGCCCTTTCGTCGGTTGGTAATTGACACAGTAGGTCCTTTGCCCAAGACAACTTCAGGCTACCGTCACATCCTGACCTTAATCTGCCCAGCTACTAAATTTCCAGAGGCGGTCCCGCTAAAAGAGCTAAGTTCCGTGGAAGTAGTGAACGCACTTCTGTCCGTGTTTGCCCGGGTAGGCTTTCCTGCCGAGATACAATCAGACCAGGGCACCATTTTCACGAGTGCCTTAACGACAACCTTTCTAGAGCGGTGTGGCGTGAAATTATTGCATAGTTCAGTCTACCATCCGCAGTCGAACTCGATAGAGAAGCTTCACTTCGTGATTAAGCGAGTGTTAAGAGCCTTATGTTTTGAACGAAAAACTGACTGGGAAATGTGCTTACCTGCAACGATGTTTGCATTAAGAACTGCACCACATGAGACAACAGGGTTTACGCCAGCGGAACTTGTTTACGGCCGCAGACTGCGGTCTCCTCTTTGTATGCTGAGAGAGTCGTGGGAAGGTCAGGGTGAAGTTCCTGTAGTAGTGGAATATGTCCTCACCTTATTGGATCGTCTAACAAAAGCCCAAGAACTGACCGAGAGCGCGATGACCAAAGCACAGCAGAAGGCTAAGCTTTACTACGATCGGACAGCTAAAGCGCGACACTTTGCTGTAGGAGACAGGGTCATGTTGTTGAGGCCCTCCCAAAAGAATAAGCTTGAAGTGCAATGGGTTGGCCCGGCCCAGATCACTCGAAAATTGTCTGACACCAACTATGTGCTAAAATTACCAGGAAGTCGTAAGGTACACCAGGTGTATCATAGCAACTTACTCAAACCCTATAAAGAGAGGGAAGCCATCGTGAATATGACTTTAAATGTTCCGGAAGAGGTTCCGGCAGAAATTCCTGAATTAGCTCCCGAATCGGACGAAGTCCCGATCGAAAAAACAGTTGAGGATTTAGTTTCAAAGTCACAGCTGACAATGAAACAGAAGCAGGAATTGCGTGGTCTTTTGACCGAGTTTCAGGACAGATTTGTAAGTGAGCCAGGCCGGACATCCGTCCTCACTCATGACATAGAGCTTACCTCGTCGGAACCGGTAAGATCTAAGACGTATCGGGTGTCACCTCGCCGGCTTGAGCTAATAAAAGCAGAGGTTAACAGGATGCTAGAATTGGGCGTGATTGAGCCGTGTGAAAGTGATTACACTTCCCCGTTAATTCTTGTGGAGGTACCCGGCAAAGATCCGCGTCCTTGCGTAGACTATCGTAAGTTAAACCTCATCACCGAGGATCAGACATACCCTATTCCCCACATTGAGGAACGCGTCGAGAGGGTAAGCAGCGCGCAATTTATCTCAACGCTAGACCTAGTGAGAGGTTACTGGCAGGTGCCGCTCACCGAGAGGGCGAGCCGGTATGCTGCATTTATTTCACCAGTGGGGACATTCCGCCCTAAAGTGTTGAGTTTCGGCCTAAAGAACGCGCCTTACTGTTTTTCAAACTTAATGGATAAGGTTTTGGGGGGTCAAGAGGACTTCGCATTGCCTTACTTGGACGACGTCGCCGTGTTTTCTTCGTCCTGGCCAGAACACTTGGCGCATTTGAGAGCAGTACTGACACGCCTACGCGAAGCAGGTTTAACGGTAAAGGCACCCAAGTGTCAGCTAGCACAAGCAGAGGTACTCTATCTCGGGCATGTTAACGGTCGAGGGCATCGCCGTCCCTCTGAAATGAAAGTGGCAGCTATCCGAGACTTTCCCCAACCCCGAACGAAAACCGATATTCGGGCTTTTCTTGGAATAGCTGGTTACTATCGTAAGTACATCCCTAGATATTCAGACATTGCCAGCACTCTTACTGACGCGTTGCGCAAGACCGAGCCCCAAGTGGTCGACTGGGATGAGGAGAAAGAAAAGGCTTTCCGCGTTTTGAAAGCGGCCTTGTCGAGCCAACCTTTGCTTAGTTCACCGGACTACTCGAGGCCTTTCATAGTCCAATGCGACGCTAGTGATAGAGGCATGGGGGCAGTTCTTAGTCAAAGGGATGACTAAGAACTGCCTATGTTAGCCGGAAATCTATGTTAGCCGGAAACTCTATGTTAGCCGGAACTCTATGTTAGCCGGAAACTCTATGTTAGCCGAACTCTATGTTAGCCTCTATGTTAGCCGAGGCTAACATAGAGTTAACTATGTAAGAACTCTATGTTAGCCGGAAACTCACCCTTCGCGAGCAGGTTTACAGCGCTAGCGAAAAGGAATGTGCGTGCTTGGTTTGGGCAGTCCAGAAACTGGCTTGTTATATTGCCGGAAGCAAGTTCATTGTGGAAGTGGACCACTGTCCTCTCACCTGGCTACAGACCATGTCCTCTAAGAACGGCCGCCTGCGGCGTTGGAGCCTCGTTTTGCAACAATATACGTTTGAAATACGCTACAAAAAGGGTGTACTCCATGGCAACGCTGATGGCTTAAGTCGATGCCCCTGACGCGAGAGGATGTCTCGAGAACTCTGGCATTTTTTTTTCCTGACCTAGACAAGAGCTAGTGATTGTTTTTTTTTTACTCTTTAGGTGTACTTGTTTGAAAACATTGAAGACACGGCTATCCATGGTTTCGGGTTCGGTGTGCTTCCAGTGTTGTTGTTTTGTGGCACCTTAACGTGTGAGTAACATTTTGAATAAATTGTGTATTTCCTTTAATATCAGTTAAAGGGGAAAAATTGCCTGGTGGAGTTTGGCGGAATTGTCCGGCGCTCACCGGCTGAGTAGTTGTGTTTTTATGTGCGTATGTGATGTCTGTTGAGCCCACAATGAAGCAGGTGGTGCCCTCTACTTCATCAAAGACGGTCGTCACCAAACCGACTGCCGGCGCTGATCTCTCCGGACAGTGGCTGCAAACCTCAGCCCATCGAGATCTTTACCCCCCCCCCCCCCCACGCGAGAGACTGTTACGACCGGCCCTAGAGAACCAAGCAGGAGGAGTTTGGGGGAGAACCGGTTCTTGACCGACTGTGTCGTCTACCCCAGCCTCCCCATTCAGGCTCCCCCTCTCGCCGGGAGAACTCCGGAATCTGCGGTGCGTTCGTGACCATGTTTGGCAACATTGTAGGGCGCCGTGACCATATATGGACCACGTGTTAGGTTGTGCCACTCCATGTGTTGTGAGGTGTGTTTCCCCCTCTCTCGTGGCCGAGGTGCCGGAGCCACCGTATTGGCTGACGATGCGGACAGTGCGCCCAGTGTCGGCAACGCGGCGCTATAAAATGCCGAAGACGTTTTGTATCTCTCACTCTTCTCTCTTTGGATCAGTTGATCACTTCTCCACATGTAAGTAAATCTCTGTCGTTTGTTCGGGCGCTTCTTTCTCGCTGAATTGTTAGACGATGGATCCTGCGACGGGGCCAGCTACCGAAAACGAGACCGGCAGGACCCGGAGTCACAACAGCGCTTAGATCTGAAGACGCTACGTTTATTCTAACTTCTTGCTGCCATATTGATTCGTGTCACCTATGTGATAACAGAGATTTACGTAGTCATTGTCAGGGTGTCGCAATGTTCTTCCACAATCTCGTTGACCACACCATTCACCACAGTGGCATAGATGACCAAGATGCCAAAATGTCACGTACGAAAACACAGCGTTATGCGCGTGGTAATAGTACCCTCACCCTCTCAACTGAAGAAAAACATTTGGACCAATAATCTCTGTAGAGAGCAACTCACAGGATCAGGCAGGCATTAGCCCAATATGCCTGGAAGGCTAAAGCTACTTTCCTACTCTGTTATCATTCTGTGGCAACTGCAATGATCCTCCGCACCATAGACGTTTCTGTACGGCACGTGGATGGTTTTCCACTGCGGCCGAGTTAAAAGGCGTTGTAAGTTTTCCGCAACTCACGCATGTCCCGGATGACTCATATTTCTTATGCTATAACGTTATCATGAAACCACATAGTGTCTTCATGAATTTTAACGATTTGTGGGTTGGCGTTGTTCCACGATGATTCGTGTCACCACCTCTGCTTTTGAGGGATCCGATGATCATCTTTCGTATTTGGTGAGACATTTAGGCTTTCACATTAATTAACTATCGTAAGACTGACAGGCTATTCTTATTTTAGCTTTATATCTAAGGTTTCGTACAAAAGTTGGTTGTGATATTCCTTGTGCCGAATAAGAATGCCCGAGCCCTCCATACTTTTGATTTCGGTCCTGTAGCTTTCTTGACTTCCTTCTGGTGGGGCACGAAATTTCAATCTGGTGCAAGAAATTACATGTACATTACCTCAAACACGGAAAAGAGGCGCACCAATGTGCTTATAACGCTTATTTCACGTAATGTTGATGAAAATCTTGACCTGTAAAAACAGCCGTTTACACTTGTATCAGAAAAAAGTATTGTGCACACTTCACACCTGGCATGAGGGTAACTTACCAAAGAATTCTTTTATAAAGTTAAGCTAACATAGCTTTTCAAACATTTTGGGTCAGACTGATTCGAAGGGCTCAAAATATATTTTGACAAAAGATTAGCACGGTTGGTTGCATACTTCTTCAGGAAAATTATTTCAAGTTAACGAAAAGTTTAAGAAACTTGGCGAGGAAAACAAACCTTTAGGTTTAAAAAACGCGAGAACGGGGTCACAACGCACCGCAACGTTTACTCAAAAAATTTATTTTTCTGAAAAAACTTTGTACTCAAGAAGCCTTAATATAAGTGGAAATGAATATATTCGACTGAACAGGACATATTTAGTACAAGAAAGGCTTACGTGCAGAAACAATGAAATGAAACAGCCCGCGTATCCGTTATTAAGCGTGGTCTCTACCGCCATACTGAAGTGCTTGAAACCCTCCTGCGCACTCGTAATTGCATGATTTTGCACGTCAGAGTGCGTATTACTTTAAATGCAGACAATTATTTAGTGAAATTTGGTGAATTCGACCGCCTCTATCTATCTATCTATCTATCTATCTATATATTTATCTATCTATCTATCTATCTATCTATCTATATAGCCGCTTTCGTTATGTGCTCTCGCGGTCACCCCCTTAACTTGGCGTGAATCAAATTTAGCATGGGAGGGTAGGATGGTTTGACAAATATAACGCGCTGGTCGAGACATGAATATGTTGCGGAAAAGAAGAGACGCCATTTCGACGGGGCTGTGAATGAAATATCTTTCAAACCAGCACCAGCGGCGTGACCGGTTGCTCAGAGACTGAGCGGAGACCAGAAAGTGAGTGCAGGTGATTTCGTGTGCGTGGGCAGCTCGAGCGATAGAGTCAAATGCATATTCCCTGGTCGGTGTCGTGGTAGACGTAATGACTGTATCTAGCGGTACTGTGGGTTCTCGGCCGAAAAACAGAAAAAATGGGGAGTAAGCGGCAGTGTCATGGTGAGAAGAATTACATGCAAATGTCACGTATGGCAAAGCAAGGTCCCAGTCAGAGTGGTTGGAAGGAACGTATTACGCGAGCATGTCTGTAAGTATTCGATTCAGACGCTCCGTGAGTCCATTTGTCTGCGAATGGTACGACGTAGTGAGCTTGTGCCTCGTTTCACATGACTGAAGGAAATCGACTATTACCTTTGATAAAAAGGTGCGGCCACGGACTGTAAGCAGCTGGCGTGGAGCTCCATGTTGCAAGATGACGTCCTTGAGGACGAAGTCGGCGACATCTGTGGCGCAGCTTGTTGGAAGTGCTCGTGTAATGGCGTAGCGCGTGGCGTAGTCTGTGGCCACAGCTATCCACCTGTTGCCAGAAGGAGATAATAGAAAAAGGCCCAGAAAGTCTAAGCCAACACAAAAGAAGGGTTGTGATGAAATGTCAAGGGAATGAAGGTGCCCGGCGGGAAGCGTCGATGGTGTTTTGCGGCGCTGACATTTATCACAAGCCGCAATGTATCTTCTGAATAAGCGTGAAAGCCCTGGCCAAAAGAAGCGTTGGCGAATCCGGTCGTAAGTGCGTGATGCACCAAGGTGACCAGCAGTTGGCAGGTGATGGAATTCGTGGAGAACCGCTGAGCGGAGGTGTTTTGGAATTACGAGCAGCTGGGCTGGTCCATCTGAGTAGAGGTTCTGGTGGTATAGGACACCATCATGGAGGACGAATGAGTGATGGCACCTGTCGGAAAATGGTGATTCGAGATGTTCGATTATAGCACGCAAGGATGCATCACGGCGCTGCTCGTCACCAATGCGCGTCATTTGCGAAACGGAGAAGACGCAAGTATTGGTGTCGGTGTCAGGGGTGGTGCTCAATTCATCCACTGGGTAGCGGGAGAGGCAGTCTGCGTCCTGATGTAGGCGTCCCGACTTGTACGTGACTGTATAAGTATATTATTGCAGTCGCAGAGTCCAGCGCCCAAGCCGGCCAGTAGGGTCCTTGAGTGACGAAAGCCAACATAGAGCATTGTGGTCCGTTATTACAGAGAAAGTCGTGCCATATAAATATGGGCGGAACTTCGTGACTGCCCGCACAAGAGCAAGATATTCACGCTCTGTTATTAAATATTTGCACTCGGCAGCTGTGAGAAGGCGGCTAGCATAAGCGATAACTCGGTCTTGCCACCCCTGGCTTTGGGCTAGAGTGGCTCCAATCCCGTGACCACTCGCATCGGTTCGGACTTCTGTTGGAGGGGACTGGTCAAAGTGAGCCAATAGAAGTGGTGTCGCGAGGAAGGTGATGAGGTTAGAAAAAGCAGCAGCTTCAGTGGAACCCTACGTAAAAGCCACGTCTTTCTTCAGAAGGTCAGTGAGGAATGGAGCGATCGTTGCAAAATCTTTCACGAACCTTCTAAAATAGGAACAAAGTCCCACAAAACTCCGGACATCCTTGACAGACTGGGGTAATCAAAAGCTCGTGACGGCAGGAATTTTCTCCGGGTCAGGCAGCACACCTATTGCGTCGACAAGGTGGTCCAACACCGTAATCTGCTGGCGGCCGAAGTGATATTTCAACGAGTTTAGTTGAAGGCCAGCAGTACGGAAGATGTCGAGAACCGCTGACAAGTGCTCGAGGTGTTTCTCAAATGTAGACGAATATACAAGGACATCATCCAGGTAGCACAGGCATGTTGACCACTTGAACCTTCGTAATATCGAGTCCATCATGGGCTCAAATGTGGCTGGGAAGTTGCATAGCCCAAACGGCATCACCTTGAATTGGTATAGGCCGTTAGGAGATACAAACGCAGTCGTTTCTTGGTCGTTCTTGTTCACCGCAATCTGCCAATAGCCAGAACGTAAGTCAATTGAAAAAAAGTACCGCGCACCGTGAAGACAGTCGAAGGCATCGTCATTTCGGGGCAAAGGAGAAACGTTCTTTTTCGTGATTCGATTAGGATGGCGGTAATCAACGCAGAAGTGCCACGTGTTATCTTTCTTCTTAACGAGCACAAAAGGAGATGTCCAAGGGCTCGAGGAGGGTTCAATATTTCCTTTGGCTAGCATCTGGTCGACTTCTTCTTGAATTAACTTACGCTCTGTGGCAGACACTCGGTATGGTTGGCAGTGAATGGGAGGAAAATCAGCAGTCTTAATGCGGTGCTTCACGAGAGAAGTCTGACCGAGTGCACTGCTGTCGATGTCAAATATATCATGGTAGGATGCCAGAAGGTTAAATAGGATGTCGGATTGCTCAGAAGTAAGCTTCGGGTCAATCATGGGGTGCAAAGTCACATCGAGGGATGTGGCATTCAGCGGGTGACATGGAAGATCGGAGCATTCGTCTGCCGCAAAAACGGTGACGTGGGCACCTATTAAGATTCGAAGCGTGGTAACTGAAATTCTGTGTTGTAGTACTTGCTTCGTGAAACCGAAATTGATAATTGGCAGACATGTTCGATCAGAGGCCATGGTTACGACGGAGTGTGGTGCAGTGATGTGGCGCGCCAGGAGAACATCAGGAATAGGTGTGACGACATAATCACTATCAACAACGGGTCAACTTATTGCCAATTCAACGAATTTGAGGGCTTTTGGCGGTATCAGACTGAAGTTTGCGGTGCAGAGGTTTCTCGGCAGCTCGGGGCGAGAATATGGAAAAAAAGGAAGTTCTAAACAGAGAGTGCCGGCGGAACATTCGATCACGGCAGAATGCGTCGATAATACGTCCATCCCGAAGATGCGGTCATGAGTTCAATTCTCGAGCACGGTAAATAAAACAGTAACATGGTGGCCAGCAAGGCTAATACGAGTGGTACACATTTCAATGACGGCTACAGTTTCATCACCGGTGACACGGACGGCTTGTGTTGCGGCAGGCGTGAGTACTTTTTTGAGGCGGCGACAGAGACGAGCACTCATTAGAGATACCTGAGCTCGAGTGTCAACTAAAGCCGTCAAAGAAAGACCGTCCACATGCACTTCCAGCACGTTCTTATTAGTAGGGAGCGTCAACGGAGGCTTCGAGTCAGTCGCATTTGATGTAGCACTACCTCCGAAGCTGCACATTCTAGTTCTCCTTCAGGGAAGATCCATACTTAGTCGGTGATGAATAGCGGTGTTGTTGGGGCGACGAAGAACGGCGGCGTTGTGGTGACGGTGAACGAGCGGTAGAGCGGCTGTTAGGCGCGTTGGAAGCAGGATACTCATGGCTTAGCGAATACCGACGAAGGTCCGCGTATGGCCGAAGAGAAGAAGAAAATTGGCTCCAACGGCGGGCGTCCAAGTGCTGCAGCAGTAGCGGGAGAGATGGCCAACTCTGTGACAGCGGAAGCAGACTGGCTTGTCGTCTGCGGTTCTCCAATCCGTCGGATTGCGTGATCAGGCAGAAAGTATGGGTCATGGCATAGTGCATTCATTGGTATCGGTCTGTAGTGCAGTCGGGAGACGTAGCAGGCGACAGGAAAACCAAGGCTAGCTATTTCTTGCCGCACGACAGCCTGAGTAACTGACACCGCTGGAGGTGTTTGCACGGTGCCCTGATTAAGTGGGAGTGGATGAAACGGAGCCGGACGGGCCGCCTCAACGCGCGCCGAACGATGCGTGTAACAGTCTGCTGCAAAGATGGTGTGGCACAGAGATCGGTACAGGTTGACGTGACAGCCATGTTTGGGAGCCACGAAAATTGAGGCAGAGCTCGGCAGTTTTTGCCATTTTGAAGCGGCGGCAATCCTTAATTATGAATTACGAGATTGACGGTTGTGACGTTTTGTACGTACACGAGCAAGTCACAATCCCACCACGTACGTCGTCGAGCACTTCCCGCTAGACAGGGACACTTGCCAACGGGCGGCTGTGTGCCGCTGGTATGCGGGTATCTGCCGCAGGGGATTGACGCTTAGTATCTACCAAGAAATGACGAGAACGCAGATGGGCAATTTTAATGCGCGAGCGGTAATAAATACACGAGATTGGTAGCGTCGACCAAACAAAGGCCAAGAATAAATGTCAGGGTCCCAGCTGGAATCAAACCCAAACATTTTGCGTGGCAATAAAAAATTTTTCCACAGAGCTGCGCCAGGTATCCGAACTACTTTTCAAATGGGCGCCAATCTTCATTAAACGTCAATAGTGGTAGCAGTGCTGCCTACCCAATTTTATAAGCATTACACATGTACTCCTTTGATACGGCGTCTCGTTGGGTTAACGTCAATTGTGGTTAGTTGCCATGCGCTGAGGTTGATTTATGTAGCAGTGTCCAGGGCCAGCATCCTCGCAAGCATCAGCACTTCATATCAGCTTCTGGTGTTGATAATACGCATGTTCTAGTTGATAGTGTTGCGGAAGTGCAAGCAACAGGTTATGTAAACATCCGCAATATGTCTGTGCGTGACACAATCGTACATATATTTAGCGTGATTTCATGACGTGCCGCTCAAAAAAGAAATTGTAACACGATCAACTTCCATCCACATGCTTCGCATAGCGTCAATTCCTAGGTACGTGGAATCTGCCGAATGTTTTCAGTAAGGAAATAAAATATAGCTTTTTTTAGGTAAATCTGCCGTACCGTTCCCCCCAAAAGAAAAAAAATATCACAGTGTATTGTGGAAACCTAAAGGAAAAAAAGAATTCTGTTGACATGTTCACATCAGCACCATCTGTTTAGCGTTTTTGTTATCCCTTGGTTTTGTTGAGCTCCGCGAAGAGTAGCTTCCTTAGTTGAGAACTGAGCTCATGCTTATGCTTCACCCTGCGTACAATCTCCTTTCACCGCAACGCTGTGAATGAGAGCCAATAGAAAGAAGGGAAGGGATGTTCATGCAAAGAAGGCTTCGTAGCCCCTGCTATTTCTAGCATCTTAATCGTGATCGATGTTCTGAAAATACTGCCGGCAAAGGTTTAATTGTATTTGTACTCGTCCTTCGTTAGTCTCGCGTTATATAATAGGTGCGCCGCACGGATCCGCCCTAGTTTGAAACCATATCAAAGAGGCTTCAAAAAAAGACGCTTCAAGTTTCCTATAATTTAATCACTTAAGAATATCGCTTAGTGGAAAGTGTGCTCGTTTCGCGCAATATATCAGACGCCTTTGTTTGAGTCTGGCGAGTGTTCAGCCAGGAAGAAGAAGCCTTTCTAAACCGGAGTTTCAGCAACGAGATAGGAGTCATTTATCTTATCAAGCTCTAGATATGACCAAAAGCTGGTACTTGTCGGCAGATGTTATGTAGCCATGGTGCTCGTCAGTGAACAGAAGTGACGACATAAACAAGCCTGCTTCACTAAAAAAAAAATGCGGCACTTTTTTGTTGGGGATGTAGAGCATTAAAAAGAGAGAGGTAAAAAAGAACAATTACGGAAAAAAACAGAATCGCACACACGCACACCCTTACACAAGACAAACTGAGTAAAAAAAGCGCGCGTACTGCAGAGGCAGTGAACGAAGTCTGTCGATGTCAACATATTACACAAAAAACAAAATCGCCCTTTATCTGCATGTTACACTGCAAATGTCGTCGAAAGACGATAGTTTTGTGTCTGCAGAGAGTGACCAAAACGTTTATCTGATGTTCTGCGCAAAAAAAGTGGTGAATGATATTCCGGAAGCGCTGCGTTAGAGTGCCTCGAGCGTTAAGCGAAGGCGAACGAGCACATCAAGTGAGGTGACGCGTGAGACATGAGCGCTATCTGTCTGTTATGATGGAAAACGAAGCTCGCACGGTGCGCGCCCGTCTTGGAAGTGATAATGTGTACAACGCAAGTCAACGGGTAGGTGCGATCACCCTGTGGTCTTTGCAAAGCATTGGAAACACTGCCTTTTTGCGCCAGCGTTGCGTTGTCAGTGCAGCGTGATAAATGGTACTGTTATTAGGATTATTTATGTATCCCTTTTCTAGTAAAATACATACATGCAGAATAATAACGCATTGTTATGCTACATCAGATATGCACAAAAAATTTCTTATTAATTAACAATCGCACAAGTATGAACGCTGAATCTTGAGCAATATTTGCGGGTGCTGCGGATGGCGTCAGCCGTTTGGCGTATCGCTTGGTGCCATTGAGGGCATCGTTAAAGGAGCACTGACATAAAATTTCAAGATCGAGATGTGCACATCATTCGATCGCTTGGTATGCATAGGTCTTATTGGCCAAAATTGAACGGCATTCGTCACGTGGAAGGTATTTTAATTTGATTTCAAACAGCGTAGCAAAGCTAAAGAGAAAAAAAATCGAAAATTAGACTGCCCTGCGACATTGACGCCAGTGCTACGTGTTCGGTGTGATACATTCCACAAATACCGTCCTGAGTGACGATGCCCTAGTAGCGATAACGTGTACCATCCGAGTGTTCTCATCGTGGCACCAACCGCACCGAAGCGCAGAAACGCACTCTCACGTCGCGTGTGATATTTATCGCATTGATTTGAATGATTTTGTGACATTATCGAGATAAAAACCTTCTTTAGAAGAACGACGAAAAAAAAGAGCATGAATAAACATGTGATTGTCGGTCAGCATGGCGGTGAATTGTTGTGAGTTGCAGGTGAGTTGCAGTCGCCTAGTTCGAAGCAAGGAGAAAGCGCAATGAGGGTGTCTTTTTATATCACGTATCTGTTACACATCAACACGACTACAAGCTAGCAAAAGTGGAACAGCGTATAGTAAGATATCATCGCTGACAAGTAACACGCAGGTATCGTTTCATTTCAGTTCATCTGTAGACTTTGCATTCACGCAAAAGTGGCAATATAATGTTAACCACGAGAGGCTGGATAGCTGGGGCCATCTGCAGACGCAAAAAAGAAGCTGGCAAACAGGAAACGTATCGTGTTTGTTCGATGATGCTCATTCGCGATGGCTATATTGCATTGAGACCTCTGCGTATATCTGATTGCTTTGCACTCCAAAACACACCAATATAGCTAACGGAGACACATGAGTGAGCATGGCTGAAGAGCGCATTCTCGGGCACCTATGCAGTGCAGCTTGGAATAGTGTCTATTTCAGGATCACTTTTCTGCAAAAAGTCGATCGAAGCAAAAATAATTCGCGACGTCGCGAGTCGTGGGGATTCGAAACTAAGACTATCGTATTGAACCCCAGTCGACACTTTGTACGGCTACGACAGCAATGCAGGTGACAAAGCATTACTGAATGTGTCCACTTAGCAGACAAAATGTTTGCAGAGCAGCTAAGCCTGACGTCACTTTTTTCTGTGGAGAAGTGATCAGCTGGGGCGTGATCTGGTGGTGACCGCGAGGTAGCGCCACTGCTGGTGCTCCCAGCGCTTAAAATGGCGGGATTGCCGGCCGTTTCAAAGAGTGCTAGATACCAGTGATGTAAGTCAATAAAAGTGATACTTATTCACTCCTCAGTTGCACTTTGGTCACGAATCACTGCTACGGGGTCTATAGCTACTCGCTGACGCAAAACTTTTGGCATGAGTAAGTTTGATGTCAGTGCTCCTTTAAAAGGACACTAAGGGCAACTAATAACTCGACGTTTATTGTTGGAATATTAGTCCCGAAACCTCGTGTTGTTACTTTTTTTCTAAAGGATGCCCTTTTTTAATTACGTTTTAGTAGTTCGCATCTTGTTAGTGCACTTCAAATTATCCATTTCAAGAAGCGGATGAACTGAACTGATTCACGTCACTGTTGCCATGCACAACGTTGCCCGGCGTTACTGCGCTAGTAGCAGCAGGCCGTAAGCAGCTGCAGCCACAGTAGCAATAATGACCCTTGATGAATTTCTCGCTATTGGTTTAGAGATTGCAAACGTTTTTTTTTTTTTTTTGTTCCAACTGCACCCACTAGATTGCACCACATGTCCTGGAAAAACACGCGCAAATGAAATTTTTCAACCACTCACGCCATTCATCGTAGTAAAGTCCGGCAGTTTTTCTTGTTTTTTCATAAATGAAAGAGAAGCGTACAAGCCGCATTTTATTGCGTCCCTTGAAGTACGGGAGGTTCTTTATTTAGTGCCGTTAGATCGTATACTACTGATTATTTGTAGGTGGTTCGTCTGATGTCACCGGGATCGTTTTGAAAATGTTCTTCTGCGGCGCTTGTGTTCTTGTGCATTTACTTTTTTTTCTCGGTACGTAGGGCACTATTGTCAATGTATGTTGTCATACATTGACCTTTCACTCTGACGTAAATTGTTATTTGACTTTAGGGTCCCTTTAAGGCCAGACAAACAGACAAGTGTATAGACAAACAGAAAGACCAACATTTTTGCATTGAAGGTCCCCAAGAAAGACTATCGTCATTGAAGCGGCATTCTTTTTGAGCGAAGCTGCTTAGGCTTCAGGCGAGTCCGTTGTGCGTTGAACGTTGTACTCACTATGATGAGGATGAATGTACTGATGATGACGAAGAATAAGCGCGTTAGCAAATTTCCTGATAACCGCTCCACCTTCGGTTTCGGATTAGCATGCATTACCATTTAATCTATAGTTTTCAGGAGAAAACTCGCTGCTACCTGCAATCATTGAACCATTTTCATTAACAATGAGTACATCTGTTTAGCACCTGAGCAGCGCGCTTTCAATAAAAATTTCAATGAAAATATCACCACGGCCTTCGGAGCAGCGCTTCTGATTCGAAGTGGTCACGTGGCTTGAATAACTACGAGCAACTGAGCATTGTTTTCTCGAAGTGCTGTTCTGGTCTCGCCAACACGCGCTGTTGTTTACACGAAGTTTGTTGTGAATAAGGAGCAACGCGCTACCTTTGGTTTATGTTCATTCACTCTAAGTTGATGATCCTTGCGGCAGTAAAGTTCACTTTCTTAAATGTCCTAATTTAGAACAAATCAGAAAAAAACGTCTTCATTTCAACTTCGAACAGTTCCTAAAGACATATTTCTTTCAGCGTAACTTGTGTAGACAAAATATCACTCGTAGCACGTTGTCCACCTTCTTCTCAACTCATCGCAATCACTGTGCACCATGGCCTTCAGTATTTTAGAGAAGAAAACTTCTTAGTTCAAAGAACTCAAGTTGACTGATCACCCGATTCATTCGATTTCCCGGGAAGAATTTATTGCACAGATCTTTTTCTTGGTTGTCGATGTTTCAGGCTGTTGGCTTGCAAGAAAAAGTGCACCTTACGATTCAACCACTTTTGGTAGAAAAAGAACCGGGAAGAGATTCATTTGACCTAACATAGTTAAGCATTCAGCACGCTAAAAGAAAACCAAACGCGACGTAAAAAAGCCATGTAGTACAAATATAGTGTAAACTAACACCTCTTCGTTTTAAGAAATCATGGTCGAACAATAGACACAGAAGGAAAAAAGGTAAATTTATTCAAACATGGACAAAAACACATGAAGAAATACCTGAAACACCATCGGAGGGCCCCACCTCTCGAGGTCTAGTCGCTTTGCCATTCTGAATTAACGGAATCTTCTCATTAGATGATAATAGTAAATGGCGACAATGCAAGTGTCAACGCCAGTGTGACACATCGTGAAAGGCTCGATAATTTCTTTTTTTTTTGCCTTTTGGCATGACGATACTTATGTGGTGCAATCAAACGCTTGGTCACAATGAAACCTGCGTGAATGAGTTTCCGTGCATCCGGGGTAAGTAGTCAGCATGCAGTTTTAGATGCGCTCGCGTAGCCACATCTTGATTCACTTGCTGGTTTGTTCACTGTTACTCCATCTGCAAAAAAAAAGAAACACAATAAGCACCCCCTCTTTCACATGCACTAAATTCATCAGAATATTTGGCACTGCGCAATACAAGAAAGGCATACTTCTACAGAAATTAATATTCACTGTTTTTTAAGAACTGCCCCGCCACGGTGGTCTAGTGGCTAAAGTACTCGGCTGCTGACCCACAGGTCGCGGGATCAAATCCCGGCTGTGGCGGCTGCATTTCTGATGGAGGCGGAAATGTTGTAGGCCTATGTGCTCCGATTTGGGGGTACATTAAAGAACCCCAGGTCGTCTAAATTTCCGGAGCCTCCACTACGGCGTCTTTCATAATCAAATGATGGTTTTGGGACCTTAAAGCCCACAAATCAATCAATGTTTTTAAAGAACCGACTAAGGTTCTACTAACTTTAGTGACGACATATGAACTTTGACGTTCCACTAACATATCGCTAAAAAAAAAGATTTCTTTTTTTGCTTTCCTTTAAAGAGACTTTCCCTAACCAAGGTAAAAAGAAAGTTTTGTCTGCTTCTGTTTGAAGGAAACTTCTCTAAATGAAATAACTAGTTTGTTTACTTTTGTTCAAACACACTTTCTCCAGAGAAAGTTAAAAGAATGTTCACCAACTTTTTTTAAAGAAGGTTACCTGACAGAAGCATAACCAAGAGAATTGTGGGGGAGTGGCAAACTCTCCTTAACGATTTTTCAATGTTGTTTACGTGCATGTGCATGCACATATAGAAAGGCACGCACGAACATATCAAGTATGGTCAACCCCCCCCCCCCCTCCTGCACCCGATAAAACATTCTGGCAACGCCGCTGTTCTCTGAAAAAAGCTACTGTAGTATTAGCCTGAAAAATACCAATTCATTACTATCTTTACTTTGTTTTGACCAAATGTACTTTCCGTCAGTATTCTTTGCCTAAATACAATTGTTTTTAACAAACTGTGTTTATTGAAGTTAGAAATACAATCATAAAGACTTTGAAGAAACAGTTACTCACGACGAGGTAACGTACAGCGCTGGTGAAACGTTTCCAGGCCACCATCTCATGTATTGTTAGGGCAGCGTGGCGTGAGAAGTTTGGCCCACCACCCGTACGTTCGCATGTTCACCTCAAAGTAACTTCTAATGCTACAGCAGGCCAATGACCTGCTGTAAAACTTTATTTTTAGAAGTGCGAATAGCCCGGGCATGATGTAACACAATTTGGACCCGCCCAGACAAAACCTTGCCGACACCCTGCGATTAGCTAAAATTTAGGAATTTCTATCCCCTACTTGCGTGGTTTACAGAAAATTGAGTCATTCATACAATAAATAATCTAATAAAGAAAATTTTTAACCAAGCTCCCGCCTGTACGCCTAGATACACAAGTGATCACCAAAGAACACACAAGCTTAAAAACGTGTTAAAGGAAAAAAATATATTTGAATACAATTGAAAAGCACCAGAAGTATAACCCATTTTTCCCTAAACAAAGGCAAAAGTACCAGTCTTTCTAGAGTTGCAATGTGTACTCGTTAAACAGCCTGCCTGATTATTCAACCAATGTAGAGATAGTAACAAAATGTAGAATTGAAATATATAAACAAAACTAACGTTTCGAATTTTGCGCGCCTTCACAAAATTCAAAATTTGGCGCTTACGTTTTCTTTTATGTGAAAATGCTCTACGCATCAAAAACTTAGGTATGTCGTATTCACATAAAACTCTTTTGTGATGTTTCGAAGCAGAAGGAATTAGATTTAGTTATAATAAAATTGTTCATAGGCAATAGCAGCCAATTTCACGTGTGTGGGACCAGCATTGCTGGAATTCTTTTTGCTTATTTGCTGATCATTCCTCAAAACTGCGAGGGCCGCGTTTGGCGATGATTGTCAAGTTATTCGAAGCGTGCTTGTGCTGTGTGCTCGTGTGTTGTGTGTTGTGTTCTGCCGGTGCTGCTCATTGCGCAGATGCGCAGTACCCTATAGAGAGGACCACCTGCTCCGTATGGTCGTGCGCCCACCAATCGAGAAAGGTACGTCAACTTTGGCTTTGTTAGCGCTTTCTTAACACCATCAGCACAATAATAACACATCACAGTAGAACTGAAGGAATGCAAGTGTGCCTGTATGAATACACTCCTGCATATGTTTCGCCGGCTGAAAGAGCAGGGTTTACTGATAGTGTCGACAACATTACTTAGACACACAGCATTTGTTTAGACGTGTCATTTACTTTCGTCGTCTGTTCATGTCTCGTAATACACTATTTGGTATAAGTGGAGGCTAGCGGAACGGCAGCAAGCGGGCTATGAGCGTAGCATGTAGTTATGTTTTGCAAGATGCGCATGTCTCGATTATCTAGTTTGGACGTGTCAGTTACCGTTCTTGTCTGTTCGCGTCACATGATCGCAAGTTTAGTATATTGTGAAGCTAGCTAAACGGCCGAGAGCGGTATATGAGCGTAGCATGTCCTCATGACTCATATGATAGGCATGTCATGATTATCCTGCTTGGAGGTGTCGTTTACCTTCGTCATCGGTTTGCGTCACGTGATACAGAACATATTTGGAGCTAGTGAAACAGCCGAGAACGCGCTATGAGCGCACCATATAGTCATGTTTTACCGGACATGCATTTCATGATTATCATGTTTGGACGTGTTTTTTTTATCTTCGTCAATCATTCACATGTCGTAATACCAAATTTAGCATATTTGAAGCTAGCGAAACGGCCATGAGCACACCATAAGTGTATGACCTGTAATCGACAATTAAATGACATGCATGTAATGATTTACACGTTATATAGGGTCTCTCAGTTATGTTTGCCATGCAGTCAAGTGATACCATACCAGATTTGCAATATAGCATGTGAACGAAGCCCCCACACAAGGAGCAAGGCTGTGAAATGTAAATATTGACATTCATGTGATAAATGCCGTAAGTTTAATGTTATGATTAGTGATTTATGCTCGTCATACAGTCATGACATGCAGCAAGAGCTTCAGTATCCATACCATTGTCGAATTGACCAGGAGAGCTAAAAGTCGTAGGCACAAAATAGATAGATAGATAGATAGATAGATAGATAGATAGATAGATAGATAGATAGATAGATAGATAGATAGATAGATAGATAGATAGATAGATAGATAGATAGATAGATAGATAGATAGATAGATAGATACTCTCAAACTCACCGAAGTTGGCTGAGAAAAGCTTCGCCTTAAAAAAAATTGATTCCACGTGTAACAATCGCCACAGCATCAATACCTTCTGCATCAACGCAATTCTTGCGTGAATGTTTAATGCTTAGGAAAATCGCTTGGATGCAAGTATGGACTGTATAGAGGTTGTTCCATCAATTCAAATATCAACTCTCATACCCTCAACGACAAAACCGAGGTTAAGCGTCACACAAGCGATAGGTTTTTGCACACGGCAGTAAGTAGATACTGGATAGTACCACTCTTAACGAACCCTAGTGTGGGAGATAGCAGACGTTATTTCACTCTTTCACTTTCTCTTGTAAGATTATTGTGCTTAATATAATAAATTTTTATGTCTGCAAATGATCATTTGCGATCTATTTATTAGTTGTTTTGCCATGATGTAGAAAATTTACGCAAGAAATGCTTTTTCGCGATTATCTGCTGTATGAAAACATACATACATTCTATCGCACATGCTGCTAAAAATTAAATGTTTTACTATAAAAATTGTTCATCGCCTATATTTGACAGGAACTCTGCTAACATCACTGGGAATCGTAGTCACTAACTGCAGGCGTCGATGTAGTTGACCTGTACTTAAGCTGGTGGTGCACTTGTACTATATAGTTTGTGCAAACATTTCTTCACGTTGCCCCGCCGCGGTGGTCTAGTGGCTAAGCTATTCGGCTGCTGACCCGCAGGTCGCGGGATCGAATCCCGGCTCTGGTGTCTGCATTTCCGATGGAGGCGGAAATACAGTAGGACCGTGTGCTCAGATTTGGGTGCACGTTAAAGAACCCCAGGTGGTCAATATTTCCGGAGCCCTCCACTACGGCGTCTCTATAATATTCATATAGTGGTTTTGGGAAGTTAAACTCCACATATCATTAAATCAATCAATTTCTTGACGTTGCATATATTTTAAAGTTTTCACTAAACTTGAAACAGTGCCTTGTTGTAGGTAACACTTTAAAGCATGTGGTGTATTTAAGAACTACAGTATAAGAAATCGGCCCCGTATCTACATGACACGCCGCAAATGTCGTCGAAAGACGATAGTCTTGCGTCTGAAGAGAAGAAAAAAGCGTTTGTTTGATGATCTGCGCAAGAAAATTGGTGAATGGTATTCACGAGGCATTGCGTTAGAGTGCCTCGAGCAGGCGTCGGAGGCGAACGAGTGCAGCAAGTCATGTCAAACGTGGGACATGACCGCTATCTTGCAGTTATCTTGGAAAACGGCGCGTGCGCCGTGCGCGTCCATCTCTGAGGTGATAAGGTGTAGAACGCAAAGCGAAGGGTGATTGCCACTACCATGTCATCTTAGCAAAGCGTTGGAAACTTTTGTCGTTTCGTGCAAGCGTTGCAAGAGCAGCGCAGTGTTATAAAGGCTACGATCTTTACCGTTTCCTATGTATGCCTTTTCTAGTAAGAAATACACACGCATAATATTGACGTGTTGTTATTGTGCCTTAGATATGCACGATAATTGCTTTTTAATTGACAATTGAAGAAGTATGACGGCTGGAGCTTGAACATTATTGGGGGGCGCTGCGAATTGCGTCAGTCGTTTGGAGTATCGTTTGGTCACTTTGGTGCCGTTTGAGGTACCGTTAAGGGTGGACAAACAGACAGACAGACAGACAGACAGACAGAGCAAAAAGTTTGCATCGAAGGTCCCCGAGAAAGGCTATCATCTCTCAAAGCTGCATTGCACTTTTCAGAAGCTTTTAAGCTACGTCATTTGCTTGAGGTCAAGGTCAAGTGCAATGTGTAGGTGTAGACTCTTTAATGCAAGCAAACGTGACTGCCCCTTCAGCACAGAGGTGCCTTCGTTTACATTCGTCGGTTATCCTAAAGTAAGAATTGTCTTCATTAGGCAAGATACATCAACAACACTTCAGTGACCAATAGTAGAGCAAACGTTGTTAACAGGTATACAGAATGCTTGCAAAATAGTGTAACATCATTTTTTAATTTATCATTCTTCGCGCATATAAACGTTACTAAGGACATTTTTTGTCGTTATCGGTGGCTGATTGTCGATATATTATTTGGTAAATATTTTGAAGAGGGTCAATACAGCACCGAGAAACCATTTTTATACTACTTTTAGCACGTTAACTCAGCGTCTATTGAACGTCATATGAGAAGTTTAATTAGTTATCAGTGGCTAATTGCCTACAAATTGTTGGTAGCTGGTATATAGGATGGTCTAGCGACTTTTATTTTCCGGTGGTAGCTGTAATCAATTTTTCTTATAGAACGTTGGTTGATGGTTGGTAAATTTTTTAAGGGTATAAAAACAGTTTTCACGGCCACTAACATTTTATTCTACTTTGTCGCAAAATGAAGAGCAGTCAGCAGCTTAATTACAATTTGTGCAAACTAAACCACACAAGAATTTAAAAACAAGCAAAGGTGGCCGTATCTAAAACTAATTTGTGTTGTGGTGTCGCCTTGCCCGCAGTTAACTTTGCTGTGAAGATTTCATAAGATTAAATTTTGTAAATGTATAATGTAGTTTAGAACTGTGTTTCTATAAACAATTGCCGTCTAAAGCTTTTATTGCATTTCCTTCTGATAACTGTACTTTCATAAACAATGGCTACGCTCACTTATATCTTCTAAAAAAGACGGCAGATGGGTACCAGATAAAGTGAAACTCTCTGCGGCTTAATACTGGTGCAATTCGCCACTTAAATGAGGCTGGGTTACAGAATACAAAATATTTGTGACTCTCTATTAGTGATCAACTAAACCGTATGTGGAATAGCTATTTTTTGCGTATTTTCTTCGTCGCATACACTGCACATCTCAACTGTCCTAAACAGGAGCCAACAAAGTCTCTGTTTACGGAGCTGTCAGAAATTTGCTCTGTTAGCGGAAGCTGTCTTGTCGTCTGGTTTAAAACCGCTTAAAGGCACGCAAGCGCTTCCTTGCGTGCCTCGCCTGTTCATTCATTAAGCTAATGGGGCCCCAAAACTTTGTGCGTCAGAAAAAGTAGCCAAAGATCGTCATAAACGTTTGCCTTGTACCTTTTTACTTATATGGTGGGCACGTGGCAGTAAATTGACAGCTCCTTTCACGTATTCCTAACGGGCAGCTGACGAGGCAGTGCCCAAAACTAACAATGTGTTGCTGAAGAAGCCTGAAAGATCCCACGCACTGTGGCAATTAATTTAATTCGAAGCAGGGCAGCAAGGACTGCACAGATAGCCGAGTTCTTTTTTGAGGCCAATGAATGCCTTCATGTCATGAGATGTCATTCACTATTGCTTGTTTGCCAAGCATGCAAGCGCCTATAGTTGACATATTCTCTGATGCTGAACCTACTTTTAGATATACACAACACATGACATGTACTTTATGTTGGTGATGTAACCATGTCATGCCATAGCAATTTCTTCATATATTTACTACCTGTGTGGGCCGGACTGAGAAGGGGGATTAGAAGTATGGACTTTGGAACAAGATCCCTCGGCAGCTCTGTCCCGCGCGGCCTCGCCATTCGAACCTACTGTTCAAATAACCCCCGCACCTCTACTTCCGACGTTACAGAGTGGTGAAAGATGCTGGGTAGAACAACCAACGACGAAACCGCTACCTTTTGGACTTTGCCGGAGTCGGTGACTCGCTGGCCTGCCTCCTCCTTTGCTCTTCACGCCTGAAGAAGCAGAATCGCGAGAACGAGCCCCCTGCAGTTCTTGGCTGTATCACAAAGAACTAAAACTGCTGCTTGGGTGAGTTGGTTCATGATTATTTAGACAGAATAATCAGCGTAAAAAAGACGGGGCTTTTAGAGAAGAAAGACAACGCTGTGTGTGTGTGTGTGTTTCTTATCTAAATTTTCTGTATTTTGGGCGGAGAAATCTGTCTAAATAATCCCAAATAGCCATTAACCTTATCCGGGAAGGTCAAGGACGACGTGAACGCATGGCTCAAGCACTACAAGCGGGTTAGCCAATACAACAAATGGGAAGCTGCCTCCCAGTTGTGTCGTGTGGTTTTTCGCCCGGCTGACGTTGCACTTGTGTGGCACGAGAACCGTGGGGACATACCGACGACGTGAGAATGCTTTGTTTCTAAGATAACGAAGTGTTTCAATAACACTGCTGCGCAAAAGAAGCTTGCCGAGCAGACTCTTGCACAGAGGGCTCAGTTGCTCAAGCAGACTTGTACAATATACACAGGAGGGATTTTGAGGATTGAAATATATTTCAATATGCTCGAAGAAGACAAGGTGGGACACTTATTGAAATGTATAGCTGAGGACGTCTATAACATTTTAATAAGCAAAGAAAGTCTGACTTCCATGTAAGATGTTATTACACAATGTCAGACATTTCAGACATTGTAGCAGCGCAGAATAACACCGAAGTTTGGCCATCTGGCAATTATCGCCATGGTGGCTAGCGTAAAAACTGTACCACCTGTTTACCTTGCTACAACCATCCGTCAGATCACTCGAGAAGAGCTAGGCAGGCAAGAAATCATGTCAGGTGAAGTGGCTGGCGCCTCTCGGTGCCGATCCAGCAAGACGTGGCTTCCTCGTAGCTTGTGGATTTCGGTAGTCCATCCGACAGCGCAGCGCAGTTTGCGAATTTCGGCGTACATATCACTCGAACCCGACTTACTACCAGAGGCCGCTGTACCGTCCACGCTACCGTAACGAACGACCATACCACCGGCCAGCGAACGATTGTGTTGTGCGTCGCATTTACGCAAATTACTATGCCAACATGCCAGATCATGTCGAGCTGAAGTGACGACTTCGCCCAGCTCCTGTGCGCTAGAACTTCGGCGAGATCGGTCACATATCGAGGTACTGCGATCGCTCAAGGATATAAAGCTACGATCGGCCACCACCTTGTATTCAGCAGCCCGGTGTCCCAACTTTTGAAGAACACTGGAACAGCCAACCACGACCCGACAGAAGCTTCCGGTAGGGGCATTTCTGCGACACTTCTCTGGCCTCGGACTGAAGTTTGACACCACCTCAAGCACCTCGAGTGCGCCGGTCGCCGGCACCCCGTCGCCACTACCCATCCCAACATCAGGAGAACTAGGCAGTCCGGCTGCTGGGGATGAGGTCACCGGTGACTCGCTGCAAGAAGAGATACCCCCACCAGTGTTTATGTTTAAAAATAGATTGTAACTTTTTTTGATGGTGTAGATACAATTTGTGGACACTGGAACCACCATGTCAATCAGGAGTGCTGCGTTCAAAGCTCGTCCGGGATGAAAAGTTATATTTTGTGGGAGAAAGCGATAACCTTGTGTTGCGTGGGTGGCAACTCGCTGTGTCTGATTGGTGTTTGTACCGCGACAGTGTCGCGGAGTGATGAAGTGTTTGTCCCTGGATTCACAGTTCTTCCGCAGAGCACGCATTACATAATTCTGGCCATACATTTCCAGCGAAAGTGTGGGGCCACTGTAGATTGTCGAAATTATCATAAGTGACGCTGTTCCTCATAGACTTATCGAGAATTCGGTAGCAACAAAGTAACTCCCATGACGCCGACGTAATTTGGAGCACCATAACGCCGGTTTTGTTCTTGCTTTTTTTTTACAGTGAAAGCTGGTATGAGATCAAAACTCGGGTCTCGCGCAGCGCCGTAGTTTTCTGCCACCGCTGCCGGCGGTGTCCGTAACCCCATCGTGCAAAATTAGAAAAACAATTAGTAACAATGACACAGTTAGGCTCGAGCACAGGTTTGCTGTGTGCCAGCCCAGTATTCTACCACTGAGCCACACCGGAACTTAACACCAGTGGGAAAACTTGCTTTAGGCAGGCTTGTTGTCGGGAAAGCATTAGCGTTAATACGACTCATAAAGTTTTTTAAAACAGCGGAGGAACAAGCAGTCATCGCAGATTATGAAGAGCGTAACTAGTGGGTCGTCCAATGCTACAACCCATCACAAAACCTTGGTTTTTCATATTTGGTAGAACATAGGAAGGTGGACTACGTTAGAGCCGGCTATTCCTACATCATAACAGTAATGTACAATATATACACACAAAGAAGCAAAATTATGAAGAAAATAGAAAAACCAATGAAAGGCTATACGTACGATACTATATACGTTATAGGGAATATAATGCATGAATATGCACAGTATGCATGGTCATAGTCCAGTTAATATATCGTGACCACCATTCGAATAGAGTGCCTTCGGATGGTCGTTTAATCTCTAAATTGGCTTCACTTCATATTGATTCATTAATCCTGTCTTGGCTACCAAATTTTCTCTGTTCGCGTGAGCAACTTACGGTGATCAACGACATTTCGTATAACCTCTGTGACGTGACATTCGGTGTTCCCCATGGCAGTGTAATAGTTCCGTTACTTTTTCCAATATACAATAATAATTTTTCCGATAACCTTTCATCTATAGTTAGGTTGACCGCCGACGATTGCGCCGTATACCGCAACAATAAATGTTTTAATTAGCATTCCGCTCTCCTAAATGACCTTGACCTAACCGAGCAGCCCTTCTCAGCACTGTCGAGTCAAATGGCTATACGCCTTTAGGAAACACTGCGACGCGCGTCACTCCTTGCACAGAATCATTGCTTGACGTGTTTATCACAAATATGAGCACAGAAAACGTGATATCAGGAGCCTTGTGCTCCGGTATCAGCGACCACTTTCCCATTTACATGCTCGCAAGAACATCAGTAAAACATAAGCTGCAGGATGCAGAAGCAAAAATAACAACTCAGAAAATCACCGCTGAAACATTGCATGCTTTCATTTCAAAGCTTCGAAAAGAAGACTGGGAAGACGTCAGACGTAGTGAAACTGCAGATGCAGCTTACTAGGCGTTTATTTCCATTTTTAAACGTATCTACCATGAACATTTTATCCTAATAACGCAGAATATAAAAAAGGGTAAAGGTCGTAAACCATGGATAAACCGTGAATGCATAAAAAGAATTAAACAAAAAACGAGATTGTTCAAAAAGTTTCTTAAAAGTAGACTGGATACTGACTTTGATATCTTTAGGCAATATAGAAATAAGCTAACCTCTTTCCTTAGAAGTGAAAAGAACAAATATCTGCATGACCAGTTCCACAGGGAATACTGTAATCAAACAGGAGATGTATGGAAAAAACTAAATAAACTGTTAAACCGTACGCAACCGCCATCGACTGTCGATGATCTCGTTATAAACGGTAAGCGCATATGCGGAAAAGAACTTGCTGAAGCGTTCAATAAGTTCTTTCGGGATGCGGTTAGTATCGGACAGTGCATCCCTCCTGCAACCTATGGTATTAAGGAAAATAAGCACAGTATTTATTTAGAGCCAACGGATGAACACGAGGTGCGAGATATTTATGCGTCTTTCAAAAACAGCAGAGCTAGGGATATTGACGATATACAGATCGAGCCGGTAAAGTTTGTGCTTGACGTCATTGCTCCTTTGCTTGCCCACATATACAACCTTGCAATAGCAACAGGCTGTTTTCCGAAAATGATGCAGATCTCTAAAGTTAGTGTCCTGCACAAAAAGGGCGATAGGAATGAGTTGTCGAATTACAGGCCGATTTCTGTATTGCCTATATTTTCAAAGGGCCTTGAGAAGATTATTCATAAACGAATAACAAAAGTTAGTCACGCTTTAATTTAATTAATGAGTCTCAGAATGGCTTTCTGCACGGCAAATCAACTGAATCTGCACTACTAACCCAGAAGGAAATCATTCTTAAGGCTTTTGAATTAAAACAGATATTTGTAGGCATTTACATGGATTTTTCTAAGGCCTTTGACCGGATTGAGCATGCAACCTTGTTAGAAAAACTGCAACTATATGGTATTCGCGGCGTGCCACTGCTTTTGATAAAATCCTACTTGAAGCATAGGTTTCAATGTGTCAGCATAGGAACGGCCGTCTCATCGTTACAGCAGGTAGTCACTGGCGTTCCGCAAGGAAGCATATTGGGTCCTTTATTGTTCATCCTTTACATAAACGATATAAATACTATCAACAAAACACCAACTTATGTAATTTACGCTGATGACACTAGCCTATTTTTCACTGGAAAAAATTTGCAAATTTTAGCACCTGAAATAAATAACGCCCTTGAAGACATACAAAAGTGGAGTAAAGAAAACTCGCTGTTGATCAATGATAAAAAAACAAAGGCTGTTTTTTTTCATCCGCGTCAGCTTTCAGCCACCATTGATAGTTCCTTATTTTTAGGCACGGCACCTATAGAATTTGTGAACTCAATAAAAATTTTAGGTGTGCTGTTTCAAAAAAATATGTCCTGGGACGATCATTTCGACCACGTTCAATCTCACGTGGCTAAAAGTGTGGGTGCTATTGCAAAATTTCGACACATTCTTCCTGTATCAATAAAACTCATGCTGTACAACACGCTTTTTTTATCTCACATAAATTATTGTTTTTTGGTGTGGGGAAATTCCACACAGAGAAATAACCATAGAATATTAATGTTACAAAAAAGGGCTCTTCGGTCCATAGCTAACGTTGAATATCATGCGCACACAAAGGATTTGTTTCATCATTTTAACGTTGTACCCATAGAAAAATTTTATGATTGGAAACTAGCTATCAGATATAAAAAGGCTGTTTATAAAAATCAGCATGACCTTCTAAATCTTGCTAATCTAAGAGGAATTGTTCCTTTCTATTCTCTCCGCAAACAAGACTTCTGGAACATCCCCTTCTGCCGAACTGAATACGGACGACAAATGTTACAGTATTGTTTGCCTCACTTGCTAAATACTCTCCTCAGAAGCGAAATAGAAGTAGAGAAACGCAGTATAAGTCATATTAAAAAACACTTCCTCTAACCAATCACCGTAAAAAAAAATTTGTTGTACTGTATGAAGAGAGATATATTTACATTGCTTTTGTTTGTTTGATGTTTGCCTGTTGTTTTTGAATAAATTGTTGGGTCAAATCATTATCTCTATCGATTGACTATCGGCATGAACATTTACACATACCCTGTATCATTGTTGTAACGCGCTGGTATGATTCCGTGAGAGTATCTGTGTTAGTATTTTTTTTTCATGTATGTAACGCGCTAGTTGTTTTCTGATAGCGTTTTCACATCTTTGTGTGCCTCTACTGCTATGCCTCGTATATGGGGGCTTGGGCTTTCCTCAAGCGAATTGTTTCGCTTTTCGCCCAAGCTTGCCCACATCTTCAGGATGTAAATAAACTTTGATTTGATTTGATTTGATTCCGGTGGTGCGAAACTTGGCAGATGTCCCTTAACGCCACTAAATGCAAGTTATTCTCGTTGACCCTAAAAGCACACCAATTCAGCATTTCAATATAAGATTATTAATGCCGTTGTTTCAGCTACACCATCTTACAAATATTTAGGCGTTCCCTTTACATCGGATCTATCCTGGACTACGCATATAGCAGCTATCTCATCGAAATCCTTTCAATCTCTCGGATATCTCCGCAGAAACTTGCGCAACGCTCCTTTTAACGTATGCGCATTATCATATATTACTTATGTTTGCCCACAGCCTGAGTATACATCATCCACAAGGTCACCATATCAAGATTACCTGGTGCGTATGTTGGAAGCGTCCAGAATAAGGCAGCGACATTGATCTCTAGAAACTACGACTATCATTCAAGCAATACCCTGATAAAACAATTTCTTGCATTTCAGTCACTGGAAATATGCCGCAACATTGCTCTTTTATGTCTGTTTTATAGGTAAATTTATAGTAACGAAATTCACTGTTTGCCACTTTATTCTCCTGCGCGCACTTGCCGGCGCATCCACAATGAACGTAGTCTCATGCGCATTCATGGTCACATGCAGGTATATAACTTATCATCACTACCTCGAGCCATTGCATATTGGAACGATCTTCCGGATCATGTTGTATCCATTTCTAAACCTGAAACTTTCGTGATAACTTCATTTCGTTGCCCTCTAATATCGTAAAACGCTGTTGCACCTTGATTTTTGAAATCTTTTTATATGTATTGTTGTCTGCTTTTCTCCTTTATTGTTATTTCGTTTGTATACTGATGCCCCCCTTACTCAATGCCCTTCAGTGGGTCTGTAAGGTATTTTGAATAAATAAATAAATAGCGACAACTTATGATATCAACTAAAGACAGTTCATTAGATTTGAATTCATTAAAAAATCGCGGAAGGCACTCACTGCAAACCTTTCATTATCCGAATGCGGCCATGGTCCAGTATTTGTGTAATTTTGACTGGTCGACTGTCAAGTCGGTTCAAACGATCCCTCTATTTATTGCGTCGTTGATAGTATTGCGGACATTCTAAAAGAATATGCTCCTTTGACGCATCGGAATGACTACAGTGGTCGCAGCGCGGGGACGTTCTTCTTTTTATGCGGCATTAAAAGTGAGGTGTGTATGAAACACCTAACCGTAGACGGTGAAATAGCGTGTCGGATGATCTATCAATCTTTTGATTAAGTGAAAATTGAAGAGACAGATCTATTTGATGTAAGATTGACCACTTTGTATTTTCGTCAAACGAAGCATCTTTGCAGAATTCGTGGCACAGTTCAGTAACAACCTTCTTGCTCTTTGAGAAACAAACGGGCGCTGATTTCGAGTGAACTTTTGTGTGCTGCAGGGTCCAATTTGTCAGCAGTTTTGTTTCCCATCACGCCTACGTGACCTGGAATCCACTGAAAACATGTCTTGTGGCCGTCCAGATAACCGCTGCTAACTGTATTTATATTTCATATATGATGTTATTATCTATAAAAATAAACATCCTCAATCACTTGCAGCGCTCCTTTGGAGTCAAATTATATTACCTAGTTTTGCCTTTGCTGGCTATCAACAATAAATTTCGAATCTTGACACTTGCAACAAGCTCCGCGGCGGTCAGAGAAAGATTTCAGACTTTCTCGAAGCTTGTTTTTGTTCAGCTCTAAACTAGATGTAGATGTAGATCTTAAACTCGTGGCTCACACCCACTCTGGTGCATTGGCCAAGAATCGGGTAGCTTACCAAAAAAAACGAATGTATATAAATAGATACTGGCAAAGTGAAAATTAACAAAAATATTGTTTTTTGTAAACAATTTTTGTGAAAAATTTTAATGAACTAGTTCCTACTGACTGAGCAATAAATTATTAATATGAAAGAAAATATTTCAATAACCTACATTGGTTAATTGAGAACCTTTTGGTATTGAGGTTAATAAGTAAATCTCTTAGACTGTACAAATATATCTTGTACAGCCACACACACCTTCCCGTTGCTGTGCCCTAGGGTCTGTGCACTTAAGGATAGTAAATTTGGTTGTGTCAAAGCTAAGCAAAGGATTCGTAAAGGTATTTTTATTGATACCTTTCTTACTGCTGAAAACTTTTTACAAGAGATGAAAAAGTGCTACACAGTTTCCTCTACTCTACAAAAAGAACAATGTGGAGAGGGAGTCAAGTCTGCTCTAAACAAATAAAAATTTAATAGAGGAATACGATAGCGTAATTGAGTGATTAAAACTTCCAGTCATCGGTTATAACATGAGGAAGTTTTTCAGGCTGTCATTAGATGGTTGAAATCCAGAGAATTTTTTAAAGATGGTGTAGAGAATTCTCGCATCATCATTTGCCTCCGGAATCTACAAGTTACTATAAAGGCTGTTGTAGGGGTAATATTGATAGCGGGTCCGTCTAACGCCGCTTTCGCTAGTGCATCAGCTGCTTCAATTAGTGTTATGCCTTTATGCCCCGGCACCCATACTGATCGCATCTGTGTTAATGGATTCGGTACAAGGGAGTTGAATTCACCTAACGCTTTCGAAACTCGGGATGCCGTAAGCGCACTGCAGACCGACAAGGAGTCTGTTATTATTGCGGTGGAATTCATTTATGTTGGCAGTTTTCAAAGGGCCAATGCTACGGCTAAAATTCTGCAATAAGTATAGGTGTGAAATCTGGAATTCGGAGAGAAAAGGACCAGTCTATAACAGGGCAGAATATACCAATGCCACTCTTTTCATCTCGCTGATAAGCGTTCGTCGCAATGATGACATGTGCTTGCATTCCTAGCAGGTAGTCCTGTAAAGTCGCTCTTAACAAAATACTTGGCAGGTGTTTAGCACTATTAGAGAAAATGTCATCAAAGTATATTTAGAGAGAACTTGTAGAGCTACAAATTGGCAGGACCTCTGTAGTTTGCGCGGGTAGTGGGTCGAGAAGAAACTGTACAAACTTAATCCTTGAGGTGTGTGAAATCTAGGGCAATGACAAATAAAAAATAAACTAGGTTTCGCGATAAAACCTGTTTTTTTACGCCTCAAAGGAGACTCAAATGCCCTTAAGTACGTTTGTTCAGTTAATATTTTGAATCTGGGGATGAGTGAGGGAATTCTACCTTCTATATATAAAACGTTATTCGCTACAAATTTAGGTAGCCCTAAGCACATCTGCAGTGACTGTTTCTCCAGAATAACAAGGGGACGTAGCTTATAAGCAGGTGCCCCGGAGTATAAGACGCATCCAAATTCTATAAACGGCCTCACATACATGCGGTATACTGATAAAAACGTGGCTCTGCGCATTCCTGATCGTCTGTTCTTTATCTTCCGTAATAAGCCATTCGCCCGAACACCCTTTGCCGCAATATATTCGATGTGGTTTTGCCATACTAGAGAGCTGTCATATATCACTCCTAGATATTTGATGACTTGCAATTTTGGATAGGTATCAGTTTTGTATGAGAGAGATATGTATACTGGGTCTTTTATCGGAAATACTAATAATGCAGACTTGTTCACGTTTAGATATGCATGAATACCGTCAAGCCGGTGTTCTATTTCAGACAAGTACATTCAGAGGTTTTGAGAGAGAGCGTGAATGTCATGTGTGCACGAAAAGAACGCGATATGGTCAGCACATACATAAGTCCGAACATTCTCATTGCATAGGATTAAGCCTATTAAAATATTGACAAGTACAGCATAAAGAATAGCGCACTGCGCTACTCCTTTTCCTGTTTATAAGTACGTGACGTAACACCATCTTAAGAACAATAAAATGTTATATTTCCGAAAAATTTCGTTATCCACGGTTCAAAATAATCCGGCAAATTGATTTCTTTCAGACGACTGACTAGTACACTATGCTTGACGCTATCATACGCTTTTATTATGTCCAGGGTAACTAGAGCTGTGTACTGCCCTTGACGCCGTGCCAGATTATGCGACTCTCTAGGTCAATATGCCCTTACCATATGGAGCATCTCTGTCTGAATCCAATGTGATATGGGCGAAGAACCCTTTCTCTATCGGCAAATTTTATTATGCGAACATTTACTTCTTTCTCTATTACTTTGACAAAATTAGAGGTTAGTGCGATTGGCCTGATATTGTCTAAAACGTAACTTTCTCCTGGTTTTTTTTAGAATAGGTATGATTTTTGCAATTTTACATTCAGATTGAGTCCAAGATTTTCTTATCGAATAATTTATTATATTAAGTACATCTGCCCGTGACTTATTGAATGAAATTTTCAGCATTGCTGAAGTGACTTCATCCAGGCCTGGAGCCGCCTTCGGAAGTTTTCTCATAACCTCTGCCATTCCCTCTATTGATATTTCAGTGAAACTGTCACTTCATCCTGAGATTACTGGAGGGAAATAAACATTAGTCGAGAATCACTTTTCCAAACCTCGAGCTATGCTTTGCAATGAGTGCTACAATTCCTGAGAGGATAGAACTATAGATTCAGGATTTACTGCTTGAGAAATTAGTTTCTCAAGTCTCAGATATCCTAATATAGCTCTTTTGTTACTTGATTTCGAAAGAAATTCAAAGTGCTTTTCATCATACTCTGCCTTTGCTTTAGCCACCGTGCGTTTAAAAGTACCTGCAATGAATTTATGATCTGACCAGTTTTATAGACACTGATTGTGTGATAGCTTTTTCCAGGCAGCTTTCCTTCGCCTGAAATCCAGAGTACAGTTATCATTCTACCAACGCGAAACAGGTTTTTGTTCAACTGATTGAACCTCAAATTCCGCTTTGCTACGCGACTCCTGTATTAGTGAACAAATGCCCAATGCTTTTTGCTTCACCATTGCTCTAGATAGAGACTCCACGAAGCTTCGCAAGGTATCTTTAAAAATATTGTAATTTATGCGGGTAAATTTCTTAGTAGGAACAAATATTAGTGGGAACACAATGTCAAATGTACCTGGAATGTGATCGTTATTAGTCGCAGTGTCAACAGTCGACCGAAATGAGTTGCCAAGGCCTGATCCCGAAAACGTTGAGTCTAAAGATGAGGATGACATACCTCTGATAAAAGTGGGAATACCTGAGTTATGACAAGTGAGACTGTTACCCTGAGACCAGTCCCATAATCGAGTACCACACGAGTCTGTCTTTCGAGTCCCAAGTTATGTGGTGGGAGTTGAAGCCTCCCGCCAATGGAACAATATTACAGCTAATAGAAATTACACTATCCAAAGGGTTTGTGTATTGAACCCCTGACAGATGATGTATATTTGCTATGTGAAATGTTCTACATGAAGGAAGATTCGAAAAAACTACTAAAATTTTGTACTCCGGCGACAGAAGCTGAAGCGTTAGTTTTTCTTTTTGGCAAAATCTGGTACAGACTAAAGTAAGTAATCCACCCACTCTTGACCATCGCTCTAAACGAAATGATCTATAATCTTTAAATGAAGATACTGATGTGGAACTATTTAGGTTTCTTGTAGCACTATTATATCCGTTTTTTTTTCAACAATGAGACAACATAAATCTGTGGAAGCTGTAAAAGTAGAACGACAATTCTTTGGTGGGAGATACCAACAGTCAAAACAACCTTCTCTAGTATGCTGACCTTTAGGACCTTGATAGGTGGAGCCTTTTTTCTTCTTTCTTTGACGACAGAGAAGAAGGGTTTAAGGGAGATAGGTTGCCTTACTGGGCACGCGAATCAATTTCAACATCAGCGTTGACACTGAAATCTATAATAGGGAGGTGCCCTTATCTCTCTGTAGGCTTATTAACCACCCAAGTGTCTTCTCGGAGCAGCCTATTGGCTTTTGTGCTGCTTCATGCCTTGTGCTGAGATGTCAGTGTAGAACATGTCTGAGGAGAAGCAGCTGAGTTATTCATCAGCTGAGTTAACTGAGTGCTCATTATGTTATACATTCTGAGAGGCTGGTAAATAACCTGTCCATTGCTTTTGATACTGCCTTTTCTACTGCGGCCTCAATTGTTTGAGTAAAGCCAGCATCTTTCATTGCATTTTGTCGATTAGCAATCCCAGCATGCCCTTGTGTTCTTTCCTTGATAACTGTCATGCTTCTTTCCTTTATCATCGTCGCCTGCACATTACTTCCAACAGTTGCTTCTCTTGAAAGAGAGTGGGACAACTGGAATAATCTCCTTTATGAGCACTCTCACAAAGACATCACTTCTCAGCTTGAGCCTTGCAATCAGTGTGCGAGTGAACCTCACTGCAAATGCAACACCGTATTCCAGATATACACCCACCAGCCAACACCAGCCAAACGGAAACAATTTTTACATTGCAGGGGACGCGATGCTAATGGTTCCACCCTGAAGATTAGTGGCCAAGCTTTTATTTCAGACGGGCACGGTGTTCCGTCGAAAGTTGCGATGACTGACTCGGTGGCTACTTTCACCTTGTCTATACTACTCGATTGCACCGGTAGATAGCTATTACCCCAGCCAAGGAGAGTTTCTCAAGCGTTACAGATGGGCTTAGTTGCGAGTAAACACCACGCCCAACCCTTTTGGTTCATGCAAGATGGGGTGGGATATATGCACTCACCGGGATAGAGGCAAATAATGAGCATTTCAGAAGATCCGCTACACAATCTTTGTCTGGTGATCGGCACACGATACCTCCGCGGCCGATCTGTCGTACCTCAGTGATGCTTTCGTATTCAGACGTGATCACCCAAAGCTGCTCCTGGATCGCTTTAGGGTTGTTCAACCGGTTTGCCCCATTACCCAAGGGCACCAGTACAACGGGAATGCTGCTAAAGCCGTTGTGTAAAAAGAGATAGAGGGGAATCTCATCTGATCGAAGAGAGGCTGTCCATGCCGAACTGCCTTGCCCAGGAGAATTCCTGAACATCACTGCAATTCCTTGATGACGCTTGAAAGTAAACTAACACAAAATAACAGATACAAATGGACTCAAAAGATATCAATCTACCCTATTTCTAACAACCAAAACCACCAGAACGGAGTACCATGTCAGTATCTGAACTGGTTTGAACCGGCCGACGGTCACTTGCTTGCTTTTGTGGCACATACCAACTTCAGGCATAATTCTTCATCATCGTCAACCACTGCATGAACAATTGGCACAAAATTTATCGAAATAGTTTAGCGGATACAACGGTTCTGACGAAAATGATGAAACATGGCATAGCAAATTCTGGCCTACTACCCTAAAAGATTTAATATTATTGTCGTAGCGGGTACCTAGCAAGTGTGCTTACAGCAGTTACCAGATAGGTGTTGATAAAAGGCTGTGAAAGACCACTCTTCTAGCTTTCGCTATGACTCTCCACGCCTTCCACGCAGGCTTGGCGTTTTCAGTATTATACTTTCCTTAGAATAATTTTCATCGTACTGGTTTGGTTGCAAAAAGCATCATGGAAAGCCCTTAGCTTGTACTGTGTACGTTGCAATGGGACTTTCGCGCACCGTTTGAACCTCATTTGATTGATATTTTACTTAAAACAGCGAAAAAAAGTACATTGAATCTCTCGGTATTGATCAAAAATTCAGTCACTGAGCAAGTTATTATTTCACTGGTCGACCTTTACATGAAAAGTAAATATGTTACCAGTGTCAATGCCTTCCCTCCTCACATGCATCTCTACTAAAAGACACAAAAAAGTTGTTCTTTGCGCAATGGGTGCTTTCATTTAAGACACACCAGTGTTTTTCTACATTTTTTACATGTCCTGTTTCTTTCGACGATTCTGTGTGCCTTGAACCTGGTGTGCGACTAAGTGGCAAATCATGTTCCGGGAAATGCGATGTGATTCACCACAAGGGCGCTACAACCGTAGAATCTAACCATCAGCGTTATGGATAAAATGAGACAATCGTTTCGACGCTTCCACCTAAAATGTTGTATATAAATAAGTTATCAAACAACACAACAGCGCTTTTGCTGCGAACTTCCTAAGTGTGAAAACATGAAAACACCAATTTATGTTACAGCCCAACAGTAATTTTTCGAAATCAAAACTTTGAAAAACTAGCGCCCCTTTTACTTTGTTAATAAAATCATGGAGTGTACAGAATGAACAAATGTCAATTCCAATGCGTAAATGGTAACGCGCCGCTGAGACAGCAGAGGTGCACCAGGGATCTCCTTATGACTGCTGCCATGATTATATGCCAGTAAAATAAGAACAGATGCCCAGCACTACGCAGCCCTGGTAAATGTGAGGCCACCATTACCAATACTGTTTATCTGATGGCCATTGTTATTCAGTGAAAGTGAGTAGTTGACCGACTTAAGCAGTGCCCATCAAATTAAGCCAGCATTGGTCATCAGTAACTAATGTTAAATTTATTCACTACTAACCACCAATACCATGCCTTATAGGACCAACACTACAGGCGCCAATTTATTGATGCGTCTGAGTGGTACCAAATACTACCTAATGTTAACTAGCACGTGCACCACTAGTTAACATGCAACCAACTTTAATCAATGCTGCCTGGCAATAAGCACACATTACCAAGAGGTAGCCACCAAAAGTCTATCGGATCGGGTGTTAGTGTCGCAGCCATGTGAGCGTCATTTGAATGATAGAGAAATGGTTAAACAACCATGTAGTTAAGTGCATCTTGGGGGACCCCATTCACAAAAAGCTTTTCGCTGTCAGCTGCATGTATAATGGTTATTTAACAATTTATTTTGACATGGTGGCATGTAATACTCCGGAATTATGAACTGTGAAGCATTTCTTGGCGAACTTTTGCCACTATGAGCTTATCTATCTATCTATCTATCTATCTATCTATCTATCTATCTATCTATCTATCTATCTATCTATTTCGCCGCTTACGTTTGGGTGCTCTCGTAGTCACCCCCTTAACTTGGCGTGAATAAAGTTTAGCATGGGAGGGTAAGATTGTTTGACGAATGTGACGCGCTGGTGAAGACATGAATATTGTCACAGTTCTGTCGCGCACGTCGTGCAACACTTCCCGTCAGGCAGTGGCACATACTCACGGGCGGGTACGTTCTGTTAGTATGTGGGTATGTACCGCAGCTGATGGACACTCAGTATTTACCAAGGGATGAGGAGAACACACATGGGCGATTTCGACGCGTCAGCTTAAGCAATACCCAACATCGGTAGCAGTGTTGCGGAATCGCCACTCCGGAACGGGAATGAAACCAGAATAATTTCACAATTTCGCGACCACAGAATGGAATGGAAACGAAATTTCAACTAAACTTGGAGGAATGTTATGGCAATGAAATTAGGCGCAATTTTCACGGAATGAAAAGTGAATAAAATTACGTCTTTTTCCAAAATAAAGAACATTTTCGTCAACGTACTATTTTTCAACCTTCAAAACTTCGTAAGTTTGACCCTCGAATCAAAAAATGAAAGAAGTAACTTAAGTATGCTTGGCTGATAACTAGCATGGTAAATTTATAAGGAACGTACCTACTATAATTCTCTCCTTATATGAAATGTGTTGCTCCGAAGCTTTTCTCTCTTATTCGCGTAAAGAGGGCTCTACGTGATGGTATCCGTCTTGCGAATTTATACGGTGGCGACATACCCGCCTCACACCTTGTGATTTTTCCCCCTCGGTGGCGCCTCAGCAGCCTGTGTCTCCCCATTCTTCATCTTGTCTTTGCTTCTGCCGCCAATGGCGATTCAGATGCATATCCATATATGTTGTGATGCGTACTGACGCTGTTGCGATGCTTGTGCTTACTGCAAGCTTTCATACACGAGCTTGCGTGCCAGCACACCACAGATTACGCCCACCCTTTATTTTTGTTCAATACTGTTCCCCCTGCCTATACACATGGAGCCTTTGCCCGAAACACTATAGCAAAGGATAGCGTAGAACAGCGCAGCACACATTTGTACACGATGAACTGTGTGCTGTGTGAACTGTGTATGCGATCAACTGTTGTACGATATGAACCATAGAGGTCAAATAAACTTTTGAAAGCATTGGTTCGTTAGCCAGTCACAGCAGATGACCCCATGTAACCAAGGCCGTTCTGAATCTCTTTGTGAAGATTTGCTGTCGTATTTTCTGCATAACTGCATTTAAGCTTAAACAATATCCAAACGTCAATGGTCCTTTGAACATGCTTTCTCAGAAAAAAAGACCTGCTTATTTTCCAGCCAAATACTACCGCCACAAAAAACACTGACCTCTTACAAAGTGTAGGTAGTAAAAAAACGCTGATCAGTGAACCTTGCTTCTTTGCAAAGTATTTCGTCATTAGTGCTGCCTCAAATTATAAATTATTACTGATTGTCTCGGTAATAGTCCTTTATATGTGCGTGTAGATTGTCACACAAAAAATTTAAATACATAAGTATATATATCATACTATTCATGTGCCAATGTCCAGAAAGACTAGTTAGTGGCCACTTATTACTTCATGTAATTGCCGTGGCACAGCAACATACATGAAGGCATGAATAAATTACAGATGATGGCATCACGCGAAGGCGAACATAGAATATCCAGAAGTGACCTTTGCAGCCGTTTGAAGGCTATTATACTCCTACTTTAGAATAGGCACATGGAATGATGAGCAGCCAAGGAACTTTAAAAAATAATGCAGGTATTGTACACATCATCGTTTGCCCTTCTAATATGACTAATATGTGTATCATCACTTAGCACGAAATCTTTACTTCATAGTAACCCTGAAAAATGATATAAATGTTTTTAAAGAGTGTCAACATTTCTTCAATATATACCATGGTGTTTTCGGCAGATCTGGCAATGTATGTAGCTGGATAGTTAGCTATAGATAAGAGGCCCTAGAAAGCATTTCTGGTTAGTAACAGCAAGAGTTTCAAACTAAGAGACTCGGTTGCTGACCCACAGGTCACGGGATTGAAGGTCACGGGATCGAAAGTTGCTGGCCTGTGTGTCCAAAATTGGCCGGTCAAAGAGCCCCAGGTAGTCAAAACTTTTAGAGACCTCAAGTACGGCGTCTCTCATAACCATATAGTAATTTTGGGTCATTGATCCTGACATATGAATCAAAAGTTTCAAGCTTTACTAGTTGCTGGTGTATAGTAGAAAGATGCCGCGAAGTTAGTAAAATGCGCTTAAAACAAGTAAATGCATGTGTTGCCAACTGTTTGTTACCTTTTTTACGATTCTACTGATCATGCCAATACTATGCGTAGTGCGATAAATGTCCCTACGGGAACGTAGTTTGCTTGTAAAGCATAAGATAAGTCACCAATCTACTCGACCATGGTAACGTATTTCGCGTAGTTTTGCCGTTGTTATACCTATATTTGGCATAAATTTTATGTTGCTACAACCATTCTTATTTCTGTAAAGTGTTGAAGATATAACGTTTCTACGTTGAATAAATGGACGAATTTAATGGATCTGCCTGGCAATTCCTGGAGTGGGAATGGACTAAGCTTTTTCATTCCGAGGAATTGAAAAGAATGAAAAACAGAAAGTTGCAATTCCCCAGAATAAAGTTGCAATAGAATAGAGGTGCCTATTTTGCAACACTGATCGGTAGCGTCGACCCAAAGAATGCATGAAATCTATTTCGGGGTTCGAGCTAGAATTGAACCAAATAATTCTGCGTGGCCATGAAGCATTCAACTACAGAGCTACGCCAGGTCTCAGAACTACTTTTCAAATAGACGCTAACCTTTATGAAATGCCAAGTGGTTGCAGCCTACCCAAATTTATAAAGGTTACATGTATACTCCTTTGATACAGCCGTCACGGCGGGTTATTGTCAATTGTGGTTATGTGCCATGCGCTGAAGTTTATTTATGTAGCGTGTCAAGGACCGGAATCTTCGGGAACATCAGCGCTTGATATCAGCTTTTGGTGTTGGTAATACACAAGTACCTATTGGAATCGTTGCGCAAGTGCAAACAGCTGGTTATATCAACATCTGCAACTCTTCAACATATGGCTGTGCGTGCAACATCTGTATATATATTAGTACATATATATTTAGAATCGACGACTGAGCGACACGTCATGAAATGACGTGTCACTCAGTCGTCGATTTCCAGGAGGTTTCAGCAACCACAAAAGTGATATAAAACTGCTTCGAAGCGGATTGGCCAAACCGAAACTAACGTCTTGCAATGTTCGTTTTTTTTTTGGTGCTTAAAATTTGTTTAATGACTAGAGTGGTCGTATATCTCCGCTAATGTCTGACCTGGAGACAATACGAAGAGGTTCCACAATCTTTCCTTTAGCAAGTCACAAAAATCTGTTCTTCTAAGGAGGTATTCGACGACCACCGCAAGCTTTAAAAGTAGGGATAAAAACCTTCTACAACGCCGACTGTAATGCCCGTCGTGCTTATATTTTTATGTCCCTTCCAATCCTTCTGTTCTTTCCATGCTGCTGTAGTTTTGTTGGTTTCCTCTCCCGAGTGTGCACTCTGTTTCTGGTACATATTCAGGATAGAAGAAAGAGTGGCTGACGGCAGGTTTTTCTCACCTAAATGGTTGGTGCATATTTGCAAGAAATAAATTATGTGAAAGGCGGAAGTACGGCGCCAAAGCTTTATTGCATCGCAAGTGAAATTACGAGAATGGCCATGAAGAACACGCATGTGTTGGGAGACCACTTTTGACCACAGGAAAAATACGGCACATCTGCCTGGATTTGTGCATTCTGTAATGAGCTCATGTGTAGAATTATGTACAACATTGATACCTGGAGATGCAGGTCAGAATAAACTTATTATAAGTTCACTTGCCATAGGTGTTGATCTCAAACTCTAGTGCACAGGTATATTCCTCACACACTAAATGCACTGAATTGACAATCAATGAAAAATTGTGTTCCACACGGGTTGAACCAATAATCTATGCTATTTTGATAGAACAATATCACAGAACTAAGTTGATTGATAATTGATATGTGCGGTTTAACGTTCCAAAATCACCATATGATTATGAGAGACGCCGTAGTGGAGGGCTCCGGAAATTTAGACCACCTGGGGTTCTTTAACGTGCACCCAAATCTGAGCACACGGGCCTACAACATTTCCGCCTCCAACGGAAATGCAGCCGCCGCAGCCGGGATTGGAACCCGCGAGCTGCGGGTCAGCAGCCGAGTACCTTAGCCACTAGACCACCACGACGCGGCATCCCAGAACTAAGTATTGAATCAAAATACAGAGATGCAAGTAGCAGTTCCCTGAGAAGGTACTCATCAATAGTGGCAGTGAAAACCAAGCTATGCATAAGCTATAAACAAAAAAACACGATGGCAATGGTTCAAATGAAGTGCTAACAGAAGTGAGAAATGCCAAAACTTCTGCCCGAGCTACACAAACAGTGGCCGTAGAGCGCATGTATGTAATAACTTCAAAAAAAGAAATTTCGCAGAGCTTTAAATAAGATACGTAGTTAAGCGACCACAGATATGTGCAAGTCGCTAGCACTCCTTGCGGATGACGTCACCTGAATACCTCCTGATAAATGGCGCATATAATCTACAAAGGATTTCAAAGGGCACTGATAAGTGGCCTAAACGGCTCACCAGGGCGGTTTGCAGGGCGACTTATCGACGTTGCCAACGCACACGGACAGTCCAAAAATTCCACAACTGCTTGAGACTATCACTATAGACCACACAACTTATTCATGTATAGTGACCTTTTGATTGCCTAAATGTCCCCAAGAAAAATAAAAAAGACTAGAAGGTGTCGGCATCTATTTTTATTGATACTAAAAACAGCAAGCAACCTTCACAATAATGATGTCATAATTTGGTTGCTGAAGCGCTTCTTTATAAAGATCTAGGGCAACTACAAACTGTCAAAAAAAGAACAAAAGAGAATTTTTTTATATCTTTCACTACCTCGTAGTGAAAGATATAAAAAGACCCCCGGAAGAGGCGAAACTAGATTACACTGTACGACGAGAGAAAGTGAGCAAGTTATAGTTAACCAGGGGTGAGCAACGTGTGGGAAAATATTTTTCTATGAGGGCCCGGGTTTAAAAAGAAAGGAGGAGGTCCACAGATAAGGGAAAATATATATGCCACAAGATTCAACAAGCGCGTCGAGATGTCCGAGCAAATTGTCATCACAACACTGAGAAAAAAACACCGATCTCCTTTTAATAAATCGCCTTTGATTATCATGTCTTGAAATTTTCGCAATAGAAATGTACAACCAGGCCCTCGTCATATGCATATACTTGTGCGAGGAACATGGTTAGCAGGGTTATCCTATGCACAAGTCTGTTGTACAGACACGAAAGGCACGTGAAACATTTGTGTATCCCTAACAAAAGGAACTCTACCCTCTAATTGAAAAGTTGAAAAAGTTGTACCGATATTTAAAAGTGGAAGCAAAACCATAGTGAAAAACTATCGTCCAATATCTCTCCCGTGTATATGTTGTCAAATGGTAGAGCACATTTTTGCACCTTATATTTGCAATCATCTAGAATATAATAACTTTTTACCATAATTAACATGAGTTCAGAAAGAATAACTCCTACGAAACACAAGTATTGCATCTAGCGACTGACTTCCATTTTAACATGAATAATAACCTAGAAGCAGACTTCATATTTCTTGATTTTGCCGAAGCCTCTGACTGTGTAGCTCATTTCTGGTTCGTTTCTAAAGTACCATCTATTCATTTAGACTCGTTAACGTTATCATGGTCACCTAACCTTTTTTCCAACCGCCAACAATTCGTACTTGTGAACATTCTCTTCTCTAATTTTTCCCTAGTTACATCAGGCGTACCGCAGGGCAGCGTACTGGGTTCATTAATATTTCTATAATATATAAATGATTTACCCAACAACATTTCTTAAAGCATGAGAATCTTTGCGGATGATTAGATACCGCCCCATTACAACTGGTACTGACCACTCGGCACTCCCATGTGATCTCGATCTTATTAACGAGGGGTGCAACACATGGCTAGTGACCCTTAACCCAACAAAATGTAAAAAAGTCATATTCAGCCATAAACATTACATTTCTAATTATACATATCGCATTCAAGATGACTTACTCTCACAAGTGTCACATTACAAGTACCTTGGTGTCCACCTTTTTTTCAGATCTGTCATGGTCCTTTCATACTTCATCGATGTGCTCTAATGCTTCAAAGTCAGAAATTCAACCGCTAATATTCGCAAACTAGCTTACCTCATATTTGTTCACCTACAACTTGAGTGCGTATCTTCCATTTCATCTCTAAATCACAGTAACATGGTCGACTTACTAGTATCAATCCAAAATAGGGCAGCACGGTTCATATCACGAATATATAGTTACCACAGCAGTGTCACACAAATTAGAACTGATCTTGGCCTCCAGTCCTTAGCAGTGCGCCATGGCATAGCCCTTCTAACATTATTTCACAAACATATCCACTCTGACAGGTCACGTTCACTTCATCTCGATGTCTCATCCCGAACAACCAGAAGGTTACATAATTTCTTAGGTTTTACACGCTCATATGGTCATGCAATAACATTCAACTCATGAGCACTGCCACGACCCAATACATTATGGAATAAAATTCCAGACAACATAGCTTCATTGTCCGACCTTGACATAATCCACCACCAACTAATTGCTAATTTTCACTGCAGTAGTTTGTCGTTCATTACTAAGAACAAAATTTTTGTATACATGTGTATGTATACGTAAATATGTACGTATGTGTATAGTACCACTATTATGTACACATCATGTATTTATCCGCTTTATGTTATGCTTAGGTACATCTCAACATGAAGTGTTTATTTTTTGTGTTGTTTGCCTAGTCGTGTTTGATTCCTTCACATTTTTTTCTCATTGAGGTTATTTTTGAGCACCCCTTACACAATGCGCCGAATTGAGCATAAATGCAGCAGTACTGAGCGAAGCGATTCTGCCTTCCGCATCTGAAGCAGCAGTGAGCATTGTGCAACCTGGATCTGTCCTCCTCGACGGAAATGTCGGCGGTACATTCCACGAGGCTGTGAGTTCTAGTGTTACACATCACGCAAAAAGAAGTGCGCTGCTGTGGAGATTAGTTCACTGCTAGCGCAGCTGCCGACGGAATTTCCTGTGCAGATCTTGTCGATAGAATGTTCAGCGCAAATCTTGTCAATGAGTACATCTGATGAGCTACATTGACCGGGTGGCAGAGATGCGACAACGGTGCTTTTCGTTTCCCTTCCTCGCGCACATCGACCTGGATTTTCAGAAAGGACAAGTTGTGAATCGCCTTAGCCACTCTTGCGTTCGGTAACGCGCGCTAATTTGAGGCATCACAATCCTGGGTGCTCTCTTCTTTTTTTTCTGTCTGTAAATTACCAATATGTCATCTGGGAAGTACTTTACCAGGACGCGATTGAGCCCTACAGTGTACTTCTCAGGTGGCACACCCACACCTTCAAGCACACTGACGCGGAAACAGACAGTGTCGTGCAGCATCCGGAGCTTCTCCACTTCCTTAGAACTCTGTACCGGTGACCGTGCCAGAAGGTGGTCGATGTGTTCGTTCAACAGAAGTTCTTGCGATGTCTTGACGGCGACATCGTAGGTATGGTCAGCCATCCCGATGCCTTCGATTGCTCACTTGGCTGCTCCCGTGAGGTATGTGAAAAAATTCTTGAATTACTCGATCGGTGGCAACTCGCGGTTGTTATGTATTGTGAGTTGTAGTAACCCAAGAGTTTTGCCACCCACATAGATCACCGTAATACGTCGTGACTTGAAGAGTCGGAAGTGTGACAGACCGAAAACGTGGCGTACTAACTTGTTCTGGCGCAGCATGAGCAGATCCAATATTGGTCAGGGTGGCGGTTACCCGGTTACCGTGCTGTCTACTCGTTGATGGGCCACTGAGACGGGTCGACTGTTTTTGTTCCGATAGGAAGAATGGCGCGTCAGTGATCACGTAGAGAATCTTATCATGGTAGTTGTTTGCACCCTCGGCTTCTACTTCGATACCCTCGTCTTCCGTGATGTTGAGGATGTCCTTATCTAGCTAGTGGAGAAGAGCTTCTTTCGCTTTTAAAACGGTGACTGGTCTGTTTACCTCGAACGCCTCGGTGGTAGAATCCTAGAGTAGTTCTTTCAGTAGCGTGATATATCGTGAGACGCTGGCTCTGACAATCCCACGAACATTCCGATGGTGCTCAATCGACGACATCGTAGCTCTGGAACGACCACTTCCCGAGTTTTATGGCACCAAATGATCAGAACAAGAACCCGTGCTCATACGTCAAGAACATGACGTTTACACAATCAATACAAGTCAAGTTCCTTGAAGATGTGGCGCGTACCCACACTGGTGTATTGGCGAAAAACTAGATAGTTTTCATGAAATACTACGTTAATAACAAGTTACGATTGATCTGCTTGGGAACAAGAAAAAGAAAGATGCAACTTGACAAACTTGATAGTGCATTAACAAATAAACTGTATTGTAATGCATTGAAGCGGTGAAATTGAATTAAAAAATAAATTTGGAAAAGTATTAAGATGTACCGAAGAATTATTTTAGCACTTGAATCTCTTTGAACATTTGACAAACTCCTGCAATGTGTCAGCAACCTTCCCGTCGCTGTGACCAAAAGACAAAGTCCCGAAAGAAAGCAAATTTTGCGCAATAATTCGATTCTGAGGAGGCGGCAAACGGAACCGAAAGTGTTTTTACGTAATGCAGAGTATCTATGACACAAAATGAGGTAATTTTTGGGTCAACTCACTTACTCTGCAAAAAGAAAAATTAAAGGAGGGTGCCAGACTACAACTTGTAAAAATAAACTTAACTGCGGAATTTAACAACGCAGTCTAGTAATTGCGACGTCTATTCCTCTTTTTTTGACATATTTTACTATTCCAATGATACACAAAGTGCTTGAATTCTCATGAGGCTGTCAATGAATAGCTGAAACTTTCTTTAACAGCAGTTTTCTTCTTTATCTAGTGCCTATCAAGAATTTGGATTCCGGTAATGGCTGAATATAAGGCTCATATAAAGATGACTATGCCAGCGCATCTGCCATTTCATTCATAAATAAGCTCTGGAACCCAGAGCTATTTGATCAAACTCAGATGCGGCGGTGCTAATGCTTTGAAAGCCCTCTAAACATGTGAGTTCTCATTTGCAGTAATGGTGGCACATACTGATAGAAAATCCGTCAAAGTTCAGGTTAGCTCCTTATCCTCACTTTCCTGTTCTCTTTCTCTACCTCTTTCCCGCTTCCCCCTAAGCCCGTGACCCAGTTCTTTATTTTCAACACTGCATTGCATTTGCACTTTGAGTGTTTCTTATTTTATTTCCAGTGGTAAGTGTTTCTCCAAAAACCGGATATTTCTTCAGTGCATCAAGAAAGAAGGCCGTTAGTACGCCCTCTGATAGCTCATCGTACTGTAATCGACGTTCAAAATTATTGTCACGGAGTTCATGCCAAAGTATACCCTTTTCATTGCGGCCCTCGAATGAAGAATCTTTTGCAAGTTTCTCTGAGCATAGAGTAAATCTGCATTTCAAACTGATTTTCTTGAATTACTATTGGCATCCTCTATCGCTTATTAAAGCCGGCATATTTTAGTATTCACTCTTATATAGCTTGATTAGTAGAGGGTTGATATCGTGAAAACTGTAAACCACTGGCTCCACCGTCAGTACTGCAGATCGATCCGTGGCATTGATTCTCGTTTACAGTTTACGCTAGCCATGAGCAAGCTTTTTATATGCGCCACGCAGAAACTTAAGCCGATAACATCCTCTAACGAAACATTGCATATCTTACTTTCGAAAGTTCCACGCTACACTAAGCGGCGACCAGGCGAAGTGGTACATTTCTTAGATTCTTTTGTACGACTTTCTCTATTTTTGCATAGCGTGTATGGCTGTATGCAATGATTGTCCCCCCTTTTAACAAAGCAGCGAACTATCAGGCGCAAAATTATCTTCATCATGAGCATGACTAGGCCCACTGCAGGACAAAGGCCTCTCTCTTGTTCCACCAGTCAACCCGGTTTTGTGCTTCCTGCTGCCGTTTTATGACTGCAAACTTCTTAATCTCATCCGCACACCTAAATTTCTGTCTCCTCCTAACCTGTTTGCTTTCTCTGGGAATCCAGTCAGTTACCCTTAAAGACCAGTGGTTATCCTGTGGGTTCACTACGTGCCCGGCCCATGTCCATTACTTCTTCTTGATTTCAACTATGACATCCTTCGCCCCGGTTTGTTCCCTGTACCACTCTGCTATCTTATTGTCTTTTAAGGTTACACCTACCATTTTCCTTTCCATTGCTCGTTGCATCGTCCTCAATTTAAGCTGAACCCTCTTTGTAAGTCTCCAGGTCTCTTCTCCGTAGCTAAGTACAGGAAATATGCAGCTGTTATATACCTTCCTCTTGATCGATATTGGCAATCTACCTGTCATAACTTGAAAGTGCTTTACAAATGCACTCAACCCCATTCTAATTCTTCTAGTAACTTCAATCTCGTGGTCCCGCTCCACGGTTATTAGTTTCCTTAGTATACACAGCATTTTGAAACTTCTAGTGCCAATAATAGACCTTTATAAAGATAATAATAATAATAATACTAATAATAATAATAATAATGACCAATCAACCGACTGCAATCAGTCAATTATTCAGCTTTGTCGGATACAATATAGCATAGGGAAGTATTACATTAGGAGGTCCCGTAGTTTCATACACTGACGGGGGGACCTATAGCATTACCTAGATTGTTATTATTATTATTAGTAGTAGTAGTAGTAGTAGAAGTAGTAGCAGTAATATTATTATTATTATTATTATTAACATTATTATGTTTGGCTTCACTGAGCACAGCAGCTTGAAATCACTTGGAATCAACACCGTCGTGTATCAGCTCACATACTTTTGCTTTACTCAAAAATTCATAGAAATTCACCACTTATCTGGGTATTGATCTGGGTATTGGGTACAGCTCTCTATATACCATTTTATATCAAGAAATATGCGATAAGCGAAGATAACCTTCAATAAATTGGGGTGATAGGAATGCGTGTATTGATAAATTTTGAGGTGCATAAGGCTGGAAATACAAATTTCAACACTACAAACTTAGCGTAGACGCCAATTCAGTGCTTTGTTTTGTATTTGTGATCCTCATTTTTCACGCTGATCGAGATTCTTTCAAGAAAGGGGTATTAGTGCAAAAGTTTACCCACAAGACAAGCAAGAATAATATGCAACAAATAAACGCCGCACCAACTCTTAACTCCGCCTGCTTCTTGCCGCTTTCTCAGTAGTGTAAATCAATGCTACTCTAATTATCATGCATCGTACATTCGCCCCGCCACACGTGCTGCGCACTTGAGTTACGCACTGAACCGTATAGATAAAACAGCTTTATAAGAACGAGTTAGGTGGAGTCAGATAAAGCTGGATGACCTAGTCGCTAACCTAACCTCTGCAAGTAACTGTGGAAAAAAGAGCAAAACGAAACGCAGTAATACGGGACCAGGGACGTAAACAAGAGGGGGGGGGGGGGGGAGGTTGAAGGGGACTTTCTTTTGAGACGGTCATTTTTTGTTCTGTTTGTTATGCAAAAAATGAAGACGGGGTGTGGGACGGGCCTGGTGCGCTACTCTCTCGCTACGTCACTCGACAGGACAACACTGTGATAACCACAGGCAGCCCTATCAAGCGCGCAGACTGAGTAAGCTACATGTCAGATAGTGCCCCTACTGTGCTACACATGCGCCTTCCATTCTATTCTCTTCTGAGAGCCCCATTAGAACTGAATGGCTGGGAACTGCCTAGATCATTATTCTTAAAACCTTCCAATGAGATTGCGTGCACGGCACGTAAATTAGAGTTAGTTCTGCAACTTATGCGGTTGCTAGCGAAAATGCTCCAATCTTGGGTGATGCTTGTATCAAAAGCGAGGCACTCAACCGCTTGTGAGTTGTATCGACTGCCGACGCTCTGTTCTTCTATATCGGTGTACAGAACACATTTCTGTCTGTAGTTCGAGGTTTTATTTTATTTGCCACTTTTTCGATCAAATAAAGAGATTTAATTCAGAAACGCCGTTGCTTACTTCGTCGATGTGACGACCATGACAAATGTTACGAAGGTGCCATTTCTTTTGTGTACATCACGTTCCTGTCCATCTTTAATACGTGAACCCAGGCCAAGCCAGAAAGAACACATCGATGCCAGCCACGAGCAGTGAGAAAGCCACCGTCAACAGGGTCTATCGTAAGAGTACGGGCATCTATATAAAAAGACTCCGCGAACAAAGACACTGGCCTCGACCGTGGCGGCAATTGAGTCCCTGTGCCGCATTCAGCGATTATACTACAGCCACCCAGAGAGCTGTTGGCATTTGACGGATCTTTAAAAGACCTTGAAACCTGGTTTAAGATATTCGAGAAGATTCCAAAATTCAACACTTTGAACGCCGATGTCAAGCTGTGTCTTGTGTACATTTACGTGCCAGGCACTGCAACAACCCGGTTTGAGAATCGGGAATACTCCTTTAAAACTTAGAACATTTTCCGCAGCGCTTTTTCGAACGTTCAGGCCTTATTATTCGAAAGAAAAAGGGCGCTGACATTGCAGAGGACACAAGTGCAACTTGAGAACAAAAGTGTCATCATTTTCATGGTGTAACTAAGCCCACTGTTACGTCTCACCATTCTGCCTTGTCTGAAAATAAGAAAGTCCAGTTTTTCCTGCTAGGAGCAAAGCATGAGCTCTTCGCTGGGCTGATAGGAAACTCGCCCTCGACAGTTGAAGAATTTGTATGTGAACCCACCACTACGATTAACGATAGCTTCAAAATATATCTGGAATTTATGCTCTTGGCACCAACTACTTGCGAGAAACAATCCGAGCTATCATGAGGGAGGATCTGCGCAAGTTGTTACCTTCACCACAGTCACAAGTGGCCCAAGTCAGTGATGTTGGTCGCTACAAAGCTCAGCAATTTCAGGTTGACCCTTAATTAACACATCCTGATTCTTAAGCTAGCTATGAGCTACGCAGTAGCGGCTCGCCATTCCATGGTCGCTAATATATAACCACAGTAGCGCCATTCATATCAGTGCGCAGGCTCTTCCTGTCCCCCGTGCTTCGTGTGTAAGCACCATCTTGTCCGTCAATTGTCGCATGTGTTTTTTTGATAATTTCATGACCACATGTTTGTCTACCTCTGCATGTTAAGCATTAAAGCTATAAAAATGAATAAATAATCATATCTGCATAGCCGTCCCAATGGAGATGTGCCACTCGGCGTCAGCGTGTGTGCATCCATGTGAAGTGGTGCTATAGCTTCCAGACACAATAAACATTGCGCACTCTTTCATGCATAAATGCACAACAAAGAATCAACTATGTTGTTATCAAGGAATGGTGCATTGTTGACGTACACTGATTATTCTGTCTGAGTGATAGGCTCTGTTTCTTGTCCGCCATGGTGAAACAGTCGTTACGGTGTTCGGCTGTTGACCTGAAGGTCACGGGTTCGATCCCTGCCATGGCGGTCGCATTTTGATGGAGGTGAAACGGCAAAGCCACGTGTACTGTGCGTTGCCAGTGCACGTGAAAAAACATCATATGGTCAAAGCTTCGGGAATCCGCCGCTACGCCGTCCCTCATAACATAATCCTGGCTTGAGGACGTGAAACCTTAGGTAGTATATTTAACATTGTTTGTTTATTTTTTCAATGACAAGAACGCCCTGCGATCAATGCACGACGCAAAACTTTTGCTTCTGATGCGCACAGGCTGCCATTTTCATCCCTTATTTCAGTCTCAACGATCAGATTGAACTGAAAAGGTTTGAGGTTGTAAAACTATTGAATTGCATTCATAAGAGGCAGCTTCGTTTTGAGATGCTAACTTCATGCGTATAAAAAACGGAATAACAATTTACAGTACTGCATACTTTTTTATAGAATGGATGAAAGCTGTCCGGTGGGCCTTCCTCAAACCGTATCAATAAAAATTAGGGCTTTCAAAGATAACGACTGTATCAAGCCACTGACTTTCAATATAAAAAAAAACTCCGCGGATGCTTCATTTAGAAATCTGGAACTAAAGTGCTCGAAGGTCATTACAGGAAGTATTAAATGTAGGCTCGTTTAGATATTCAAGCAAAACCTGGCCCATAATTAGGATATGTCGTTGAAGTTTGGGAGAGCATAAAAAATTACAAACAACGTAAAAACCGTATCCCATAGAATGCAATGCCAAAGCTGCCACAAAGTTTTCAGAAGATATCTCGAAGAGCAATGGAATGCACGAGATATAACAGTTCGGACGGAAGTGAAACTCTTGGAAGTGTGGGTCGTTTAGCAGGCAAGACCGCGCAAAATAAACAATTCAAGAGCGCACAAAATAGGCACAACATGTTTGCGGACGTGTCCATCGTAAACATTGGTGCTTTTGCGTCGTTTGCTTCATTCATTTTTACTTCTTCCTGTGCTCTCGTTGCTTTATGACCGCCATGCTCGATTCGGTGTTGTCACGACAGGGCTTCCATAAAGCTTCATCACATCTTCGCAGGGAAACGCGTAAAATGGAAACAGGGAAGCGTGAAGAGCCATTTACAACGGTGGCTCCTCTTCACTCGCTAGTATTTTATTTTTTGTATGTTCTTTTGCTTTTTATGCTCAAGGGCTGCACATATGGTGGCTGTAAGTACTGCTTGCTTATATACCTTTTGAGTGAAATATCGCTTTCTGAGAGCGCATGTACTGTTCAGCATCATGCTGCTTTTACCTTCTTGCTGCAATAGGCACGGAATGAAGCGCACTTTGGAAGGGTGGAGAAAAACAACAGGTATGTTACAAGCAGGGAGGTTAACCAAAAACTTTTTGGTTTGCTATCCAGAACAGGGCAAAGTGTAAGGGGAGGTAGAAAGTTAAGAATGCCAAGTTGAAGAGAAAGAATGAAACAAAAACCTATGACCGTGATGGGTACACGACGCTCCATGTACTGTCACTTAATTTGTGATTTGGCCTTCTCGACACTGAAGACAGTGTCTTAGACACATTACGCTACGTTACTCGACTTCGTCAGGCCATGTACACCTACAATGTTCATACAGGTTGCAGGAATATAGGTTACATGCCATCATGCGTTGCCAGGTGCTTTCAGATAGAAACCCTGTTGTAACACGACAAGGAGTTTCATGTCTGACCATGTATCGGCCCGAACCCCGCAATTTTCATCTTTCCGCTATCTCGTATGTGCGCTATGGCGTTGCTATGATATAGACAACTCTCAGAATATGAGATTGCGAAGACCCACGTGAACGGTATACTCGACTAAAATAATGTGCTGAAAAAGCAATGTACTGACTTCACGCAAAGGAAAATGGTACTGCATACATGCGCACATTCGTTCGCGTACAAGAGTTGATGCATGCTGAGACACAGAGTAACTATTGAGGCACTTCAACTAAGTCAAGCTAAGCAAATCGATAACGTGGTGCCTCAACGTGCACCCACAATAAAATTTGTTTCATAAGATTTGAAGCTATGAGTGAAGACTTGCGGGCACTACAGAGCTGTAAAAATGGCAGAATGTATGACGCAGTCCAAATGAAACAATCTGACGAGCATACCTAGAAAACAATATATTATTATGGAGTATAATTGACAGCGCATGCTCACGCGAAACAAAAATGAAGATACAGCAGGCACAGACTAAAGCTTGAATTTATTCACACAAAATAACATATAACAGAAAAAACACGAAGAGAAAGGGAAACACAGGATGAAGGGTCCATCACCAGCAAATGTCGTACAGTAATGACATATACCAATCGAAAACAATAAAGGTAGACAACTGACAAAATTTCAATAGTTTCTTTTGTGAAAAAGGTTTCAGCAATTTTTCTGGTGTTCATTTCATGATGGGGGTGCGAAGCATTTTCACGCAACAAGAAAAAAAAACCACTGACGTCGCCTTATAGCAGAATGCTCGGCTGCCGTACAGAGCAGCTTGGTCAGAATGCCGCTCAATCCGGATATCTCTTTCTGATTGCGCGTGAGTGCAGTTACGAACCCCGAGGGCAGCAACGGATATTTATTTATTTATTTATTCATTCTAAATACCTTACAGGCCCACTGAAGGGCATTGAGTAAGGGGGGCATCAGTAAACAAACGAAATAACAATAAAGGAGAAAAGTAGACGAAAAAAATATATAAATAAAGATTACAAAAATCAAGGTTCAACAGTGGTATACAATACTAGAGTGCAACGAAATCAGGTTATCATGAAAAGTTTCACGGTTAGAAATGAATACAACATGATCCGGAAGATCGTTCCAATATGCAATGGCTCGAGGTAGTAATGATAAGTTAATTGCCTGCGTGTGACCATGAATGCGCATGGAACTACCTGCATTGTGAATGCACCGAGGAGTGCGCGCCGGAAAATAAAGTGGCAAACAGTGAATTTCGTTACTATAAATGTACCTATGAAACAGACATACGGCAGAATAATCTGCTGTAGCGATCTCACCGCACCTTTTACGTAAAAATGAGTAGACTTCAATCAAAATGGGTTGTCCTTAGCTCAAGGCACTTTAATTTTATGAGGCCGTGGACTCTTTATTTTTAGCACAAAGGCATGTAAAATAAAGCATGTAGTAAAAGTGTGTCACGTAAGTGACCACTGAGAGTTCCTAATTTTCCGCGTGGCTTAGAGCTAGATGTCCACAATTATAATGTTCCACGTTCATACAGCGTCGACGGTGCAGTGCGGGCTTGTAAGGCTTGCCGCTCTTAAAAAGCTCCTGCAAGTTTGCCGGCCTGGGCTCGGGCCACCCTTGCGATATGTGCGGTGCGGCATTGCCGTCCTACTACTATCGGAGCCCCTTGGAATGCATGCATTTCGTCACGCACGTCTGAACTTGTGTGGCGTCCCCAGGTTAGAAGGCAACTCTTCTAATGAGAAAGTGATGTGTTGACTGCAGCGACGAGTTGAAGCGATTGCGCCTGCTTGATGCATGATAAACCTTAGACTGTATCGTCACTTTACAGGTCACCAATCGGAAGATTTAAGACACACAAACTAGGTAGGGATACGTATGTTGTAAGAAGAAAGAGACGTAGACATAAGAACTGTCAAACTGCTCACACCGACAAGGAACACATTGTAGCACATGCAGATGACGCTCGCCGCCCACCAGAGATTAAGTTATGCGTACTTGGCAAATTCAAACAAATTGGTCGTCAGTAAGATAGAATAGTGCAGCGTAAATAAATCTCGGCAAGTTAAAAACTCATTCGGCTGAGCCACTGTAACCGGTAAAGATTTCGACATGGAGTGTAATATACTAGAGATGACGAAGAGCACTTTATTTGTCCGCACATGATTCTTAAGGCTTCCTTTACACGCTCAATCGGTGCATACGTGACCATAAAAATCGTTTTATCAATCAACGTCATAATAATATTTTAATAATAATAATAATAATAATAATAATAATAATAATAATAATAATAATAATAATAATAATAATAATAATAATAATAATAATAATAATAATAATAATGCCTACTGCAGGGCGAAGGTCTCTACCATGCTTTGCAAATCAACCGGGCCTTGTGCTTCCTGCTGCCGAGTTATACCGGCTGACATTTTAATCTCATCTAACCGCCCACCTTTCTGTGTCTTCTTCGTGCGTTTCATTTCTCTGGGAGTGCAGTGAGTTACCTTTAATGACCAGTGCTTATCCTGCGTACGCACTATTTGCCATCTGCATGTACCTTTCTTCTTCTTTGAACTATGATATAATTAACCACAGTTTGTTCTCTGACTCACTGAGCTCTTTTCTTATATCTCATTGTTACACCTATCATTTTTTATTCTATTGCTCGCCGCGTGATCCTAGATTTGGGCTAAGCCCTTTTTGGAAGCCTCAGGTTTCTGCTCCATTGGCAAGCACCGGCAAGATTCAGTTGTAATATACCTTCCTCTTTCGGGTAAGTGGAAAATTACCATTTATGACTTGAGAATGCTTGCCGAATGTTATTCACCTTACCTTTACTCTTCTAGCTATTAAATGTGAAGCATTTCTGAGCAAACTTCGGCAACTTAGAGCGTACCTACCTATCTATCTATCTATCTATCTATGTATATATATAAATATATATATATATATGTATATAAATAAATAAATATATATATATATATATATGTGTATATATATCCAGCGAGTGTCTTCTGTGAATCCAGTGATGAATAGAAATTGGCTTGAGCGGACAAACGTGCGAAAACTTTTATTGCTCCTACGTTTCGGCAGGGGTCCGGCCTTCGTCAGGGAAGGGGTCCGGCCTTCGTCAGGGCCTTCCCTGACAAAGGCCGGACCCCGGCCGAAACGTAGGAGCAATAAAAGTTTTCGCACGTTTGTCCGCTCAAGCCAATTTCTATGTATATATATATATATATATATATATATATATATATATATATATACGACTACGCCTACGACTTTAGCTTTCCTAGCCGTTTCGATAACGGTATCGATACCAAAATTGATTGATTGATTTGTGGGGTTTAACGTCCCAAGACCACCATATGATTATGAGAAATGCCGTAGTGGAGGGCTCCGGAAATTTAGACCACCTGGGGTTCTTTAACGTGCACCCAAATCTGAGTACACGGGCCTACAACATTTCCACCTCCATCGGAAATGCAGCCGCCACAGCCGGGATTTGATCCCGCTACCTGCGGGTCAGCAGCCGAGTACCTTAGCCACTAGACCACCGTATTGGGGCTTGATACCAGAATATTATGACATAACATGACTGTATAACGAGCATCAGCGACTATTCAAAACATGAAAATCATGATATATATGCCATGAATGTCATGACTTACATTTCTTGGTTTTAGTCCTCCTGCGCTGGTTTCTGTTTCATGGACTGGTATGTTGTGACATTGCTGCCTGGGAACACAAGCAACAGACCCTAACATAAAATATTCGGCAGAACCCGCATTCTTGGGAATCGACGTTATGCGAATCATGCGCAGGAAAAATAAATGTGGCTGTAATGCAATTTTTGTGACCCGTCATTAAATGAGCCTAAATATATGTACAAATGCTGCATGCACAGACAATTGTTGAATTGTTTGAGATGTTTACATAAGTAGTTATTTGAAATGGCGCAGGAATGTCAACTGGAACATGCGTATCAGCAGCACCAGACGATGATATGAAGGGCTGATTCTCACGAAAATGCTGGCCCTGGACACTGCTACACAAATCAACTTCAGCGCATTACAACTAACTACGATTGACGTTAACATGACGTGACGCCTGTATCAAAGGAGTAAATATGTAATGTTTACAAAATTTGGTAGGCAGCACTGCAATCACTATTGACGTTTCAGGAAGACTAGCGTCTATTTAAAAAGTAGTTCCGAAACCTGGCGTAGCTCTGTGGTAAAATGCTTCACTTCCACGCACAATGCTTGGGTTCTATTCCTGCAGGGACCCTGAAATTTCTTATTTGCTATAGTCGGGGGGCCAACGCTGCCTATGTGAGCTTTTTCTTAACACTGACATTGATTCAATGCCTTCGTTCGGTCGGCGCTTCTGATGTCGGGTATTGCTTAACGCTGATGAGTTAAAATTGCCCATGTGTGTTCTCGTCGTTCCTGGGTAGATACTAAGTGTCTATCACCTGTGGCACGAGCCCGCATACCAGCGGCACGTGCCTACCCATGGCTTTGTGACACTTTCTGCTGGAAAGTGTTTGACGACGTGCGTAACGGTATTGTAATATTATTCATGTCTTGACAGGCGCGTCATATTTGTCAAACTATTTTACCCTCTCATGCTAACTTTTGTTCACGCCAAGTTAAGGGAGTGACCATGAGAGCACCAAAACGTACGTGGCTGGACAGATAGAAAGACAGACAGATAGATACGCCCAATGTCGACGAAGTTCGCTGAAAAATATTTACTTATTTATTTGATTTGCATACACAGATACACAAGGACACAGAGGAAAGAGGGAGAAAGCATGCTGGCCACTGCCACCTGGAGGGGCACAATGCCTGCTCACTCTTTCGGTGGGAGGGAAGAAACAGAGGAAACAAAGATTAGAAGGGAGAGAGGGCAAAGAAGATGAAGAAGAGAGAAAAAAAGACGTAGACTTCAACAGGTATGCGTAAAAAATTAAAAAATAACATTAAAAAGAACAAAAACAATAAAAAAGATAAGTGATAATAAAAAAAGACCTTTTATAAACGGGTGGCCAGGTCCGTTTGGTTCATAAATGTAAGGAGAGCTCAGTGGGCCTGGTTGCTTCGGGAAGCACTACCACTCTGAAAGAGGTAGTCGTCCAGGGTCGCGCACTTGAGTCCTAGAAATGTACATTCGTTAATCAGCAAAGACCGCTGCGTAGAAAATGTGGAACAGTGCACTACAAGATGCTCAAGTGTTTCGCAGGAGCCACAAGCTGCGCACAGCGAGCTGTCCACACGCCCTGGACGGTGTAATCGGTCACGCACCAGCACAGAGCCCACTCTTAGTTCGTACAACAGCGCTTGGGAACTATGAGTCAAGCGACGGCCACGAACACGGGGAGGGAACGATCCATTCGCCACACACTGGTCTGGGTGCTGCTCTAGGAGGTGTCGGCGTATAAGCAGACGGGCGTCGTTCATCGTACATAGAATTCCCGGACAGTCACAGCTATCACAGTTGCACAATTAAGGAAGGTGATCCGCTCCTTCATATCCTGCGATACCCACGTGCAAAGGTACACACTGTGCAGCTAGGCATACCCCACGTGACAGAATATTGTTAATGGAGTCCATGATGCTGCTCCAAATAGGGCTGTCGGTCTCCTTGCTGGTAAATCTGCTAGGGGCACCACGAGAGTCGGTGAGGATGACAACCTTCAATGCAGGTAACCCTTTTTGTACGTACCTAAGGGCGACATCAATCGCTGCTAGCTCGGCTGTCACTGACAATGAGGGGTGCGGTATTTTAAACAACAGCCTGATATCGGTTGAAGGGCAGAAGAAAGCTGCGAATGCGCTCAGGCTATCGCTATACACGGAAGCGTTCGATGTTGGCAACTGAATAGTTTCGCCGCAATCGCCAGTAATGTGATTGAACAAAGCCGCTATTTTACCCAATCGAGAAAGTGGGTGCTGTAACAGCCTGTTAAGGAGTGTCTTGCCATGTGGGGCTCGGTTCAGACGCTCAATATGAGGTAGCGCTCTCTGGTCAGCTTGCAGCTTTAGCAGCAACTGGTGTGCTTCAGTCAGTAGTGGGTTGGATTGTGCTTCATGAGTTAAGCCAAACAGTACTTGGAGGGCAACACGATGATCCCGTTCCAGCTTGGACATTAAAGCAGGCGGCACATTCAAGGCTTGCTAAGCAAATTACATCACGCAAGAGAGTACAGTTGATTGGCAAACCTGTAGTGCCATCATCTGATCAATGCCCTCACCCCTAGCAGTCAAGGCGGCTACATACTTGAACAGGGACAGCGCTTTTCACCTCACATTTTGAACAGCAGGGCGCCAAGAAAGGCGATCATCGATGATTACACCCAGGTAGCAATATTGGTGGACCCACTGTATCGGTGTGTCTCCGAGGTAAAGCCTGCTAAGGCTTCAACGAGCGCGTTGCCTTGAATTATACGCGATGGCAGCTGACTTCGCAGGTGAAACCTGCAGGCCAACTTCCACCAAGTATTCTGAAGTTGCATTCAGAGCTCGCTGCAATATACCACAAAGACGTGGACCATGGTGTGATGGGCCACTGACCAAGAGTGCGATGTCATCAGCATAAATCACTATGCCTATAGGAAAGTCACATACTTGCGGTAATCGGCCTGGAAGGCCAGCAAATACGCTATGAAAGAGAAGCGGTGACAAGACGCTGCCTAGCGGGACGCCACATTTCACAGTGCGAGGTTCACTCTGTACTTCTCCAATGCGCACTTTCATTCTGCACTAAATAGAAATCACGGAGAAAGTGTAACAGATGACCTGAAATTGCTCCATTCATCAGTGCACAATTAACCTTATGTGGCACCAAGTGAAAGGCTCGCTGTATGTCAAGAAATAGAACATACGCTGAATGTCTGTTCGCTCGTGCCGATTCAAGCGATGATACAAGATCTGCTATGCTGTCGAGGGCTGAACAGTGGTGACAAAATCCGCTCATGACATCAAGAAAGAAAGTGAGCTCTTGTAATCTGGTGTCCAGACGAAACAGCACGATACGTTGCATCAGCTTCATACCATTAGAATTTAGTGATATTGGTTGGTATGACTTCAGGAGTTGTGCAGGGCGACCAGGCTTTAAAACTGGCTTCACCACAGACAATTTCCGTTCAGCAGGCATCAGACTCGTTTGCCACACTTTGTTGTATTCGTCAAGGATACTTTGATGAAAGACCTCATCAATGTTTCGCAAGGCTTGGTACGTAACACCATCTTCGCCTGGGGTGGTGCGAATGCAACAGAGGCTAAGTGCATGACGTAGCTCTGCCAGGGTAAATTCTGCCTCATCCATCTCACATGGAGGTCCATATAAAATTGGTACGCAACGATGACTGGTGTTGTCTTTTGACATAGGACAGATGAAAATAGTGCAAAATCTTCCGCAAAAATTTTCGGAGACCATCCAGTCGTGATGCACAATGCTGTAGTTAGGTTCTTCCTGACCTCAGGTGTTCAGAGAGCCTTCAATATGCACCATACACTCCCAAAACCACTCACCATATGCAAGGAGCTACACAATGCAGCCCAGCTCCTTTGACGAAGTTGTTTTGTGTGTCGCCTAATGGCTGCATCTAAGCGAATATAAATTGTCCAATCAGAGCTTCTTTTGAAACGCTGTGTCCACCCGTAAGCACGTCGTCGACAAGCACGTAGTCTCAAGAGCTTTAGGTCAGTGTTTGGCTTGTCTATGCTTCGCAGCCGTCGTACTGTAGCTTGCTGCAGACATTCGCCCACTATTTTAAACCGGTTATTGTGTGATGGCGCCCCCGCAATCACCTGACGTAACTTGTCCCAATTCGTCACTGTGTAGGCAGCACTCTTGCTGCTAGGAGAATTCTCTGGAACCAGACAAATTGGCAGATGATCTGAACCCCATGGGTCCGCCTTCCTTGACCAAGCAAGACGCACATCTCTCGTTGATATGGCAAGATCAATGGTGGATTGTTCCTTTCTTCTACTGACAAATGTGGATGAGCCAACATTAAGGGTCTGCAGATCATGTTTAACAATAAGCTCATTGATTTCCATTCTACGATTCTCATGTGGGTGACAACATCAACGAGGATGATGAGCATTGAAATCTCCACACAGCAGAAATGACAAGCCACACCGAGATAGCAGGCACTGCAGCAATGTGATAGTCGAAGATGGCATTGGCCGAAAATATTTGCTTGCCACAGTCGTAGTGGTCTTCCTTAGATTATTAGCAACTGCTACACATTTAAAGTGGCCGTCGCCGACGTCACTTGCGTCGATCACGGCGAAAGGAACATGAGATCGTATGTACAATGATGCTTTCGAAGCATTTCGTGGATGCGTGGTGTATATACACTGGAAAGATGGACGCGCCATTACCGTGCATCGGCTATTGCAGTGAACACCCACGTTACCTGGAAGTCTGAGCTCGTCATTTTTCACATTGGTTTCTTGGAGAGCTATAACATCCGGCAGATTCTTCGTTGCAAGAAGCCTAAGAACGAGATCAGAATTGATTGATTGATTTGTGGGGTTTAACGTCTCTAAACCACCATATGATTATGAGAGACGCCGTAGTGGAGGGCTCCGGAAATTTCGACCACCTGAGGTTCTTTAACGTGCACCCAAATCTGAGTTCACGGGCCTACACCATTTCCGCCTTCATTGGAAATGCAGCCGCCACAGCCGCGATTTGATCCCGCGACCTGCGGGTCAGCAGCCGAGTACCTTAGCCACTAGACCACCGTGGCGGGGCAACGAGATCAGAATGGGGTAATCGCAGAGACTTGACGTTCCATTGCAGCACATAAGGACGGGGCTTGCGACAGGTGTTCATGTTGTTTTTAGTGAAGACTGTCGAGAACTGGAACCAGAGCCTCCAAGAGCTGTTGTGCGGCTAATGCTACTGGCGTTTGACGATCCGCTATGAGAGATCGGACGACGTTAACAAGCATCTTAAGGGTGGTTACAAGTTAGGCATAATCGTTGGCTGGAGCCATTTTTGGTACCCTGTTTAGAGTATTTTCTACTGCAGACATGACCTTGGCGGAAGCTGGTTTCAAAACTTTATGAGGCGTGACCTTTGAGGAAGTTCTGTCCGACGGTTTTGATGGTACCGCCGGCCACGATGTTGCCGAAATGCAGAAATTGTGCCTCCCTTCGTCGTTTCGATTCTTTCTGACTGTACTATTTTTCGGACGTACAGATGCATCTTCAGTTGTGCCGTTGCCAGCTACTTGACGGGTGCTATGACAAGACGTCTTTTCTCGTGATGCTATCTTTTTAGCTTTCTCTTTCAGAACCACCCATTTTTTCTTTAGCTTGGGACATTCTTTGTCCGTTAGAAGTGTGCGTCATTGCAGTTAGAGCAGCGAGATGTCGCACAGGTGCAAAGTTTTACGTTGTGATTTTCACCACATTTAGCACAGACCACAACACTTGTGCAGAAACCCTGTACATGTCCAAGCTTCAGCCATTTGCGGCATTGTAGAGGCTTTGGTATGAAAGGTCAGACCGGGTACCGCACTAGTCCAGCCTGTATGTGACTAGGTATCTTTTCGCACCCGAAAAGAATCTTCACACACTTCGAAGAGCCAAGCCTTCGAGCGCTGATGACTCTGCACGGTGGCGTGCAAACTATCATACTTTTCAAGACGTCGCCGGAAAGTTCTAGGTCTGCATCCGATATAACCCCAGCTGTTACATTAGTGCCCTATGGAACAAAAGCCCGCACGTTGACGTTGCATAGCTGAGATAGACCTAGCAGGGTTTGGGTCATCTTCTCACCTGTTGTGTCTACGGCAATGATATTTTTCCTGGGATTCACTCAAACTTCTTGAATCAGACCAGGGGCAAGTTTGAAGAAAAAGTCCTGAAGCTTCTGTTTTGAGATAGCATTCAGGCTTACCGTGATGTCGACGGCAACATAAGCAACTGTCATATTCACGATGCTGTTGTATATAATGGTCTCTTCACTTGAAGACAATGCCGCGGACTTCCGTCTAGGTCATCGATGCTTAGCAAGTAGAAATGCATCCGAGCCATCCGATGTAGCATCAGACTCGGAATGGGTAACTTCTGATGTCACTGAAGAGCTGAGCCGCTTCCTTTCAGTGGCGTCCACCACCATCTCCTTCATTGCGAAGCTTGCAGGGAGGGTCCCCCCCAGCAGAGCATAGGTCTTGAGGACCAGTACAGGGCGTGCTGGGTGTGAAAGACGCACGATGACACAAAAGAAATAGACAAAGTTTCACCAGCCAAGAAAACTGACAACCAAACGATAAAACTTCGTCATCGTCCAGAAATGCTTCACATTTTAAATCATGACACGCGTGTCAGGTAATAACATGAACACATGCCACACAAAAAACGTAAAAAACTACTGCATTTGCTATAGGTACCGAGTCACCACAGATTATATTTGAACGAAATGGCGGACTCTTTAGCAGCAGTATCCCTGAGTGGGCCCACCATCCCAGTTTTGCCAGATACGGCCTATGTGACAGCGCTATGGTTCCAAAATGTTTGTATGCAATGGGGAAAATGTGATTTGGATAAATTCAAAGATTTCGAGCATTTGAGGTATTGCTAAAATAAACAGTGGTGTGTATCTCGCGAGTTAGAGGTCACTTATATCAGATTGCGCTGTGCAGTTCCACAACTAAATTATTTCCTTAACAAAGCTCGACTCAAGGAGTCACCGCTACGCATTTGGTGCAACAAAATTGAAACAATTGAACATTTCTTTTTATTCTGTCAGTAGCTCCATTACAAAAGCTAGGAATACAAGTAAATCTACCAGTAATTTTATCACTTGGCGGAACTTCATTAGGTTATTGCCACAGGGATATATGCTCCATTGTGCATGATTACATCAACGCAACTAAAAGATTACCATGCTAGTGAACCCTAACCTTTCCAGATCTTTAGTTTATAATTCGTAGCTATGTTAGTCAAAAACAAGAGATGGTTTGACCGCTTGCTCAGCAAACATTTTTGTTTTTTGTAGTATTATTTTTAAACTTCTTTTCCAGATTGGCTTCATTTTATTTTAGTTTTATTTAAGTATCCTGCCACCCGGTCCTTGGCCTATCCCCCTCTGGGGGTGAGCGCCATACATCAGAAATCATCAGCATCAGCATCAGCCACACTCATGATACGCTCGTGGACGTTTCGCTAGCTTTACATATGCCAAATTTGGTATTACGGAATGTGACTAGACGACGAAAGTAAATGACACGTCCAAAAATGATAATCATGGGATGCGTGTCATGTAACAACATGACAACATGTCATGCTCATTATGCGCTTGCGGTCGTTTCGCGAGCTTCACATGTACCAAATTTGGCATTACATTACGCAAACTTGCGACATAGGTAAATGACACGTCGAAACATGATAATCATGACATGCGTGTCATGTACAGCTTGACTGCATGCTACGCTCATGGCACACTCGCGGCTGTTCTGCTATCTCCACATATACCGAATCGAGTACTACGTCACGTGAATAGATGAAGAAGGTATGTGACTAGTGCAAGCATAATAATTATGAGATGCTTCTCATGTAAGACCATGACTACACGGCACCCTTCAGGTGTCAATACACTTTACCATGACCTGGCGCGCGGGCGCACCGCCGGTCATGCCAGGCCAGGCACCGATGCGTTGCATTGGCTATGCTTTGACGAATGCGCATGTGAACGCACCCGGCGTCCTTTCGTCACGAAGAGAAGCAGACGCGGTGCCGTTTGCCACTGAGCAGTGCCGATGGACGCTGGTCGCGCCGGTCGCGCCTGGCGTAAGGTTATAGAATGTTCACGTTTTGCTAGCATGGCGTCGCTACGCCAGCGTGCACCGCATCAACGTTATGTCGGAGTACATTGGGCTCTTCTTGATGCGCTCGCCGCCGTTTCACTAGCTTTACATATATCAAATGTGGTATTACGGGACGTGAATGAATGACGAAGTTATGTGGCTGGTGCAAACATTTTATGACACACGTGTCATGTAAGAACATGACAACATACAATGCTCATGATGCGCTCGCGGCCATGTTGCTAGCTCCACATAAACAAAACTTGGTATCACGTGACGTGAATACCCGATGAAGGTAAATCACACAACCAAACATGAGAATCATAATATGCGTGTTATGTAAAACGTGGCTACATGCTACGTTCACAGCGTGCTCGTGGCCATTTCACTGGTTTCACATATACCAATGTTGGTATTATGTGACGTGAAGAGACAACGAAGGTAAATTACATATCGAAACATGATAATAATGACATGCATGTCATGTGAAACTTGAACACATGCTACGCTCATAGCACGCTGGTGGCTGTTTGGCTAGCTCCACATATGCCAAATTTGGTATCACGACACGTTAATGGGCGACGAAGGTAAATTAAATGTGCAAACATTAAATTCATAACATGAAAGTTATGTACGGCATACTTTACCTCAGGCTCGTAACTTTGTGCTGATATTAATGTTACATAGAAAGCTTCATCATTCGTGCTTCGCATATCATCGATTCCCATTGTACGAGAGATCTGCCATATTTTTCACTCCAATGGCTAGTCTCCGCGGTCACTACCTGTCCTATGTAGTCATACTCCTTTACAAATTTCAACCTCTCTCTGGCTAGCGCAAAGACTGTTTTCTGCCAAGACGGTTGCAGATTAGTTTTGTACATATTTATTTTCAGACCTACTTTCTACTTCCCGTGTCCCGTTCAGTACTCATGAGCTGTAATTCATCTCCCGAGTTACTCAGTGAATTGCAGGTTTCTAAGATACTCTCATTTACCTCTCATTCCTATTTCTTTCAATCTAGGGCCCTGCAAATCTTCTAAGAAAACGCGGTGAATAGCATTGGAGAGATCCTGTCTTGCTGCCTCACACCCATTTTGATGGAATTCTGTCGCTTTCGGTGTGGAGAACTATGGTGCTTGTGGATCACTGTTTTCTACCAGTATGTTTATGGTTCGTCGATGCCCTGATTTTTAAATGCCTGCATTACTGCTAATGTCTCGACTGAGTCAAATGTCTTCTTGTCACCTATAATGGCTATGTTATACGCGCAATTTTTTATTACCTGATTGATACAGTGAATATAAATCATTGTGGAGTAGCCTATGCGAAATCCTCCTGAGTCCTTTGTTTGAGTGAGCTCTAATGTCGCCCTAATTCTAATACCTCTTGTTTTGAAACTAGATTAGGAGAACTGACTCTAAGCTGACCGGCCTGTAATTTAGAAGTCCTCCATGTCGCCTTTATTATGGGTTAATATGACTTTTTCGTCCTACCAAGGTTCAAGTACCTTGCTGGTCAAGGAATACTTTGTATATAAGATGGCCAGTTTTTCTAACACTATTTTTTTTTGCTTTCTTTAAACATTTCCGTTGTTACTTTAGCATCGGCAGTGGCTCTCCCCCTTTGCATTCATTTTAAGGCATTCCTTACTTTTCCTTTCTTTACTGGTTGGACACCGAATTTTTCTGGTTTAATAGTGCTTCTAACAATATTCTCCTGGTTGTTTCAGATTCTGTACAGCCTTCTATAAAATTGCTTCGACACCACGACTATGGTATTCATAGTGGTTATAGCAATGTTTTTCAATGCATACATCCTATTTTTGCCTGTGCACAAGCACTTGCTTTCGCAGCGCTCAGGCTTCTGCCACTTCTTTACACCTGGTCAATTCTATCCATACTATACCTTTTGATGTCGGCTACCTTGCGCTATTGGTTGCTTCGAAAGCTCTAATTGCTCAATTAGGCCGATGGCCATTGAAGATTCTATAGCTTGTTGTATTTTAATGAGATTTTTCATCTCCTGAAATAGCTTTTCAGTGACCAGTCTAGTGACTATACATCCAACTTCCACTGCACACTCTTTGATGATACTAGTAAGATTATCGCTCGTGTCATCAACGCTAACCCTGGTTACCTTGTTTAGAGCCTCGAATTTATTGGAAGTAAAACTCTGAATCTCTGTATTTCCCTCTTACCACTAGCTTTTTAACTGACTTTTTGCGCATCGGTTTATGCCTTTGCTTTTTAAGTCTAGGTGAAAGCAGCCTTTTACCATACTGTGAACACTGCATCAGATCTTGCCAACTACTTCTACATCCTGCAAAATACCTGGGTGTGCGCCCAAATGAAGTCTATTTCATTTTTAGTTGTGCCTTTAGCACATCGTCACGTCATCTTAAGGTTAGTCTGTTTTTTAAAGGAATTATTCAAGATTCCTTAAGTATTGCGTTCTACGAACTCTACTAATAACTCTCCTGTGTCATTTTTAGAGCCCATGCCATGTCACCCACCTCATGGCCTCCGGCCTGTTTCTTGCCTACTTTGGCATTAAAGTCGCCCATAAGAATATTATACTGTCTTGACTTTATTATTAGCTGACTCGACGTCTTCGTAGAAGCGTTCAATCAAATTATCATCATGGCCTAATGTAGGCGCGCAGGCCTGTACTACTTTCATCTTCTATTTTTTTGTTTAACCTGATTATGATACTTGCCACTCCCTCATCGATACTATATTATTCCCATATGTTACCACCGATGTTGTTGTGCTTAAAGAACTACACGCCTAGTTCTTATCTGTCAGCTAATCCACGGTAGCAAAAGGACATGTCCGTTATTAGGCATTGTATAAGCCTCAAACATTCTTCTAAATTCACTCAGCCATATCAAATTTCATTTAGAGTCTTGTAATTTATCAAATAGCACAGCTAGACCAGTCTCCCTAGAATGCCCTCTAGTGTTGAAGTTAGCTGATATCTGATTGCAATGCCGGCCTGTCTGTACCAAGAGATTCTCAGCACCCTCCGCGGCGTCACATGTCTGACCGTTGCCTTGTTTCGCAGCCCCTGCGGACTGAGCGCCGAATACCAATTGGTACGTACAGAATGGACGTAGTGCTCAAAGGAACGTAGTTGCACCAAGGTAGTCGATTATGCTCTTGTGAGAGACATATTACCGGTAGGTAGCCACCAGTGACCCCGCACCTCGGACCTATTCTGTTTTCTTTTTCCTTTTTCTTAACGATTGATTCATCAGGCGTTTTAAGTAAATATACAAGAGGCATGGTCTGGAATTTCTATTCGAACCGATTTTTGTCATTGCATGCATAATGTTGAGCTACTAAACTTTCTTCCTATAGCATTCCCATTTCGAGATATCGCACTTACGGCCAAACATTCGCTGTGAAATTGTCTTCTCGTTGTAAGTCCAGGTATGTTACGCTTGCGTGCTGCTACAGCATTTATCGCTAGAGGTATCAGTAAATTGGCACTTTCCTAGCATCACGAGCGCTACGAGGAGACTTCACGGAGGTTCTACGGACGTTACTGCATTAGGGCGGGCTGTACCACTTACGCGTGCCCACAAAACGAGGAAATTGAGCACGCAACATTTTCTGAACAACGCCTCATAACTGCTAATCAACGTAGTATTATAGCAGGCATTTCTTTCGTGCCTTGACGCTCCGCAACAAAAAAATTTAATATAACGTTACGAATGTTTTTGATTTTGCGAGCTGCTTTGGAACAGTGCTAATGGGGCTAGGATGGAAGACGTGGCGTTGATCCCAATTTAGAGGGTCACTACATGGCTAGTGCCCGGACCATATAGACGACGCTGACAGCAGCATGGCTAGTGCAAGAAGGACCACGGTGTTTATTGGAGTTCAGCCTATAAAGGCACCAGCGAACACACTTTAACCGACTGCGAATCACTCACGCTCATTCGCGCCGATACAATCAGCACACGTGCCCAATATATGAGGTTGAAATTTGAGACGTCCCCGTACTGTACAATTTCAGAATTACAGCTGGATGATGTTATCCGAGCACTTCAGTAACGCATTTCTAGCTTGTGTCGCTTCATAACGTTCCCAGCAATTCCTTCCAAATTGTTCCAGCTGTGTTATCACTAAGACTCATTGATGTCAACCAAATTGTAACAATTTTCAGCATGGGGTTGCATTACCTATTGCCGAAGCGCCAAGATTGAACAACTATTGTCCAACTATTTTGATTTGTATAATAATATTTTGATTATCACTCGACGTACTCCTTTAATGTAGATCATTCAAGCGGCAATGGCTGGTTTATTTTCGTATGACAGGCAGACAAAACTTTCCTGGTGTCCTGAGGAGTAGTGACATTTGAGCAGCACCCTAGGTTTCTTGCACGTAGAGAGAGAGAAACAAAGACTGGAAGCAAATGAAGTATGCGCAATTGTTAAGTTACATTTTCTAATACGCACAGCCTTCTTGGCAATGCCAGCCAGGCGCAGAAGAAAAAGAAGAGTGAGTCAAAGGATAGAAGCCGTGAAATAGCGTGGAAGGCCTCGTTGTGTTCTAAATTGCCTGCGAAATTACATTCTGCTCAAGGCGCGTGAAAAGATTAATGGCAGCGCATGGCAAACTACTGCCAAGTTGTCCCTTTTCGTTCATACCACTTTTTCTTTTCATTCGCCGAGGATAGTACATGCTGGCTGGAAGAGTTTATCACGCTCCGCGCATAATTGGTGCCATACTAAGCCTAGCCCTTCTTTAGTCCCTTCTCTGGTGTCTAGACGAGAAACCTTCCCTTTGAAGTGACGTGTTTATTGTCTCGTACCGAACCCTTCTTCCAGCCCACGTCCGCCACACTCGCAACCCTGCCGGAGCAGTAAATTGTCTAGACTCATGGCATTTCAAGTGTCATGGCCGGTAGAGGATCAAGTAAAAGAGAAGAAAGGCCATCGTAACTTAAATTGGGATATCATCAAGCCTGCATAACCCGGTTGCTCTTAAATCAAGTGTTAAGAGGTGCGAATTACTCACGGGCAATAAAAAAGACGCACGCCCTGGTGCGCTCTCTCTCCCTCTGTGTGTCTGCACGCGTGTGCATGCATGTGTGTGCCGTCAATGTGTAGTTCGTGCGCTTCACAATTTATTCATGATTATATTATGGTGAATTTTATCTCTAAACAGAAAATACTTGCTCGGAGAAATCGCTACACTTTTGATTTCGTGTAATTGCAATATTTCTCTTTCAGCAAAGAAACGAAGTTCCTTCAGCATAGATGTCTTTTCATTTACTCAAGAAAAAAAATCCTCAAATGACATTGTGTGTTTGTAAGCTTCGTGTGTAACACCCAAAGGGTTATTTATGCTGAATATTTGTACAGGAACTTTGCGATAATGAAGTGATTGAGTACATACTGATGAAAGAAAAGGCGCATACGTGATTTACGAAGCGAAGCTGCCACAAACAGTATGCCGGATGGTATGACGTCGTGGTCTTCATATTCTGATAACGCCTCCTCCTTTACCTGCGTTTCGATCTCCCAGCTCTTATTCCGGCGGTACCATCTCTATATTTATCTATCTATCTATCTATCTATCTATCTATCTGTCTATCTATCTATGTGTATGTATGTATGTATGTATGTATGTATGTATGTATGTATGTATGTATGTATGTATGTATGTATGTACGTATGTATGTATCTATGTATGTATTTATGTATGTCACTCTGTCTACGTATGCCGCACTTTAACTGAAGCACCGTTCTTTGACAAGAACTGTGAGCTTGAGACAATGTCTAATTCACGAAACGACTGGAATTCCAAGGGAAAGTCTTCGACATTACGCAAATAGTGTATGAGATATAAATGCTTAATCTAAACTAGCCCTTTCATTCTTCAGGTACATTGCGATAGATGTGTTTTAAAAAATTAAGCTAGCAATGTGATGTTTATAGTATGCAATTTTATGAATCACTTGTCCCAATTTCAGTAGTTTTTCTACCATGAAGCTAGACGCCACCACTACAGACGATGAAGAATTGAACAAATTCTCCGAAAAAATGTTCTTTATAACTGATGGGATAACCCGGACCATGATCTCAGCAGCGGCAGCCTGCATTTCAAACTGTGCCGGATGTACATTGAATGAGTTTGTACAAGTCATCAGAATAAGAATGTCTGAAGTCCCATAAGACAGTCTCACATTGTAGCCTAGCAAGTCGCTTGGTCACTCTGTTTATTGCAACCCGAAACACATTATTCAGGAGCCAGCTAGCCTCACAAATTGTATAATCTCCCTTCATGAATGTGAATTCTGCTGTGGGTTCTTTTGGTCGAGTGCCTCCCCTTTCTATAGGAGCATATACACGGGAACGAGTCAGCTTACAGCTTCGAAAGGAGGGCATATAACCCCTCTGGCTCTTGCATGACCAGTGCCGCGTTTTTCCACCCGGGGGAACCATTTATACCGCGAGCAGTTCTGCAGCTGCGCTGGAAAGTACAATCATCGCTGGTCGTTTGTATTACCGTATGTCCAGCTTTAGCTCTGTTCTCGAAACTTCCTTTGCCTTGTGTGTACGAAGTGCATTTGAATGGTAAGAGGAGGAGAAAACCTTGTCCGAAAGTTTTCGCAAACTACGCATATTATGGGGGATTATGAAATCATTAGCGCATTTCGCTAGTGTCGATTGTGACCTGTACAAAAGCTGTTGCATTCGTCTATTCCTCTGATCGTTTGTTACGGCTTTTCAGTGTGGGGTGTCGCATAAATATGTGGATGTGCAATTCCATAGGTATCGCTTAATTTTTTCTTTCATGTATAAATAGTTGTGTAAATTAAGCAGAACTCGCGATAATGTATTTTTGTATGGTGCTATATGAACGTTTTTGTGTACGTGCATGGCTGCGTTTGCGCCGAATACACGTGCGTCGGTGAAATACGTTATCAACTAAAGAATATGCTTTTCTTGCTTCGCCTATTTGTTTTCTTTGGTCTAACGCAGTTGAAATGGCCTTTGTACAAGATTATTTTAACTTAGTTTTACTTTTGAAACATGAAGCCTTCGATATTTACAAAGTCTCTCCTTTTAGTATATATGCAAGCTCTTGAAAGCAGCCAGTTGTGATGGCATCAAACATCTGGAAGTGTTAGCAGCTACGCTGGCCGTGTTGTACAAACCGGAAACTTCCTAGCTGGTGTCTTCCTTGAAGTTACGCCCCATGTATGAAGACATATTGTGGAGACGTGTAGATTTTGTAATATTGAATTACAAAGCTTGGTATAAATACTTCGCAACTAATATTTTTCCATGCATTGTACCATAAGTGATATGTGTGTGCATGTGAGTTTCAGAAAATCAGACGCACCTATACTCTATTTTCCGTGGACAGTAGTACAGCTAGTTTGAGCTATACACGTGACGATGTAGTCGTGGTAACAGAGCTGAATTAAGTTTTAAAAAGTGATGTACCTTACCGCACTCATTATTCATAGTTGTTTGAAGAATAAATGCAGCTCAAAACGAGGCTATGAGTAAAACACAATTAAAAGGCATCTCTCCACATGAAAACTCCGTGGTTTTGCTTGGTGTATGTTCAATCGCTCATATTCCTACGACACATCTAAAAGTCTTCCGTGAATGTTGGCGTGCGGAAGATGCAGCCGCTCCATGCCTTAAGAGTTTGTACCGATTGGCGGGTGAATGTCGGATGGCCCGCAACATTTACGTCAACTTCTGATGCGATGGTTACAGGGAGACTACTGGCCAAGGTGTCTTAGTTTTTCACTTTTGCTGACAGTATTTACGGCCTCCACATATTGTGCATCCTTGTGCATGTCTTGACAACAGTGCAGTAGTGAGCCTGCAGCAGTTGGTTTGCCAGAGTTTATTGTGTTATGTTCCCGTCGTTAGTAACCATGAGAAGTGTGTAAGGGTCCCTTCTACGCAGTGACGAAATCCTTAGGAAACAAGAGCGACAAGGGCCCATGTTGTACTACTAGCGTCTCAAAACGTATTACGACCAAGAAGGTCAAAAATGTTTTCAACTGTCTTGATTGCGACAAGCAGCCGACACGAAGTACAGCACGATGTGGGAGGTGGAAGTTGGAATGACGGAGCTGGTGATTGTTAATAATTGACGAATTTCCGAACCTTCAAGGCAAATATTTGGTACACACGTACTGGTATTTTGTTCCTGACGACATCACCATTATGTAGTGAGGTCGCTTTATAGCCTTGTTAATTGTTTTAGTCAAGTTAAAATTCATGTACTTTTTCACACGTATGACGAGTATCATCTTGTTTCAAGAATGAAGCACACACGTTTTTATAAGCCAAACTGGCGCCCAAGTCACACCACGACCATACTAGAGGGCAGACATGGTACGTGTTCATGAGAGCGCACACTGATTCTGCGTTCTAAACTATCTAACGCCAAGCACACAAACCTTATTGTGCTACAACCATTGTAGTGAGAACTAAGTGCTCTTTGGAGTCATGATTGGCTGGTCGTAAAAAAAGAGTATCTCACTAATATTTACTTTGAATGTTTCTTACTGATGTTCATGTGAACATACGTGATCGCTAGTGATGCATACGGATGTTCCAGAAGTTGCGCGATACATTCATTATAGAATCAACTGTAGTATGAACGTGACTGAATAGCTGGGGTATATCATAATGCTTATATAGCAGCCTCATGTAAAGACCATCTCTATAGGTTACAAAGATGCTTTTAAACGATAGTAAAGTCATACATTCACGCTTGAATGGGCATCTTCTCATGTGGCGACGTCAGATATTTTGATTAGGAGAGGTGCTCGCGTTTAGCTTTGCGCACACACAAAATAACTTTGCTAACAGGCAGACAGGTGACTCCCGTTCTTCCTTAATTTTTCTCTTTTTTTTTCCAAGAGACAATAAGGAACGTTTGGCAATTTCACGGTAATTTTCTGCTAGGATGCTTACACATAGCTTTTCTTAGAGAGAAGGAAGGTGATAGCGGACTGCGTAGAAGTTGCAGCGTGAGCTGACATCTTCTTACTACCGAGCTATTTATTCTAACATCACTATTTTTGTATCAATAATCATTAATTCGTTATTGTACATATAAAGCGATGTCATTAAATGAAAAGTCTTGCCAAAGTAGGTAAGCGTGAAACCGAGTGAGTTTTTCAAAATCCTTGCGCACTTTCTCTGCAGGTGAAACGCGTATACGGAAGCTGTGATAAGTTTTAAGATAGCACTGTTAAATATTTGCTGCATCAGCCACTATCTTTTTCTCTGAGGTTACTCGTCCATCCAATGTACAGAAAACACAATACCGATGCTTTTACATCAGCGCATAAGCCACGCCGTTAAACGCTTGAGCACGTGGTATTCTCAGGTATGTCTTGACATGTCGGTTACCTTAGACTCACCATTCCCCACTTCAGCGCCAACGCCTCTCCCATGCTGCGCCAATAAGCCCCGTCTTGTGCTTTCTGCGGCCGGCTTGTGGGGCCCGAGGCCCACTACTGGAGAAGCGGGCACTGCAATTGCGGTGACGTGCAAGGTTGAATCACGTGATCTCATTTCTCTTTGGCGAAGTAAAGCTGGTGGTTGGTTGCGTTGTTTTTAACAGCGCATTCGCGGTGCTTTCACTTTTGAACCGCGTTGTTCTTTTCTCACTTCTTGTGTGCAGGCTTCTATAGACGACACTATTCACAAAGTTGCAGTGAAAGTTATCGGCGGCACGCCACAGCTCGCTACGTTTGCGATGCCACTGTCATGGCAGCTGACAGTGTCACTGTCACCTCTCTCTTTTTATGTTGTAGTGGTGGTTAATTCAAGCCCATGGGGCACCGACCATAACGTCGGTCAGGCTCACCAAAAACATATGAAGTTTCAAAAATAGCTACTCTTGTTCAAGCTTTTCTTCTCTAAAGTAACCTCTAGAATCGACACGGCGTTCACTTACCCACATCTGGAAGATCTGACGGGGCGAGAAGTGTGCACATTCACACTGATTTGCTTAATTCATTTGGGATCAGTATTTTTCTGTTTATTCGAAGAGTCGGTATTCTAGTTGATAAGATGGCAGTTCAAGATATTGTGCGATAACTACGCGCCAAAAAGGCTTTGTTAGCGTTGTATCCACGCGTTTTCTTTGCTGAGAACACGCACAAGTATTGCACTCATAGACCACATATTCCGCTTAACGTGTATCAAACAGAAAGACACATTCTGATTGGCCAGAACATTTCAAATCACGCTGTTTGAAAATAATTAACCCGAACATGAACAACGCCACCACCTTTCAGAATAACTGTGCAGCTTTTAGGAACCTCAAATAACGTGCCTTTGCTGTACTTTTTATGCATGTGATCTCCTTTGATGAGTGGCTGCACATTCACTTGGAAGGTGCGTAATGGTTCATTGTCGAGATAATTGTACGACTTCTAACGCTATGGGTACACGCGATAATGAAACTACGAGCGAAACGTGGCGAAAACGGGATGCCAAGTGAGTGCATTGAATTCACATGTCAGGCAGATTGGAAACAGAAATTTACTAGTGAACCGAAGTACACTCGATCTATGTTTTAACTGCAGCTAGCATATCATTTTCAACGCCTGGTCGCGCTGACTTTACTTCAAGTGAGCCGAAGACACGTGTCAGAGCGTTCGACGTAAAGGGGCTGACGGATATACATAACTATAGTGAAGAAGAAGGGCCTCAGCGGCATTTCTCGGCGCCTCAGGGGCATCGCCTTCAGCATAAGCTCATGCTTGCTGCGCTTGGCCGGACGCTGCTGACTGCTTCGCCTTGTGCGTTCTGCTCTGCTAATAAACCCCGTTACAAGTGGTGGAGTCTGCTGAGTTTCGATTACCCTGGAGCTTCGGTATTGCATTTTACGATCAATTATGCCTACCGACGCAAGCGCCGCTCCAACTCCTCCACCGGCACCGCCTACTGTTCTCTCCGCCGGTTCTCTTCAGGCACAGAATACAAGGACGTTGTTGACTGGATTTCAATGTACGAGCGAGTGAGTACTCACAACTAATGGGATGACACCGCCAAGTTGGCCTACGTCTCCTTCTACCTGTCGGACGTGGCCAAGCTCTGGTTCATAAACCACGAAGCGGAACTACCTACATGGTCTGTCTTCAAAACAAGCCTCACACAAGTTTTCGGACGGCCTGAGGTACGCAAACGCCGTGCCCAACAACGCTTGCATACTCGGTCCCAGCAGTTTGGTGAGAATTTCACAACCTATATTGAGGACGTTCTGGATCTTTGCGAGCGAGTGAACGAGTCGATGTTTGAAGAGCTCAAGATCCAGCATATCATAAAGGGCAATGAGGACGACGCTTTCCTAATGTAGTTTTCTAAGAGTTCTCGCACTGTCCTAGAACTGACCGTGTTATGCCGGAGTTTTGACGAGTTGCGCAGGCAACGTCTTTCAAGCCGGCGTCCCTGGGTGCTCGACGACTCTTTGTCCAGCCTGTCCACCCTTGGCATAGGAGAAGACCATGCCCCTCTTCTCTCCAAGATCCAAGACTTTATCTGCGCTGAGGTTGCCCGTCAGCTCTCTTTGATGGCCTACGGACCCGATCAACCACGCAGATTGACGTCTACACTCCGCGACTTCATTCAAGACCAGGTCGCACAAGTTCTTCCTCCCGCCCGTGAACCGCCGCCAGTCGCCGCACCTCTCACGTACGCCGAGGCCGTTGCTCGACCTCGACAGCCGGCGTTCCAGCCAGCGCTTATGTATTTGCCGCCGCCCTTTTCGCCGCCGACCTATCCACCGCCGCCTATGCCGATACCACGTCGGCCGCAGTTTTCTGCCCCCTAGCCGCAAGTCGGAGTCTACTCCGTCCAATAGCGGACCTACGACAACCGTCCGATATGTTTTGCTTGAGGCGATGTTGGTCACGTGGCACGTTATTGTCGTCGTCGCCAGGCTGCTCAGAGCATTCGATGAATGCCCTCTTTCGACCCTGAGTTTTCTTCTACGCCTTCAAGTTCTCCTTCCTCTTTCTTTCTTTCTGATCGTCCACTTGGCCCCACCCGCCGCTCCCCATCTCAACGTCGACGTTCGTTTTCCCCTATGCGTCGCCGTTCCAGACCCACCGACCAGGAAAACTAACCGCCGCAGTTCTCGAGGCACAAACTGCGGCCCCGTCACCATGAACAAGTCCTCGGCCCTGTCCAACTAACATCATTGAAGTGTCAGTTGATGGTATCATCTTCATGGCGCTTGTCGACACCAATCAATCAACCTGTGCGGCAAATTCCGCAAAGTTCTGCATCCATTATCCGGCCTTTCTCTTTTTTGGCTAACGCACAAATTGTAACACCTCTCGCAGCCTGTACCACACGAGTCGTCATCGAAGGATTTGTGTATATCGCTGAATTCGTAGTGCTTCCCTCGTGTTCCCATGACATGATACTCGGCTGGGACTTTCTTGCGAATAATAATGCCGTCATTGACTCCTGTCGCACTGAACTTGACCTATCTGAGCTTCCTGATGTTGACGCTGTCGAAGCCTCCCTGCCGTATTATAAACTGTCTGTTTCCGATGACACCACCATACCACCGCGCTCTTCTCTGCTGGTGACAGTGTCGTGTGACACTACTTCCGACAATGATGTTTTATTTACGCCCTCTGCCCTGTTCATTCGACGCAAATGTTTTCCACTGCCCGTTGCTCTCCTTACTGTTCACCATGGTGTCACGAAGACGCTCGTGTACAATACGCTAGAAGGGCCTTTACCTTTATTCCATGGTGAATGTCTCGGTCACGTGCATCCGATCGACGCCCGTCACATTTTTGACACTCCATCTAGTTTACTTTCTACGGATCTCAGCGCACTTATTTCTGACTCTGTTTTTCACCAGTCACTCTTTGACACTTTCCACCGTTCCATCGACGTCGTAACGTCTTCTTCAGAACGAAGCCAGTTGGTCAACCTGCCTCAAAAGTTTCGTACTTCTTTTGACAGCCACGCTTCTGGCCTCAGTCGCACATCGAACATCTCTCACAAGATTGACAAAGGAAGCCACACGCCTCTACGGCAGCGTCCCTACCAAGTCTCAGCGTCTGAGCGCCGTGTTTTGGACGAGCAGGTTGGTGACATGTTCCAGCTGGGTATTGTACAGCCTTCTAACAGTCCCTGGGTGTCACCGGTCGTTCTTGTTGAGAAGAAGGATGGCTTCATTCAGTTCTGTATGAACTATCGACGTTTAAACAAGATCACCCGTAAGGACGTTTACCCGTTACCTGAATAGACTACACCCTTGACTGTTTGCATGGAGCAGAATACTTCTCTTCGCTGGATTTACGGTCTGGATACTGCCAAGTTCCTATGGAAGCATCTGACCGACCGAAAACAGCATTTGTCACACCTGATAGATTATACGAATTTACCGGTATGCCTTTCGGCCTTTGTAATGCTTCAGCCACTTTTGAAAGAATGATGGACACTATTTTACGAGGCCTCAAGTGGAACACATGTTCATGCTACCTCGATGACGTAGTTTTTTTTTCACCGATTTCGACACCCATTTAAATCGTGTCGAGCACGTCCTCACACGCCTCACCGACGCCGGCCTTCAACTCAACTCAAGAAGTGTCGTTTTGGTGCCCGGCAGCTCACCATTCTTAGCCACGCCGTGTCGCGGGACGGCATACTTCCTGACGCCGCCAAGCTTCGAGCATCGCCGATTTTCCGAAGCCAAAGAACCTAAAGGAACTTAGAAGTTTTGTCGGCTTGTCGTCATACTTCTGACGCTTTGTTCAATATTTCGCTTCTATATATGCGCTCCTTGCGGACCTCCTTAGCGGCGAAAAGGACCTTTCCACCTGGTTACCAGCATGCGACGATGCGTTCACCAAATTACGCCGCCTGCTTACTTCACCACCTATCCTCCTCCACTACGATAATGCCGCTACCACGGAGGTTCATACTGATGCCAGCGGTGTTGGACTTGGCGCTGTGCTCTCGCAACAAAAGGGAGGGTTTGATGAATATGTCGTCGCCTACGAAAGCCAGATTTGACGAAAGCCGAGGCTAGCTACTCCGTGACCGAGAAAGAGTGTTTAGCTATATTGGGCCCTTGGAAAATTTCGCCCCTACCTGTATGGTCACGCATTCGAAGTCGTCAGTGACCACCACGCCCTTCGTTGGCTATCCGCACTTAAAGACCCTTTCGGACGACTTGCTGGCTGGGCGCTCAAACTTCATGACTGCGACATCCACGTTATTTACAGATCCGGTCGTAAGCACACGGACGCCGACGCTCTTTTTCGCTCGCCTATTTCGGATAAAGGTGTTTGCCTCTCTTCCCTCGAGCCTGCATTTGCGTCATCTGCTTTGCGCAACATGAGGGTGGAACAACGAAAGGATGCCTGGATCAGTGACCTCATAAGCATTCTATTTGATCCTCTAACTCCTTCGCCGTCCCGCGCGCTCCGCCGCCAGGCTAGCAATTTTGCCTAAGGGATGATCTTCTTTATCGACGCAACTACCCTTCTGATGGTCGCAAGTGTCTCCTTGTGATACCCCGCCATCTTCGAGCTGTTATCTGCAAAGCTTTTCACGCAGACCCACAGTGCGCCCACGCTGGCCTCTTCAAGATATACGCTAGGCTTTGAGTCAGATTTGATTGGCGTGGCATGTATAACTACGTGTGCAAATTCATTCGCTCGTGTGCTCAGTGCAAATGACGAAAGTTACCTCCCGGGCAAGTCTACCCGTCACAACCTCTTCCTTGTCCTAGTCGACCTTTTGATTGCGTTGGCATTGACATTTACTGGACCACTGCCATTAACTCTAGCTGGTAATCGCTAAATTATTGTTGCGATAGACCATCTAACACGCTATGCCGAAACATCCGCGCTGCCGACTGCCACAGCCCGTGACATTGGAACTTTTCTGTTGCGACGTTTCATTCTGCGTCATGGTGCCCCTCACGAGCTCTCAAGTGACAGTGGCCGTGCCTTTCTTTCTGACGCCTTGAAGGCATCACTCAACGAATGCCGATTCGTGCACCGCAAAAGTACAGCGTACCACTCTCAAACGAATGGCATGACGCAGCGCTTCAACAGTACTCTTGGCAATATGCTGTCGATGTAAGTCGCCTCTGATCATTCAAATTGGGACCAAGTTCTCCCGTTCGTCACCTACACGTATAATACTTCCGTACAAGCTACTACTGGTTTTTCGCCATACTTTCTTCTGTATGGACGACAATATTCAAATAGAGTAGACACTAATCTTCCATATATACCTTATGAGTCTGAAAGTACAACTTTGTCCGGAGCTGCCCGACATGCTGAAGAATGCCGCCAGCTTGCCTGCTCTTTTCTACCGAGTACCAGTGGCAGCAGCAATCCCGCCAGACCAGAGACCGTTCGGCTCCAAACTTTCCACCTGGTTTATTGTTATGGCTTCAGGCACCTACTACCGCACATGGCCGCTCCGCAAAACTTCCTCCCAAATACATCGGGCCATACCGCGTTGTAGAGCAAACGTGATTCGTCAACTACATCGTGGATCCCATCATCCCATCCACAGACCTACTCTACCACGGCCGCAACACTGTCCACGTTTCTCGCCTCAAGCCATACTATGACGCATTATTCGTATCTTCTCCCTAATCCACCAGGATGGCGCTTTTTTTTCTGCGGAGGGCGATTGTAGTCAAGAAGAGGGGCCTCAGCGGCATTTCTCGGCGCCTCAGGGGCATCGCCATCAGTGTAAGCCAGTGCTTGCATGGCTTGGCCGGGCGCTGATGACTGCTTCGCCTTTAGCGTTCTGCTCTGCAAATAAACCCCGTTACAATAACAAATTGATTACGCTAGCAGATAAGAAAGACGAGAAAAGTAAACGCAGCTTCTTGCGTTGTATTTCGGAGTGCTCATGTGCGCAATGTTCCACAAAAAATGTCGCTACCGGCGTCTTTGCTGCCATGCACAGGTGATTTGTTATTCTAAAAGAGCCTTTTATGTACAAACTGATCCTGGAGTTCTGCGCATGATTGCGCCAGCCTCTGGGCAAACGATTTCGCTCCGATCTCGCACTATGGTGGCCACGGCATGAAGACAATGCGCAGCGGCTGATAGCAGCACTAATAAGAATGGCTACACGAATGTGCGTGGCGTGAAAAGTGCTTGTAGGCATTCAAAGTGGTTGTCAAAGAAACGCCCCCTGCGTAAATGTTAGCGCCGCCCCTCAGTTAAAACTCGAACAGTGCAGTGACGTCAACGTGATTGTCCCGCTATCTTTTTGTCAACCAGACACGAGCCTCCCACGGGCATGTTCGTGTATGTTTGTCCTTGATTGGGGAGGTTATTTCATTCCGCCTGCGGAATGGAAATTTTCACTCTCGAAGGCAGCAAGATGCCAACGCCTAACTCTATAGCTGCTCGTTTCAGTTCCACATAACACAGATATTATAAAGAAAGATTGTCACCAAGGAAAGAAAGGTTGACCCAGAAATTCACCTATTCTTTGCGTTTTTCGGGAAAACGCTGCCAACTCACGCCTCAAAACTACCCAAGTCTTTTCTCACCATTCCAGGTTAGATATGTACTGTCAACCACCCGTGGCACATAACCACCCAGAGGTATGTTTGGCGGAACAAGTCAAGACCACTGAGTACCATTCGTCGAACCATGTTAGCCCCATATTATTTTTGGTTTACCCGATGTTACGGAGGTGATCATGAAAGCACCCAAATGTAGGCGGCTAGATAGTTGGATACACCTGCAGGGGCGCCTGCGCAAGTAGGCGTTTGGTGTGTAGCGACACCACGGACCCGAGCTAATGGGGGGGGGGGGGGTGGCTCCCTCCCACGCTTAGCCGTGCGTGGCTTTGCCGTGCCCGGGGAAAAGGGGATCCGGAGGGTTGTGCCGATGCCGGGTGATTGGACCTTTAAGGCCCCCCTGCAGAGGCAACACACCCCTTTGGCCCCGGCTTCATGTAGACGGCACCCCTGGACCGACCCACCCAGGGGAAATCGGCAGTCGCCTTTTCCTATCTCTCTCTCCCCCACACCTTCATCTTTTCTCCTCTTTAAATCTATCCTGTCTTCGAATTTCTTCTGTTACTTCCCCATTTTCATGGGCGGCTTGAATTAACCTTGTGCAACTAGCCAACCTTGGCCTACGCGCATTAGGTTATCGTAGCGGTGTACGGCTGGCGTCTGCATGTTTCGCGTTTCATGAATCTTGTAGCGTCCCCTCGTTGGGCTCCGTGGTGGGTGGCCGCCATCGTTGCTCAAAAACATTTCTCTATCATGCAGAAAAGCTTTCCACTCCTCAATGATCGTGCCGCTTCAAAGCGCTTACGCACCGAAAAATTTTCCTTTTTCAGCCGACCTAAAGAAGTATTCCCTCGTTATCATGTTGTACACAGTGAGAAGCCCAACAAAACAGCCAGAACAGTTAATTCAGAATAGTTCATAGTATCGCGCTTTCTGACAGCCACACTAGGTGATGGCTACAAAGTTACAAAAATGGATAGTGGCGACCTTCTTTTAGAACTCCGTGACAAAACACAATTTGACAAACTAAAGAACCTTGCAACATTCGGTGACATTCCTATCAGCGTAACACCTCATCGATCCATGAACTCTGCACGTTGAGTTGTTTCTGACACACACCTCCTTCACCTGACGGAGGCTGAACTCCTCGATGGCTGGAAAGAACAGAATGTGACCAACGTGAAGCGAATCATCCGCAGGAATAATCAGGAAACCCCCACGAAACACTTGGTACTGACCTTTGCCACCAGTGAACTACCACAAACAATAGAAACTGGCTATACAAAGACACTGATCAGACCCTACGTAACATACCCCCACCAATGTTACCAGTGTCAAAGGTTCGGCAATGGCTCTCAGAGCTGTCGTGGTCGACCTGCTTGTGCCAAATGCGGTGCCCAAGGCCATATCTCTGACAAATGTAATGAAACCCTACATTGCGTAAACTGTGACGGAGACCACGCATCATATTCACGTTCTTGTCCTCAGTGGAAAAAAGATAAAGACATTTTTACACTGAAAATTCGCGAAAATATCTCCTTCAAGGAAGCATGCCGGAGGTGTTCGGCTTTTCACGGCACAACTTACGCTGATGCGGCGCGTCAGGGGGCAGCGTCGCATCAACCTCCGCCACTACCTAGGCCCACGCAAAGTGAGCCATCGGGTGTGGTGGCCGCCCCCATGGTGGAAGCAGCCAAGCCTGCTCCATCTATCAAGCCAGACACTCAGGCGACTCCAGTGTCGTCGAGTCGACCGACCACGTCTCACCAATCAAGGTCGCAAATACGCAACAGCAGCTCGTGTACGCGGGCGTCCAGTGCTTCACGTGAGGCAATGGACACAAACACGGTACCTCAGGTGCCGGAAACGCGGCGTGGCTACATAGACCGCGCTAAAAGAACCAAGAAACCAATAACAGGGCCTGACAACGGTCCTGCTACTTATGTTACAACTTCCCACTTGAACAGCCACTTCATTTCTGTACACACAGCACCACTTTCCATCAAATATGGAAGCACAGATTGTACAATGGAATGTCAGAGGCCTTCTCACAAACCTCGACGATGTCCAAGAACTTCTACACATTCACTCACCAAAAGTGCTGTGTGTACAGGAAACACACTTAAAATCTAAACACACCAACTTTCTACACAGTTACATTATTTTCCGAAAGGACCGTGATGATGCCGTGGCATCATCTTGAAGTGTAGCTGTTACAGTTAAGCAAGGTTTAGCATGTAAACACTTGAAACTCCAAACGTCTCTTGAGGGAGTGGCTGTTCGAGTGGTGCTCCTAGGCAGACTCGTCACCGTTTGCTCTATCTACATACCTCCACATATTCAACTACACAAACATGAATTCTAGTCTTTGATGGATGAGCTTCGCGAACCCTATCTCTTTCTAGGGGACTTTAATGCACATAACAGGCTATGGGGCGACTCTCGTTGTGACGCCCGAGGTCGACTGATTGAACAGTTTCTTCTCTCTTCAAGCGCGTTTCTCCTGAATCGGAAAGAACCAACCTATTATAACCTCGCTAACAATACCTATTCCTCAATCGACCTAAGCATAGTACCTCCATCGCTTGTGCCTCTAATTCACTGGAAAGTCATCACTAATCCCTACGGAAGTGACCATTTTCTCGTAGTTTTGAGCACACCTACATACTGAATGCCCGCCCCAGGTTTCAAAATGGCTATTAAGCAAAGCCAACTGGGAACAGTTTTATACCACCACACATATAAATTGGCGCGACATATGCACTTTAGACATTGATGCGGCTGTCGACTACTTTACAGCATCTCTGATTGATGCAGCAACAAAAAGCATACCACAAACGAATGGACACCTTGGAAAACGGCGTGTGCCATGGTGGAACTCACAGTGCCCAAATGCACGCAGGCAGCAAAACAAAGCATGGACGTTGCTTCGGTACTCACCTACAGCCGAAAATCTTGCCACTTTTAGGAAAATGAAGTCTCAGGCCAGGATAACGTGTCGGCAGGCCAGAAAAGAAAGCTGGCACAAGTTTTTATCGCGGAAAAATTCAAATACTCAAAAAGGTAAAGTCTGGAACATGGTTGTTAGAGTAGCAGGAAGACAAGTGCATTCACTCCCACTCGTAAACACACAGGGTGGCAGCCTGGAAGATCAGGCGAACTTCCTCGGTGCACATTTCGAGCAGGTCTCTAGCTCTTTACACTATACTGAAGCTTTTCAAAGATATAAATCAAAAATAAAAAAGCAGAAACTGGAATACAAGTGTACAAACTAAGAGGCGTACAACCAACCTTTCAAATTAGCTGAGCTAAAAACATCACTAAAATCCTGCAGTAATTCTGCCCCAGGCCACGACCATGTCGTGTATGAAATGTTGAAAAACCTGCCGCTTGAAACGCGAAAAACTTTACTCTCTCTATACAATACCATCTTTCTTTCTGGCACCATACCTACTTCCTGGAAAGAGGCCATTGTTATCTCTATTTTGAAACAGGGCAAAGACCCTTCCTCAGTTTCAAGTTATAGGCCAATTACACTAATCAGCTGCCTTTTTAAACTTTTTGAAAAAATGATAAACCGCCGACTTTTATATTTCCTTGAAACACACAATCTGCTTGACCAATACCAATGTGGGTTTCGAGAGGGTAGATCCACTACCGACCATCTGGTGCGTATCGAGGCACAGATTCGAGATGCTTTCGTCCGCAAAGAATACTTTCTTTCTGTGCTTCTCGATATCGAGAAGGCTTACGACACAACATGGCGTTTTGGCATATTAAGAGACTTGTCTCACCTGGGTGTGCGCGGTAGAATGCTTTCCATAATCGAGAGTTACTTGTCCCATCGGACATTCCGTGTGCGTGTGGAAAGTGTTCTCTCCCAAACATTTGTGCAAGAAACGGGCGTACCGCAAGGTGGTGTACTTAATTGTACACTTTTTATTATCAAAATGAATTCCTTGCACCTGTCCATCCCCCGCAATATGTTCTATTGTACATATGTCGATGACGCCCAGCTTGGCTTTAGGTAATGCAATCTTGCAATGTGTGAATGGCAGGTTCAGCTAGCTTTGAACAAGGTCTCTAAATGGGCAGAAGAAAATGAATTCTGACTGAACCCACAAAAAAGCACATGTGTCTTGTTCTCCCGAAAGAGAGGTATGCACTCAGAACCTGAGACTCAATTGAATGGTCAACGTCTGTCTGTTGATGCCGAGCATAAATTCTTAAGCGTAATTTTGGACCACAAGCTGACCTTCGTTCCGCACATCAAGAATTTAAAAATAAAATGTTTAAAAGCCATGAATGTTATAAAAGTGTTGACACGTACTACTTGGGGTAGTGATAGGCAATGCCTCATGAACCTCTATAGGAGCCTCATTCGCACCCGCTTAGATTATGGGGCCGTTGTCTATCAGTCTGCTACTCAAAGTGCCTTGAACATGCTGGACCCCGTGCACCATTTGGGCATCCGCCTTTCTACGGGTGCTTTTCGCACCAGCCCCGTAGAAAGCCTTTACGTTGAGTCAAATGAGTGGTCGCTTCATCTGCAAAGAACCTACATGTCCTTTGTATATTTCCTTAAGGTGAAAGCAGACAAAAAGCACCCCTCCTACTCCACTATTAATTTGTCGAGCTCTATTCTGTTTGAAAACAGGCTTTCGATGGGGCAGCCCTTCTCAGTTCACCTGATAGGCGTAGCTGAGGAAACTGGAGTGTCACTTGAACACAATTTATTGGCTCCTGCAGTATACCCGCCACCGTGGCAGTGGCAGATTATAGACTGCGATGTGTCTTTCCTATAAGTTAAAAAACATACACCTATTGCCCATATCCGAAACTACTTCCTGGAACTTCAACACAAATACACATGTCCTGAGTTCTTTACAGATGCCTCCAAGTCTATCTCCTGAGTGTCCTACGCTGCTGTCGGCCCGTCCTTTTCGGATGCTGGCCCTCTATATCCAGACACAAGTATCTTCACAGCGGAAGCTTACGCGATACTTGTGGCGGCTAAACACATCAAGCAATCACAAATACAAAAATCAGTAATTTATACGGACTCTCTCAGTGGGGTTACGGCTCTGCACAATCTTAAAAAACAACAAAAACGCTGTCCTCATCTCACTTTACTCTATTTTATGCACACTCTTCACACTCAAACAACATGTTGTAGTGTGCTGGGTGCCCTTTTCACTATGCATATCATGTCCCTGTCATGTTTTTATTACTTATGTTTTACCCGTATTTTCGCGAGGAATTTTGAGGCCCCTATACAGCCACGCAACATATCATTGTCCAAACCTCTATACTCATTGAAATGGCGCTCTTTGGCCATCAATTGGTCCTTGCGCCATAAAGCGCCACACATCATCATCAGATAGTTGGATAGATGTTCAAAGTGCCTGCAGTACGCAAAGAAATGCTTCACATTTAAAATATGTTAAATCGCAATGCGAAGCTGCTGAGCCGTCCACTTCATAAAGTGAAGGCGTTAAAGAGATCGTTTCGCAGAAATTTCGGCTTGGGTGTCAGCGTCCGTGGTTGTGAGCAAAAAATCATTATCTTCTGCGCGACACTTAAACTAATAGATATGCAAGTAATATAATTTATATAAATTCTGGGTCTTAGTAAGTATTGAAAACGAGACGTTTGTGTGACAAGCGGGTGTTCTACGAGACAGTGACGCGTATGCTTGTGATTCTAAAGTCAAAGTAACTTACTCTGCTCGGGAATACACTAAAAGTAAGTTTTAGTGTTTACAAACACATAAGTGCTGTATACATGTTTGATAATACAACATCAAAAATTGTAGTAAAACTGCCTGGTACAAACTCACATTGAATTGGGGCGTCAGAACCTGTCATTATCATAATAATTTTATGGTTTGAAGCCAGTCATTCTCTACAAAAAGCCCATACCCTACGGCGGCTATTTCTTTAAAGACACATAGTGGGTGTGTAGCAAGTTCGAAAAAGATATCATGGTCTAAGGAATTGAAGTACGCACTTGGACCTGATTATTGCTATCGCGTAAACTTTTAAAAGCGAAGCTTTAAGATCTGGAAGTTTTTAATTCAATAAAAAGCACTTCATTGCCTACTGCAAGATCTTCTGGCATCTTTCTACGTATCTATTTATCTGTATTTCTTGCCACCTACGTCTACGTTCTCTCGTAATCACGCTGTAACTTTGGGTAAACAAAAATTAGTGTGGAGAAATAAGATAGTTCTAAGATTAGGGCTGACTGCACATGACACGAATATAGTCAGGGGCACATAACTGCGAGTGGGTATGTGCTACTGTTTTGCGTGTACTTACCTCTAGTGATTGATGCTTCGCATATACCCAAGAGCTGCGAGAAGACGCAAGGGTAATTTTGATGTGGGACCGTTAAAAAAATTGACATCGGCTGCATGACCAGGCAGATAAAAAGAAAAAATGTCAGGGTCAGAAGGAAAAGAACTCCAGATTTCGGCGTTCTACGCAGTAACCAAGTATTCTACCACAGAGCTACGCCAAGTCTGGAAGCTGTTTTAGAGGCGAAGCTCCTTAAGGTGTGGGTCTGTCCATCCTTCGTTGTCGTATGTGGCCATCTGTGGCACATACCCGCTCTAGAGCGGGTATGTGCCACAGCAGATGCGATGGGGGATGGTGGTACTTGGATTGTCCACTAGATGAACGTACGCACAGACGCATGGATGGACGGACAGACAGACTAGCAAACGTTCGGACGGATGAACGGATGCGAGGAGTGGGTATGTGCCACAGGGGATCCGAGATGTGAGATGGTGGTACTTGGAGTGCTCACTAGTTGGACACGCGGACGGACGGACACATTGACTAGAAGACGGGCGGACAGATAGACGGACGCGTGGACATACGGACGGGTGGAAGCACGAACGGACGGGCAGACGAATGAAGGGGCTCACGGACGGACGCTTGGATGGACGCACGGGGGGTCACGTGGAGGGACAGAAGCAAGAACGGACGAACGGAAGCCCGGACGGGCTGACGGACGCTTCGCCGCACTCATCATCATTCACTCCGTGGATATGCTGCGATTTTTTTTCAAATAGACCGTCTCGTACGCGAGGCGTACAAAACGGTCTATTTGAAATGTAATTATGGCTCTCGAATTTCATAAACACTATATATGTACTCCTACGACACAGCCATCACGTCGTATTATGATCCACCGTAGTTAGGTACAATGTATCGAAGGTGATTAACATTTTATATGAACCAAGGAGTGGCGAGAACAGATATTCGTAATTTCCTTTCAAGAGAGTCAAGAAACTTCAGTGCGTCCCCGCGGAGTGAATGGCAAGTGGGTGAATATATAGGTCCCAAAGTTCATAACGCCTACGTTGAAGTCACCGAATAATAAATGGATGGACACATAGACGGACAGACGCATGAACGGATGAACAGGTAAAAGCATGCACGGATTAATGGACAGACGTGCGCGAATGAACAGATGAACGAAATTGGCGACCTTCTATTGTGCTATCATATAGTTCACAAGACATAAAGCTGGTTGTTTACAGATACGTTTCCGTTGTTGTGGGCGAAGCTTCTAAAGGCGTGGGTCGTGTGTCTTTTGTATGAAGTAGTCACCACTCGTTTTATTCTTTGGAATCTACGCTGGATGGCAGTACTTGTACATGGTGAAGAGATGCGAGATGGCGGTGCTTGTTGTGTTCATTATATGGATGGACAGATACACAAGCATACAGACAGATGAACGGATGGACGCATGTACCAAAGGACAGCCGGACGCACGGCCCGACAGACAGACAGACAGACAGACAGGCAGGCAGGCACACAGAGAGACAGACAGACACATGGACGCTCAGATGGACGGACGCGGCCAGCGGACGATTCATAGTTTGATGATAAAACTATTCGAAGCTTCACCCCACTTATCATGATTGACTCTTTGTCAATCATGATATGATTTTTTTGTTTGGCAAGTGTTCAGTTTCAGTTTGGGTTTTGTGGGACGCGATGGATGCCAGCAACATCTGCCCTGAAGAAAGATGGCCTAAACACTGGCATCAGCAGTATTGACCAAACGAGTGCATAGAGTAAATATCAAGGTCCCAGCAGGAATCTCACCCCAGCATTCTTCGTTGCGCTCAGGTATTCTACCACAGAGCTAAGCCAAGTGTTGGAACTGCGTTTCAAATAGACCGTAAAAATGTTTGGTAAGCGTGAAATGTGGTTGCAGGGTTGGCTACGCAATGCTGTAAATAACATATACGTACTTCTAATATCCAGCCCCCCGTAACGTCAAGTTAACAACAAGTGTAGTGAAGCGCCATCCACTGAAGCCTATTTATCTAGCAGTGTATGCACTGCCGCCATCCTTACTGACAAAAGCGCTACATATTAGTTACCCACTTTTCGTGTTGCTTTTACCCATGTTGTTGTTTGCATCGTTAAACAACCGTAAACATGCGACTGCCTAACATATATCTGTACATACGACATTTGAACATATCTTTAGCGTCTTCTCGTAACGTTTCGCTGAATAAAAAATTACAACACAATAACCTTCCCTCCGCCTGCTCTGCATAACATCAATTCCCTTGGTACATGGTATTTGCCGAATTTTTCTTCACAGACTAATATGATGAAATAACCCGCTTACAGCAATGCAATGTCTATATGCCGTAATATTTTGAATTACTATGAATTATCGCTGTGAGGTGTCCCTGCCGAAAGGTAATAAAATTCAAAATTCTTGAAAATACTTGCATGAACGTAACAAAGTTAGCAAGTGTTGGGGGTCTTGGTCGGAAATGACACTATTACCGCAGTCATCGTTTACCGGAAGTTTTTCCTCGAGGAAGTACCCGTCATCCGACTTTGGCGGAACTTGCTGCGGAAAGCAAGCAAACGCTATTGATGTAGCCCTAATCCGCCTTTTGGGCGATTTTTTTCTCTCGTTAGAGCTCCTGTTTATGTTTTAGTATCTTCTTATAGTAGCCTCTTTTCACCATTTCATTCATTTTTGCTTGGCTACAGGAGTGATGTGGCAGTGGTCGCCATTTTCAGCTTGGACTTAGCACGAGGTGTGATGCTTGCTTTGGGGAAAAGGAAGAATGGAGCGCAAACAAAGTCTTTTCCACGGAGACTATTGGGATTTCTGCCACGCATGCTTCCGTTTGTGTACATCTGCTTGTTTTTCATTTGGTAGCATTGGGTGGCATTCGAAGCTTTTGAGACCGACGTGCTTTTTAATATTTAGCTTAGTCGGCCTGTCTTCGCTAAACTTTTTCGATTGATGGCGTTGCCACTCACTGCATAGCAGCACGTTAGAGAAATGAAGTCAGGGAGAAGTGGAAAGCGGGAGAAGAATAAATAAGTAAAACATTATCAAATTTTTCAGGAAGCAGGATTCGTAACAGGGTACCCTCGAACAGAAGGGGAGCGTCGTAACTCTACGGCTATCAAAACGAGCGTTTATGGGCAGCATGATCTCATTGATATGGACAAAATATTGAAAAGACGTAAAGAAAGAAAAGAGCAAAACAGAGACACACGGAGACAGAAAGCAATTTTTGCACGAGTTACCAGACCAGTTTTATTAACTAATGCATGTTCTTGAGCTTCCTAATGCATGGCCTACTATATATATATACATGCAGAGAGAGAGAGAGAGACAGAGCAGGCATGTAGACACGAGGATAAAAACCAGTATTGTTGACAGCAATCCTGTCGTTTCCTGCCCACCTCCTTTCATGCCTCCTATCTATAATAGACTCTTTTGTTGTTCAGAATCAATATAGTGACTCTAATTCATACCGCTTCACTGTATACGAAATATCATGCAAATGAGGCAAGACCTCCTGCAGCATGTAGGTAGTCTTCACTCACCCTCTGATGCAAACTTCATTCGGTAGCTGCTGTATATATAAGATTCAATGAGAAACGCCTGCCTGAATAAATATGTTTTCTCCTATATCAATGGCCATGTTTTATTCTGCAAACCATTGTGTCCTACGACGCTCTACCGACGAGGTCCGTGTTCCAACGAGAAGAGCAGGAAACGTGCAAAGTGGCCTGAAATATGTACGAACACGCGCCTGCATTGAAGTTTGCAGGCTATCATTGTGTGAGCCGTAGAAAGATGAATCAACGTTATACGCTTGAGCGAAGGTGGGGAAATAAACAACATCAGTTCATTAAAGTTTGGAAACTGACTTTGGAGAAATATTACCACCCACTAGCCTATTATGTAGGCTAAATGGGAGTTGTCTATTTTAACAACAGCATCATTTATCCGACATGTGCATTGAAAAAATAAAGCTGTTAGTTTGATTTTCAGTATCGAAGGATGGAAAAAGATTACTTTTCAGTATCGAAGGATGGAAAATCAGGAGGTACATCTGGGGCTGCAGAAAATATCCTGGTTCGTCACTCACTACCAACCACCACCTATAGAGGTGTTACCAAGAAAAATTTGGCAGATCCTACGTGTCTTTCTAATCGACGTTATGCAAATCATGCGATGGGAAGTTGACTGTGTTGTAATTTTAGGGGTGAAGCTCTTTAAAGCGGCACCCGTTTGTCCCTCTTAGTGTGTAAAACGTGTTACATTTTGACCTGCAAGGTGGGGCCGGTGGGAGGTTTCTCCTGTGATTTGTTGAACAATAAAACGTTCGCGGCGTGCGCGTTAACTGAAACCCGAATGCTCCTGTCTGTCATTCCCCATTAGCAGCCATTGGCATGTTCCAGTAGGAAAAGTTGGTAGAAGTATAAGTGTTAAAAGCCAACTTCTGCTGTCTCTCATTCCCAGTAGCAGCCATTGTTTACCTCCAAGGTAGTGCCTGGTGAGATTTCTCCTGTGCGTGAATAAACAATAAAAACTTTTTGTTGAAAACGCCGTTGATTGATGAAATAAACCAACAAAAGACGCCAGATGTTTCCTAAAAGCAAAACGAAAAGACGCCAGATGTTTTTAAAGCAAAACAGAATTAAGACGCCAGCTGCTTAACGAAAGAGGCCAGGTGTTTTTTACGGGGCAAATCAACGGAAGAAAATTTCATGGTATTACTTCCAGGAGCTTCGCCCCATCTCATCATCGTTCACCTCGTGGATCTGCCATCAAGTTTTTTTCTATTTAGAGACAGGTATGATATTACGCGTAATATATGCCTAAAAGTTCGAAAGCACAGACATATGGTGAAGAATTTTGGACGCTTACATAACCAGTTTTCACTTGCGTAACGATACCAACAGGAACATGAGTATCAGCAATGCGAGAAGCAATAAGCTTATACGAAGCGCTGGTGCTCGCGAATGTGGTAACCCTGGACACTGCTCCATAAAACAACTGCAGCGCATGGCAGCCAAGTTGAATTGACACCAGAATTGACGGCGATATCAAACGTGTACAAATAAAGCATTATAAAAGCTGATAGCCACTACTTCAACCACAACAGACGTTTCACGAACAATGCGGTGTATTTGAAAAGCAGTTCCGAAGAATGGAGTGGCTTTGCGGTAGAATTTTTTTGTTGTCATGCAGAATTATTGGGTTCAATTCTGCTGGGACCCTGATATGAATACTTCGCATGTATGTCCACGTTGTTCCCGGGTAGATGCGAAGTTTCAGTCACCTGCGGCATATACCTGAATACCTGTTGCACATACCCGGCCGCGTGTATGTGCCATCGCATCGTGGGAAGTGTTTGACGATATGCGTGACGGGATGGTGACATTATCCAGCTGTTGACCAGCACGTCAGATGTCATACCATATTTACAGGCTTGACCCTTATCGTGTTTTTTGCGTTCCGTTCCGACTAAGGTGAGCCCAAGAAACGCTGTGGGTGGTAGTTGCATACACGCGACGATATCTATGCATGATTGGACTAGAACAAAATCCTAACTGCAACTTGTGTAACACGCCAGAAACTATTAATCACCTCGTGTGTATGTGCCCTTTATAGGCAGTTCAAAGACAATCTCCTAATTGCCTCACAGATGACCTAGACTGGCGGCCTTTTTCGGAAGAGAAACGTTTGGGTGCTTGGGATTGTGAATCGCGCCCAACGCAGTTTAAAGGGCCCGCTCAAATTTCTAAGCAAGAAAGGTTTAGATTGTCATCTTTAGAGAATCTGCTAATGTAGAGACTTTTACTACACCGAACGAGACATTGTGTACAGTGACTCGTTGTGCTGTACCACAATCAGCCCTCATCATATCCTCCTCTTTCTTTCCATTTTCCCTTTACCCCGTGAGGTGTAGCAGGCCAGAATCCCCCTTTCAAGACCAACCTCTCCTTCTTCCTCTCATTAAACACGTTCTTCTTCTTCTTTGTCATACCATATTATTTCCAATACTAATTTGGGTTCACGCCAAGTTAACGCGGTGACCACGAGAGCACCGAGACGTAACTGCTAGCCGTGCGAGTGAAGAGCAATAACGTTCCGATAATGAGCGAAGCTTCAAGTGTGCGACTAACCCCTATTTCGAGAAAGCGTCCCTCAATAAGTTGAAAGTGTTAGGTCTGTACTCTTTGAATTCAATTCACAATTACTCCCTATTCCGGGCTTCGTCATGTTATTAGCATTTTTATTTTGATTTCATTTTGCAAAATGCAGTGGACACACACACACACACACACATATATATATATATTATATATATATAAATATATATATATATATATATATATATATATATATATATATATATATATATATATATATATATATATATATATATATATATAAATGGGAGCAGGAAGCAGGGAGCTCCCACAATGGGTTCTTTCTGGGTCTATGAACAATGTTTCTGACCCAGCATCTCAGCATGGTTGGCACGATTCGAAACTAGGTGATAGTCTCGAAATGCACACCTATGATTAAGCTCATTGCTGCCCGAACGTTTATCACCCGTATCAATAGGCCCAATGTTGTACCTCATAGTCGTGGTGGCACCTTCAATTCTCAGCATCTAGTTTCACCATGAAGTGTTTGATAAATGACACTATTCCCCTCCTTTTGTGAAAATATGCTGTAAAACTTTCATATGGTGTAGCATACAAACTAGGGGGAAATGTTATAGTAATCTATTCATCATGTTTATATTGCAAACAGGTTTGTCATTCAACTATTAGGATCCTGGTGGCTCTCACCATTTTTCTTGTGTGCTTGGGTCAATGGCAGCCTTAGGAAAAAAGCTAAGGCCAGTCGCACTATCATGTTCAATAAACAATTAGGCCAAAAGTAGTGGGGCTAAAAAGAGATGTCATGTCAGTCATGTTTTCACAATACAATGAAACTAATTCTCATTTAACCATACCTTCAACGTAAGAGATAGAGGCCAGTAGCTCGTCATGGCAAAAATAAATAACAAGGCACATGCTTCCAAGTAAAGTTACAGCAGAGCCTCAGTTATACGTTCCGCAGTTTTGCAACAGCCCACATTTTACGATAAATTGACTCGGTTCCAGCTAAACGGCCCACAGGAATATTGTTTTGTAAACTTCAAGTATGTGACGCAATTTCCCGCCAATTCCGCATTGTGCAATAACACTCTAACACAGCCTGTCAGAAAAAAAATTGCCTTTTTTACTTCAATTTAACGCCTACTAAACATTCGCAGGTGCAAAATAAAATTTGACATGCCCCTAAGTTAGTGAGGCAGATACGGTATGCCTCCTTGAAATAAAAGGTTCAATGTACGTGTATACTGTCCATAAATTTAGAATAGAAATTAACTCGCACCTCTTTCAGTTGAATGCACAGCTTTCTTTCTCAAGAATAATTTAGTCCACCTTTGTTGGAGAAGTGCAGGGTCATGCTATGTGCTTTATTTAGGGGGTCTGTACACTTTTTTGGGCAAGGCTGAGTGTTGCTGACTGTAATCTTAGTTTTTCGATCATAAAGCCCGGATTATACTATGTTTCTGCAGGGTCCCCTGAAAGTCGTGTAATAGAGGTTCCACTGTGTAAACATTCTTTGCATTACCAATGGTACAGTTACTATGATTTCATATGACATTTGTTTCAGCTCCTAATACATAAGGGTTGCAGTATATAATGCAGGATGTGCCAAATGCCTATTCGGTTTCACATTGTGATATCTTTTAGAGGGTGCCATATTGAACATCATGAATAAACTCATTTGTGTCTTGAGCATCAGATCTTTACTGTATTATCTTCCTGTTATGCCGTTGGTTATCAAAAACACAAGCTACTATAAGAGACACACTTGCACTGTAATGAACAGTGAGGTCTGCATAGGCTGTGTTTCTTTGGGTAGCTACGTGAGGCAGTGAAGTAGATAATTGTCTTTGGGTAGCTACGTGAGGCAGTGAAGTAGATAATTGTCTGTACTCATTTCTATGCATGTGTAACCTTTCAGCAAGGAAAAAAGTTTTTCCTCAACTGTGCAGTGTTGCTACTTTAGTAATACATTTAGCAGTTCGTGCCTTCAACATGCATTATCAGCTTTAAGTCATGCTCTGCATTTTCAAAACAACTGCAGTGCATTTAGTTTTCCACACTCTTGCAGATGCAATAAGGGCATAATTAAGACTTCATTAGATGCATTGGGCTATGGAGCGGCTACTGTTTGCAATTTTATGTGCTTGGGTCTATAACAGTGCTCTAATTGGTTATTTGCTGTTCCAGTTGCTGGTAGTAGCCTTGTTTATCATCCTTCATGTTGCGATTTCCTCGCCCTGCTCTTATTCATTTGAGGCCGTATGGCCACAATCAGTCCCAGGCAACAATATTGGAAGAAAACACGATTTTTAAAGCAACGGATGTGGAGTTTCCCACGAAGCCTGCTGTCAGTAATGAGGCTAAGGTGAGGCATTGCATCATGGCGTGGGTTATGTTCAGTCATTAGCAACACTGTTACAAAAGCTTTAGTTTTAGTACCCACAGCAGTTAAGCCAACTGGCGAATAGTGTTGCTGACTTGCTTCATCATTCGTGAAATTCGGCAGCTGTGTTGTTCATCATGTGTAGACAGCATTTTAATGGCCACAGGTATTTACACTCTTATATTTGTAAGATTAATTGCTATCGTGCGCACATGTTAAATTAAAATATAGGTTTTGTGCCGTAGTCACAGTGAAAAGGAAGTGTCAAGATACGATGAGAGTTATACCCCTGTCACACGGGCACTTAAATGTCTTTTAAGTAAGTGGTCTTTTTCCGAAAAGGAGTTCCTGACAGCAGACATACGGCACAGAGCGAACTCCTTTTCAGAAGAGGTCTTTTTCGTAAGCGCAGTTCGTCGATCTCTTTTACGGCGCGAATGTGAAGCAGCCGGCGCCCCACGGAAAAGGCAGCGTCTGCAATGGTCGGAAGCAGACCCGTTATCCCCTCCTTGGCGGCTTTTTCAGCGTCTGCCTCGCTTTCCAGAGCGAGAAGGCAGGCCGTGAGGCTTGCGATTCTCGCTTTTTCTTCCGTACGGTCGCCCATAACGTGTCGAGAGCAGTCGAGAGCAGCGAAAACAGATACGGTAAATAAAAGCCCAGTGGTGCCAGACGGAATTGTGCACGTCGCTAGTTATGGGAATGCTTCTTTAACTAGTGCAACAATGTTTCTTCATCTCTTATTCTTAAATTTATTTGAAGAAACGAGCAGTGCAACAATCTTTAATTTCTACATCGTGATACATCGTTTATTTGCATTGCTTCTCTTTTACCTGCTATCGCCACGCTTTGGCTAGCGTCTTCGAACGAAAACACTAAAAGGAGATCGTTGCTACCATGTGTCTGCGCCGCAAACACCTCTTTGTTAAAAGTCTTTCAACTTCGTAAAAGACCGCTTACTTAAAAGACTTTTTGCCCGCCCGAGTGACACAGTTATTACAGCTTACATGCTGCTTTTATGCAAAATACCAAGAAAGTGCGTTGATGGCATTTGTTCATTGTTGTCTTAATATGTTTAGTAATGCATACTTATTTCTCACAATCATAAAATCCTAGTTATGAGGTTTTAATGTACCATCATGTAGCTTGATATTTTGTACTTAACTTACAGTAAAAGACCACATCTGCGCAAATTTTTAGAATATTTCAGCAAGCACTTAAACTAGCAGAGTTGTGTATACAATCTTCTACCTGTTGTCACATTGTTGTGATGGCAAAAAATAAGGCGTAAGTTTAAGACTGAACTGATTATTTGGCAGGTGCGGCGATGCCGTAGTGGTTAGAGCATCCATCTCGCATGCAAGAGGTCCGTGGTTCAAATCCCGGTGCCGCGCAGTTCCCAACCGGATTTAAAAAAATCCGCGTGTTGATGGAACTGCATTAAGAGGCCTGGGGTGCAGCCTCACCGGTAACCACCGCCGGGAACGCACTCCCTCACCAGAGAAGGATTGGCCACCCTGGTGCAGTATCTGGCCACTACCTCCCACATGCATACGTCAAATAACTCACGGCCCTCAGTCCCCAGCAGCTGCGAAGCAACTGACCACGGCGGTGGTCAGATCTGCAACGCAGCAGAGGGTGCTAAGAATCTCTGGATCCGGACAGGCCGCCATGGGAACCTGAACTTGGCAACGTTTAACGCTAGAACTTTATCTAGTGAGGGAAGTCTAGCTGTACTATACGAGGAGCTAGAGGGTGTTAAATAGGATATAATAGGGCTCAGTGAGGTTAGGAGGACTGATGAGGCCTATACGGTACTACAGAATGGGCACGTCCTTTGCTATCGGGGCTTGGCAGACGGAAGAGAACTGGGAGTGCGGTTCCTAATTCACAGAAACATAGCTGGCAACATCGAGGGATACTGTAGCATTAGTGAAAGGGCGGTAGGTATCGTAATTAAACTGAATAAAAGATACAAAATGAAGGTAGTACAGGCTTACGCGCATACATCCAGCCATGATGACGCTTCAGTTGAAAGCTTCTATGAAGACGTGGAATCGGCAATGAGTGAGGTAAAAACACAGTATACTATAGTGATGGGCGACTTTAATGATGGGCGACTTTAATGCCTGGTCTCCAGCCAGACTGGAGACCAGGCAGTAGGAGATTACGGCATCGGTACTAGAAACGCCAGAGGAGAGCTACTAGTAGAATTCGCAGAACGCAATAATTTACGGATTTTGAATACTTTCTACCGAAAACGAGAAAACCGAAAGTGGACATTGAGGAGCCCTAATGGTGAAAATAAGAACGAAATAGACTTTATAATGAGTGCCCACCGAGGCATCGTGCAGGATGGGGAAGTGGTTGGCAAGGTACGATGCAGTGACCATAGAACGGTACGGTCTCGAATTCGCCTAGACTCGAAGAAGGAACGACAGAAACTGATACGCAAGAAGCCAATCAATAAGCTAGCACTGAGAGGGAAAGTACAGGAATTCAGAGTTTCGCTGCAGAACAGGATCTCGGATCTTAGTTAGGAAACCAACCTTAGCGAGAATACAATGAATGATAATCTGACAAGTACCATTAAGGAGTGTGCAGTGGAAGTTGGAGGCAGCGTAGTTAGACAGGACACTGGCAAGCTTTCCCAGGAAACGAAGAACCTAATTAAGAAGCGTGAAATCATGAAAGTGTCAAGTACAACAGACAAAATAGAACTGGCAGAGCTTTCGAAGTTGAATAATAGACGTAAGGTGTGCGATGTAAGAAGGTATAACATGGAGAGAATTGAACATGCTCTGAAAAACGGACGAAGCGTCAAAGCAGTGTAAAGGAAACATGGGATAGGCAAAAGTCGGATGTATGCATTAAGGAACAAAGAGTGCAAAATAACTACCAATATGGATAGGATAGTTAAAATGGCGGAGGAGTTTTACAGAGATCTGTACAGTAGCCGAGACAACCGCGACCTTAATAGTATAAGAACTAGCAGTAACCCAGATGACACCCCACCAGTAATGATAGAAGAAGTCAGAAAAGCTTTGGAGAGCATGCAAAGAGGCAAAGCTGCTGGTGAGGATCAGCTAACATCAGATCTGCTGAAAGACGGAGGACAGATTGTGTTAGAAGAACTAGCCACCCTGTTTACGAGGTGTATCCTGACTGGAAGAGTACCAGAGTCTTGGAAGAACGCTAACATCATCTTAATACATAAGAAAGCAGATGACAAGGACTTGAAGAATTACAGGCCGATCAGCTTGCTCTCTGTAGTATACAAGCTATTTACAATGGTAATTGCTAACAGAGTAAAGAAAACATTAGAATTCAATCAACCAAAAGAACAAGCAGGATTCGGATCAGGCTACTCAACAATTGACCACATTCATACTATCAATCAGGTAATGGAGAAAAGCTGAGAGTGTAACCAACCACTATACATAGTCTTCATAGATTACGAGAAGGCATTTGATTCAATAGAAATATCAGCCATCATGCAGACACTGCGGAATCAGGGCGTAGATGAAGTACATATAAACATTCCGGAAGAAATCTACAGGGGATCAACTGCTACCATAGTGCTTCATAAAAAAAGCAACAGAATACCAATCAAGAAGGGTGTAAGGCAGGGGGACACAATCTCCCCGATGCTATTTACCGCGTGCTTACAGGAGGTTTTCAGAAGCCTAGAATGGGAACAGTTAGGGATAAGAGTTACTGGAGAATACCTTAGTAACCTGCGCTTCACCGATGACATTGCATTGCTGAGTAACTCAGGAGACGAATTGCGACTAATGATTACGGAGTTAGACGTGGAGAGCAGAAAGGTGGGTCTTAAAATTAATCTGCAGAAAACGAAAGTAATGTACAACAACCTCGGAAAGGAGCAGCGCTTCGAGATAGGTAATAGTGCACTTGAAGTTCTAAAACACTATGTCTACTTAGGGCACGTAATAACCGCAGAGCCGAACCACGAGATTGGAGTAACTAGAAGAATAAGAATGGGGTGGAAGACATTCGGCAAGCACTCTCAAATTATGACAGGTAGATTGCCACTATCCCTCAAGAGGAAGATATATAACAACTGCATCTTGCTGGTACTTAGCTACGGAGCAGAAACCTGGAGACTTACAAAGAGTGTTCAGCTTAAATTGAGGACGACGTAGCGAAAAATGGAAAGAAAAAGGGTAGTTGTAACCTTAAGAGACAAAAAGAGAGCAGAGTGAATAAGGGAACAAATGGGGGTTAAGAATATCATTGTTTAAATCAAGAAGAAGAAATGGACATGAGCCAGGCATGTAGCACGTAGACAGGATAACCGCTGGTCATTAAGGGGAACTAACTGGATTCCCAGAGAAGGGAAGCGGGTTAGGGGGAGACAGAAGGTTAGGTGGGCAGATAAGATTAAGAAGTTTGCGGGTATAAATTGGCAGCAGCAAGCACAGGACCGGGTTAACTGGCGGAACATGGGAGAGGCCATTGTCCTGCAGTGGACGTAGTCAGGCTGATGATATATATATATATATATATATATATATATATATATATATATATACATATATATATATATATATATATATATATATATATATATATATATATATTGTAAAGGGGTTTATTTGCCGAGCAGGATGCAGAAAGCAAAGCAGTCAGCAGCGTCCGGCCAAGCGCAGCAAGCACGAGCTTATGCTGATAGCATGCCCATGAGGCGTCGAGAAATGCCACTAAGGCCCCTCTTCACTACAATCGCCCTCCGCAGAAAAAAGGTGCCATCGTCGTGGATTAGGGAGAAGAAACGACTAATGGGTCATAGTATGGCTTGAGGCGAGAGGCGTGGACAGTGTCGCGGCCGCGGTAGCGTAGGTCTGTGGATGGGATGATGGGCTCCACGGTATAGTTGACAAGTGACATTTGCTCTACAACACGGCATGGCTCGAGGTATTTGGGAAGAAGTTTTGCGGAGTGGCCAGGTGTGGTAGGAGGTGCCCGAAGCCATACCAATGAAACAGGTGAAAGTTTGGAGCCGAAGGGTCCGCAGTCTGGCGAGGTTGCTGCTGCCACTGGTCCTCGGTAGAAAAAAAGCGGGCAAGCTGGCGGAATTTTTCAGCAAGTCGGGCAGCTTCGGACAGAGTTGTACTTTCGGACTCATAAGGTTTATATACAAGAATAGTGTCTACTATTTGAAGGTTCTCGTCCGTATAGAAGAAAGTACAGCGAAAACTGTAGTAGCTTGAACGGCAGTATTATACACGTGTGTGACGAACGGCAGACCTCGGTCCCAGTTTGAGCAATCAAAGGCGACCTACATCGTCAGCATATTGCCAAGAGTACGGTTGAAGTGCTCCGTCATGCCATTCGTTTCAGGGTGGTACACTGTACTTGCGCGGTGCACGATTCGTCATTCCTTGAGTAATGCCTTCAAGGTGTCAAAAAACAACGCGCGGCCTCTGTCACTTAAGAGCTTGCGAGGGGCACCATGAAGCAGAATGAAACGTTGCAACAGAAACGCTCCAACGTCACGGGCTGTGGCAGGCGCCAGCGCGGCTGTTTCGGCATAGTGTGTCAGATGGTCTATCGCAACAATAATCAAGCGATTACCAGCTAGAGGTGATGGTAGTGGTTCGTAATTGTCAATGCCGACGCGATCAAAAGGTCGACTAGGAAAAGGAAAAGGTTGTGACGGGTAGACTTTCTTGGGAGGTAACTTTCGTCGTTTTCCCTGAGCACACGAGCGAATGAATTTCCGCACGTAGTTATATATGCCACGGCAATAAAATCTTAGTCAAAGCCTAGCGTATGTCTTGAAGAGGCCTGCGTTGGTGCACTGTGGGTCTGCGTGAAAAGCTTCACAGATAACAGCTCGAAGATGGCGGGGTATCACAAGGAGACACAAGTTCATCAGAAGGTCAAGATTTCCTCACTAAGTTTCGCGTAACCACCGAAGGCTTCACGAAATTTTCCAATGATTTTTAGAATGCTCCCTACACGGCGCGCCCCAGCTCATCGCGGCGCACATTATTATCAGCACGTCTGCTTGCTTTCTCTTTCCCGGCAGATCACGCAGTGAACAACCAATGTTCCCGTTTAGTCGCATGAACAGCTCAGAAGCCAAGGCAGCCCCGCCATGGTGCTCTAGTGGCTAAGGTACTCGGCTGTTGACCCGCAGGTCGCGGGATAAAATCCTGGCTGCAGCGACTGCATTTTTGATGGAGGCGAAAATGCTGTAGCCCCGTGTTCTCAGATTCGGGTGCATGTTAATGAACTTCGAGTTGTCAAAATTTCCGCAGCCTTCCACTACGGCACCTTTCATAATCATATGGTGGTTTGGGGACGTTTTAGCCCACATATCAATCATTCATCAAGAAGCCAAGGCAGCATCGCGGCGAGCTCGAAAAGCAGCAGGTACAGGGGCACCTGTAACGATGTTGCCCTCTCGAACGTTTCATTGCATTCCATCGTCAATGGTTACTTGGAAACATATTTTAGTGATCATAAAGCAATAACCTTTGAAGGCAAACGAGGAACCAAGATGAAGAAAGAATGCCCTTATTGTACTATGGAATGATGAATTGTGGGGTTTTGTGGTGCAAATAACATGGGTAGCGAAAGTCACCCATGGCTTTTGGTCTATATATATTATACATAGTATATGCCCCATATCGTCGTCATCAATAAAGGGAAACTATTTACTACGATTTCTCAATAATAACTCCGATTTCTCAAACTGTTCACCCATCGGTCTAAGGTGCGATCGCGCGCCGGTCACTCTGCCACTCTCAATATTTGCACTGCCTCTTCGAATCCTTAAGTGTCGGGTCATCTTGAGAGCCGGTTATATCCAGCACAATTCCCGCTTCCTCAGCGATTCATAAAAATTAAGTTTTAACTAATCCAGGGATTAGCAAGTCTGTCCACCACCACAATCACAAACGCGTCTTTGTCCTTATATTACTCTATGTCTGTATACACTGTCATTTTCTACTCACCGTACTCAAATTGCAATGCTCTGGTTCTTGCCAGCCTTCAATTCTTTCTTTAGAGGTTCTTGTGTAACCCTACCGCAGCTGAGCTTTAATGTCCACAGAGGGATCCTCAGCCCCAGCACCAATCTTTTCTATTATATCCCTGCACGTTTTATTCATGCAAAGCCTAGCGTGCTGCACCACCAGGTGTGCCTTCAGTAGTTCCGTAATCCTAACAGCTTTTCTGTGGACGCATTGCTAGGCAGCCTCAGAGGCGTCTTGTAAATCGCCCGATCATACACTCTTAACCTAGTGCTGCTTTAAGTGCTCAATGTAGCCTGGAAACCGGAAAATTTTCAGAAAGCTTATATAAGATCACAACTCGGGTGAAGCGTGGCGCCATAGTTCTCCACTACTGGTGTCCGTATTCCCTTCGCACGAAATAAGAACACAGTGAGGCTTGAACCCGGGTCCGCCGTGAGGCAGCCCAGTATTGTACCACTGGGCCATGCCGTTGTTGGGACTTGTTCACAGCCCTGCCTTAGGCAAGTCTAGGTTGAAAAAAAACTGCGTTAATATATGCAACAAAGCGTTTTGAACCAGCAAGAGAGCAACCAGGCGTCACACTGCGAATAGCATAGCGAGTGGGTCGTCCGATGCTCCAACTCATTAAAAAAGTTTGTTCTTCATCACCTATTAACTGAGGCGTATACCCACTCCAGGTATAATTTCTCATCGTGGTCAGCCACTGCATGAACACTTGGCACAAATTGTTTTGCAAGTGTTTAGCGCATACCACACTCTCAAAAGAATGACGAAGGAAAGTATAGCATATGCCAGCATACTACCCCGAACCCTTTATAATAATAATTCCGTAGTATGTACCCAGCGAGTGTGCTAGCAGTAGTTTATCGATGATTGTTTAGAAAAATGCTCTTAAAGGCCGATCTTCTAGCTTTCGCTATGACTGTGCTGCGTCTTCTGCAGTGTGTCTGGAGGTTTTTTCTGTACGATACACATTTATACAAAGTATCGCATAAGTCATCCAGCAGAGCACAAATGATTTTACTAACTTGTAGTATTAACACACAAGAAACAGATAAAACGGCTGTAGATCTATAAAGGATAGTTTAAAATTGTCAGTCATTTATAAAGAGGACCTATAGAAGCACTCATGAAAGGAAGATTTCTGCGCAGCCTAAAGCGACATAAACCATGGTGACATGAAGCGACAAAAGCTATCTAGCGTTTGCAACAACAAACGAATGTGTAATGTACGCCCTCCGAGATTCGGGAACGTCTGCTTAGCCCTATAACACCAAATATTTTTGTATGGTTCCCAAAAAAGGTGCCGAATCGTTCAAGTACTGTGCTGTCGAAGCTAAAGGACCTGAGTCCAAAGCAAATGGAAGCATCAGTTTGGAGCTTTCGAGCTACAGAGCGTACGGTGGCAGCTTGATAGATTCGGGGCAGTCGACAACTTCATTCGGAAGGGCAGTCATGTTTGTCGGAGGACCTTTCCGTGCAATTCGAACAGCTCTCCTGTGGGCGGCACCGGCCGCCGGTCTGTGGCACTGCACCGTCAGGGCATGGTAGCCACTAGCGTGAACAGGCCTTTACGGCAAGCTTTTGCTAGCGTGAACTGGCCCTTACGGAAATGTCAAATGCGTTTCCACGGGGAACGTAGGAGGGAGGAGCGAATGCGAGAAGTTAGAGGGGCATGACGGTGCACATCGATGTGGAAATATAGACGTGGCTATAGTGAACTGCACTCTGTTCACCACTTTAGTTCAACACTACTAAAGCTACGGGGTGTTAGAATGCCAGACAATAGCGCAGCGAAACATAGTTCCAGATAGAGATGGCTCGAAATTGGCCGGGTTTTCTCAAATTCGCGTTTGCTTCGTGTGCGATACGCCACATTGATACGCGATATGTTTTTCTTCATCGCATTTATTTTCTACATATTTAAATATTTGTGTCGGTTACCGGCGGTAACTATGGTTACAAATCAACATGACAGCCCACATGCAGAAGCGACCGTCTGCTTCGATACGAACTAGCTCCTGCTGAACGCCCACAGCACTGACACCAAGAAATAAATGGTTAAACCTGCCATCGACTTGTTTCATTTTTCTCTGAGAATGAAGCATCAGGTAGGTTTTCTCGTTATTAGCGAAATATGCTGCTTGCGTTGCCGTATCTGCTGAGCCTAACTCGTCAAGGCCAGGGCTCGGGTTCTGTCGCCAGGCTAGGAACACTGCGCCTCTATGTATCGGACATGCAATCTCGCACAGCGTCCCACGCGCGTCAGATGCTCCTTCGGTGAAACAAAAAAAATAGAAAAGAAGCATTGGATCGAGCAACAAAGAAGCACTCATACAAGAACCACGATTACTGCAGGAGGGAAACAGCTACCTTAGGTGTTCCCCGCGTTATGATTGTTTCCAAGTTGACATAGTTTTGTCAACGGGGGTCACAAAATTGATCTTTTTGTGGTCCATGTCATCGACAGCAATTCTCCACTACTCTGATCAATAGAAGATAAATACTAAGCGCCGTGAAGACAATCCAAGGTGTCGTCTATGCGCGGTAGCGGGTATACATCTTTTTTGAGAGATTGTCCGATGTCGGTAGTGAACACAGAATCACTAAGCGTTATTCTTCTTGGCAAGAACTACAGGGGATGTCCATGGACTACATGGTGGCTCAATTATCATTTTGGCGAGCATTTTGCCGACTTCTGCTTGAATTATGTGACGCTCGGTTGGAGATACGTGGTATGGCTGTCGATGGACAAGGGAACTTCACTTGTGTCAATTATGTGCTCACAGCACTGGTTTGACCTAGCGGACGATAACGAGAGGGAAATGCGTTGCAGTGTGCCTGAAGCACGCAAAGGAGTGCGTCAGCTTGATGCGGAAAAAGATCTAACGCGACCAGTTTTTTCAGGCCAGGAGATGGGCTTGCTTAGAAGGTCGAGCATTTTCTTAGCTCGAGTGTGCAGCATCGTTGGAAGACAGAGCTCAGAAGGTCAATTTTACGCGGGAAGACTTGTGGACACACAGAAAAGTTGAGCTCGGGAATGCGGGCTCGGGAATGCGGGCTCGGTTTGCACGCAACTGAATAACGGTGTGCGGTAAGGTAACACTGTGAGTCAAGAGAATGAATGTGATGGGTGTGAGCACATAGTCGCCATCGGATACAGGTTGCGAGGGCGTTACGGTGATGCAGGTCACAGTTTTCGGTGGCAAACGGACAAGTTTATCGGAGTACAGATGAGATTGGAATGGACTTGGCAAATCAATCAGACGCGGTAGGTCAAGTTGCACGGTACCAGCTGAACAACCAATGACGGCGGAATGAGTTGAAGAAAAAGTTCAGACCGAGGATCACATCAATGATGTAGTGAGTGAGAACGGTGAAGTGAACTGACGTTTGACTGTCGGCAATAGGAACGCATGTAGTACAGACGCCAATCGCAGTAGCCGTACCACCGTCAGCAACACGAACACCGCGTGAAGGGGCTGGAGTAAGCACTTTCTTTAGGCGGTCACGAATGTGCAAGCTCATCGCAGAAATATGGGTGACAGTGTCTACCAAGACCGTAACAGATCAACCATTCACTTCCACATCATTCAGGTACTGTTTGGTGGGAGCGTGAACAGAGGAATTGGAGAGAAAGTCGTACCAGCAGCGTCACCTCAAGGAGCTGCAGTGGTTATTTTCTCGGAAAAAACTTCCAGGCAGAGGACGGGGATGAAAACAAAGTGGTGGCGGAGACCGGGAGTCTACGTCAAGGTGAAGGTGAGTGACTTTACTGGGCAATGGTCGTAGTTGTCGGGTCGTAATTAGCTGAGCTATCATGGCGTGGTGGACCCTGGCTCGAGATAGGAAGGTGATTGGAGGTTTGGGAAGCCTGGGTTTGCTCGATCTGATGATGTCCACATGCTTCGGCAATGTCGCGAAATATTTTCCACTCGTTCGCATAGAAAGCGCACCGGCTTGTCTTCAGGCATCCACCACGCATTTGGGTCCCGGTTATGTGGAGCAGGGTGGTGATAATGCTGTGGGTGGTTCGCGGTAGACGAACTGACAGCTTCAGGACGGTGCACAAAACAGAGTGCGGAAATGCTCACGTTGGCTAGTTCTTGACGGGCAATAGTCTGTATTAGCGATATAATTAGTTGAGGATCACTCGGTGGCGGTTCTTTCAAGTTTCTGGGTAACACGACTTCGATTTTGTGGCGTAGGATTCTCATGATGTCACAAAAGTGTGAATTGAGCTGGATAGCTCTACGGAGGTCCTCAGCCAGTTTTCACATGAAAGGAATGGGAGACCCTGCTGTGCTCGACGGACCCGGCCAAGCAGAAGACCACCACTGACCGGGCCGCCCACGTAATGCACCTACATGAACTCATTAACGCATAGTGCAGTGGGGGCATGCGGCGACCCTGAACCGTACGTGCCTGAATTACTTGGTCAAATAATGTTTTTACCTCCACCACCATCACCTCACAAGTCGACACCACAGCAGTGTTGGGAAGGCGCATGAAGTAGTGTGCGATTCCACGGTTTTTAACTTCTTGAAAGCGTTGGTACACAAATATAACATCTTGAGTGATAAAACAGCCTTGGCACTCAAGGAGGATAAAAATGCCGGAGCTAACACGGGAAAGATCCAGCCCAGACAGCGTTTATATTTCGAACTGATTTTTTTTTATTATCGCGCTGCACCCACGCGCGGCCCAAATGCCAACTTCTTCTTCCTTGACTGACGAGCGGCGCATTGAGGCGCTACAGGGCTCCCCCCCCCGTACCCCGTAGAGCGAGAGCCGTACGAATCACCAGAGGAGTCGCCCAGTGGACATGCTTGGATGTTGGCATCCAGACTTTAGATTGAAACCCCGCGGCTACGAGAGCGGCGATATACGCAGGTTTCAGTCGATCAGCAGCCACGACGTCTTCACGGCCATTGATGTCCAGCGTGAACGTCTTAGGTGTTCGATGGAGTACGCGGAATAGGCCATCATAGGTTGGTGTTAGTGGTGGCCGTATTTGGTCACGCCGAACGAAGACGTGACTGCAGTCATGCAGATCCTGACTGACGAAGACAGACTGGGGGTGTCGGTCAGCAGGAATCACAGGAGCAAGATCCCGAAACGTGGTGCGCAGCTCTCGAATATACGTGGAGGCATCGTGAGTGAAAGGTGGCGATGATGGCTCGAAGAATTCTCCTGGAAGACGCAGGGAAACGCCATAGACTAGTTCGGCTGATGAGCAGTCGAGATCCACTTTCAATGCTGATCGGATGCCCAGAAAGAAGTATCAAGGGGAGGTGGTCGAGCCAACGTTTCCTTGGCTGGTGAGCAGTGAGGGCCACTTTCAGTTGTCGATGAAGCCGTTCGACCATGCCATTGGAGGAAGGATGGTAGGCAGTTGTGTGGATGTGTCGAATGCCCAAAACATTGGCAAGTGCAGTGAAAAGGGCCGATTGAAACTGACGACCACGATCAGTGGTGACGACAGAAGGGCATCTAAAGCGCGACACCCAGCCGTTTGTGAAAGCCTTGCAACTGTTGGTGCTGTAATGTCGGAAATGGGAAACGCTTCCGGCCATCTGGTGAAGCGATCCACACATGTCTGAAGGTAACAGGCTCCTTGCGATGACGGAAGAGGGCCGACGATGTCGATATGGACGTGGGAAAACCTTGCGTCTGGAGGCCAAAACGGCGATGTTGCCGTGACAGTGTGACGATGAACTTTAACGCGCTGGCACTCAAGGCAGGTTCGCGCCCAGCCTCGGACATCAGCATTGATGCTTGGCCAAAGGAAACGAGATGTGACTAGCTTCTAGGTCGCACGAATACCAGGATGGCTCATGCTGTGCAATTGATCAAAATTGCACGACGAAAACTGAAGGCACGAAGGGCCGAGGGACACCAGTAAACGTTTCGCACGTTATTAATGAGGTAGAAAATGAAAGCGGGCACTCCGTGAACGATAGAGACGTGGATAAAGAGCGAAGACGATGCAGCTCAGGATCGTTGCTCTGGGCAGCTGCTAGCTCTTCTATGTCTAGTGGTGGCTCTGTCGACAAGGCATCAATGTGGGATAGTGCATCAACAGCAGCATTTGCCGGCCCATATACGTGTCTGAGATTCACAGTGAACTCGGAAATAAAGCATAGTTGACGGATCTCCCGTGCAGTATAATTGCAGTGATTGCGATGGAAGGCAAACGTCAGGGGCTTGTGGTCTGTAACGACGTAAATATCCCGGCCCTCCAATAAATGACGAAAATGTTTGATGACGAGGTATACCGCGAGGAGTTCTCGGGCAAATGTACTGTATTTTGTCTCTGGTGGCTTCAGTTTTTGCGAAAAAACCCAAGGAGCTGCCAACCAGATACATGCTGTTCGAGAACGGCGCCAACTGCCACACTTGATGCATCGGTGATGAGACGAATTGGGGCATCACGGACGGGATGTATGATCCTGATAGCGTCTGCCAGAGCCTTCTTGGCAGTGCCGAAGGCAGATGTAGCGTCCTTGGGCCACTCCAGTGGCGCAGCCGGGTCTTTTGTTTTAGCCAATAGGTCGGTCAAGAGCTTTAGGAATGTGGCGCACTTTGAAAAAAAAAGCAGCGACGGAAGGTTAGTAGGCTCGAAAATTCTCGGAGTCTCTTCAGTGAAGTCGGGGGTGGAAAGTCTTGAATAGCCTTCACTTTGCTGGCGAGTGGTTGGATATCCTTTAGAGTGACAAGGTGGCCTAGGAACTCTATTGTAGCGACGCCGAAGAGGCACATATTGGGATTAATTACGAGGCCGTAATCATCCAGGCGGTGAAACAGGGTGCGCAGGTGGGCTTCAAGCTCAAGGCCGGATGAGCTTGCTACAAGGAGGTCATCAAGGTAGGCAAATACGAAATCGAGACCTCGCATGACCTCGTTGATAGTGCACTGAAAGGTCTGTGCAGAGTTGCGCAATCCAAAAGGCATCCTCACATATTCAAACAGACCGAATGGAGTGGTGATGGCCGTCTTCAGAATGTCGGCGGGTTCTACAGGAATCTGATGGTAAGCCTTCACTAAGTCAATCTAAGAGAAGATTGTGCACCCAGCCAAATTTGACGTGAAATCTTGTATGTGAGGAAGTGGATGGCGGTCTGGTAAGGTGTGGGCATTGAGAGCGCGGTAATCCCCGCATGGTCTCCAGTCGCCAGGATTTTTCTTCGGCACCATGTGGAGTGGCGACGCCCAGTTGCTGAGGAAGGCCGCACAATGCCAAGTTCAAGCATGTGCTCAAACTCACGGCGAGCGATGGCGAGGCGTTCTCCAGATAGTCGACAGGGTCGTGTAAAAACGGGAGGTCCAGTGGTCACAATGTGGTGAGTGATGGAATGCTTCACCTGTGACTCTCTGGTGTGCGGCTTCGTGATGCTGTGAAAGTCGTCGAGTATTTTTGCATACGGCGAAGCAGGTGTGAGCAGCCCCGTTGGCAAGGAGCCCCGTTGGCGAAGCAGCCCGGTTGGCGAGGAAGTACAGAGTACACCGTTGATGGAGAGGCGGCTGTTGAGATCAATGAGGCGATGAGCATGCATGTCCACAGCAAGGTTGAAAAAACTGAGAAAGTCAGGTGCAAGAACAGCTTTCGAGACGTCAGCGAGGATGAAAATCCATCGGAACGTAAGGCGTAGTCCAAGGTCAAGTGTAAGAGAGCGATGGCCGTATGTGAGAATGGCGGAATTGTTGATCGCTTGGAGTGGGCAGGTCTGTTCGTTGCGACGGCGATCTGCACACGACGCCGGGATGACGCTAACCTGGGCTCCTGTGTCAACTAGGAAGCAAGCGCCAGCGATCTTATCAGAAACATAGAAAAGGCGGCATCACTTTCGACCAGTACCACTTGTCGCCGTCAGTGGCCGGTCGTCACATTTCCCGACCAGGAGCACGGGCGAGTGCACTTGCGAGCAGAGGCACCAAATCGGCGGTGGTACCAGCACACGGTTGAGGATGAAACGTCCCACGGCGCGTCGGGTGGCCGAAGTTCCAGAGAACGTGGGGGCGTCGAGGAGCTACTGTGTATCTAGAACCTGGATGACGGTCGACGATGCGCAGGTACAAAGTCATCGAGCTGCCTGACAAGGGCGTCCAAACGGTTCTCGATGCTCGCGAGCGCCGGGTCTGCAGCGGTGGCCGGTGGCGGTGTGGTAACGGCGTTGAGGCCACGTGCCCGCGAGTAGTCCGCCACTCGGTCAGCCATTCCAGCGAGTGTGTCTACTGGGACATCTGCAGCTACGAGAACCAACCATGCTCTGCGGTAAGCGCTGGAGGAACAACTCACGTAACAGCTTCTCCTCTTCAGGGGTGGAGGGGCCGCCAAGGAGCTGGCGCATGCGTCGCAGGAGCTGTGATGGGCGACGGTCACCGAGCTCTGTAGCCGTGATGAGCTGTTGGAGCCGGCTGTGTTCGGACTCAGACTTGCAGGAAATGATAGCCGCCTTCAACGTGTCGTAGGGATGGCTCGGGTGTGGCGACGCTAAAATATCAGCTAAGTCGTCGGCTACGTCCGGAAGTAAGCAGGATAACAGATGCCAGTGCCTGGTATGTTGGCTGGTGATTTGCCGTGGACGGAAGTGCGCCTCGACCAGCAGAAACCATGTGCTGGGGCTGTTGGGCCAAAATGATGGCAGGTTGACTTGTTGAATCGCAGCGACTGCAGCAACACTAGGTCTGGCGTCTTCTTGGGCGTCAGGACCGGTAAGATTGGTGGCAGAGCCGGCGGGATCCATGCGGGATGATCGGGGCTGTGTGTTCTTTATCGGGTCACCATTAACTGTCGGAGCTAACACGGGAAAGATCCAGCCCAGACAGCATTAAGTTTTCGAACTGATTTTTTTAGTATCGCGCTGCACCCGCCGCGCGGCCTAATTGCCAACTTCTTTTTCCTTGACGAGCGGCGCATTGAGGCACTACAAATATATTGTCTGCTATGCCCTTGAGCACGTGCACTACCATGTCGGCTTCAGCAATGGGTGAGTCAACTTTACGGCAAAGGGTCAGAACATCTTGTATATACGCCAGGTAC